>NC_086159.1:68355162-69053287 GCF_035149785.1 Candoia aspera
TGCTCTTGTCCAGCCCAGGGCAGCTAGGGAAGTTTAAGGAGGCAAGAACAACACAGATTTCAGGAAGGTACCTTTATTGCTAATCTGGGGTAAACACAGAATCTGAGAAACGGTGAGAGGAATTTCCCAGCCTCATTGATAGTGAATTTCACTGAGGCAGGATCTCTTTGAATGACTTGAAATGCAACTTCTTCGGGTTCTTGCTGCCCTGGGTTAAGTTGCCATCCATGACTTAAGTTTGCAATGGATTTCCCTTCTGTCTCTCGACCCCTGCTCTCTTTTCCATGCCTTTCCCAGCCTCTCCACAGTCTCTCCCAAATATAGCAAAGCAGCATTTCCTTGCGATCCATTCTTTGCCACTTAGTTTCTTCATAATTCCAGAATTGCCCAATATTAACCAGATCCCAGTGGGATAGTGTTTGTGTTTAAAGCTCCATTACATTCAATTCTGTACTATAGATGGTACTATCACAATGTATCACAGTATATTATTTGATGTCTTCTTAAAATCTGTCTCATAGGTCCATGCCATATAATCATTTGCCAATACCTGTCAGCTATTTGTGTCAGGAATGTATGCAGCTTGAGATATATGTGTGTGTGTGTGTGTGTGTACAGTATGCAACTTCTAGAAATAATACCTATTTTTATTATCATGAAAGAGAGCAGACTGGACCATTGCCCGTTATTCCCGGTGGCTAGATGACCATCCAGGAGAGAAAGATCGACTCATTTTAATACGGTCAGACACGTTTTACTTTTCAGTTAATATAGAACTATTTCAGGATCTCAGCTTTTGGCAACCATAGGCTTCCTTGCCTGTTATGGATAGCTCATCCATACTGTAAAGGCAAGATGTGTTTGGTGTACCTCTTCAACAAATCTTGCTGTAAATATTATAGCTTTCTGTAAACAGTTATACCTGCATTGGTTTTATGGGATGAGTGACTTCAGCACAGAAAGGAGCAATCTGCTTTTCAAATTACAGAATTAAAAATTCTTTTAAGAATTCTTTAAAGAATATTAAGAATTCTTCTTTAGCATTTCTTTAGGCAATTCAGTGTATTATATACAAGTGGTCCAAGATCTGTTTAAAAATAATATCTCATATTTGTAATTATTATTAGATTCAGCAACTTGCATTTCATACCTGATGTCCATAAAAGGGGTCAAAAAAGGTCATGACAACACATTATTAAGTGGGCAGTGGTCTATTTCAGTCGTCTTTTATTATGTTTGTCAGTTTTAATTTCTCAACCAACTTTAGCCTTGATATTGATATTGATATTGATTACCATGGTGGAATCTCAAAGGGAAAAGGGTTGGTATTGGCGGGAAATAAAAAGAGAAGCCAGACCGAGCAAGTTTTTTACAAAGTTTTTGTAGAGAGTAATAGAGTTCCCAGTGAGTGAAATAATGATGGGAAAAAAATACTCCAGCAAAGGGTCTATATTTGTTGTTTCTGCATATGTCCTCTTATACATTTAAACCTGTAACCTTATTAGAATTTGTACATTAAAGCAGTATTTTTGCATGTTAGACTGATTCTAGCTTTCTGTCCATTTCTGATATCTTACTTATTTGAGAGTGGCTGAAATCCCTCCTTAATATTTGTTATTTAAACTTACCTGAGTTGAAGCCAACTATTTACTTGACATTTAAAAGTTAAAGCACATTAGTGGGGTTGTAGCGATGCAACAGGGAATAAGGATATTCTGCACCCTTTGCAAATTAACCTGGAAAGGCTGACTCAAGATGAAAATCCAACCCTGATCCAATGCTGCATTCCCAAGAAAACTGCAGAATCATACTTTCTTGTATTAAAGTGGCTTTGTGGTCATCTTTGGCAATGTAGCTTGAATTTTTATCCAAGGTAGGAAAGAGAATCCCATCTACCCTGGATGACTTGCACCATGTGATTAGTAAGAGTTTCTTCTGTCTCCCTAGTACTTACGCCTTTCCCAAGCCAAGCGAAATAACGCCAGCCAGTCTTACTACAAAATGGCTCTCTCTCATAAACCAAAGCCAAACAGCCAAAATATCACCTCTGGGTCATAAATGCTTAATTATTTTCTTCCTGGCAAGCAATTTTGGATGATTTGTTTGAGTAGAACTCTTACACAGTTTCTGTAATGAACTGCACTCATCAACTTCTAACAGGGATCTTGGATCTTCCAGTTTTCACAGTCGCTTTTGTAATTATTTGGATTAAATGAATGAAAGCTCAGATTAGTGCATTTTACCTATATTACAATTGCTTCTTAACATGTTACTATGAGCATTTGTCTCTTTCTCCCTCTCCTTCCTTTCCTCCTCCTCTTTTTCTTTTTCATATTGTTTGGCCTTGATCTTTTAAAAAGTTAAATCACTTGTTCTTATACCTGGAAAATCAAACTTGACACCTTTAAGGTGTGTGGACTTCAACTCCCAGAATTCTGCCCAGAATTCTGGGGAGGAGTCCCAGGATGCTGGCTGGGGAATTCTGGGAGTTGAAGTCCACATATCTTAAAGGTGCCAGGTTTGAAAAACACTGCTTTAGTCCTTAGCTATGAGGACAAATGTCATATGGTCACAATTTGGAATAATTACAGAATGCTTAACTGCCTCTATTTCCATGTGTCACCTCTAAAGGGAGAAGCAAGCATCATCTGTTTAAGACTTGGAGCTATATCCTGAACTATCTTGCATAAAGAGTTACACAAGTTACTCTAAGTATCAGGATCAGTGTCAGGTGATCTTCAGCACAGAAGCTGCTGTTCTTTGCTCCCAGTTTATTCTGCTGGACATGTCAGCACTAAAGGATTTCGACCAAGTAGTGCGGCCACATAGTGATAGAACATTAGATTACAAGGCAATATGGTAGAGAACCTTAATTAAAACTCTGGCTAGAATAGGCTGCCCATTTTGTAATGTGCCCCTGTCCCCAAAAATGTGCTTGGAAAAGTTCTAATTAGTATATTCATCCTTATACTACTGAGTTTTTATTATGAAATGTGAACATTTGATGTGTGCGAATCCCTCTCCCGAAGAGGATCCTGCTGCAAAATGTTTATACACACTTTTTCAAAAGACAATGGCCATTTTTCAGGCTTCTTTGGAATACAAGTGCCAAACTAATCAGTAATCAATGATGAATATAAATCAGCACAATGTATCACTCAGCAAAAATGTACTGGCTTGCTGGAGAAAAACAATACGCTCCTAAGAACGAGGCTGCCGCTCCCTGAGTTGGTGCCTTCCCCAGCAGCATCGTGGTCTGCTAGCAGTGTATGACAAGAGCAGGGTTTTGATGCAGCCCCCGGTACACACAAACTAAAAATGACTGGGCGGGAGTTTTGGGGGGAGTTTTGAGCAAAGTTGTGTCAGATTGTATGCATCAATCAGGATTTATATCTTCCTTTTCAAACGTTTTGGGAGAAGTTAAAAAAAAAAATCACTCAAAAGGGGTGATGACTTTTTGCAGATAGTGAAAAGTGCTCATGAAATGTATCAGTGTTTTAACCAATACTTGCTTTTGAAATTCTGATGCTTAAACAATGGGGTGTCTGCCAAAGGGGAAGCCAACAGTGTCAAAAAGATGGGCACAACTGGGTGATTGAAGCCCCGCCCTTTTTTATGCATGCAACCCACATTAAAAAGGAACAAGGCTTCGCTCACCCATTCACACCTGCCATTTTGATACACACACACACACACCCTACAGATGCCCTTGAATGCAGGCCTGCAACTCATCCAATGGGGATGTTAATGGGAACAAGCATGTATGCGAACGCCACTACAGAATGCCAGGTTTTGAGGATAAGGTCAGTGGCTTAGACCTAACAGAAACGGTCCCTTTTAAAGCTACAGGATTGTTAAATAAGTTCATAATAATGAAGATGTTTAATTCCAGTACATTTTCTCTTTAAGCAGAGGTGCACTAGAAGCTTATGTTCAATCTGTAAGAAGCAGAGAAGGCAAAGAATTTGCACCAGTCTACCCTGTAATGGTACAGCTGCTACAGAAAGCCCTGTCTACTCTTCAGTAAACTGTTTCCTGCAAAACAATGGAATCCTGTAATCAACAAATACTGTATGCTTCTGAATTAATATTAGTAGTAGTATCTCTCTGACTTACTCACAGATACACAATTTACAGACTGTCTGACTTTCATACTTAAATACATTCTGCATATCTCAGCTTTTTCTAAATGATATTTTTATATTTGCTTGTTTTAATTATAACCAAACATTTCTAGTCCAAAAGGCTTTTTTCTGCATTTGATAAAACAAACTAATCTTAAATTGATAAGAAAAATATGCATGGATTTAATATTTTCTTTTCAGCAACAGTTCTGTAGCTTTAAAATATAACATATATTATATGTTGACTTATAAAATATTTCATATTACTTCAATGTAATATAATAAATATGTACAATGTTATATTATGATTGGAAATGTAATTAAAATATTTCTACATGTCCTTGTTTTTCAAGTATTCTTTCAATTAAGCACAAGACTAATGTGATACTTCATATTTTATATAGAGAATATACAACAACAATTTTTACAAATTTATTTGAAATAATACATGAATACAGTGTGCAAAATCATAGGAGCAACATGTAGACATACATATCAGGTGCTGAAATTTATTGTTGTGATTCTTGACAGAAACACACTATTTAGTAACATTAAAAGCTATGTTGTAAATGTTCACAGCAAAAATAGCCATAAATCTAATATATCTGCTCTACTTTTAGATAGATGGAGGGAAAAAAGTAAAGTGCAAATATTGCACCAACAATAAGTGCAAAGTTTGTCCCCACCATAAAAGATGTCTTATGGCAAAATAAAATCTTTAAAATATGCAGCATAGAAAAAAATTAACATTAAATGATGATACTATGAAAGCACCATTCTCTTGGAACAATGCAATCTACTTACGGTTTTAATCTTTTCCAATACAGCTTAGGCTTCTACAAGCCTTTTATTTTACTAGGCAGGTATCACACCCAAAATAAATTATAAATGTGACACCTTCCCATACAGACAACAATTTGCTACATATAGTGTACATTATACTATTCACTTTGCCACATATTCTGATATCTTGTTGGCACTGGGCAAACTAGAAATTCATATATTATGTCAGAAAATCCCAGCTTGCAGATTTGTAGTTAATTACATAGTTTGTGCAATACGTATTAATCAGCAATAAGAATTTATCTATAAACAGATGTTACATGTTTTAAACTTCCCCTTTTTGTGCATTTTTCTTAGAAAATAAACTTTTATACAAAGCTCCTCTTCTTCCTACTATTCTTTAGCACCACAGGATATCCATATTCAAGCCTATTACACCTGATAGACATATATATAGTTTGGAAGAAAAAAATAAGGCAATTTGGTTTTTAAAATGTTGATACTTTTAGCTTGCTTAATGCTCTACTGTAATAAGCAAAACTTCATTCCTAGTGACTCAATGCTGCCAATGTATTATCGTCACACCTCCACAACAAATCATGAAACCTTGATCATGTCTTCCACCACCGTGCATTTAGTAGAATTCCAACCTGATGCTACTGTGAACCCTGTAAACGAAGGCAGATGAAAATACCTATTAAAGCCAACAGTCAAGGGTGCAATTTGTTCGTTGAAATACGAGCTACTATTCTTGGTTCAATTTTATTATAGCCAAAAAATTAACTGGACAGAAATAACATGCTGCTGATTTTGCTATAGTAAATTATTTTCAACAATATTATAATAATTGGCATGCATTCATCCTGCATCTGCCAGAGTCGAAAAGTTAGATTTTACCTATGTTTGCTGCTCATACAAGCATATAAAGACAAATTATCTTCCAGGGTATTCATATGCTTTGGGATATTGGAAGTGGGGCCTGCATGCAGCCTATCATGCACTCATGTGGACTGAATACATGCAGTGCTTCAGCCTATGATGACTGTTCTCAGCTGCATGCACCTCATGAGCACCCTTTTGGGGGCCTTCAGAATAAGGGAGTCAAAGCTTTCAATCGGGGGTAAAGAGGTGAAATTACAACTATTTATAAACATTTCCTTGGTTTTTTGTAGAATTAAGGCAGCAGCAGCTGCAAGTTTAATGACCAGCTATGTTTATTTTTTTTCTAGCAATAGATAAATCTAAACTTTTCTCAATGTCATCATTACAGGAATAAAGATGGGGTGTTGGCTTCACTGGATTAAGAAGCAATTATATATTTAAGTGTGGGGGTGAAACAAGGAAATGAACTTTACTGTCCTAAGGCTGAGCTAGTGCCTTGTCAGCATCCAAGTACTTAAGTCTGAACTATCCTACCATCAAAACACCGGCACGTGGGCTTTCTTAATGCCTTCTAGAACTTATTATAAAATTAAGCGCAGCCAGGGGTTAGAATCAACTCCGAAGCAGTCCATATCTGTTTCTTGTGTGTATTCTGGAATAACCCTAATGGTGTTACCCTTGCATTGAGATCATAAAGCAAACTTAGGCAAACTGTATCTCTTTGAACAGAGAGGGAGTCTCTTTGTAGACCTGGACAACATTTCATAGGAAATGCAGAGGCTTATATCCTGCTGATCTTCATAAATGGTTTCTTCCAGTAAGGCATATTCTATATTAACTCTAAGTACCAAGATGTATAGGAAATGGCAACAATAAAAGACAACATACTGAATTTGTTCGTTTCCGTTTCCAGCAGTCAGGATTTAAACGTTTTTGTTCTTCAGCCAAGGCCTTGGCTTCTAATGTGTACATCCGTCTTTCCTCATTTTTCATTTTCTTCCACCTGTCACCAAGTATCACACTTATGGCTCTGCAGAAGAAATATTGGGAAAGCATTCAATTCAAGCAAGCAATAGAATGCTAATTTTTCTATTTCCTTCCTATGTGGGGGAAAAAAATAGATCCAGGAAACACTCAAGCACTTCTTTCTTTCTACCCTCAGCACAATCTTTTAAAATACTCCATAATACTCTTATCATAAGCAGTAGCTGCAAAACTCTTTTAGAATAACATTTTCAGTTGTATTTCTAGGATTATTTTAAAAAGCCTTAACAAAACTGGAGAGCTGTTTTTTCAGGAACATCATACACCTTATTAGTTCACCAGTGCTGAACTAGAATACATTTCATTTATGCACCCATTAAGGCTCCATTGATGGACTAATAAGGAACAATTTTCATACTTAATATTGTTCAACTATCCCAAGTCCATATATCTCTGTAAATTCATTTTGTGCAAGAGAGTTACAGATTTTGAAAGGGTATAGATATTTCTAACAATGAGCACATAAATAGGATGTCAAAAACATATGCATAACTTTTGACAATCGATCAAAAGCATACTACTGAAAATAAAGCCCAATAGAACTATAACCTCTGGCTTAGCGCAAGAGAGAACAATTACATTTTTAATAATGTGCCATAGAGTTCTCACTAATGTTACTCTGAAGTCTGTATTTAAAGTTTAACTGATTTATGCTTACTAGAAACAATCAATTCTATCCTGAATAGTCAACCTAGAATATGCACTTGTTACAATTTAT
This sequence comes from Candoia aspera, assembly GCF_035149785.1. Lineage (NCBI taxonomy): Eukaryota > Metazoa > Chordata > Lepidosauria > Squamata > Candoiidae > Candoia > Candoia aspera. The sequence goes on from NC_086159.1 coordinate 68,362,714, forward strand.
TTCTTTGGTACTCTTCCTTTCCAGTCTTTCCTACTGTCCTACCTTTGAAGGCAAAAAATTTGCAAGAACGGCATCATCTATATTTCCTCATAACTAAATAACATACAGAAATAATTTCAGTCTCAAGTTCCTTTGAACTAAAAAGACAAAATTTTTAAAAATCTTTTTTTACTTCAGGATAACTGAAGTGCTGCTACCTAACCGCAACTAACAACCACCTGTGATCCTCTGCATGTTTACTTGCAGAGAATCTTACACAGAATTAGAACTCAAGACTGTAACACTGCTACCATTAGGCAGATAAAGTGAGGATGTGCCCCTTGTATACACCTGCTTATTCATGCTTCCTATTTCATACAAATTACTTCTAGCAGATGTCTACGCAGTAGTGGTAGTAATTTCATTTTAAGCATGCAAGAGAGGTATCACTGGATGGTCATTAATATAGTCAAATGTAAGAAGATGAGGGGGAAAAACTGAAGCATCCATTATTTGGAATACAGCCCATTGGAAATTTTCCTACAAAAGAGGTAATAGTACTATTTCTGTTTTTTTATTTTCATACAGCTTATTCAGAATCTGCTTACTAGGTTCTATCCTAACCCCATCCCTGACATGTTTGGAGCCATTAAATGATAAAATCAACAAAGGTAAGTATGTAAGTTTGTGTAAACTGAAGTATCTAGTCTCATGGTCACTGTTTTTTTCCCTACTTACTATGTTTCAAGCTGAAAGTACATGTCTAAAATACTGTCTTACTAAAAACCTAAGGACAAGAAATATTTATCTATTTCATCAACAGCAGGCCAGAGGTGAATATACATCAAATGTAAATCAGAATTAGAAGTATCTTTACCTGTTATCTTTTCCTGGGTACATTTGAGTATATTCTACTCTATACTTTTTGGCAAAAAGCATGAAGGCATTCATTGGTCTTTTGCATTTGTTGGGAGAAGTGGCACTAATAGTACTTGCAGTCCCTGAGTTGTGGTTTTTGCCAGATTTACTATACATGGAGGAAATCTGTGTTGACCGAGCAGGCCCACAATTTGAATTGCAATCTGATCTTTCGAGGTCTTGGCTTCCAGACCCTCCACAAGATAAAGAAGCACGCCGTTGACGAGCCATACTGCTTAACACGTAGACTGCAGATGAATCCATTGGTGTAAAATCATAACTGAAAAGAAATGTTGCTTTAGAAAAGAATAGAGGGCTTACTCTTGTATTACCTAACAATACAAATTTACTACCCATGCTACAGTCTTTTAAGTGAAAAGACTTAAGCCATTTTTCTTACCATGAAACCTAACACCATAAAAAATGCAAATTATTATAAAGCTTGATTAAGTAAGCTTAAAAATTAACCATATTCCACTTTCAGAACTGTAGCTGAGGAACTAAATAACATTTGCAGGAATTAGTATAAGAATGGGCTTCCCACTTGTAGGTTCTATTTATGTGGCCTAGAATTGGTAGTCTTACACCCCCTGGTGGAAGAAGTTCAATCGGTCTATAATTTGTAGTGATACTACAGGTAAAGCTAGGATTTTCAATTGAATAAATTGTATGTCCAAAAACAATATTAAAAACTTCATTTGAAACATACTATTATAAAACAACATGTTTAAAAACAGCATCATCCATTAAGCGAAACAGCTTAATTTTAGGGATGTAGGAATTGTAATCAAATTTATCTGCTATTATTCAACATTCAAGTACCTCCACCCAAAACCAGAAATTCACAGAGTGAAAGTCAGAATTACCTATTTAATCTCTGCTTTAAGAATTACCTTTTGAATGTATCAAAAACACCTGAATCATCAAAGTTTATGGCATCAGGGTGTCCAGGAGGTAGACATATATCGCCAACATGCATTTCACAACATGGAATACCATGTTGAACCACAGTCAAGCTTGGATAAAAAGAAGACCAACCTGAACAAAATAGAAACAATTAGATAGATTCTAAATATTCAGTTCTTCGAACTTCAAATCCAGGAATTTCTAAGATTTCAAACAGAGTTTAGCTAAGTCAAGAAAGCAGCTGTGCAACCATGTAGATCCGGCCTTGGAAATGGGAAAACAAACAATGACATGCTAAGGGAGAAGAAAGGGCAACTCAGTTCTGAGAAAGAGGAAAGCCTAAGCCTCAAAATAACTCTGCCGTGACCTTGTCTGGTACAAGACGGGGCAGAGAAAAACTCTGACTTTCCAGATTCAGTAATTCTATGCTACAACAATAAAGAGCGTTCTTAGAACCATTCCTGCTTCTATGTCTTGACCATGCGTACCTCGAAGGACTGACAGCAGCACATTTTATAGTTTATTCAGAAGTTGCGCTATGTTCAGTGGGACTCCCTTCTCTGTAACAGAAGCTAAGACTTCAGGTCTTTTCTGGGTGTTTTACAATTTTAAATGAAACGTAAAGTGATAAAGTGAATACAGAAAGAATAGAGGGTTATGTCAAAAGAAAGAAGATCCTGCTTTTGAATTATTAAGTCTACCATACAGGAATGCTCATTTTTTCCATCATGTATGAGAAAAAGAACACTTTCCTACCTTTATTTTTAACATAGAAAGGGTGATCTAGTCTGCACTCTACAGTAAGTAAATCCTCTGCTGCCGTGCCAGGATCAAAAGTCAGCTTAAGTACTGACTCGCCAAACGAAACACTTTCTTCATGTGATATCAGTTTCAAGCCATCAGAGCCATATCCCTGCATAAACACAACCATCAACATCACCGCCACTCCAATATCTGAGCCACTTCCTCCTTTCTACAAAATTAAAGGTTTCAGTCACTATGGTTTTAATGTGACCACACTGCTTACTATGTCAACCACAAGGGGCAGGAGTTCCTACACACTATGCTGATTACACATGAATCAGCACTTTAGGAAACAGACCTTTTTTTTTTTTTTTGGTAAAGAGCAGCCATGTGATTTACTGCCCATCTGCTTGTCCTGGGGAAACTGTAGGCACTCCAGGGTGAGTAATCAAGTAGCAATCCTTCTATCACCTCACAATGCTATTCTCGGAGACTGTCATTTCCCTGTTACGGGAAACGCTGCGCAGCATTCAGTGGATTCGCCTAAGTGCTTTCCCTTTTTCTTTCTCTTTCCTTCACAGAGTAATAAGAAAAACTCAGAACTTACTTTATAGGCACCCACTGAATCATCAGCTTCATTTTTGCAGGTTGTGGATCTAGCAAAATCTTCAACATCTTTCCATTCGTTATTGTGTCCTTTGTGAAAGCATAAACGTGTTCCTAATTTTTTTTTAGAAAAAAAGAATTCAGTGTAATCAAACAGGCAAACCTGAGTATTAAACCCTGTCATATAATGGAGGGTATTTTACCTTTAAGGAAACAGTGCCAAACAGTTGGAGGCCAAGAGTGGCACCATCCCAGATCATCATCGTCTGACAAGGATGACATACAGAAAATGCCAGACTCTGATTCACTATTTGTCTGTTGAAAAAATAAAATCACAGCATGGTTTGCACATATAGATGTCTGTATCAGCTCATACAAATGTTTATTCACATGATTCCCTGAAAGAGAGGACTTCCTGGAGTTTATCTTTAATGAACAACTTCCATGCCTTTCCTGCATATTCCTAATTTTTGTCTTTTAATTATGCTTTGTAGCCCTCATACATTTCCTTATATAAGCACCTAATATCATTTTTCGTTGCTTTTTTCTCTTTACAATCTAATCCTTTGATGCTATATTTCACCCCAATGAACAAGCAACTGGAAATGGAATATAATAAATATATAAATGCCTTTGCGACCCTATCACAACAAACGCCAGGCAGCAACAGTCCTTAAAAGTGTAACATGGTCAATCTGGCATGACAAAGCAGAGAAAGCTTTCCACGAAGTCCGTTGCTGTTTTGTTCGGTGCAACCTCTCTGCTTTTCTTTTACTGTATTTCACCCAATACAGTAAATTTAATTCCCAAGCTTAAAAGGGGGAACTCTGCACATCATGACTTTTGCTACTTTGCAATGTTCCTAATTTGTCTGAATTGTCCATTACATCACAAGATCTGTTGCGATAGGTGCTAAATAAATAAAGATATAAATGAACAAAACATAAAGCCATGCTATTTAAGTTTTTTTTTAAATGCTTCTGGTATTCAGCTACTTCAACATATGGAATTTACCCTTTCATGTCTGACTGGTGTTTCCTCAATGTGATGCTTGGGAAAAACAGTCTCATTTGGAGGGGATTCTGGTGGTGGGCGTGCATAGGAATGTAAACTTTTGCTTGTAGCTAATAAGTGAACCGGAGATGATCTAAGAAAGAATTGTAAAAAAAATGTGTGAGCAGATGTTGATCAAGGAAGGAAGGAAGATACACAAAGCGTAATGTATTAGCAATTCTGTCACAGTATCAAAGCTTTTTTAGTTATTCCTTGAACGTACCAACACTGGTGGCTCTGAAAAAAAGAGTAACAGTGCGACTCTGAGTATCTTCTTTCCCATCATCCACACTTAATTTCAGCAACAGATAATTTCTATAAAGCGTTACTTTTATCAAGAGTTGTTTGCTCAAATTTTAAATCCTTACTACTGTTTCTTTCCTTTCAGTTACAAAAAGACAAGGGGAGAAAAGAGACTTGCAAAGCAAATAGCTGATTATTTAATTAATCCATCAGAATTACTTCTATCCTAAACAACCCATTATCTCAAGACAAGTAGCCTAATCGCTATCTACAGAAGAGAATTCATGCTTTTTTATGAAAAGCATGCTACACACTGCTTCTACCTAAGTTCCAAGAAAATAATTAACAGATCAATCTAAACAATGAAGTATTTTTAGTCAAGCAAAGAACACTGAGAACTGATTACAGACCTATTTCTCTTGAGTTTACTCATTCTGTTTTTGTACCTGTCTGATTAAGAGTTCTGGGGGATTTCAAAGCATGCATACTTATTTATGGTGCTTTGGGTGGGTCTTTTGGATTTTATTTTCTCTTGAACCAGCACAGCAGTCTTTAATTTTCATATGCTGATCACCTGTTCTAAGATCTATACACTTTTATAACTTGTTCTACATTTCCTTCTTTTAATGCTTTAATTGTGGCAGGTTTAGTAGTTTCACTGCACTAAATAATATAATTTCAGCAGTCAGATGTCAAAGTACATAGGATTATTTTAAAATAAAAGCTATTCATCCAGTCTATTAGCAGCTAAGTTCTAGTGCCTTTTGAGTGATAGCAGAAAAAGGAAGATTTCTAAGGAAGCCAAAAGATGTACTAATTTGACTCAGTTTCTTACCCATCACACACTACTGCAAAGAGGGGAAGGGTCTTACACATTCCTGGACTGAAGGGGGCTACTAACCTCTATACAAATTAGTATGGATTAAGGTACCCCTATGTTTGTGTTTACAGTGTGACTGGAAACAGGACAGCTCAAGAGCTTGCTCCAGGTTCTTCTCCTCCTTCCTTCTACTAATTTCCAGCTGAATGGCTTAAGAAATAACTTATCTGATACTTTCAGTATTTTCATTGTAGTTTTAGATCTTTTGAATCATTTTGCCATTTTAGGAAAACAGACAATGTGATATATCTAGATGTATGATGAGGAACATGTGCATTTATGTCAATATCTTCATTGTATGTAATATTAGATAATCAAACTTTCGGCAAGATTTAAACGACTAGAAATAAATGAATCTGTTAAAAATACTAACATCAAGCTAACTAATGAGAAATAGGGCTCTGTAAAACTAAATTATTCAACAATGGGGCATGACCCTGGCTCACATCACCATAATTTGAACAGCTCAATCAAAATCAGAATACCAGTTATGTACAAAGCCCCAACTGTAATGGAAATAATGAATCACCACCACCACCATCAAAAATTTATATATTCTCCACCTTTTAATGCAAAACAGGAACCCTTAAGCAAGTCTGCAAATTGTAGAGAATAATAATAGTAATATTCCATACGTGTTATAAATTGAGCACTGCATAAGAGGACTTTGTGGACTAGTAGCTATATTTGCCAGTTCCGTCAACCAGTTCACTCCGTTCTCACGCATATAAGCACTTCCTGAACTGTTGCCTGAGGTATGCTGGTTCCAAGAAGGCCTTGCATATTCCTGATGTGAGACATTAGCACTTAGCTGGAAAAGTGCAGGTGGGTTAGAATCACTGTGGACAGCCTGCAATTCAGGAAGATCATCTGCCAATGAAAACATACAAGGTGAAATTCATTCCTACGAATCAAGCCAGCACAAAGCAAGAATCAGACCACCTCCTTCCATGACCCTGGAATAAAATGTTTTCTAAGGCTTATGTCTTTTGAATATTATGCTGGTATGTTACCCAATTTCAGGAAAAGATTATGCTATCTTGTCTAGAAACACAAGGTCTACCTCTTCTCACATAATGCCAGTATAAAGGAAGGGATCAACACATAAGGCTGCAACAAATTCCAAACTATCTAAACTGAGCATATATTGCAAAACAGGAGAGACCAGAACAAGCTACTTGGAAGAAAGAAAAGTTGGGAAGAAAGAAAGGCCCTGTAAACCTTTCTACAAAATATAACAACAGAGGCTAAGTATTTCATATTCAGTTAACAGCATTCAGAAATATGCAGCCAAGATATGGTATTTCTTGCTGACCTTGGACTTTGCATTAAAAAAATAAGAACTTTTAACCTTAGTTTCACTTCTTCATGAAAACTACCCAAAATTCTCAAGTAAACAGCTCTTCATTTGAATCTACAATACTAAACAATGGACAGCTAAAAACAAAATTTGCATACTACCCAAAGCAGCCCATCTTTCTTTAATTAGAGAAGTTATCTCATTGAGCCAAGGTCGGACTTGATATGAATGTCTCTTTCAGAATTTTAAGTTAATTTAATTTTGAATGTTTTGGCTTGGTAATCTCTGGAATTTTGATAATCAGATTTGAATAATCCAATTTGACTAGAAATTTCATTGTATGACACATCTCTTGTCACATCTTTCAACATTTTCATAAAACATGAGAAAATCCAACACAACTACAGAAGTAATGGAAAACACCCACGAAATGTGACAATAGCCAGGCTTCAATTGTGCTCATTTTTATTGCTTGAAGTGTTTTAGATGGCAATGCTGAGTTTGGATGGCAAGGCTGCAGCAACCTCTAATTCAGCTGAAAAGACATCTGGGCAATATAGCTGCAAACCACTCAGCCTTTGTTCTAATATAGCCACATTGTCAAAATACACAATAGTTTTGTCCACTTTAGGAATGTAGGGATGAAACCATGCTTTATTTCAATTACCCTTTCTGACACATTCTCAGCGGAAGAAGCGATCAGACCATGTTTGGATGATGTAGCAACCTAAAAGTAAACTACAGAAAGTAACATCCCAAGCATGGAGTTTATGGTTAATACATAGTTAGGTGCAGCCTTTAACCTTAATGTGCTCATTATTTTTTAAAGAGGACTATGAAATTGTCTCTGAAACTAAAATATTTGCACAGCCTTTCCCTCAAGATAAGTTGAAGAGAGTTTTGAAACCCTATTGTGATTTGGAACTAAATCACATAGTTCCAAGAAGTATAATTATATTCATTTTATCGCATTATGTAATATATATTCATTTTCTATTTATATTTTAATGGTAAATTAGGTGGGTATGTTTTCAATGTCATTTTATTTTAAACTGCCCAGAGTCCCCCATTGGGGGAGATGGGCGGTGACATAAATTTAATAAAATAAAATAAAATAAAATAGTTTAAAACGTTCAGTAAAAGGTAACATCTTCTTCACATTGATCTCAACTCCTTGGGACTTCATGAACCTACACATCCAGATTTCTTGACAGGACTGCAGAATTGATTTGCCGCTGCTTGCTTCCAGTAGGTTATTTTATTTCTTTGATTTTATAATCCATGGTAGTTTTCCATCCAAGTACCAACCAGACTTCATCCAACACAATTATCTTAATTAAACACAGTATGTTCTCTAAACTCCAGCCATTGCTTTAAACTCAATAAATTTGTATCTCTTAAACTACCATGTCACACTACTTGGACTAGGAGAACAAGATATGAGGCCTCCAGAGTATGCAAGGACTCCAGGTCATGAGCAGCCCAGTGGAGATTGGATGTAGTCTGTCATGTCCCCACATTTCCCAAACTTCTTTCAACCCATCTGCTGCATTTTCTACCTGCTCTTTGTCACATATTTGTCCTCCACAATGTCTTTCTCTCCCTCTGTATGGCTGAGTTCTTCTATACTCTCTGCTTTCCCATTTCTGGTCCCCAAATGCTCCACCTCCTGTGTGTATCCTGGCATGGTAGTCCTTCTCCGGGCCTCTTCACTTGGCTTTTCTACTTTTCTGATGCCCTCTATGCAGCTTTTCTCCACACCCCACTCATCTCTTCCCAGGCCATTTGTCTCTCCTACCAAACCTTCCCTTTAGCTCCTTGCGCTGCCTCCCCTATCCTTGTGGGACCCTTTCCAGCTTGTCCATCCTTCTCCAGCCCTCCTATGTTGCCTTCTCCAGATCCTGCCCACTCACTGAAAGGCTGCAGCTTCTCCATGCCTTCCAAAAGTGGGGAGGAGAGAAACAGCAGTGTTTGTCTCCTTTAGCTGAGAAAGCTGTGACACTGTTTCATACCCTCTCCTGCTAATGAAAAAAAAGCATCTGCTGCTTTGTTAAAACAAAAGCATTTTTTTTTCATCCAGAGCAGGGTTTTTCAACCTTGGCAGCTTGAAGATATGTGGACTTCAATGCCCAGAATTCCCCAGCCAGCCATGACTAGGAAATGAAGAGTCAGAGTGCCTGCTATTGATTAAAATAGCTTCAGCTTTCCCCCTAATTTTGTTGTTACAACTCCCCTCCAGAGAAAATAAAAAAATAACAGAATATGAAAATAAATACAATATTAATCATTTTTAATGTGGCCCTCAAAATGCTGCACTGAGCCCACTGTGGCCTTTCAGCCAATAAACACTACCTACTCCTGACTAACTATTGGTTTTTAAAGGAACTGTCCTAGAGATACTCAGACGAATGCAAGAATCTTTAACTGATATTTACCAAGTTCCATGTGCTCATCACAAGATGCATATCCAGGAGAAGATGGAAGATTCTCATCACACTTCAGTAAGTCCAGTGACTCATTCATTCCAGAAGTTCTCTTGTCCACTACCAATAGGACTTTCTGCACTGTACTAGGCATCTGATTTGTCTTTACTTCCCAAACCATTGTAGGGTGCTTCAAATTATCTGACTTAAACATAAAAAGTATTAATATAGTTAGCTAAAGTATTTAGCAACAATTCACCCCAAAATATTTACCATTTTAAGAAATATAGGAAAAAAGAACGCAAATACTGTGCCAGTGAAGGCTAAGCATTAAATGGGAATCTCCGAGAAAGAAATCTGGGAAAGGCCACAGCTGGCAACTTGAACATAAACGTACAGCAATGTTTTGTTATACACCACTTTAAATCTATTTTTTTTCCTAGAAAAGTTATGGGCAACCAGTGGGTTCAAAAATAAAAACTGATTCCCACAGTATTTTAACTGGGGGTTGGTTGCCTTATGCAAGGCTAATAATAAATAAGTAATGGTTAATGATTCTATCCATAAGATTATTATAGATCCTGGCCATCACACAGCAAAAAACAGATCTGATTGTGGTCCACAACTACAGTCAGGAAGGTAAAGTGAACCTCTCAGAACACAGATATTTGTCATCCCTTTGTAAGATTAATTTGTTACAGAACACAGTACATTTTTGCAAGCATGTCTAATGTGTAAAATGATGGGAAAGAGACTTATATATGGCATTTTTATTATACTACATTATGAAACTATGCCAGCTGAAACGTTCTTAATCTAAATACTTTTCCTCTATTTCATATTTTGCTTTTTTTAATTTGAAAGCTTTTCTCTGCAATGGCAAGGTGTGTGTGTGTGTGTCTGTCTGTCTATCTACATCTTTATTGATATAGCAGGTTTGAAATTCTAAAATATTCATAATAAAGACAATAACCAGAAACACCACATATAGGAAGATGTGACAATATAAAATAAACAGAATATTTTCACAGACAGATATGACATTTAGCTAAACCTGCAATATAAAATATTCAGTTTCCCGCTGTTTAGAAGCCAAACGTGTGACTGTTATATAAGCAAGTCCCAGATGATTTTAAGCAGCTGTAAGCACTTCCTATCATAAACCTTTAAGTAAAAATGACCAGACTCTTTAATAACATCACATACAACATAAACCAAAGTACCACAGTATTCTAAAGTGTCATGTACTGTTTGCTTATCTGCCTTAGAAATGGCCTATGAATCAGTATCAGAGAGAATCTGCCATATGCCCAAAAGTTCCAAGCTTCTTAATATTTAGTGAAGAAGAATGCTAGAAAAAATATACAGGTACATGCTGATATGTACAAGTCACGTGTCACCACATGTGCCTATCCCCAAATTTGTACAATAGAAAAAACAAATCTGAATAGATCATCTGATCCAAGGGAAGCAGAAATCTGAGAATCTAAGATGAAAGGATAGATTACCAGTTCAAGTATGCTTCTTTCCCAAACAAGATTCAAATGAAAAAATAATGAATTACTTGTTTTAATGTTATGATGCTGCTTTTACACATAAGATCCTAGGTACACCCATTTATGAATAAACAAACAGCTTTTCTAAAGTTTGCCTGACAAATACTCAACAGTGTTTTGTTTTGTTTTTTTAAAGAGAGATTCACAAGCCCAAATTCTATCTGTGGCTACTTTCCAACCACATTCTGCTCTTTTGATTTTGTTTGGTAACTGAGTGGAATTCCTGTCAAGAGCTAAATGACCACTGGTATTCTTTGAACTAATATCTTTTACTTATGCTACCTTACCAGTGCAGTGCATTTTAAATTTGTATTTTTGTAAGACCTTTATTTTGTTTTTACATCTTGCGTATCAACTTGCTGGAGGGGGAGAGACTGATTTATCAACATGCGATTGCATCCAAATGTAGTCATTCTCATAGTAGGTCATTCTTTTTTGAGTCATGCTCATTTTCTGATGATTTCATAGACACAGCCACGTACACTAGTTTCCTTGAACGCAATACAGAAGTGGTTTTCTTCTTTTAAAAAAATTCCCAGTCTAGCCTACAATCTTGGCATACCCTGTGGTCTTCCATCCAGAGACTTCACAATGCTTCACTTCTGGAGCCAGCCAAGTATTGCCACTGGGGCAGGGCGACATTATTCCTTGGTTCTTGACATTTCCTTCCCCGGTATAATGCTTTTTTACTTGTTTTACTGTTTTAATATACTGTGTGTTGCCTAGACTCCCTTGAATGATTGAGGCAACTGATAAATCCAATACTGTAAAGAAATAATTGTTTCAGTAAGCCAGCAACTTCTCAAGGTTCCTGTGACATAATGTATGTCTTTAAAAGCAAAACCTCTCTCTTGTTCATCCCGTTCTCTTGCTACAGGTGCAAAAATAAGGCTGTGGAGGTTGCGCAAAACCGCAGAGAAAAAGAGGGAGGGGCAGGTTCATTTGCCCCAGTGCAGCAAAGACAGCTGTCAGGCTCCCGCCGGAGTAGGGCATCCGCACGAAACGAGCGCAGTTCCGCTTCCAGCGCGCAGAGAGAGGAGGGCGGGGCGAGGAAACAGCCTCACCCCCACGCAAAGAGCGCGCGCACCCCCCGGCGTCACGCGCTCCGCGAGGGAGAGGACCGTTGGGGGGCCGCGCGCCGCCGCCGCACGAGCTGCGGGGCGCTAATTGGCCCCTCTTAGCTGAGGGCGGAAACAAAGCCCAGCGCTCCCCCCGCCCCCTCTTTCCAGTCACGTGCCCAATGCCTGGCAGAGCCCTTGTTTATAAACTTTTTCTTCTCCGGGTAAGGCGCATGCGCCGAAAGGCCCATTCATTCAGAAGTGCGTAACAACAGCAGGAGAAGGCGGTGGGGGAGGGGTTCTTGTCCCCAAGCTTAGAGGGGCCCGTTCCCTGGGCGGGATGAGCCCCCCCGGCCAAAGGGCTCCTTAGGGGCCCAACGGGACCGGTAAGTTGGGGGAAGAGATGGTGCGGTGGGAGGAGGGAGCCCCAAGTGAAGTACGCCTCGCAGCTGCGGGCCGTAGGGCAAACGACGACGTGCTGCGCTCTGCCCTTCGCCCTATTTTGAAGAGCAGCCCCGGAAAGTCCCAGGTCGCGCCAGGAGTCCTGGAGCCTCTTTATTCCCCTGTCATTTTCTCCCCCGTCTCTCTGCTCCTCAACCTGAAGAATAACACAAAGCTCCCTTCCTCCCTCGGCAGCGTCGAGCCCTGAGCAGCACAACCACAAAACGGAAGCCATTCGTTTCCCAGTTGCCCCCAACTTCCACCCCTCTCAAAACACTTCAAAACTTCTGAGCTACTTACCAAACCCGTCGCCATTACAGGATTCTCTACAGCTTTTTTTTTCCTTCCTTCCCTCCTCCCTCCCGTTCGTTCTTGGCCGAAATCGCCACCCATTTTCCATCGAGCTCGGCCTCTGAATGGCTAACAAGGACATCCATCACGGGATTCTTTCCGTTCATTGGATAAGCGCGCTGACTGTCAGATTCCAGCTGAAAAAGCAGACTTGTTTTGATGTCCTCCGCGCGGTTGATTGGCTTGGATCGAAGCCAGTCAAGTTGAACGAAGCGTAGTAAATGGGTGTTGGCCTGCCTCCCAAGCCGAAGAGGGTTATGGGCGTTGTTGTTTTTTGTTTTCTTTTAGGAACGCCCGACACGGAGTTGATGAACAACAATTCCCAGAAAGCTCTCGGTCGTTAGTAAACAAGATTCTTAGAGACACGTGTATCTGTGTCTTCAGCTGGTTGTGGCCCTTGAGGGATTCCTGAAGAGGGGAAGGGGCGCTTTCTTTCCAAGCCGAGGAACATCTCTAGTTTTTTGCACAGCAGGGCTGGGAAAAAGTGAGGCTCGGATAGGCGCACGGAAAATGCAGCTCCCAGAATTTCAATGAGCCGCAGCCGTTGTAGGGCATTAGAGAAGTTCCATGTAGAGATGTGCTCAATTTCATTTAGAAACTGCGGACCAGCCTGCTGAGAATCCTCTATCAGCTTTAGGACACGTGTACTTGAATAGAGGCATGTTTACTTCTGACTGGAGATGTTTGCATTGAAACTGTTCTCAAGGAATCCTATTATTAAAAGTTGCCCCCAACTACTGTTCCCTTGCCCTTTGCAATTTTCTTAAAACCCTATTTTACGCATTAAAAGCCAGCTTGCTGTACAGAAGGCAAAGTAAGGCAATTAATAACAGTTATAATTATTGAGAAAGGGTTTGGCTTCTTCCTTGCATGAAGGCCTGTCCTAAGCAACTTAAGATAAAAATTTGTTTTGCTCTGAAGGACCTCCTTACATAAGAGATGCGGTTTTTAAAACCAAAACTAAAGAAGTAAAAAAAGCAAAACTGGCACTTGAAATACATGTGAATCGCAAAATAAAATTCATTCACTTCTGCTTGAACCATTTTTGCAGACCACTGGGAATCTGCCCCTCTGGTTTACTGTTCTGATTATTTCTAGTCTTAAAAGCTGTCTCTTTTAAGAAAGGCACCTGCCTCCAACATGTTCTACTGTTTACCTAAAATCAGACCAGCTCTAGTCCCAGGATATTTGTATTTTCTATAACATAATTCATTTTAGGGCCAGCTGAATAAACAGGCAGCGTTTGTTAGATAATGAGTTAGCAACAAGGGAACCTTGACTTACTTGCAAGCAGAACACAGCAGAGTGCAAGGCCACTGAGCTATTAAATTAAAACATAATGGAGGGGGAAGATGCACATTATGCCCAATGCAGCTTCATTTCCTTTCAAAGCAAGGAACTTCTTATACTAGACAGAGTTATAAGGAAGCTGAAAAGGAATGATCCAGGATGGTTGAAAATTATTTAAACCCATAAACAGAAACACAGCAGTTCTTACTGCTCATTGGCACAGAAAGATACATTATTCATGTATGAATTGTGTTTGATCATAAAAAAAACCCCTAAAGTTGTGTTGGATGGCTTAAAAAAAGTGTACAGCAGCCATGGTGATTAGGACCTAAAATATTTTATCTTGCTTATGTCTGTAATGCTCTATTTCTATACTGTGACAAGAACATTAGGGCCATGTAGCTCTGATTCCATCTCAAAAGGATATAACAATGGGAAAAATCTAGAAAAGGGCAAAACAAAATTACCAAGCCTTCAATGCCTTTTCAGGCCTTTAGGATTCAGAAAGAAATTAACAAAATAATGTATTCTCCCTCATCATACTAAACACTGGGGTCTTCTACACTGTATTTGTTCCTCAATAAAATATCAGGGCTAGCAAAAAAAAAAAAACCAGAACAAAATCACAATAAAATTAGCATAAACCAATTGCATTTCATACCTAATCTATCGGTATCTATCTGGAGAACAGATGAAGGGGGAAGCTGAAAGTAGCTATAGCTACTTGGAATAGCTACTATAGGTAGTGGAATAGCTACTATAGGAAAGTGGAATAGCTACTATAGGAAAAGTAGCTATTCTACCTAAGGGGGGGAGGAAAAATAAAATAGCTAAAGCATCCAGAAAAAAAAAGTGTGAACACAAGCAATAGGAACTGGCAGCATGCTGTATGTTGCCCAGAGTCAGAGTTTGGTGGATGGCTTTACAAATCTTAAAAAATAAATACGTTGCTTACTTATTAAAAATCAGCCAATTCCTTGTCAGGTATAACCAAATGTATACCAGTTTATAGCCAAGGCCATTTCTGCTTCGTTGCAAGGTGTTTATTCATTGTTTGGTTTTGCTGTTTCCTATTAGTAAGATAAATGTGCATTGATTAGATTTTGTCCAGACTAAAGACAGGTTGGCAGAGTTAAGAACAGTGAGCACTACTCAAAAACCTGTATTACTGCATCAATTATATACTATAGTCTTCCACAACCTGATGCTCTCCAGATACACTGATGCTTCAGTTTCTTTAATTCCCAGCCAGTAAACTCCATCTTTTCCATTTATGCAAGACATTAACAGAAAGGACCAAGTTAAAATGGAATACATATACTGTATTCCATTTGTTTATTGGATTAATAAACTGCCCAACTTCATTATAACTAATTAACTGTCATATTGTTTCAACTGAAGTTTTGTACCTGCACTGTTTTTAGTTATAGGTGCAAGATGAATAACAGTGTTGCTACTACTACTACTGAACAATTTTGTGGTCTTGTCACAAAACCAGCTACCACATCTCAAAATAATCCTTTAGGTGGTTAGGAATTAATAACATGGCCTTTATATTTTACTGCCAACAGGCTGTCTAATAAAGACAGAACTTTCCCTTTCTACAGTAATCTGGTTGCAAGACATCAAAAAGGAAATTTGTTAAATACAGCTTTGGATGGTATTCTTCAGCATTTTTTAAAAGTAGCACCATTCCATATGGGCAATCCATTCTGAAGAAATATCATAACTAAAGATAATTGATACAAATGTTATTCAAATAGATTGTGTACAGTAATCAGATCCAGCAGAGGGAGTGCTACTATCTCATTCATACAAGCACAATAGTGTGTTGTTGAAATATCTATCTTTGGATATTATCTTGCTTCATTTCAAAAGCCAGTATTTGCTGTTAGTAACTATATGAAATATTTGAACCACAGACTCATGACAAATATTCTATATTCAAAAGTATTTATTAATTTTGTGCATTGTAAATTTCACAATTTATAGGTACCATAAAAAAGAGGCATCAGTAAAAAGACAGAACATTAACAATCAGGAAACAGGAGTGGCACACAAATGTTTTCGGCAAGGGAGAATGTTTTCAGATTTCTTTTTGTTTTACTCCTGCTCTACCCAAAATGTGCAGAATAGATTATAATGCTCTTAACAGAAAACATAGGGTGCACACACACACACACACATGTATCAAAATAATAATTCCTAAATTTCACTGAATTTTTAGTACAAATAATTAAACTAAGCCCACTAAAAATCACAAACAGGAAAGTCTTGTGAAGTCGATGCAAGGTGGTCCACTTCAGGCTACCTAAACATATGAAACTGCTTGTTTCCCTTTAGTCCAATACAGCTTGCTCTGTGTTCAGCTCCTTAAAGCTACAGGGTAAACCTTCCCTACCTCTGCTATCCAAGATCCTTTCTAACAGAGTTGCCAGGATTTAATGTTACATTTTGCCAATCAGGTTGTCTACTACTGAGCTATAGCCCTCCACTCTCATGTTTCTCCATAATTAGAATTATCAAAGCCACACGTTATTCACTATATATACTGTATACTGAGAAGTATACAGCGCAGCTTCTCCTATCTCATATTCAGATTTTCGCTGGACACAAACTAAATGAAGTCTACACACAAGGGCATCTCATGAGATCTTCATCTTTTGATTTTTAGGGGTAAAGACCAAGCAGACTTTATGCTTACATCTAACAAATAGCTTCAAAGTGGCCCTGGCACAGCCAGGATGCCACAGGCAGGTCCCGTCTCACACACCCTTTGAGTTTTACCTGTAGAGGAGTCTTATTTTTTAAAGGTTTGACTTTACAAGTTTCTACAGGATTATACAAAAAGGAAATTTTAAAGCAGGAGCACTACTTAAACATGAGGACCATACCAGGATCCCCACTCTATTTTGGGAGTGAGGTTCAGGTGTTCAGTGGGTAAAATGGCACTTGAAGCTTCTGCAAGACTTAAAGCCCTCAATTTTTACCCCCGCTTCCAGTAAAAAAAAAGCCCAAGTGGGGGCTCTTCTGGAAGCTGTAAGAAGGATGCTTGCAGAACATGCTCCCCTGCCATAAAGTGACATTTTCCTTCTACAGCAAAGTATGAGGTCCCTGGGCAACGGACATGTTCCTTCTTCCTTTTCACATTATGCTCTTTCAAAAAGAGCAAAATCTATCACAAGTGATAGGTGTGCAAGGTGTGCAACTTCATAGCCGAATACAATTTTAGCAAAATTTCCCTCTCTAAAAGCAAATACTAATTGATAGACTACATTGGCTGTTCCTGGGGAATAGCTACAACATGGAAGCATTGTTGACAAACTGGCATAGTTTAACTTTGAAGCAAAGTCAAGTCTACAGCTGCTCCTGTTCCTTCCTGCTTCAGAGCCATCCTGCTTGTGCTATTTTTCGTAGAACTCATACTTTGAATTGTAGTGCACATCTGGCCCCAGGATGGGGCCCCTGAGATGTGTTGTACTACAATTCCCAGCATCCAACATATCTGGAAGAGGTCTAGCTTGGGAACGGTGGAATACTAGAAGGCATCTACAATGCTGTAAACTCCTTTCAACTCCTATCAGAACAACTCACATTTTGACCTCAAGACAAGTCATCAGCAGCCAGGGCAGCACATGCCAGCTATGCTTGTTGAGATCTCCCCAAATATAACATCATTCTCAACTCTTATGCTATAGAAAGGTGCCCATTTTCTTGGCTATAAATGACAAATGATTGTTTTGACTATTATGGCTATGCAATGCTTCAAAAGGATGCTTTGCTTTGATCAAAGTACCTCTGAGGCTGCTCTGCAAAGCGATGCATGATAGCTTCTCAAGGCTCACTTCCACCCGCACTTTCAGAGGAGTGAAGTGGCTGGTACAAAGCAGCTCACCTGGACCCCTTAATTTCAGAAATGATGTACTGTACCTCATTTTTCCAGATCAAGCATTGCCTTGAAGCAGATCTCTCCAGCTTCATGTAGGCCTCCTGACTATTGCTAATCATTTGTTTCAGTAACATTTTCGCTCATTCCTTTTTCTTCTGATAATCAGCCTATACCTACACACACATACAGAGAAATTATTTATGGAATGACCATGGTTTGCTACTGAGAAGGTCCATGAAAAATCCTAAAAGTTAAAACCTCCTTGCCAATACAACTAACCCTGAAGCTAATTGACTTAAGTTACTGGGAAGTGTGTATAGTTATAGCCCTAATACGCATTATAGTCAACAGAGTTACTCTCTCATAAGATTATTAGAAAATAGTCCAGCAGTGGTTTGAAGCACTTTAAATATAGTGTCAAATGCAGTGTTTATTATGGAGCATTTGAAATGTATACCATTGTTGACTGACTTTTGCTTGGTTAACTGGAAGTCAGTATCACTATTATGTAGATGTCATAAAAGCATTTTACTAAATAACAGTGAAGTAATGTATAATATTTAACTTGAACAGTTAAAAACTGACACATGGTGGACCAGGAACCAAGGAGCTACTTTAAATATGAGAATGTTTTTAAAATGTTTTTCTTCTGAAAAACACATTCATGCTTCATCAGAATGTATTTGAAGGTCTATTTTAAAAGAAGCTTGCCCTGCACAATGAGTGACTTCTTTGTTTTTTTTATTTTATAAGAAACACTCTTCTAAAAACTTTCTTCAGCCTTTTAAACTAATTGCATAGTTCTTTGGATCGAAGCCACCACGTTAGCTGCCTGACTATTCCCTCCAAACCACAACACAATCACATTTTTCAAATCAATCAATAATACAGTTTTTATCAAGATTATATAAAAATGCTGTCACATTTATATCATTGTATATGATATAAATCATATAATACTAATAACACTGTCATGTAAGAACTTTCCAGTACCAATTGCTAACTATTAAATATATTGTTACATTAACATACATTGCATTGGAGGGCTAAAACCCTCTTCTCTTCAAGCCAAGAAGGAAGAAACAACTCCACGCCATGTGTTTTAAACAGCAGTATTTTCTGTCGAAAGAACATGCATTAACATATTTTTCCCCAAGGAAGACTAAAACGGGTTCTTCTTTTCTTCATGATAATTTTGAATCAACCTAGTTAAATTTTGGTATGGCAGTCTGACTGCCATTATAAAAAATGAAAATTAGATGCGATAATTACTACAGTAGCGGCAGATACAAGTCTCTTCTTTTTGCACCTACAAACCTCTCCATTTAGCCTCTAAAACATTACGTCATAAATTCTGTTAGGTTTTTGGGCCCCCAAAAACCAAAGTTGATTTCTGTGCCTGATCAGCTTACTAGCAAGAGAGGAATTATGCTTGGCGTTAGCTTCAGAATGTCCAAGTCCCTGAATTGGAAACAAGAGGTAACTCTAACCATGATGTTGAAAAGAAACAGAAGAACAGACACATTACATGGAATAATGCCAAAATCCAAGTGTTTTGATTTACCATGGGCAAATCAGTCTGTAAAACTGCAATTGCTGAAAATCATCCCAGATTACAAGAGAATTAAGTTCAATGAAAACTACATCTAATTATATGCAAGTAGAATGAGACCGCCTAGCAAGATGGTGGCACCTAGTTGACCTTGGCTCATCTCAGAAACTTAAACTGGGATGGACCTTAGGAATCAGAACGTGGATGGGAACCCCCCAGGAAGTATCAGGCTCGTAGGCTAGATAGGAAAGTGAAAACAAATACCAGAATCACTTCCATATTGTTGCCAAAAAAACTACAGGGGTGTATCCATGAAATCACCAGGAGTTTTGCTCAATTCAATTCAAGGGAGACTGTGTCTGTTAAAATGTGACAATGAGCCTTTTCTCGAATCAAGTTTTGTCTTTTAACCAGTGCACAGGTAACAATTGTTCTCAGGAGTGAAAACAGTACATACACAGTAAGTACAACAGCAAAGAAACTATACAGCATCATCATAAACCCTCCACATTCTGGAAGGTATTTACAATGTCTTTCGTGTAGACAAAATGAAATCTTATAAAACAGTAGGTGTAAAAAAAGACTAAAATCAGACAGACTAAGACCAGACATAGGTCATAAAATTTACCTAGAATACAAGTCCATGCTTTATTGTTTGGAGGGCTTTTTCAAATACATCTTGTACAAATGCCACCTTAAATACTGATTCAACCAGCTAGCAAACCAAATACGTACAATGTAATCTCTCCTAGCCTGCCTGTGCGCTTGGTTACCCTAACATTTTTAACCTATCACATTCATTTGACATATGGACAAAACTAAATTTATTTCTGCCAAATCCTCAATTGGTATCAGTTTCTTTATTATTTTACAGAAACCATTATCAAACGGGAACAGGTTTGAACAACAAATATTCTGCAATCCAAAATATTGTGTAGTGAGATATTCAGATGAATCTGGCCTTTCTTTCTGAAAATGGCTCCTGCCATTTGCTAAAAGAAAAGAGGATCTATTCCCAAACCGGTTAACTTCAGGAAGAGACATGCAATTAGGCAAGATAACATAAAAAAACATGCCAGTTTGTACACATTGTTTAGATTGCAATATATCCTGGACTTCTTAAATGAAATGCGTATAACTTACTTACAGAAGCCACTACCTTTTTAGAAGTGCCAAATGGTTCTAAATCTATAACACCATAGAAATTGTATATTCCCACTAAAGGCTTGTGGACTGATGTTTTCTGAAAGCTGAAATGCTGGTGGATCAATTGCTTTTAAGGAAGGACCGATTGAATAATGTCTCTACTCCATGTACTGATACATCCGAAAGACTGTGTACAAAAAGGCAAAAAAACATGGGGGGGGGGAAGCAAAGAAATCCAATCCCCTGTAAAATCAAGAACAATGCTCAGCATCTATAGGAAGATAAGACATATTTTCAGTGGACTAACCACTACTGTGCTATTTCTTATACACAGACTGTGTGGCTCCATACTTCATGCACTGGGATCAGAAATATCCATGTTTGTTCCAAACAGAGCAACTAGTTGTTCTTCATAGTTTGCGATGTTTCTTTTCATAATTTCCATGCAAGGTCCCAAAAGCCTTTCAAATGCTTGTACATCCATAACTGAAATATTAAGAGAGAGAAATTACTTACACACACACACACACACACACACACACGGGTGAAGAAGTTGAGTATTTCTATGGACAAATTCTTCTATGAAATTGTTAAGGGAGGGCACATTTAATCATCAGAATTGAAAAAAGAAAAGGGAAATATAAAACCAGATCTGCATGTCCTTCTGTGCACCAGCTGAGACATGTCTCTCTTCCCCATCAAACCTCTTGTCTTCCCCCCCAAGCCAAGAGCAACCAAGAGTTCTTCTGGATCAGAAGAACAAGCTGAGAAATCCTCCACATATTTTTTAAAAAAAGGTGCAGTTATTTCTGCATCCAGCCATGTTTTCCAAAGCTTTCAGGAGCAAGAGTATCAAAGATGCTGATTAAAATTAAAATACAGATGTTTATCAGTTATAGGCTCCTTTCTCCAGTGTCCCAAAACTGGATGGAGATAAACTGTGCAGTATTTGAACAGGAAAAGAAATGTAAGGCCTTTGTTAAGGCATCACAAAAGGGTGAATTGCTTCAGGCAAGTCACAGCTAGTCCCAAAGATGGCCTTGCTTTTCAGCAACAAAGCATCCACCTACCCTCATTCTTACACCCATAGACAGCATTTGATGTTCCCCTGAATGAACCTAAGCCAGTGCTTCTCAACCTTGGCAACTTTAACACGTATTGACTTCAACTCCCAGAATTCCCTAGCCAGCCATGTTGAGAAACACTGATCTAAGCTAACTGCCACTCCTAATTCACATCTATTTCTTTATAGAGAAAAATGCTGTCTTCCTTTAGGGTAAATAAGAGTAAATTATGTGACAATGATTAAATAAAAGGCATATAAAATTTTAAAATAATTTAAAGCCTAGATCTAATGTCTAGGAAACATATCTTCCATGGAAGCTTGCAATGAATTGAACTAAAATCTTGTAATTATTTATAGACTGTGTCAATGTCAGGCGGGGGGAGAGGTGTGTGTATCAAAAAAGCCAAGATGGCCACCACACCCATGCAATTGAAATCCTGCCCTCTTTTATGCACACAGCACCTGTAAAAAAGGGTTTTCATCATGTACTTGCAGGGCTTTCATCATGTAGTTGCAGCCATCCTCTTGGCTTTCTTGATCCCACAGGTGATGCCCCTGACTACAGGGACAGTTACCAGTAGTCCTCACTTAATGACCACAATTGGGACCAGAATTTTGGTTGCTAAGCAAAGCGGTCATTAAGCAAATCTGACCTGATTTTACCACCTTTTTTGCAGCGGTCGTTAAGTGGATTGCCACAGTTGTTAAGCAAACCACAAGGCTGTTAAATGAATTATGCATTTTCCTACTGATTTTGCTTGCTGGAAGCTGTCTGGAAAGGTAAAAAATGGCAATCACATGACCGTGGGACGCTGCAACGGTTGTAAATGTGAACCAATCGCCAAGCACCTGAACTGTGATTGTGGGGGATGCTGCAACAGCCGTAAAGGCGAGGGACTGGTCATAAGTTGGTTTTTTCCAGCACCAATGTAAGTCTGAACTGTTGTTAAACGAATGGTTGTTAAGTGAGGACTACCCCTATATACCCCTACCCCTGTATATCCCTATAACTAAAATCACTCCTCATTCATTGCTACGGAAACAGTAATTACTGCTGGGTTAATCAAAATGCCAATAAAGCAATTCTTCTATCATCTGATACCTCAACAATGGTATCTAATGTACTATACTGAACTCTACAAAAGAAATTACATTTAGATCTACAATGGAAAAGGTACACTGAAAAGATATCCCTGCCAAATGAAAATGCCTTATTCTGTTTATTATGAAACAAAGAAAGTTCCAAAATGCAATCGCTTTGCATTACCTAAGCACTTGACTGTGCCAAGCGCAAAGGCTGAGGCAGCCCGAGGTTTGTTCGTTACAAGCGCCAGTTCACCAAAATACTGCCCTCTGGTGTAGCGGGCAATTTCCACTGCCTCGTTTCCATCTATCTCTTGTTTGCCCTGGGAAGAAAAAGAAAGCATCCAAATGTTTATCCGATAAAGCCAAGCTAAAATTCATTTTATTGTTTTATTTATAAATTATTTTATTATTAACTAATCCACTGTTTATTATTAATACATTATTTTATTCAGTGTAGATCTAGCTTAGTCAACTGAAAACCTTTCACTACTTCTCAGGGATGGTACCTTTCTTTTCATTGTAATTTTCACTTCTCCAGATTCGACAATAAAGAAACAGTCAGCCGTGTCTCCCTGCAAACAATAGAGAATAACAAAAACATAAAGGTAATTACTTATTCATTCCAGCACTGTTGTTGTTTTTTCTCTTTTTAAGTAAAAACTTTTATTTCCTAGGATCCTTGGCTAGCCCAGCTATGCTGGTTAAGGATTCTGGGATTTGGAGTCTCAATACTTTTAAAGGGTACTAGGTTAGGGAAAAATAAATGGCATTACTAGGTACTCATGAATGCACACGATTAACAACTTGTTTAGCACTGTTATTCAAGTTCTGTTTATATTACAGGTAGTCCTTGGATTACGACAGCAATCGGGACCGGAATTTCTGTTGCTAAGCGATGTAGTCGTAAAGCACAGGCAGCAGGCAGGTGCCACAGGTGGGTACTATGGAGTACAAGATCCCCATGCTGCTCGGGGGCTCCTCCAGAGAAAAAGCCGTGGGAGCGGGAGCGACTTGTGCAAGCTCTTCTTTTGGGAAGCCAGCAGGGAAGGTCATAAATGCAGATCATGCGACTGCGAGACACTGCAACCGTTCTAATTGTGAGCCAGTAGCCAAGCCCCCAGTTTGTGATCACACAACCACAGGGACGCTGCAACAGCCACAACTCTGAGGACCAGTCGTAAGTCTCCTTCATTTAATGCCACCGTAACTTTGAGTGGTTGTTAAATGAGTGCTTGTAACCTGAGGACTACCTCTAATCACCCAAAATTTCAATACAACCTTTTTCAACTACACATTTTCTCAATCTCATTTCTTTTGCTTCAGAAAGTCTTTACATAATAAGTAATCATGCTTTTAAATAACTACAGAGCCACAGAATAGTAAACATTATAGAATAACTAACTAAATAAAGCAGATGTCATACCTGAGCAATTATTTGTTCCCCATCTTTATATATTTTGGTACCTATCACATCCACCACTTTCAAACGTTCAGAGAGCTTAAACAGAAAATAAAACATATTATGCAAATACATCTGATATCATCTCACAATTGCACTGGCAATCCTCATTCTTTCTGTTACATGTTGCTATACTCTTAAGTTAATTTGTTTTGCAGCTGAGCCCCTGAGTGGATTCCCAAGTTTTGTTCTTTGTTTTTACATTAGTTTCAAATTTCATCCTTAATTCCACTTTGGAACCCATATCATAATAGATCTAGTCATAATATATTTAAGATTTCTCGGTGCCTGGGGGCTGTAGGGGTCTGGATGGGGAACAACAGGCTTCAACTGAACCCTGGTAAGACGGAGTGGCTGTGGATTGACGGCGCCTCGGCTTCTGGGAAATTGTCATCTTTAGTTCTGGATGGGGTTGCACTGCCCCAGACAGACCCAGTGCGTAATCTGGGGGTCCTCCTGGACTCACGACTCCTGCTCAAAGAACAGGTGGCAGTCGTGGCCAGGAGGGCCTTTGCGCAACTTCGGGTTGTGCGCCAGTTATGCCCGTTCCTGGAACGAGAAGCCCTCTGAACAGTCACTCACGCCCTGGTCATCTCCCATATAGACTACTGCAATGCGCTCTACATGGGGCTACCCTTGAAGAGTATCCAGAAGCTTCAGCTGGTCCAGAATGCAGCCGCGTGGGCCATTTTTGGTGCCCAAGATCGGCACATGTGACACCACTGCTGCGCGAGCTGCACTGGGTGCCAGTCTGCCTCTGGGTCCAATTCAAGGTGTTGGTTATCACCTTTAAAGCCCTACATGGCATGGGGCCAGGTTACCTGAGGGACCGTCTCATCCCCATTACATAGGCCTGCCCCACCCGATCATCCAGAGAGGGCATGTTACAGACCCCGTCTGTAAGAGAATTTCATCTGGCGGGGTCCAGGAAATGGGCCTTCTCTGCAGTGGCTCCCGCCCTTTGGAACATCTTGCCCCCAGAGGTGAGGCAGGCCCCTTCTGACCTTCCAGAAGGCCCTGAAGACTTGGTTCTGCCGTCTCGCCTGGGGCAGGAAAGTGGGTAACCATTCTTGGGGGTGGCTCGCACCCTAAAGTCCCTCCCACCAGCTTGGAATTTTATAGCCTCTTGATTTTATATTTATTTATTGCATTTTATAATAATTGTAATGCGTTTGATTTTTATGAGACTTTAACGTTTATGACCATAGTTTGATTTTATTGTAAACCGCCCAGAGTCCCCCTTTTGGGGGAGATGGGCGGTAATTAAATTTGAATAATTAATAAATAAATAAATAAGATACTATTTAGAAAAATATATATGACCCAGGATGGCAAAATTGGAGTAGTGCGCTGGCATTTTATATTTAAAAACTCAGGAGAAATTCAGCCACAGCCTGCGACCAAGTATGTAATTTAAAAGCAAAGATGGCATTTATCTTTTTGGCAGAAATTACTCTAAAAGAAATACTTGCATATTTTTGCAATTATCATCAGAATTTAACAGTTGAAAATAAAACCATACAAGTCACAACATAAGAAATAATGTGCACTAGATGGTAGTTTAGCATGTATTTAGAGATACACATCTATCTATTGCAACAGAATCAAGAAATATCTCTGAGCCTCTATAGTTAGAACTTCCAGAGATTCACGGGATAAAACTAGAAATAATCACTCTGGCTCAGTTAGCCCTAGATAATAAAAGCAGGTATGATTTACAACAGGCAAGTCCCTAAAAATGTTTGTCCTTCATAAACAACATAACTGAACTATATGAATGTCAGTTGTATTAGAAAACCTGTAAATGCACATATGGCATTACTGTCTGGCATGAAACAGCACATTCTGCCCAAAATGAATGAAATAATGCTAATCAATTGCACTTACTTCTAAAGATTTAAGGAAGGGCAATGACTCAATGAAATTTTCATACATTCTTCTCTTTTTTGCATTGTTTTTCACAATGATCCTTCGAAACGTTACTCTGTCCTGAAAAATGAAATTGCCCAAATAATATTTAGTGTGGGATAGTCATGACAATGCATGCAGTCTTTTCCTTGGCAGAGAATGGTGTACGCTCCGGCACTATTAATAAGGAATCTGATGCATATTTACTCAAGAGTACGGCTAAGTTCAGTGGACTGTTTTAACACTGTAAGTGTGCAGGATAGCAAGCGATTAATCAGTTGATGGGGACAGGGAAGGTGGGGCCCATGGGCCAAATGCAATCCCTTGACCTACTGAAGTTTCACTTGAGATGTTCTCTCAAACCTAAAATGATCAGAATTCAGGAAAGATGAAAGCAGAATAAATTAGGTGTTGAAGGTGAGCCACTCTTTAAGTGGCAGCAGACAGGAGCATCCGCAGGGGGGAAGAGGTGAAAACCTGCAAGATGGTGGGCACAGCATTGGGATCAAAGCCCTGCTCTTTTGGTAGTGTATGTACACATCTACAGAAGGGGCAGAGCTTTGGTCTTGGAGCCACAGCCGCCATCTTGCAGATTTTGACTCTACCCCCTGATACATCTGGCAGTGGAGTCAGCTTCCTGTTAGGAAAGGTGATGCTTCCCAGAGCCTTGCTTGACCCTCTTTTTGCAAAAATGGAGGGTGGTATGAGTGCACATGGTGATAACACCTGCACATGTGTGTGAGAGAGAAAGAGGGATATGATGTGCACGAATGGGATGTCAATGTGGGGAGGAATGTGGCGAACAGGTCTGCGGGGACACATACGTCAGGAGCTACAGCCCAATCACAGCGATGGCTCCATCCATGTTGGGCTGTGGCACTCCCACTGCTGCCATGCAGGTCCTCGGTAGGCTCATTTAGAATGAATGGGGTTGTTTGGCTGTAAAAGTTGAATGTGGAATAGTCATCTTAAAATGATTAACTAAATAGGTGCCATTAATTAACTGGGCAACGTATTAAAAAATATCCTTAATATAAATGTTTGTAAAACTTAATATGGAAAAACTTCTAAGAAAAGTCATTCCTGTGCCTTTCAAAGGCGGAATGCAAGTGTTTTGAAACATCAAGCCATGCTGCGACATTTGGATGTAATCTAAACTGAAGAAAATATGCCTGCTTGAGAACGCGTTTGCGTATTTTAGCTGACCGTTTGTTCAATCAACTCTAGGTAGGTATTGTTAGATTCAGATAGGGGCATCTGCAGGACAGTCAAAAAAGCCAAGCTGGCAGCCACAACTTGGGGTTGAAACTCCCCCCTTTTGTATGTGCGCTAATGGGGCAGGAGTTTTGATTGCACAGTTGTGCTGTCATTGTGACACACACGCACACACACACACACACACACATCTGTGGACTCCCCTGGATTCAAACTCTTTTGTAATTTCTCATACTGGTGAGGATGGCAAAATTCTCCAATAATTTTGGAGTGATACTTAATTGCAGGCCCTCCAAATGGATTCTAAAATCTTCCACTTGCTTCAAGCTGCTTATCAAGGTAATAACCTTACCAAACCCCAGACGGCGCCAGGAGAGGTAGCAATGATTGTAGCCGCTCTGGGCGTGTTGTACATTAAAGCCAGTTCACCAAAGCTCCCTCGGTTGTCATAGGTGCCAACACATCTTCCAACACTGTCACATTTTACAAAAATATTGTAAGTCCCTCTGAAAAGTACAAAATGAAACTCAGCTGTAAAGGGCAGCATTGAAAAAGGCAATATTGACATCATTTAAACATAATGTATTCCACACAACTATTTTGCCTTTTTCCCAACACAACTTCTGCGGTGGACACCACCTACAAGACATCATCAACAATACTGGTGTCAGCCCTTCAAGGTAGGCCAGATCAGGGCTTTTGGAACTTTACTGCAGTAGGATACAGTAACAGAATCTAGAAAGCCTGCCAAGGTTTCCCTCTGTCCTCTTTTACTCTATGCGGAATCAAGATGGGGTTATTTTGAGTCTCTTTCTTATGCTTCTTAATTCTTTCCCAGGGCTGTGATTTCACTGACTGACTCTTATCTGTTAATGGCTTTTGCATTCCTGCACTCTCTGCCTCCCTCTAGAACTGGTGATGGTTCAGTAACTTCGGGGGGGGGGGAATCAGGCCAGCTCCCTCTGCTCACTTTAGGCTGCTGGGGGCACACTTCCTGCTCTCCATTGTCCAGCCATCCATGGCCATGTTGGCTTGGATTGGCAGAAGACCAGACATCTGGCTTCACCAGAGGTATTTGTCCATCAGCAATTTCTGAAGTCCTTGTGAGAGTTTCCAAGGATCCCTTATAAATCCAGATTTACTACTCTTTGGAGAGAGTAAAACAGGTAGTCCTTATTTAGCGACCACAATTGGAACTGGCAACACGGTAGTTAAGAAAGTGGTCGCTAAGTGAAACCATGACAGTGCTTATGATCTTACTTCAGCTTTTCTTTAAAGCAAAGAAAGACCTGCAAAGGTTGTAAATGCAAGGATTGGTAATAAAGTCACTTTTTCATCACCATCATAACTGTGAACAGTCACCAAATGAGGACTACCTGTCTACCTCTTCTTTTAAAAAAGGAGTAAGATTTTCCTGGATGTGTGGATGGATGAGCTCCTGCTGAATTAGTACAGCAGGGAAGCTGACCACAAAAATTGGCAAGAACTGCAACATCTGGAGTGCTGGAAGAGGGAATCTCTGAATCACTCACTCTAATAAATTAGGTAGGGAAATCTTCTCTTCTCTAGTTAATCCTCTCCCCTCAACATCTTTGACTCCAAAGGGGAAAGGAGGATTCCACATGCATTTAAACCAATGTTTTTCAATCTTGGCAACTTTAAGATGTGTGGACTTCCTCCCAGAATTCCCCAGCCAGCATGTTGAAAAAGTTGCCAAGATTGAAAAATATTCATTTAAATGCAGAGGAAGACTACACATAAACCATATGCCTTCTTATATGATTTGTCAATAAGGAACTTTCTCACTCCTGTTTCTTCCCCCCCTTGCCATTTTTAAAGTAGTCTGAAGGTTTTTGCCACTGATATTTACCTGCAGCCTCCCAATATAATCCTTCCCACTTCACTTGCAGCTACTGCCCCCCTCCCATGCACCTGTCAGCTGATTTGGGGGTTCTCTTAAATTCAGGTTTAGTAGTCTTTAGAATAACGCTAATACTATCCCTCCAAAAACACACCTCTGCAGAACAGAACCAGAGGAAGTCTTAACAGATGGCCAAGCCCACTCCTCTAACCCTCTGTTAAAACCCACCTCCTTCCCAGCCCCAGCCCACGGTAAGGGGAGCACCTGATGGAGGGTTTTCCCACCAGCTGCTGACGTCTGGAGAGAGAGCAAACCAAGCCAGGGGAATCCCCCCACCACTTTCCTCAACACCTGCGGCGATGAATCTGAAAGCACAGCCCTACACAGTGAGGCAGAATAGGGCTCTGAGATGAGGGCAGTGCAATGAATCCGGCTAATTTTTCTTCTGCTTCAAAGTCAGGAGGAGAGCACATTAGTAACACTCCTCTAAGTCCTTTAGTAGCCTCATCAAGATTTATCAAAGTAGGGCAATCCAAGCGTAATCCCAAACGGACGCGTGAACACAGATTCCACCATATCACTTTTCTCATGTTACAGCTGAATCAAAAACAGCTGAGTGTGGCCTATTTGGTATTATTTTCATTCATACAAAATCATTCAGATGTGCTATGAAGTCACCCACTCAGCAGGGACCCTGAGCTTATCTTACCTCTTTGATATTTGATATTGAATATCTGTACATTAGTAGAGGAAGTCCAAAAGAAGCTTGGCAAAGTCCTATTCTTTTTTGCACATTGGTCTTATGTGCATAATAGTACACCTAAACCAGATTGTGCCTACAATATTTTTCACAGAGAATAGCTATTTTCCATTTAATTTTTGCTATGTGTAGCCATTTATAATACAAATAAAATGTGTTATGTTCTATGCAATGTAATATTGAGATTCCAGCATCTCCACACCAATACCCCTGTATATACTTACCGATCAATTACATAGAAGTTGTCACCATCATCTCCTTGATCAATGACATGCTCTCCTCCTTCAACTAGCTTTTCAAACATGGCATCCAGCACCTGAGACATCTGTTCCTGTTAATCAATCAATCTTCATTATTATAGTCACTGACCAGTGAATTAAATAATTGATTTTGTTGTTAATCAAGATCATAAAAGCAGAAGGACCACTTTTGAAGTGCTACTTCCAAAGACAGTTTCTTGGGACCGAAGCTCAAATTCTCACTTGGGCTGTTTTGTGGCCAGCCCCATTCCCTTTTGTAGACATGGCCCATAACTCTCTCTACTTCAAATTTATCCTCCCTTCTTATCAGCACTGTGTGGTAGAACAGAGTATTTGTAGCAGGTTAACTTTTAATGAAAATTTGAAACAGTCATACCAGAGCTGCTTAAAGCTAAGCCTCATTAGTACAGTGCATATATCATCATCATCATGCTAACAAAGGAAGAGAAGGGAAAAAGAAGAGGTTGCACATGTTACAAGGTTACAATACAAACTCTGCCCCTTATGTACCTGTCCATGACATTGCAATGCAGGTACAAAAGGGCAAATCTGGCATTGTGAGTCACAAAGCAATTTCGTCACTTTGGCATCATCCTAGTTAGGTAGGTATGGATGCCTATGAGAAAGTGGACCATGCAGCTTATCCCAGAATTTTTAAATATAGTTAAGCATTTGTCTGTGTGTCTGCACTAGAGCTTCATTTTTAGCCTACATTAAAAGTTACACTGATTACACTACATTGCATACATTTAAGAGTGGGTTTCTGGCCCTTAAACAGAAGTTCCTCATTTTATTTTTAGAATTTCTCAAACAAGTACTATTATATTATTTATAAATACTCTTCCACATGGCACTTGGATTATGCTCCATGAATAAGTTTACCTAGTTGTAATATATTAAACAGATCCTGGTACTTTCCAGATGTGTGGCCTTCCAATTATTACAATTTTCAACATAGGTACAGTATGTAGCAGCACTGCTCTGCAAGCTGCACTGGGTCCTTACAGACTTCCAGGTGCAGTTCAAGATACTGGCGATCCCTGCTAAAGCCCTTGGCACAGGGCTGGCTTATTTGCAGACACGCCTACCTTCAACCGTCTGCTTGTCCCGTCAGATCTGGCAGGCAAGCACGCTTCGGGTCCGTTCCTAGAAACGTCACTCAGCAGGACCCAGGAAGCCTGCCTTCTCCGTCCAGCACCTTTGTCCCAACCCTTCTGTCAGGCCCTTAGAAGATAGCTCTTCCCACAGACCCTGGACCAGAACATGAGACGAACCCATCCAGGTGGAAGTTTTTCAAAGGGACTACTTGGCCTCCCCTATTCTGTTCCCCTTTACTATGTTATTCTGTTATTCTGATCTTTGATTCCCAAGGTCTGCTGTGTTTTGTCTTAGTTCTTTTCTTTGCAAGCTTTTATACAACTGTAAGCTGCCCAGAGTCTCTTTGCAAGTTGGGCAGCCATATAAATCAAATCAGATCAATACATAAATTTATTCTGGGAGCTGAAGTCTCTGGACCGCACCCAGGTAGAGAAAGACTGATTTTGAAAAAAATCAACCAAGACTGATTTCACCAGATAATTTAAAACCCTTTCCTCTTTGACTTCAGGTTTCTTTTGAATTTGACATGAACCTAGGAATTTATAGCAACAACACAGAAATAAGTATTTAACAAAGCATAGCATATTAGAAAAAGTTATCTGCTAAACATGTGAAATACTTTCTGGACCATTGTTAGTATCTCATTTTTTTCTTCTCTCACGTCCCATCTGAAACATTTCTGAATGATATTTCGTAACTTAGCTTCTGTTCCTTGCCTATGTATAGCTTTTACGCTCAATGTACAGCAGCTGCCTGGTGCCCCCAGAATACGATGCAGAGCACCAGATTTTTTTGCTCCAGTAAGGAGCATAATGGCCTATTACACTTATTTTGCACCTGAACAAATATAAAAAAGCAGGATATTTTTCAGTTCCAGTTGCAGTCTTGACAACAAAAAGGTGTGTCTCCCAACCACAACGTAAAGCTTTCGTTCCAGGCACAGTGATCTTTCAGGTAGTGATACAGAGAGCTGGCAAACACTCTGTTCCCTGTTTCATTCTCCTGGCCTTTATATTTTGTAAATTGGTGCAACCTTTTAATGGTTTCTGTAGCTCTGCCAAAGGCTTCATCATCATTGCTGCTCCCACTAAACCAGTGTTTTTCAAACTTGGCAACTTTAAATTGTATGGACTTCAACTCCCAGAATTCTGGGAGTTGAAGTCCATGCATCTGAAATTTGCCAAGTTTGAAAAACAGTGCACTGAACCTTTTAGAACATTTCAGTACAGACAATGCTTTGTTTCCGTATTTTGACAGCACCCCAAAGCAAAATCACCCTGTCTATTCTGAAAGTTGCCTTTTCTTATTTTCTGATAAAGATCTTCTACAAAAGAACATTATTCACTGGCTTGTTTCAGATTAAAGGAGAAATGGAACAAAGGTAAATTGCATTTGAGATTTTGTAAGGGAGTACTTGAAAGAAATTCTGCTTTGTAGAATCTTATTTCAAAGTGCAGTGGAAAATAATCTTTAGTACAGAGATTTAACATCTAGGCACAGCTTTTCAGGCAAGAAACAGTGTAAGCAGTGAGCTATTTGAAAAGTGTTGCTAAATAGCGTGTCCAAATGTGCACAGGCAGCCCTTGAGTTACGATGGCAACTGAGACCAGGATTGCCATTGCTAAGGAAGGGGGGACTTACCAGTGTGCAGGAAGTGGGGGACTTACCATAGTGACTTGTGACCTTCCCTGCCAGCTTCCCCATTGGCTTTGAATATGGGAAGCTGGCAGGGAAGATCGCAAATGGCAATCATGTGACAGCTGCTGCAACCGTCGTAAGTACAAGTTGGCTGTCAAGCACCCGAACCACGATCACATGACCATGAGGGTCCTGCAATGGCTGGAACTTCGAGGACCAGTCATAACCCCATTCATTCAGCGCTGTTGCAACTTCAAACAGTCGTTGAATGAGTGGTCAGTAAGCAAGGACTACCTGTATTTGGATGCCCTTCCAAAGTTTGGTGATCAGGACTGATTACTAAAAGACCAAAGATAACACTATCATCTACCACAAGTCACTTCACAGATGTTATCTGTGGCAAATGTCCATAGCAAGCATGCATCAGATGTTAAGAGATAATTAGAAACTACAGTCAACTTCAGCATTTCCTGAGCAAACTTAGCAAAATTCAGTATTCCATCTGGAAGGGATGTAGAAAGACAGGGCATGGTGACTGGAATCCACCCACCTTAGGCCAATAACAGGAGATTTGAGTTCAGGGAAAGATAGTTTGAGCCCCTCACCTGCTGCTGAAAAAATGAGTATTGATGACTCATCTCCCTAGAATGGAACGGATATTTTTTCTGGTTGAGCTCCTAGTTACTCCCACTCCCCAAACGTCTTTGAAAGCTGCTATTGTCAGAAGCTATTATAGAGATACACAGTATGAAGAGCTAACTTTTAGGGTAAACCAAATAGTGAATGAGTAGCAAGGTCAGCCTAACACATGCAGTAAAGATGGTTAGGAACCTAACCTTTATTTGGTATTCATTAATGTTCTCTGTGTAGCTGTGTAATTCCCATATTGGAAAACTGATCCCAGTGTTGTAACTCTATGATTACAAGCAAAGCCTGTGATGTATGCAACTGTGAACTCTGGATTGTACACCTTGCCTTCTTAAGATTAACTTATGAGAAACTTTAAATACTACAATGCCAGTAAGGGATGTTCAAAGCAGAGTAGTTTTGTCTCTAGGGAGTTCTGTTGTTCACCTACAACAGGTTCATCAAACGTGCCAGAGATGGTTCCTACGATGATGCCAGGAAGGTATGGAACAGAATAGGATCTGCTCCACGGTGTTCCAGATGCAGCCTACCTCTCACATATGCCCACTTCAGAGACGAAACTGTTTTGTACACAGCTGATGCCAGTCCCACCACTGCCCTTATACAGTATATGCTTTAACCTAAAGGTGGGACTCTGTTTCAAAAGCAATAATACTTTTTGCTTTTACTTTTTGCTAAAAAGAGTCATGTTTGAGATGGGTAGTGGAAAAATGTGCTAAACAAACAAACAAACAAACAATCAAACTGATAAGCAAAGCAGGAGGAAAATAAACTTAGCCTCCCTTCTTTCTGTAAATGAAGAAATTAACAATATTTATGTCAGGTCAAACAATTAAACCATCTCTCCAGGAGTGTCCACAGCACGTCAATACATGCTAAAAAGAGGCAGAGTTTTGACCACACGGTTGTCAACACTGACTCTCAATATGCTTCAATGGACTAGACTAGCAAAATATATGCTTCAGTGTTAAGCCAAGGCATTTCCCCAGTTGATGAACAGTTAAAACTGTCACGCTCTCATCTCAAACGTTCTCAGAACACTCGACTGGACTTGCATGCATGTTTCATTCAACCCGTGTCTTCTCCTTGCGAGTTGAAAAGAAGGGAGGGGGAAACATCTTTGAGTGGGAATCATTGTGTTTGGACTATCGTTGAACTCCCAAGGTCATCTACAAAGAACGTTGGGGCAGTTGCACATGCTTTCACTAACTGGCACAAGAGGGAGGGGGCATACCTGAGAGGGGAGGGGGGAATTTGAAGTCACTAAAGTTGTTTAATGGGGGAAAAGTGCAGGCTTTTTCATTTGTAATGTTTTCTCCTGTACTGAATGCTACCACCATTAAAGAGAATTCTAAGTAATTACTTATGAGTCGGATTTAATCAGAAGTTGAATATTCCAGTCATCACAGAAACCAGAGTTCCAGATGTCTCTGCTTTTATGAACAGTTCTTAAGCCAACAAAAACAGGAATTTGGGAAGAACCTTTCTCTCAGCATAAGGAAGACTTATCTCAACCGCTGCAGTTTGTGTCTGGATTGCACTGGGAAGCTTTTAAAACACACAAATCAAGGTGCAATGCAGCTGTTAAGTGGCAAGCTTAAGAAAAGCAAAATGACCAAAGAAACTGCGATACATTGATGTTGCTCTAAATCCTCTAGAGCAAGGTTTCTCAACCTTGGCAGCTTTAAGATGGGTGGACTTCAACTCCCAGAATTCTGGAAGTCCACCCATCTTAAAGTTGCCAAGGTTGAGAAACCCTGCTCTAGATTATACCAAGGGTTTTCAAACTTTTTCAACTGTGGAACTGTTAGTTTAAAAACAAAAATAAACAAAAACAAAAACAAAAACCCTGAACAAGAGGCAAAGCTTCAGTCATCAAAAATTTTCTTTGTGTGATTTTTTTTTTGCCCTTTTTCTCTCCCAAAACTTTATCAAGTTCTCCCTAAACTCCAGGGTTCCCTGGTACACAGTTTGAGAAACCCTGAATTATACAGCCTTTAAATTAACTCTTAAAGATGAAGACCCTAGGCATTCAAAGATGGCACTTTTAATTTAAATAATGTTAATACTGTAAAGACTAGCAATAAATTATAACAAACGAAGGCCCTTCACTATTATCTGCAGAAGACCAAGTGAGGTACAAGGAAACAGCCTTCGTAAGTTCCGAATCACATGGGGCATCAAAATGGAAAATGACAATTCAGCAGTGTTAAAATTATGTCGTTTCTTAATGACTATTTAGGTTACGTATGCAAGAAAGTAACTTTCTGTATTATTATTCTTATTTTAAATTAATTGGTGCCCAATTCCAATGGACTATAAGGCAGTAACATCCATATAACCTGAACTGTGTTATGTTTGTCTTTGAACTCAGAAATACCATTTTTAACCCTGTCATCTGTCTTGCAGGGCAGATCCTATAATGCTGTAGCTAACCATTTTTTCTCTATGTTGCTTAGTCCTTAGGCCCTGGAATCTTTATTCTACAACAGAAGGCTGAAAGACAGCTAGGAAATTCATCATATGCATAAAAATAATGCATTTGATTCAGAATGTGCATTTTGAAAAACTTTCATTTTGAAGTTTTTAATGATTTTTTAAATTAACTTTTATAGTGCTTTGTTGTTAAAGGAGCACAACACAGTTTAATGTTTAATATCAAATTTTCTGACAGGAGTTCTCTCTCCTTCCTTCCTTCTATCACTGCATAAAAAGCCACTCTTACCGGATCTAAGTTCTTAAAGAGAAGAATATCTCTGCAAGCTTCCTGCAGCCGGTTTCTTTGATCATCTGTTTTGGGGTGAATAACCTGAAAGTAATCATTGTAAGTTATGCTTTTCTGAGACTACTTTTTAAGAGAAATTATCTTTGAACTGCCCAGCCCTAATTCATATTAATACTGATGAGCTATTAAGTCTTGTGCACTAAGTGTCTGAGAACAGATTTTTAAACATTACTACAAATACAAAAAACATGAATGACAAAAATATGCTCTCCATTGTTATTAAAGATAAAATATAATCGAGGTAATTGTGGAAAGTGTTTTAATCATACATCACATTTTACAGATGTCTACCCCCCCCTCCACACACATCTTCATATGTTTGTGTGTGTGTTTAAAAAACCTTTTTACACTATTTTATCTGAAATCTATCTTCCACTATGAAAGATTTTTATTTACTGGGGGCACATACCCTTGATTCAGTGTCATCTTCTTCTTCATCTGGATTATAAGCTTCTGCACACACTAAAACGAAATGAAAATGCAAGTTGATTCATAAATACCAATGTATTTTCACCATTTTGCTTTTGAATTACAACCAACATTGCCTGCTTAACTTTGCTTTGCTTTACTGGGTTTCATCATGTGGCTTTATGAGTATCCTGAAAGAAAAACAGGACATACAGGACTGAAATAAATAAATAATTTGGGAGACAGGGGGAGAAAAAACTCTGCACACTTTCCTGAAGCAGGGATGGACACCTTTGTTGCTAAGCAACAGTTCCTAACATCCCTCTTCATTGGTCAAGTCAACTAGATCTGGTGAAAGTTTAGCATCTTTTAAAGGAACACAGACTACCTACAGAGTTTCTTTTCACTGCAGGACAGACACCCATCACGTCAAATCAACTCCCATTTGATCTTCAAGTCCATTGCTACTAACTTTGACATCTGACTTGGCTTATACAAACCCCAGCATCCATGCAAGGATCAAGGAACTGCCTGAATTCTACCAACTGGCACATTCTTTTACAAACTGAATCACAGCTCTTCAACCATAGCATATCCTGCGTAACAACTGTCCTTAAGGGTGGTAACTGGAATGTGTGAGCCCCACTCACTGAAGCATGAGTTTCTACTCTCAATCTACTAAATTCATCCACTCTGCATATCCAAAAATACCCTTCCTTCCCTCTTTCAACTGAATTTGTGCCATGCCAGTTGAATTACTGCCATGCCAGTAACATTTTTTGTTAGTGCTTAGACTCACTCCCAGTATCCAAAAGAAAATCCAATAAACATGCAGTGAGCAGAGCAAAACAAAGGGTCTTGAACTGCAGTATTATACCACTTAGAAAGCTTTTAGCACAACTGTTGTTCATAACCCCCTGTGGTATCTTCTGTCTGCATACTAAAAGCTTCACCGGTGATTAAGACCATTTATGCAAATGGTACTTAAAGCAGGGCGATGGGTTTTTTTTTTCCTCTTGCTAAATATCAACCTGTAATCTAGATGAAAAATCTGAATCCATGAAATGTCTTTGGTATTGCTGTCTTTGGTAGAAATAGCAAGAAAAAAGCCATCCAACAGATGTCTGTCTGATACTAACATTCTTGCAAAGCAGAGAGAGATACATCTGGTGATTCTTCAACCTTGCCCTCTCTTGGGCTCTGCTCTGGTCAAGAAATGGGGGTGGGCAGGTCCCTATTTAGATGCGTAAGAAGCAGATTGGACTCAAAGTGAATAGTGTCCTCTGGCCCTGAAGAGTTCAGGAAAATTCAAAGTAGAAAAGGTTTATCAATAGCTATGCTCCTAAATAGAACTTCTGCGTTCAGGAGTGGCATACTTCAAATTGAGCAGATACTGGGCAAAAGCAGCAGAGAAAGATTACTAACATCAGGTGGGCTTCCCACAGAAGTATCTACATAATCATTGTGGAAAACGACTTGCTGGACCATGATGTTTCAGAGAAACTTAGCTGTGATGATTTTATGCCAACGTATTTTTTCTGAAAACACTTTTCTGAATACTAAGTCATTTCCATAGTCAGATTCCAAACAAACTATTATTAATCTGGCCAATCCAGAGCCTTGTGAGAATGCAGCACTGCCCAATCTTAAATACTCCACGCTACAAAACAGGTTTTGCAGTTTAAAAGTCACATTTTGAGTGAGATGGGTGGTGACTAAATTCAAAACATAAGTAAGTACAAAAGTCAGTCTACACATTTGCTAAAATATCCTATCATTCTGTATTCCAATTTTCTGTGCTTGGCTTCTACCAACTAGCTTCAGCTCAGCAGCCAAAAATTTACAGCCCATCTTTCAATCCTCAGATCCAAGGCACTGATCCCACTCAATGGCCCAGAACCATTGATTCTTTGCTTTGAAGTCTACACACCTATGCCTGGGACTGAGTACTCAGCCCATTCTTTCATCAAAGGGATTAGCATAGACAACCTCTTAGGTACCACCCCAAGAATTTCTTGGAGTTTGATCCTTAAACCTGCTCCTCTTGATCTGTCACAGCATGCTTTTTCTTTTAGGCTTGTGTCCAGCCCATGTTCTGGATAAGAGTTTTTCCTCTGTCCTTAAAGTATTTCATTACATTCTTGATCCAGATGGGCAGGCTACATTAAAGAGCTCCACTTCCTGGAGTCAGCTTCCATATGATGTGTGCCCTTAACAACAAATGGTGGGGTCAATCAGGGCCACAACTAGGGTCTGTGTCACCTGGGGCAAACATGGATTCCACACACATTTTGGCACCCCCCCAGTGCTCATTTTGGTGCCCCTCCCAGCACAGCGCCCGAGGCACATGCCCCGCTTGCCCCCCCCCCCCCAGTTGTG
This sequence comes from Candoia aspera, assembly GCF_035149785.1. Lineage (NCBI taxonomy): Eukaryota > Metazoa > Chordata > Lepidosauria > Squamata > Candoiidae > Candoia > Candoia aspera. Next base: position 68,401,620 of record NC_086159.1, read on the forward strand.
GCCCTGGGATCAATACCTGCTGGGAGGTAGAGATCTAAAAGTTGCTGATTCCAAATTCAGCAGTTGGAAGGGGCATTATCATAGAGTTATTCCAGTGTTTCAAACTATATGCAATCATGGACCACTGGACATGTTGAAAATGCAGGGACCAAACACCCACTCCTATATTTTTGTCTTTAAGACAATAGAATCTACATTTTTTGATGGATAAGATCATTATGGTTGCATTTGTGTATGGCTTCCTATTCCCTCCATTTTAAAAGGCCTTTTTAAACTACATTTTTAATCAAACACTGAAGTCCAAATTTAAATATTTATTTAAATCCATTTACTACTTAAATTAGTTTCTGTATCCTATGCCATAATAATACCTCTTAGTACAAAAGTGCTAGTCAGGAACATTTTTCAACAGAAACATCTGAATATTGAGAAGTTAGAAGTTAATAGTTCTCCAACCCAGTGAAATCAAAATTTTGAAAATTCACCACTATATTTCCTATTTGTACTTTTTTGGGGAGGGGGGTGCAAGATGAATATTCCATTGTATTTGAAAAAAATGGACATGAGTTTTTTGCTGCTGGTGATGTAAAAAATTTGAGGGGTCACTGATTAGTATGATTTGGTCCTATGAATCACTGACATCCTCTTGGAATAGTATTTTAATATATATAAATAGATTTGTGGGGAATGTTTTGTGTTTAAAGATGTTAATGTTATGTTAAATCATGAACCAAAACTTTGACATTTAAGTATTTTTGAAGAGTTATAGTTGTATCAGGCCTGGGATGTTACTAAGAGAATTATTTTGAGAAATTGGAATAGTACTACTCTAATATTCCTGATATTAAGGTTTAGACTGAAGAGATATGTGACTTACCCATTTTTGAAAAGACAATTTTATCTACTAATCAAAAAATGAATCAATGTTTGTCTGTGGCACAGATTTTATGGTATTTTGTAATGTTAGTCAATCATTATTTTTTCCCTAAGGTAGACTTACAAATGTTTCACATTTGATTAATATGTGACATACATCAATTGCTTCCCCTCTTTTCTGTTCTTTGTTTTGTTTTGGTAGTTTTTTTTATGTATTTCCTTTTTTGGGGGGGGGGACTTTTGTAATTGTTAAGAAATAAAAAAATAAAAAGTGTTCCTTTTAAAAGCTATGCAGCTTATAGTTGGTAACACCACTTGGCTCCTGTTCCCTAAGATCAGGTCAGTTCTCGCTATTCTTGAATGCAGAATAGTGAACCAGTTTTCAGCCACTAATCCATGTTCATGAACCAGCTGATTTTGGAGGTATATGGGGAGGCAGGGCTGAGGTGGGCTCTGGCCCAGGAACATGGGAAGGCTATAGTACTACACATGCTACACCACTGCAGACAAGCAGTGGCCTGCGAACCACCTTCTGAGAATCTGAGTTATTTCAAGATTTCAAACTAAGTGCAATCACTTATATATTTTTGTTCTTTAAGTGTCCCACCGTTGCTCCTCAACACATTTGTTATTTTTTCATAATAATCAATACCCAAGAAGATTTCAGGTTATCCCTTGAAAATGCTGTTTTTATAAATAAATTGTTTTATCTGTGGAGTACAGGTTTACAGATGACCCATAGTTAAGAACGGAGCCTACTGTAGCAAAATTCAAGTTAAATACACAATGATTCGAGTTAAATACACAATGGTTTGAGTTAAATACACAATGGTTTGAGTTAATTACACAATACTACTTACACAGCATATACAATAATACTGTTCCCGCTTACATATAAATTTGACTTACAGACAGACTTTGGGAACTACCTGTAATCAGTATAACTAAATATATTGGTGCATGATAATGAATTTACAATCTTATCTCACCTCTAAGCCTATTAAGATAGTTCATGCTTCAGAAGGTTCAAATTTCTGTCTCAAAAGCACAAGGTGGAATCATTTATTGGCTCAAGGACTTCAGGATAAGGTCTTAGCCAAATACATTTCAACAACCTTTATTAAGACCTGATTTGCTAAATACAGCATATTCATTCATATTCTGAGCCACAACAATCACAAATACCACTGTCCATGTTACCTTTTTTATTAATAAGGTATCATACGGTGTTTGTTATTCTTCAGCCACCAGACAGCAAATTCAAGTATGGATTCTTATGTAGTGCAAAGGATCCATTTTGAGGCAGCGGCCATCCAGCAGAGACCAATATGCAAGGGAAATTTTTAACTAAATATTATTTTGCCAAAATGTGGATTTTGCTGAGGAACAGCACAATGAAAGCATAGCAGTAGGAAACAGCGATGAAGGAGGCAGCAGCAGTCCTTGGGGAAATAACATTCAGTGGGAAATAGCCTCTAAAATGATAAATGATATTGAGGAAATAGTAATGAAGACATGGAAAACAACCACAAAGCACTCAATGGGAGAAATAAATCAATCAGAAATGGAGATTAAGGGGAAATAGCATTCAATGTGGAAGTAGCATTTAACCAACATTGAGGGGAGTAGCAATTTAGAAACTGAGGATTAGTAACCTGACAGCATGTACACCAGTGTTTTTCAACCATGGCAACTTCAAGTTGTGTGGACTTCAACTCCCTGAATTCCCCAGCCAGCACGCTGGCTAAGGAATTCTGGGAATTTAAGTCCACCTATCTTAAAGTTGCCAAGGTTGAAAAACGCTGTTCTAGGCAGCAGTGGCACTTAATCTGAGCAAAAGGTCACACTGGCAAGTGTGTATCGGAGGGGCGGATTTCTCTTAACCATTGCCCTGCATTAACTTCTTCAGTGCCTACCACGTTTGGGAGTTTCTCCTTCTGTATAAGCTTAAAATGCTGCCATTTGTGGGGTTGGAAGTTAAGAATCTCTCAGAACAATAAGATGAGGGGACTTCCCCCCAAGTTGCATATTACATGCATGATTTTTTAAAAAGCCCAATGTTTGCATTCACAATCTGTTCGGTTTTCCATATGCCTTTTCCAGGTTTCCAGAACCCAAAACAAGGAATGTTTTGATATATTAGTTTTGTTAGATACAGCCAGAACCATTTTTTCATGATTATCTGTTTTCTATCACCATCTCCTTGTCCCAAAATTCAGCAAGATCTCTTTACTTATGTGCCACTCATGATTGTCCAAAGATCTTTGACTGGTCACTCCTGCCTTCCCACTCTCCAAATACCTACAAGTGGAAAATGACATTCCTGTTACACTGTCATGAAAATGTGTGTATTGAGGGGGTGGGGTGTAAAAAAAGTAAAGATGGGTGTTTGTAACTGTGCGGTCATGGTGATGGTGGCCATGACCACACAGTTACAACCACTATTTTGAGGTCACACACACACTGTGGACACCCCTGGTGTTACTACAATTCTCCAGGCCACCTTCTTAACAAGAACAGCAAGTAAGCATAATAATGACTCTTGATCATGTTCCCTCTACTACATCCAGACGTCTCCCTAGAGAAGAGTAATTCAACAAGGTCTAATTTTATCAAATTATTTTCTTAATTTGAAGATGGAAAGAAGCCGGCACACAGACCTTCTCTTCTCCACTTGTTCATTTTACATCACTGAGAAGAGGGCCCACATAACTGTAAATTAATACTGCAGCATTTCTTTGTGACAAAGCTCACACACAGTTAAAAAAATTAGTTAATGGACTGAAAGGATTTCAAGTAACTAATAAAATTTGCACATCGTTCCACATATAAATAACAACAGTGAAGAAAACACACACTTTACATTTAGGAATACTAATTCCCTTGTTTATATTCAACTACATCTGCTATTTTTTTAACTAATAAAAATACCTTCCATTTAAAAATAATAATACAATGCTGCTGGATGGATCAGTGACAGTTTTTTAATGAAAAGATTTAAACTAATTAATTGAAAAGATATTGTTCTCTTTGAAATCATCATGGTTCATTCTTACTAATTATTTGCTTGTCAAATTATAGCCATTTTCATAGTTTGAAAGCTGTCCCAAAGTTAATGTTTTATGAACTGTGCCTGTGTATTTATTCCAAATTGTCACTTTTTGCTTACATCTCACATCTGGTAGCTGACTGCATATATATCATAACATAAAAGTTCAGCCAATAATTTTCCACACAGAACATGTTTCGTATCAATTTGGAAAGCCCTAAATTAAGACAATCTCAGTTTATTCAACTGAGTTCCTTGCTACAGAAATGCTATACTTCTGCTTATTCAAATATTTGAGTGTAAGCAGAAGTATTGCTTTTACACGTAGGGATTCATAAATGGTGTTTTTTATTCTTGAACATAAGCCCTCCTTAATGTATATTAAAGAAAAACGAATTTCTCAGCATTACCACCAAGCTTCATTATATTTTTCTGTTAATCATTAGAACCAGGTGTCTGCTTAATCAATGTCTTCTATTAGCTTACAGATAAGGAAACATTCACTTCATTCATCCCTACGAAAGTCTTGAAAGTTAGGCTTCCTTCAATTTTAACCTAATATTTGAGACTGTATGATTCTTACGCCCAAGGCAACTATGGGAATTCACGACAAAGCCAAGATACTGTTCAGACTATTCCTCTATGAATTCACAAGAAGCCATAAGAAGGATAGGTAAGTACATTTTTTCCAGAGAGTAAGGAAGCCTTGCATACAAAAAAGTTCTCAGTTTAACAGGACCCAATAATGCTGTCCCCTTTATATGTTAATCCTCAGGTTGTAACTGTCGATTTTTTCCTTCTGCTTTTCAAGCTGACAGCTATGTAACAGCTCACTTCTCAGCCTTGGTGGTGTCTGCCTTTGTCCCTAAGTTGGCAAAACGGATTTCTCTGTGGGAAAAAAACCAGCTTTAATCCTTCCAGACATAAGCTTCTGCCTGAATTCAAATTCAACGCTTTCTTGGTAGATCACATTGAGGGTCCAGGCAAACAAGAATCTGAATATTCATTATTTCAGAAAAGCATCTTTCAGTAAGTTCTTTGCCTGAAAAAGAACTTGAAAATTCTTTGTGTGGCATTGATGTGAATTCACTTAGACTGCACTTCCCAATCAATATGTGAGTGAAACTCTTGGTAACGCTTGTTTCCAAATTTGGGATTATGGTTCTCCCCCGTCCCCAACTGCATCTAATAACAAGGAAATTGCACATAAAGATGTGCACATTGGACAAAAAACAATCCTAAAAATGTAATTGTATGTTTATGCAGGTATAATAATTTATTCTTAAGGGTGGAAACAGAACAAATGACATAAAATAATGTATGAAATAAAATATAGCAAAACCAAAATTCAAAGATTCATCATCCCTAAAGTAACCTTGGTTTTAGAGACATCATGTACCCTACTCTTGCAATATTTATAAAAGAAGATAAGATGGCTTCTTTTATTTATTTAAAATCTCTAAGCTTTCCTTGGGTCAAATCAGCAGGAAGTGTGCCAAAAAAATAACTCAAAAGTACAGAACAGAAGGTACAGAATAAAACCTTGTTCGTATTTGGTATTGGAAAGCTTCAATAGATAAGAGCAACTTTGCCTTGCCAGGAAGGATGGCCAATGATGGTTGCCCTGATGCAAAAGATCTCTTTTCTGTCGTCACCCACCTCAGTTCAGAAAATGTAAGCATTTGAAAACAGTCTGAAAACATAATATATCATCAACCAAACAGATGTATAACTGAGCGCATGTTTACAAATGGTACCTAATCTTGAGGACCAGGAGGGTGGAGAATGGACTTCTTAAGGCCATTAGACTTCTTGTATAAAGTGAAATTCAGAAACAACTATATCAGTCAAGGTAATACAATACATCTACTCTGCAAGAACAAATGGAAATCAGATTACTTTAGAAGCAAACGAAGATGGAAATAAATGGCTGTAAGGTCAGACGAAAGGTAATGTTATTCATACTGTAAATAATCTTCTTAGTGGAAAGAAAAATTAAAGTAATTTCAATGTCCAATAAATAATGCATGAAATCACTTACATAAGCAGAAGAGTCATCAGGCTAGAAATATGGGGAAAGCAATCGAGTTAAAAAGAATGTCATCATTTGTACAACATTAAATACAAATGCAAATAGTAAATTCTTTGGAGAGGATCATGCTAGTGAATTTAACAGGTGAGTTTAACATGAGCACTGAAATGCAGGGAATCTTTCTATACTTTTCTATGTAAGTTTCTTATACAAATTAGTTGCTTGATTTTATTTTAATAAAGTTGACTGGGTGGAATCCAAGCACAATTGGATTCAATCCAGTTCCCTGAGAGTAAACCCTGCTGCAAATCTGGCATTTTCTATACAGTCACATTAAGAACGATGCTACAGGTTAATTCCAGTTAGGTTCCACTGAAATCAATGGAATAAGCTAGCCATATATTAACTACATTGAAGAGCAAAGATTTCAATGGGGATGAAGTACATCTAACTTAACTTAGATCTAACCCACAGTGAAGAAAGGGGACCTATTGATTATGCTTACAATAATCACATTAATTAAATTAGTAGTACAGAAATGTATTGGTTAAAACCAAAGCCACAAGGATAATTATTCTAAATTATAATATTTCCAAGGAAATTGTTGTTTTATTTGTCCAAGTGTCATGTTCGCCATTTCAATGTCTTTGATACATCGTAACGTTTCGCATGTCATTAGCTGGATGCGTGTTTCATCTTTCACGGGAGGATGAGAGGGGTTTATCTCTTGGCTCTGCTTTTGGAATGTATTTGGGTTATCTTTTGTGTTCAAGGTTACTTTCCCAGGCTAGCAGTTCTGACGGTTGCCAGCACCTGGGACGGGCGGTGCTGCTGGTAGGGAGGCGGGGTACGTTTGCACCGAGGGTTTTAAGTTTGTATTTGGCGCGCTTTTGCTCATTCTCAGCTTTCTCTGTATTTGTCTTAAGCACCTGAATAAATCAGATTTCATTTAGCAACCTCTTGTGAGTCTGAGTATTTGGGCTGGGCAATCATTACACCAAGGAATAATTGAAATTATTGCCACGCATGGAGTCACCAGAGCATCACACATGCCAAGCGGAGGCAGCTTTTTATGTTGGGTGGAAGATGTTGGGTGAGGATGGAAGTTCAGCCAAGGGAACCATTGATCACTGTTCTTAGAAAGCTGCACATTAAAACTATACGGACAGCAGCCATTCGGAGTGCCGATGATGGCATCCTGTGGTGACAGATTTAGGATGGCATGATTTCCTGCAGGTTCTGGGAAGGGAGGGGAACATGGCCTTGTGGATGTGGCCAAAGACTTATACACTACAGAAGGGCAATGGAGTGTTGCTGTAATGACACTTACTTAAAAATTCAATTAAAAGCAGGAGGAACATTCACTCATGAATTTCTTGACCCTGATGTCTATATGCTACTGCTCAAAAACAAACAAGATGTGCTTGAACTCCTAGTAGAGTAAAGCAAATATAATTTTGTAAGTATAGCAGAAATCTGTAAGGATGATTCCGTTGGTTTAAGGATATAATTTGTTCAAAAGGAACAGAAGCAAAAAAAAAAGAAAAGGAGTTGCACTCTACGCTAAAAATTTCTACTCTGCCTCAGAAATCTAGGTTAAAGTAAATGAATCATAGCAGAATAAATGTTAATTCCAGACTTCCGGAAGAACCTAAAAACCTGGTTCTGCCGCCTCGCTTGGGGTGGGAGGGGCACCAGTTCATCTTGGGGGTGGCTATTATAGATCTCTCCCCAACAAACAAGATCTGCGCTGCTGGATTTTATATTTTATATTTATTTTATTTTTATAGTGTTATTTATATTGTAATTTATGTGTTTTAATTCTGACTGTAAACTGCCCAGAGTCCCCTTTTCAGGGGAGATGGGCGGTGATGGAAATTTGAAAATATATAAATATAAATATAAATATAAATATAAATATAAATATAAATATATATGAGACAAATACTCAATTGTACATCTCTGTCTCGGGTGAGGTAAGTAATGCTGTGACTGCCCTCTCTCGGTGCCTGGGGGCTGTAGGGGTCTGGATGAGGAACAACAGGCTTCAGCTGAACCATGGTAAGATGGAGTGGCTGTGGGTTAATGGCTCTTCCGTAGCTGGGACTTTGTCATCTTTGGTTCTGGATGGGTTCGCACTGCCCCAGACAGACCCTGTGCGTAACCTGGGGGTCCTCCTGTACTCACGGCTCCTGCTCGAACAGCAGTGGCAGCCATGGCCAGGAGGGCCTTTGTGCAGCTTTGTGTTGTGTGCCAGTTACGCCCTTTCCTCGATTGGGAAGCCCTTCAAACAGTCATTCATGCCCTTGTTATCTCCAGTATAGACTACTGCAATGTGCTCTACATGGGGCTACCCTTGAAAAGTATCCAGAAGCTGGTCCAGAATGCAGCCACGCAGGCTATCTTTGGTGCCCCTAGATCAGCACATATAACACCCCTACTATGTGAGCTGCCTTGGTTTACATAAGGTGCTTATATAACACCTTGAATTGGGCCCAGTTTGCTTCTGGGTCCAATTCAAGGTGTTGGTTATCACCTTTAAAGCCCTACATGGCATGGGCCAGGCTACCTGAGGGACTGCCTCTTCCCATTACATCAACCCGTCCCACCCGATCATGCAGAGAGGGCATGTTGTGGACCCCATTGGTAAGAGAAGTCCGACTGGCGGGGTCCAGGAACCAGGCCTTCTCTGCCATAGCTCCCACCCTCTGGAACATTCTGCCCCCAGAAGTGAGGTTGGCCCCATCGCTCCTGGCCTTCTGGAGGAACCTGAAGACTTGGCTCTGCCACCTTGCTTGGGGTGGGGGGAGAATAGTTACACATAGGGATGGCTAGTGCCTTAGAGTGCTCCTCACACACATGGACTGAATTAGACCTTTCTGCCACTTGGATTTTCTTATTTTTATATTTATTTATTAACAGTAATTATATTTTTATATATTGTATTTATATTTTATGCTTATTGTTTTAATTGGCTACTTTTTATTGTAAACCACTCAGAGTCCCTCTGGTGGGAGGAGATGGGTGGTGACAAATTTGATGAATAAATAAAATAATGGCTAAACATCATCTTCCAATTCTATGATTTAATGACACTATACTATGAGGCAATGTTTTTCAACCTGGACAACTTTAAGATGTGTGGACTGGTTGAAAAACACTGCTATAAGGTACCAATCGAAGCGAATATTTGTAGCTCAGGGTTGAACTGTGGAGTCCTTGGTGCTCTCTGAGCCTTGCTGTTTTCTTGCAGACGTTTCATTGCCAGACTAGGCAACATTTGGCACTGAAGATATTGCCTAGTCTGGCAATGAAACCTCTGCAAGAAAACAGCAAGGCTCAGAGAGCACCAAGGACTCCACTGCTATAAGGTGTTCCTTGAGATAATGTAGACTCAGTTATTTGTGACTGTTAAATCACCACTGAAACCTTAAACCAGGCCCAAAACTGACCAACAACCATGGCAGCTGGTGAAGCCCTGGGGTGGCACAATTATATTGGCCAGCTCCAACTAGGAAACTGGTAGCTGTATTTTGGACCATGTGAAGTTCCCAAATCATCTATCAAGGCAACTCTGTACAGACTGCAGAATTCCAACCAACCAAGAGGTTTCTAGAACATGTGAAACTTGATGTGATGTGTAACCCTTGTCCAGAGAATATTCCTGCTAGTATATAAAAGGCACTTTGCATCCCAATGGCTTTTGTGCCTCGTGTGGGAGCAATGAACGCAAGAGCATCTCCAACTACATCTTTAATAAACCTTCCATGAATATTGTTAGAGGGGGGAAAATAACACAGGCCCTTAAATTTTCTTTAATTGATCCCATTGATCCCACTCTCATACTTTGGGCACATCGTCAGCAAACTATGGGCAAACTATGACATCATTCCCTTATTACCCACATAAACAGAAGCCACCAGAGAGATTTTTAAAAAATTAAGTTTTGTTAAATTGATTTTCAGTACTGTAGAGCCTGTAAAACAGCAGTCATGCTTTTTTTAAATTATTCAAACTTTACCAAACCTGATGTCCTTTTCAAGCGATCGGTCTTTCCTGACGATGTGCCCAAAGTATGAGAGTCTAAGCCTAGTTATCTTCACCCCTAGGGAACATTCTGGTTGTATTTCTTCTAAAACCGATTTGTTTGTTCTTCTGGCAGTCCATGGTATTTTCAGCTAGCATAAGGAATCTAAAATACCAATTGAGGCTTCTAAGCAGTACCCAAAGCACAAGGGGTATCAGGAGCAATAAACACATTTATTACAAGTATCTGGTTTCTCTGCTATTTCATAAACTTGTTTTTTTCCCCAATGTTTGATAAGGAAATAGACATACTACAACTTTACCTTACAAAGAATGGAAGGAACGAAATTGGCATCCTTCATAGAGCATTAATTTCCTAAACTTTATGACAGAACCAGCCCTTAATACATGACAAATCATATCTTGGAAGGATCTAGTTGGAACCAATCCTGCCTTCTGACCAAAAATTCATACTTATAACCAGATTTACAGAACATGCAACCTATAGCACAATATTCTAAATTTTACAAGATAACAAAATAATACTTAGGATTATCCAACACAAATTAGAGCTCCACATGGAAAAAGAGATGCCAGATGTTCATGCTGGACTTAGAAAGGGCTGAAGGGCAAGAGACATTATTGCTGATGCATGCTGCATAACTGAGAAAGACAATCAAAAAGAAGTCAATATATACTTTACTGATTATAGAAAGGCCTTTGATTGTATTGACCATATCTAGTTAGGGAATGTGCTTAGGAAAATGAGAATCCTAGAGCACTACGCTCATGCTAAACCCATACCAGAATAGGAAGTCACAGTTCAGATAGAACATGGCAAAGCAGACTGGCTTTTGGTTGACAATGAGACGAGGTTGTATACTCTCAGTCTTCAACTGATATGCTGAATATATACTGAGGCTAGATTAGAAGGAGATGAACATGGTTTCAAAACTGGAGGAAGAAACATCAATAGCCTGCTCTAGGCTAGTGACAATACACTAAAATGCAAATGATCTGTAACCTTGCTAATGAAAATCAAGGAGCACCATGAAAAAATGGGACTAACAACAGAATAACAACAGGTACAGTAACCAGCCTTAGAATTGACAATGAAGAGATTGAAGGAGTGAATAGCTTCTGCCTTTAGAATCAACCATCAACTGTAAAGGAATCTGAGGTCAAGAAATACACCACAGACCAGCACTTGGTGGAGCAGCCATGAAGGCCTTGGAAAAGGTCGTCTATTTACAGTATCTGGCTGCAAAGAGTCAAGACACCAACTTGATGGCATATAATCAAACAAGCAAGCAAACAAACAAACAATCCAGGGCTCTTTTGGCCTTTGCTGTAAGGCAATGAACATCTTATCCTGAAGCTAATTCCAAGACCACACCTGTGTTTGTAAGGAACAGAGATAGCATAGCAGCCATCTGTACATTAAGGAGCTCTTGGCTTGCTTCTGCCCCAGCTTCACACTAAGAAAATATAATTTGTTTGCCAAAAAGTAGAGAAAAGGTGAATAGGGTTGATGAGACTATCCATCATTGCTGCTGCTGTTCTTGTTGTTATTCATAGTACTATTAAAGTAGTATTTATTAAATTATTTTCATATAATAAATATTTGGGGGTCGATGAACAATCTGAAACTTGATGAAGGGGTCGATGAGCTGAAGAGTTTGGGGACTCCTGCCATAGTTAATCCTTGGTTGGTTTGTACTGAAGACAAATACTTTTTGTTTCTGCTGATGTAAAACTTTTTATCAGCTAATCAAGAGGTTACTATATTCAAGTGAACATGAATATAAGAATGGGAACTAGAAGATGCCACGAGGATTAATCAAGGAAAATTATTTGTTTTCCACAAAGTATGTACTCTCTGCCCTATCATATTCAGTGTACAGGTGCTGAACTTGGTTTACTGATTAGCAGCAAAATTCTGATTTATTCCCATCTCTTCCCCTTAATCATGGCAAAACACAGTGTTCTCCATTGTGACAGCTTCAAGGTAAGTTGAACTACAGCCCAGGAGTCCCAACAAACATTGTCACTGACCTGCTGTTTCACCACAATACAAGTTTTGGTCCAGAATATATGAAATGTATCCTATTGGGGAAAACTGGCTTAGCACTATACCTCCACCTAAGACTAACCAGCCTTCCCATTTTAATTCATGTTTCCAGAATCTCTACGGCAGGGTTTCTCAACCAGGGTTCCATGGAACCCTAGAGTTCCACAAGGGGTCACTAGGGGTTCCCTGGAAGATCACAATTTATTTAAAAAATTATTTCAAATTTGTGCAACTTCACATTAAAGAGGTATGTTTCATTATTTTTAGTTTAAGAACACTGTTAATGCATATATGCAGGCCTACGCATGAAACAAATATAATAATTTTGTAACTTTTGGCCTATATTTGAGCCTGAATGTGCAGGGGTTCCCCGAGGCCTGAAAAATATTTCAAGGGTTCCTCCAGGGTCAAAAAGTTGAGAAAGGCTGCTCTAAGGGAATATTTTTCATTTCAGGACTGGTTCACAGCATTCTTTCAGTAGAGTTATCTTTTTTTTAACTGCAGAACGTGCATTATCCCCAATGTGGGCAAATTTGTAGCAATTTATGTGGCAGAGTGCTGGAAAGCATTTGGCCCGAGAGATCAGAAAAATCACACACCAGGCATTTCTATAAAAATAAATGTATTTACAGAAAGCACAAAAACGTATTTACAAGCTTGTGCATTCACACATGCTCAGAGAGGACTGGGAGGAAGGCAGACAGAAAGGAAAACCGAAACTAACAAGCCCAGGCAAATACCTCTCCAGGGCAATTAAAAGCTTTACCTTATATGGTCATCTTTTCACACCGAAAACTAAGGATACTTAAGTTTGACCTTCTGACTCTGCCAGAGTAATTTGTTACTATAGTAACTTGATGGCTTGCTCCTTGCAAAAAACAAGGAAATGCCAACGATTTACGCAACTTGTTAATCAAATGGAAGAAATATTCATACGAAAGATCTAAGCTATTTCAAATTAACTCTATATTGTGAAGAATAAACACTGCTTATCTAAAAGATAAAAAACTTTCAAGGAATTTAGGAGTATCTTACAAGAGGATCAACCTCCCTGCACGGAGAAAGATGAATCACAGAATCATAATGGAACAGATGAGAGAGAGATCATCTGGCCAGTGCAGAAATCCACTAAAACAGCATGACCACATATCTGATGATACTTGTGAAATATGACACTGATTAGGTGCGTGTCCTGAAAACCTAATGAAAAGCTGTATTATGAGGTGACAAGGTGCTATATGCATGAAGGGCTTCACTTGGAATTGGGTGTAGCTGTATCTAATTAAACCACTCATGACTATTTTTATTTGATAAAAAAGACAAAAGTTCTGAAACAAATTGCAGGGTGCTGTATTAAGGGAGGAGGGACATACAGATGTCCTGCTCTTTCTCACGTGTGTTTTTCCCTTCATTTTCTCACTGCCCCGTGAAGCTCTTCCAAGATGTGTCTATAAATGAAATTTTACAATTTCCAGGTGTTCTGAATCAGAGCCAAAGTTTGAAAATTAACAGATTTCTATTGAATTTCTTGTGTTCTCTGTCTGCACCAATGATCATGTCAACCATCAGGTTTCAAGAAACACAATTTTTCATATTAGCCTCTTTTCTATTATGCCAATAAAGGACTTAAGCCAGAGGAAGAAAAAGGAAACTGAACTGTTTACAAGGAAAACATGACTTTTATTTGTAATAAATCTCAAATATATGACTTGTGTGTGGACAATAGTCCAAAATGTCTTCCGGGGGTGGGGGAGTAATTCTGCTCCCCCATATAACAAGGCAACACTTTCCCAGGCATACATATGTGGCCAAAAGTATTGGTCCTCCTCTACTTTTTCCCAAAAAATCCCATTCTGGGAAAATGTCCTTTGGACAGATGAAATAAAATTAGAAGTTTTTTGTATGTTGCAGCAACTCTATGTTCACAGAAGAAAAAAATGATACTTTTCAAAGAAAAGAACACCATCCCTACTGTGAAACACAGAGGAAGCTCCATAAAGTTATGGGGTTGCCTTGCTGCCTCCAGCACCGGGTGCCTTGAATCTGTGCAGGGCAAAATGAAATCAGAAGATTCTCAAGGCATTCTGGAGCAAAACATAGTGCCCAGTGTTAGAAACCTCTGTCTCAGTCACAGGTTGGGTCTTCCAGCAGGATAATGATCCAAAACGTACATCTAAGAGAGCCAAGAATGGTTGAAGAGCAAACCTTGGACTGTTCAGAAGTGGCCTGCTAGGAGTCCTGATCTGAATCCAGTAGAGCATCTGTGGGAAGAGCCATCAAGGCTAAGCCAACTGGAGTATTTGTCCTTGCTCAAGAAGAGCAGGACAAATGGTCAGTTGAGAAGCGTAGAAGTCTTCTTCAGAGCTACAGAAAGCACCTGATTGCAGTTGTTGCCTCAAAAGGGTGTTCTACAAAATATTAGATTAGGAGTACCAATAAGTATGTCCACACCACTTTCATTTGTTTTATTATTTACAACAATATATCAAGTCATACATCAAAAACAAAGAGTCTGCTCTATGGAATAAAGAATGGTGGATGCCACTTACTTGAGTCAGTTTCCACTTATTTCATGGCAAACTGGGATTCTCTGGAAACAAGTGGAGGCATACCAATAGGTTTGGCCACCTCTGTATTAAGAGGTGATCATAGCATGTGTCTGAAACATTAGCTGAAAATCTTGGACAGAAAGACTACAATAAAAAAAAGGAGCTGGGCTTATTATTGGCGCACACCTAGGGTTACCAGATATCTGAACAGGCAAAGGAGGTTACAGACAATTGGAAAGGAGGACAAATGGGGAGAAGGAGGACACACTGTTTAAGTTTCTTGGCATCCAGGACAAAAATTACAGTGAAAAACTGGGGAAAAAATGTACTTAGGCCTACATGTATATGAAATTACTTTTTCCAGCATCAGAAAGACAGGTTTTTCAATCACAGTATTTTTCCAACAAATTTTTATTTTCAAGAACATATGCTAGCAATAATATAGAATCCGCGACCACATGCTTTTCAAATTTCACCACAGAAACGTATGGTGAGTCATTGGTCTTCAGACTACAGTGATCATAGATTTGAAGGGGCTGGATTGAAGCCGATTGCTAGAATCAGGAAATAAATTAAATAATGTAAATCTAGGCTGTCAAATCTGTCGACTGCCAAGGGCACAAAATCACAATATACAAAAGTCTGAATGACTATTGTTGTGAAAATAGTCTCCCCCCCACAAAAAAAACCAAGACACTGAAAAAACCAGACAATATTTGACGTTAAGGCTATGCCTGCCAGACAGAGGACATGGGGAGAAAAAGGACATGTCCTCTCCTTGCTGGATGTCTGGTAACCCTAGGAACACCCAGCACTTGTTCTCATCTCGTAACAAATGTTTAATGAAGCTACAGCAAGCAGCGGGTTTGTGTGGTTCTGCCTTTTCTATTAGAAGAAAGGAACTAATACAAAAACACAGCTGAAACACTGCTGGTGCTCCCATTCATTCTCCTTGGAGATGTTCCCAGCCCAAAATCCCTGTTTGTTAAAAATATCTGGTACTTGGATGGAAGTAGTTACCAGTGAAAAGGGCTGGGCAGCTTGGGCCAAGCGTTTATGCCAAGAAAGATCCTATAGACGTAAAAGATTTATTTATTTTCAAAATACTTGCTTCATTTTTTTTTGTTCGTGTCATACAAGCATGTTACATCCTTTCTCTAGAGATAAAACTCTATTTCTGTACAGAATATATTTTACCTAATTTGAAAAGTCCCACTTAAATTACCCTCATGCATTCTCCCTATTGCTGAATATTAATTGTTCTTTGCTTTACTCAGTACATTAAACTCTTTGAGATATTAACACTATTTCAGTTCATCTTCTACCATATGTTCTCAGATTCCTCTACTCCAGCACCAAAAAACCCCACAATCCAAATAATTTTATGGTACATATGGACACCTGCTGAAACGAACTATTCCTGCCTTGAAGTAAATAAGATCATTGATGGATCTATACCACAACAATCTCTGCTATTAATGACTGCTGCTCTCCCAGCAGGGGTCTCAGCAGGGTGTGATCAAAAAAGTCAAAATGGTGGTCACAACAGTGTGATCAATGCACATAAAAAACAGGTGGGGCTTTGATCACACTTTTGTGGCCATCTTGACTTTTTTGAGCATTCCCTATTTCCTGGAAAGGATTCATTTTCCCAGCTCTTCTATTACCTAAATCTCTTTAATCTAGAAGCTGGGGACTTCCAGATACTACACATGGGCTAATTTCTGAATTATAGTCCAGTTTATGCAACCTGTTCCCTAAAAGATGTTCAGAGGTGGAGAAATGATTTTTTTACATGTTTAAAACATACTTCTGATCAAAAATAATACGAGTAGCCCAAAATACGTAAGAAGCAAGTGCTTCTGTTTCTACAGTATAAGTGTAGTTGGAGGTACTATACACAAAAAAATTCTTTTGGCACAACCCTCTGGGTCATACTGAAATGATACACATTAAAATATAGAAACTCAAGTGTCAGTTTGTTGCAACAGTTCACCCTTGCAGGTTTTAGCTGATTATCTAAATAAATGCAAATATTTACCAGGGCAGGCAGGTGTTCCAACGGTTATAACCTAATAGCATTTCAACACTGATGAAACAAATTGCTGAACACTGCTGTGGCGTACTTACAAATTTAATGCTGATGACAAATAGCAGCCATATTCATCAAATTAGAAATTCTGGCTTCCATTTCATGTTTGTTTTGCTTTCAATGCTTTTCCTGAAAAGCTGTTAGCTCTCATCCTGGTTAGATTTTTTCCCCTTAATTTCCACTAGATAAATAGAAGAGGAAAGAGAAAGAGGCTCTTCTGGCTGTGCAAGATTTCATTTACTGCCATTAGCACATTTCAAGGAGAAATGCAAGGTATTCCAATCCTTTAGGGCACCTGCCAAGGAGGCAAAAAAAATCAATGTGGCTGGCACAGCCATGCAATTGAAGCCCCGCCTCCTTTTTATGTGCCCTGAGAATAAAAGAGGGATGAGGCTTCAATCATGTGGCCACCATCTTGATCTTTTTTACCTCTCCTGCAGATACCCCTACATCCTTTCTCACCTGCAGAGTGAGACATATGAGACTAAAGCAATCAAGATATCTTTTCAACTTTCACTACAGGAATACGTCTTGAGGTATCATCATGCTAAGTGACCTGGACTATTATTCTCAGGACAAAACACCCTCCCTAACAGTTTACCAGTCTGATCTGACACTTGTAACCTGTGTAATTCATTAAATCACTCCAACTTCAGCTACTGTATTTAGAATTTTCCCAAGACAATGTAATAAAAATTGCATTAAAAGGACGACAATTAGATAATGCTTTTCTATCTTTACCTCTGGATACAAGAAGAGAAATCTACAAAGGTTATTTAATTAAATGAATTACTGATTCTTCCTTGATTCAGTTGTATAGGCATGGATGGAAACCTAGGTAGATTATCCTGTTTACCAGAAATTTATGTATCTACCAAACAATTTATGCAACTGTTAAATGTCAGACTCTTAACTTCCATGTAACACTTCCAATTCCTAACCATGGCTAACAGACTATAAGCAGGCAATGACATTACTTAGATTTCCTCTGGGTCTCTTCTAGCATAAATTATATTTTATTTTATTTTATTATATATTTATTGTTTTCTTATTATTTTGTTGTAAACCGCCCAGAGATGGGCGGTGACAAATTTGATTGATTGATTGATTGATAAATAAATAAATAAATAAATGATCATTCCTCCTCTCCTTCCTCTGATAAATCTAAACTATGATTCAGACTATATCTTGACAATAGCTGATGGCACAGACACCTGCAGGGGACAGGTAAAAGTTTGCAAGATGGCAGTGCAGCATTGTGAGTGAGCCCCACCCTTTTGTATATACAGGCAATGTCGCTGCATATGCCAGAGGAGAGAGCTTCCGTCACAATGCCATGCCTGCCATCTTGAAGATTCTGACACATACCCTGCCAACATGGCTGGCTAACGCCAAACAAGCTTGCCCTGAACTAGGACTTTTTTTAACCTATTTCAAAAACCGAACATCATAAGGACCCGACTCAGCATTCCCCATAAGCAGGGTCAATAATTCAGCCCACAGTTGAAAAAACAAAGCATCTCCCATCTTGATCTCTCAAACATCTTCACCAGAAGGTGGCATTTTTGTGAAGACAGCATCAAGCTGAGTCCTTCACTCAGCAACATTTTTTAATGTATGTGAATGACTTGGCTACCCATTGAAAAATCTTTGCGAGAGGGAGGGATCCAGGAAGCCAGGACACAAGAGAGTTTGAAACAATTCTCTACTAACCAACTCCTGCTGTCCCCCTCCCACATTTCTACTCCCCTGAATTTAATAAGCACTGGAGGGGTGGGGAGGTTGGCAATGTGCTGCTGAAAAGGAAGCATCCTGGGTGAAAGATAAAGATGTGACAAGGATTGATTTGTGTGGAACTGTGCCATCACAGCTGCTGTGCCCAATTATGGCTATGTAGAATAAAAAAAACTGTTAATAGTCACAGCATGTTGGCTGGATTATCTGCTAAATAATTAATACCCCATATTATTGTCAGCAGGTGCTTCTACAATTAACCTCTGGCTATTTAATTGGTAGTTCTGCCAAGATGAAGCAGGCCATCCTTAAACATGAATCTAATAGAGAAAAAGAACAATCAAAAACATTTGATCACAAGAATAATATCTGCTAGTAATAGGTTTTGAAGATAGAGAGAGACTCAGTTCCAGATTAGGGAATCTTTTGTTTAGTTTTTTTAAATCTATTCAGGGGGTGCCTGTGGATTAGTCCCAACCAAGAATTTAGTAAATGTTTGGAATATTGCTCTCTCCATTCCAACTTGAAATTGGATCTCTCAAGATTTACTTGGTTCTGGTCAAACTCTGCCTTCATTGTAATTTAAAAATGAATGCCATTCCCAATTCAAGCTGTACAAAAATGTGAACAAAGGAAGAAGAGATGGCTCTGTATCAAGTCCTCTGCAAAAGCTGTTTCTAGATGATTTTACAGTAATGAATTTTGGTCATGGGTTTATCTGCTGCTATTATTCGGACAATATTTAATGTCGTTTATTATATTATTTTAATAGTTTGTAGTCTTAAAATTGTTGGTTGACCAACTGCTCTGTTACATTGGCTTGCTTTAGAAAGACCTAGAGGCCATGATGAAAGTGATTAAATGACACACATAAATAAAATATGAGCTTTCTTTCAAGATAATCCCACACAGAGCTGTCTGCTATGCCACTTTTAGACTCAAAGTGGGAGTCTTCAATAGCAAACCTCACAGAAAATGACAAGGTCAAGGTTTTGCATGATTTAAATACAAACACAAAAACTTTAATATTTGTTGTGTGGCAAGGTTTCCATCTAAAATTGAGGAAAAATCTGACCTCTATGTTAGAAAGTTTTGTACTGCTAGAGCAGGGTTTCTCAAACTTGGCAACTTTAAGATGTGTGGCTAGGGAATTCTGGGAGTTGAAGTCCACACATCTTAAAGTTGCCAAGTTTAAGAAACACTGTGCTAGAGGTTAACTGCCGAATGACAATTGAGAGCCAGTGTGTGGTAGTGCTTAAGCTGATAACTAGGAACAGTGACACCTGGGTTCTAAGTCACCTTCTACCATGGAGCTCCCTGGGTGTAGAGAGTAAGGAAGATGGTGTTGCAAGAGATTTGAGGACACTTTAACCCATATCTTATAGTCTGTTCTTCTTTATATTCCTTTGGGAGTAAGGTAAAGGTTTCCCTTGACATTGAGTCCAGTCGTGTCCGACTCTAGGGGGCGGTGCTCATCTCCGTTTCAAAGCCGAAGAGCCAGCGTTTGTCCGTAGACACTTCCGTGGTCATGTGGCCGGCATGACTACATGCAACGCCATTACCTGCCCGCCAAAGCAGTACCTATTAATCTACTCACATTGGCATGTTTTCGAACTGCTAGGTTGGCAGGAGCTGGGACTATCAACGGGAGCTCACCCCATCACACGGATTCAAACCGCTGACCTTCTGATCGGCAAGCTCAGCAGCTCAGCTGTTTAACCCGCAGCGCCACCGCGTCCCTGCAGTCCTTTGGGAGTAATGTTATACAATATCTTGACAGAACTATTGGGAAAAATTTGGTTTTCAAAGACATGCACACTGCATTAAATTATATACCTACTACTTGGAACTTAACATGTTCTGAACAAAGATGAGTTTTTCATGCTCTAGGACTAACAAAAATAATGTAATGTAATGTGTGTGTACACACACACGATGAACTTGTTGGAAATATGTAAGGTAAGTCCTGAGAGACGAGATAACATTCAGAATCAGCTCAGACAGGTGCCTCCCTGATTCACTGGAGTATAAGAAAGGGGAGAAGATACAGTTCAATCAGACTTGAAATGTTTAAAAGTATTATTTAAGCTAATCTCAATAAACGTAGTTTGAGCCTTCCTGAGGAGTAGATTTCCTGGTCTGGTCTACCTAGTGGGGCTGACACAGGGTGACTTTAAGTCAGTCACTCTTTCTCAGCCCAACCTACCTCAAAGAGTTGTTGTGGGGAAAAAATAAGGGGAGGGAACACCACATACACTGGCTTGAGCTCCTGAAGAAAAGGCAGGATATGAACCAAATAATAAATAACAAATTATCTGCAGAAGAAAGTTGTAGTAGGTTTATGTCTGCATCCTCAAGGGAAATGGGATGTGTGTGCACCCATGTGTGAATATAAATTTTTGTTATACAGAGGTGTGTACATAAGGAGACAAACAGTGTGCGTGAACTAGATCCATAGTAGCAAATTCGAAACTTTTAATGCCACTTAGAATGTCTCCTCTTTGTATTTATAAAATGCATAGGATTTTGTTGCAATGTAGAGATTTTTATTTTCTCTCTTTTTTAAAAAAAAGTGCAACACATAATTTCATTATAAAAAGAAGGCAATATTAGCGCTCTTATATACAATAAGAACATTATATTAAATGACAAATAATAATGTTTCAGGAATCAACTGATAAGACATTTAAATTTAGGAAACTGACCTGATGCTCGTCTAGTGAACCGGTTAATCACTGGAGCTAAAAGAACAAAAGAAAACAGATTTTGTTAGTAACTTCCAAAATAAAAGAAAAATATATATGAACCGTTTTCCAAAATACGTGAACCTGTTTTTTAATAAATTACAGTTATCACAATTCACCTACATAGATATCTGCTAAAATTTAAAGTCCTGCCTGGGATGCAACTGTAACAACTATTTTCTTGGGGGAAAAGAAAACAACGTAATGGGATTCAAAGGAATCAGAAACAAGTAACTTTAGGAGTTTTTTGGGAAACAGAAGCTGAAATGTAAAATTCCACTTTGATCTTCATTTCTCTTTATCTGTCCAAGCCTCAGTCCCCCATCTTCCAAAGCCTCCTTCCTTGCCTATATTTGATAACGTTATTCCCTTCATTTTTTATGCGCATAAGCTTTAATTCAAGGGTATAACCACCAGCCATTAGCCTCCAACGTGAAGTGTTTCAAAACAGAATGTCAGGACCAGAGAGCCACATGCTGTAATAAAGCTGCTGTTTTGCCTCTCCTCAAGGTCTGTGAGTGACACAGATAGCTGAAAAAGCATTGCAATATTCTGTTAAGGCAAAGCAGGCTTATTCCCAGTGATTGGAGAGAACGGAAATAACCACAGACAAGATCAATCTGCAGAAATTCATTGAAAAACATACCCTGGCATTTCTTCATCTTTGCTAGGCACAGTCTGGACTGCAAAGAAGTGAATCAACGGTGCAAATCCCTTCACAAATAGTGCCACTTCCAGCAGCAGTATCAGAAATTCAAATCAATTCCCCCCCCCAAACCTCTATTCACTTCAACAATGTGAATATTGACTTAAACAGCCAGACACTCTTGGGACTGTCTTGAATTCACTGAGTCACTAGTCTACCTTTTCGAAAGATAAACTTATTTATTTATACACTTGTTTATTGCACTAAAGTTACAGCATGGTACTTATTTACTAGAAGAAGTAACCCCAAAGACTAATACCACATGGATTTCCTCCACACCTAAAACCAGAATGCCAGAAATCAAAATACAGAAACATCTAAAAATATTTTGAATATACTTGCATTTTAGAGAGCTGATACTCTAAGCACCATCTTTTTTCCTAGCTAAAATATCCTTTTCTTGAAAGGAAGGGGTTCAAGTTTTGTGACTTTTTCGATTTTCCTCTTCTGCCCTTTCTCTAGCTCAATTACATCCTTTTTCAAATGTGGCAACCAGAACTATACACATTGCTACCAATGAGAAATACCATAGCCTTGTCTAATGGCATAACAATACTGGCAATTTTATTTTCAACTGCTTTCATAATGATCTCTATCATGCAATTTAGCTTTTTCACAATGGCCACACTGAGCCTACACTGTCACTCAGCTGTCCACTACATCCTCAAGGTATTTTTCCTGATTAGCGACAGTCAGTTTAGATTCCATCCATGCATGTGTGAAATTAGGCTTTTTTTTTTTGCCTGGACATGCATTTTAATTTAAGAAAGTATAAAGTGGTGCATTTGCCATTTGATTCACTGTTCACTCATTTCAAAGAAATCCTTCAGGAGCTGCTCACAAGCTCTTCAGGTTTTTACCACCCCAAATAGTTCATATCATCCACAATCCTGGGCATCTCACTGCTTATACCTAAGTCTGACCAACCTAAAATGCACCACTCCTAATAGAGATCCTTGAGGGACTCTGCATCTACTTTTTTCCTTGGAGAAAATCACCCACGTATTCCTATTCTTTGCTTTCTCATTTTTTAACCACTTAGCAGTCCTCCTCTTATCCCAGGACTGCTAGGTTTACTCAAGAGCCTTGGATGCAGAACCTGGTGAAACTTTTTTTTTTAATATCCAGGTATTTTAAGAAGGTGCCTATATCCATGTGACTATCGACATTGTCCATTAACCCCAGAAGGTTGATGAGGTGGGATTTACTTTTGCAGACTCTATGCCAGTTTTTCTTCAGGAAGGCCTTTTCTGGTCTGACCCTCCATTTCTTCTTTGGTTACTGTTGCTACCAATTTGCCTAGAACAAATGTTAAGCTCTCTGGTTTATTATTTTGCAATTCTCCCCAGGTTCTTTTTTAAACTATGGCATTATACTGGCTACCTACCAATCCTCTGGCACTGACTGAGTGACAGCTTATATATTTTTGCTAAGAGTTCAGCAATTTCCCATTTGAGTGGGAAAGAATCCTTGAGTGGATGACATCATGAGCTGTCGAATGGTTAATGCTAAGTTTCTCAAGATGTCTTAGAATATCTTCGTTACTTCAATTTGCTTAGATTCTAATCCTTTCTTGGGTAAGTCCATAAAGGCTGTCTTTATGCTGTCTCTATCTATGCTGTGTCACCCCTTTCTTTGCTTTGCCCAACCACTTTACATATATTCATATTGAAAGCCAGCAAAGAAGTTCCTATTGTTCCATTCAATTTTTGTTATACATTCATCAAATAATGATAATAGAAATATAGAATTAAAGGATCCTTCTCCTCCTCCTCGGCCTTCACTTTGCTTTTCTTATCATCTCCTTACACTTTTTCTGCCAGAGTTTACACTTTTTGTTGTTGCTGTTGCTCTCCTCCTTGCAACTGTTTTCCATTTTCTGAAAGAAACTTCTCTTCTACTCTTTCTGGATGCTTCTGCAAAGCTATGCTGGATGGTTCCTGGAGTTGGTTCACCCTTTCTTACATTGTGCAATGCATCCGAAGTGAATCAATTCTTGTGATTTTAACATCTAGGCACTATGAAAAGATTTGGCCTTTTTGACTTTCCCTTTCCATCTCTCTCTCTCTCTTCTATTAGTCCCCTCATTTTGCAGGGGACTCTTTTATAGCCAAATGTGACTGTCTTGGACTCTACTAGCATTTCCCAGTTGCATGTATATTAAATGTAATGGTGTTATGGTCACTCTACTATTGGTTTTACAACAATTAAATATCACATCAGATCACTGTTATCATTTAGGTTAAATCTAGGATTGTCTCCCTTCTAGCTTCTAGCAGGTTCAGTCTTACATGCACGCAATTTGCACACCTACCATATGCCCACCTGTCTGTGTTTCTAATGGTTGAATCATCCAGAACCAAAAGCCTAGTTCAACCACCATGGTTTCAAGGATATAAACATATTGGTTCATCTGCCTCATCTTCTTTGCCACTTTAATTAAGTCTGTGGCTAACGTATTTTTACAGAATAAAGATAGATGAAAGTGGTGAAAAACAATCCTATATTGTCCAACCCAAAGTGTCACATTTCGGAAGTAGTATGGTCTTCATTCATCCCCCAGAGTCCTCCTGAAGAGTTGCATTTTTACATCTCTTTGAAAATATAACAAAGAGGGAATGATTCAGATACCAAGAGATAGGCTTTTCCACATACTGACAACAAGATCAGTGTAGATGACACTTCCTTGGCAGAAGGACCTTCAGAGACTTGCCAGGTGCTAGTGCTCACTGTACCAAGCACAAACCTGTAACTTGTGCAGAAGAAGCAGCTAGTCATACATTCCACACTCCATGGAAAGCACCTTCTTCCCTGTTTTCCTACTAATTCTTGTTACAGCTTTCTGCTTGTATACTCATTACTGCTGGTAACTTTGCATTCTTCTTTAGAAGCTGTTTGTCCTAAAATATAGCCCCTATATTTTTACAGCGTCTGGAACCCTGGTTCCTCATACAGTCACTAACCTCACTTTGACGATTAATATCTGCAGATGGGTGATCAGCATTCTCCTCCTATTCTTCCTCTCATAAAACTCCTGTTGCTGTTTGCCTTCCTGTTCATTCATTGATTGCAAGTTCCCAACTGGGAGGGTTGAAACCAGTAAGACCAGTTGTAAAGAGTCTGAGATCAGACAAGTCTATATCAAAACACTCCACAAATGTCCTCAACGTCCTGGGCTAAGAAACAGGTAGCAAAATGTCCTTTATCATATAAGGGAAGAAGAAAGAAATGTAGGGTTGAAGCTCTGGAGCAGCAATATGAATAAGGCTAGATTCCTAGATTCTGCAGTAGCTAATCATCATTGTTACCAAAACAGCTAATCTGAGCCCATTCTTAAATCTTCTGCTATTAAGATCATGCTTGTGTGCATTTCTAGAGAGAGATGTATTGCCATACCCAAGGTGAATTTCTGACAACTGTCTCTTCTTTTTCCAGAGTGTTGACATTAAGGGTTGAAGCAGGTGAAGTAGGAATCAGTGGGTCCCAGGTGAGAGCTGGCTGTTATGCAAACATACTTCTGCTCAGTTTCAAAGCTATGAAGCCCTTCATCAAGTGTCCATTATTTCAGAAGGGCAGAAGGAAAAGGCCACAAGTTTAAAACAGAAAGCATAAAAGTCTTTTACATCTTGACACAAGCAATGGGCAATCAGATGTGGTGCACAAGTTCATTCCTGTCTGCACTGAAGATTCTAATCTAGGCACAAGCTACGTCTGGGGGTTTTCAACCAAGCCAGCAGAGGAGTAGAGCAAAGCCTTGAAGTATCAAGAGAGCTGTGATTTACTGCCAATCTCTGGTCAGGAAGCCTGACACTAGCTGGGACTGAACTTCAATGGAGCTAATCAACGCCACAAACTCAGAAGCTCCCCTTTCTATTTGCCCTCCTGTTTGCTTGCTCTGATCAGAAGCTCCCAAATTCTCTCCATTATATTCCAAAAAGTAGATGGCACCAAAGCAAAACAATGGGTAGGGCAGGTGCCATGAGCAGCTCCATTTTTTATGGTTTTATTGTATTGCTACGAAAGCAAATTATTAAATTAAAAACAACAGACAACACCACAAAGACTGCATCTGGGTTCACATATGATTTCGATAGGGATAGGCACCATGATGCTGCACTATCCCCAGAGGATCATTTGTAACAAGTTGAGATTTTTGTCAAAATGACCAAATGTTCAATGCAATATTGCAATGCAAGCTCCACGCCTTATGTAATAGCGTGCAACGTCATTATTAATGAGGCAGAGTTTGCGCTGTGATGTTGTGCACGTTTCATCATCTGCCCTCCTCTCTTGCTGCACCTGTGGACATCCAAGTATGCCCAATTACGCCCACAGGTACCTATGCTTGCATCCTCAATGTGTCCTGCTGAAATTTATTATTTATTTTCTTTCAGCCACATAGGGGGGACAAGGGAGAAAGATATAGACTGTACTAGTTCTGCTTAGAAATGGAGACAGTAATAGATAGTCAGGAAAAGGCTGGCAATAACCCAACCAGGCGTGATAAGGAAGTTGGGGGACCAGGGGTGGTGGGCACAATCCCATAGAACTGAAGAGGAAACAATGGTAAGATCTAGGAACAGAGTGTTGCATAGTCTACCTGCAGGAGTTAGGAGGTGTGAAGCATCCAATCTGAAAGGAGCAGGCAAGCAGAGAGGGCATCTATATGTGCCTTTTAAAGAGTTGTTTGTGTGTGCGCATGCATTTCTGTGTGTAAGACAAGACATGGAAGCATGTATCTCCTGTCCTGGCATTGTGCTGAGAGAGAGATTTTGGAGCTCAGCTTGAATCAGAAGTTCACAAAAGCAGGTCTCCTGGGCCATGTATCCAGGATCCTTGATCAGATGCTTGTCTTACAACTGACTTTCTGTGGAACAGGTTTCTATTGCAAAAGAAAAGGAGAGGGTCAAGCTATAGGCTTCTGTTATGAGGTCAGGCCCAATCTCTGCCCTCTCCTCAGAATCCCAGACATGTTATTTCTCTTTTGACCTTCCGCATTTTGCCTTTCTATGAAATGGGTACTTTATGACTGGCTGCCACATCACAGCTGTGATTTCATGAATCAGCAGTAACCGCCATGTTTGTGATGCTTCTGACACAAATAAATAAAAACACATCTAACAACCTCATATGTAATCTGAAATTAATTAAGAAGCTGCAGTAAGAAAATATTTTCTACTGTATGGCATCCACCTTCTTTAGGTAAGCTAAAAACTCAACACTGTGCTACAGTGACAGTTTGTTTGAAAATCAACCTGCTATGAAAAACAAGTGAAGTATTTTGGTTCACAGGGAATTGCTTTCTGCCCTGCTGTGAAGAACCACAAACTGCCTGTGATAGAAGACCAAGTAACAGTTGCAACAAGGTAATATAGGCATGAAGGACAAATAATCCCTGCATTCATGCTTCTGCAACATGATCATTTCATTCCCAATATCATAAAAAAGAAAACATCTCCAATTCAAGCACTGTATTAAAACAGAAGCCCAGGAATAACAGCTCTTTTTCAATCTTCCAACAATCTGGCCATAACCTGACCAGCTCACCTAAAAGCACACCTCAAAAAGGGAGAATAACCAGAAAGAGTTTAAAAAGAGAAATCAAACAGTTCAGAACAGGAACGAACAAAGAAAACCGTGGCATCTGCAGTATCTTGCTGCTCTTGTCAAAATGACAAAAGCAGCGTTGCCCCTTGCCCCATTGTGCTGCAAGCCCCACTCCTTTTGCATGTGCATGCGAGGTCATCAAAGAGGTATAACAGGAGGGGATGTGTTGCTAATGGTGCAGGGATGCCTTTGTTACCTTGCTTCCCTTGTGAAAGCTGCTGAGCCCAACTGTCTGATTCAGTCCCTCGGTCAACAACTAGTTTTATAAGAGGACTATGAACTATGAAGAAACGAGAAGGGGTTGGATCATGTTATTCATTGTTTTCATTTACACAACCACCATTCCTTCATTTCTCTTGCCTCCAGGTTAGCAACTGGACAATGGATACTCTTTGGATGCCCAGATTTGGTCTGGAAGCTAAATGTCAATCCCAATCTCATCCTTCAATTGATGGAGGACTCTCAAGAAACACGGAACTTATAAAAGAGAAAGACATACCCAACAAGGCCCTGCTTCCTATCCTCATATGACGGAAGACCTTTTAATGTCTGCAAAGATTTTTTATTGCCTCGATCTATATCTGATAGGCAAAGACAAAGAACTTCTAAAATTATGGGTTGCACCTCTTCAAATTGCATATTGGTGCCCCATAGCACATCAAGCTCTCATCCCATACAGACAGGGAATT
This sequence comes from Candoia aspera, assembly GCF_035149785.1. Lineage (NCBI taxonomy): Eukaryota > Metazoa > Chordata > Lepidosauria > Squamata > Candoiidae > Candoia > Candoia aspera. The sequence continues at coordinate 68,429,795 of NC_086159.1, forward strand.
AATTATGAAATAATAAGAATTTAGCCTAAACTTGGATTTGCTGTGGAATTAGATCCTTATGCTTAATTCCTGAAGGCAAATTCAAGTTTCTTTATTTTGCTCATTGGCCAGCAAAACAAAGGTTTAAAAAGTAATATTACAACTGTCCCACTGAAATAATAATCTACATACTATAAGAATGGACTAAAATGTCTGATTCTAAGACAGAACTAAAATCATAATTCCAATACAACTAAGATAGTAAGTTTGAGATTTTAAACATGAAAGTGAATATAGTGAAAATTTATAAATACAGGTAAAACTATGATGACTTAAAATAGATAAAAATAAGTAAAATGATAGAATCATTATTATCACTAAAATCTATAAGAAAACTTGTATTTATTTTGTAACTATAAGGACTATAATGATATACTATAAAATAAAATAGTATAATAAAATTAATTGTAACTTAAAAAGCTAAAGAGCTAAAAGGACTGAATGGAATGACTGGTTTTCTGCATTATTAAGGGCGACTCTAGCAATTGATAATAATCAAAATAATCAAAATCAATAATCAATAAAAGTGCATATAAACACAATGCATGGATTGTTTAATTCACCAGTTTGTATATGCCAGGCATGAGTAATCTTTTGGCGGCCAACAGCCACATTTAATATTTGATCTGCTTATTTTAAGGCTTACCCTACAATTCCCATGTGTATGGCAATTAGGAAAATGCTGCTGGTTTCAGTTAGTACAGATGCAGAGGGCCACAAAAAAGGGGATTCAAGGCCACAGACTGCCCAGTCTTGCCATATGCTAATCATCTCCTTTTACAGTCTAAAACACCAATCCCAGTAAGATTCCAATTTTCATATATTGCAAACCTTTCTGCCTTAGTTTTCATAACACATTGCAGGAAATGCACGATCGGTATCAATATTTGTTACTAGACCAAATATGCTTCATCCAGCAATGAAATTCACTTCTCAAATCATCATTCTCTACTTCCCCTTCCAAAGTACCACATGAAGTTATGAGCTAACAAATTGAAGAATTTCTCTTATAAATTCCAACTGCCAGAAACTGCACAAACAGTCCAACTATTACTTTGTGTCTGGACTGAGCATCTTACAAGCATGTGATGATAGGCACCTTCAGCCCAATTTTGAAACATTTCTGTGAGTGACCCAGTCAGACCTCTGGCAAGAACTATCTGTTCCTTCTTTAACCGTTTGCTGAGTGAGGAAGACAGGAAAGGCCAAAAGTGGACAGCTGTAAAATGTAAAAGTCTGCTACTTTGGAGCTCCAGGTATCTCTAGCATGGAGCTTTCCAGTTAGGGCAGAAAATTAGGTCTGGGTTACAAGAAAGGTAAGAGCTTCAGAACAGCTTTCACACAAGGTTTTCACTGGGTCATCACCCATCTCAGTACAAGATTTTACAGAAGGGGTTCCAGATGTCACCTCCTACTTGAATCCCTCCAGTTTTTTTTTCCACTGATTTTTAAACATTTTCTTTCCACAGAAAACACACTAAGGAGGCAGATGGAACAGTTGCCCAATGAGTTTTGACAGGTAGCATTAAAAGCCACCCACCCAGAGACAACTCAGATAACACTTCTTGGCTAAAGCATAGACATAAGCATGTCTAACTTAATCTGAGAATCTTCTTGTTGGCATCATCTCTCATCCAAAGAATGATATCCTTCTTGTCCTTAAAGGAGAGGGCAACAATATAATACAGGCTGGACTTGTTCTCCAGGACAACTGCTTCTGGCAATATAGGACACTTGCCATTAGTATGTTTCCTGTGAGAAAAACCACTCAGCAAGGATGCCATCTCTCCAACGGGAAGAGAGTCTAAGTAGCATCATGCTGAAGCACCTGCCCCACTCCATCAGATATCTGGGCTTAATCAACTGTGGCTCCTCTCAGACTGCTTCCTTTTTCCTTGTACAAGCACATTAGCAAGCCATGGAAAATTAAGGTAAGCCACACGTACAGACTCTGGAGTTCAAGGCATAATTACATGGAATGGAGATGGGGAGTGGCCAAACCTGATAAGCTTGAGGATGTGAAAAGAAAGTTAAATGCAATAAATTCAAATTCATTTTAGAGCACATCTGAATTGGCCTTATGACAGGACTGGGCAATCTTTGGAAATTGGTGGGCATGGCTGGTCACATTTCCCAGAAGGTAGGTGAGTTTTCTAGAAGTGGTTTCACAAGGGTAGGTGAAACGGGTCATTCTGAAGAAAGCAGCATCATTAAGCAACACAACACTCTCTCCTCTCCCGTGTCTTTTGTATGTGCACTGCGACACACACACACATCCCAAAGGGGCAGTGTTTGCAGATGCTGCAGACAGCCATGCTTCCCAGATGCTCTCCCCCATCCCAGTGGAACCTACGTGGACCCAGGGGCATCCCTGCAAATAGGTACAGTTTTGCTTTGCATTGCAATGCAATGTGCCAGCTTCCTAATGTATTTCTTTTACTAATTTCTTATCAATTTAAAGGAAATGTTGGTTGGTTGATTGACTGATTATGTGCCATCAAGTCATGTCAACTCTAGCAACTACACAGAGTTTCTCCGCGACAGTCTGTTCCTAACCTGGTCCTTCAGGTTTTCCAACGGTAAATGAAATGTAAATGAATAAAATTCTTGTACTCTTTTATTGACTTTGTTTAAAAAGTCAGATGGCACAGAAGGCACAGGAGGTGTTTCCTACCTCAGTTTAAGACCATTCCAACCCAGATGTGCTCTACAGTTTCAGTCTAAAAACTGTTACAGACTCCTGGGCCTGGTTTCCTGTCCCAGATCTATCCTAACAACAATCCAGTTAAATCAATTACACTGAAAGACAGTGTCTGGTCCAAATTCACTTAATGAGTTCTGAGGCTGAGATGGGATTTAAATCCAGGGCACTCCAGTCTTAGCTGTGAGACATCTTCTCCCTGTCCATTTTAATGGGAAGAGAAATCTGCAAATATATTCTTTTATTCCTTTGAAGCGGCCTCCTCTGCTGACAGAAACAAGAAACCTCTTGGGGATTAAGAATTCAAGACACATGCTGGCATTCCCAAGACAGTTTTGCACATCAGGGAAGGAACTATAACACTCAGAGAAATGGTAGCAGTGAAAAAAAATCAGCTTTGATTTGAACCAAAGGCTGAAGAACTGACTTACAAAAGGGTGCTACCACTCCCATCTCTGTACTGGCAAAATAATTTTAGGATCCAACAACTCAAGCTGTGTCATGATGTCTCTTGTGATGTAGCAAAAAGCCAACAAGATATACAGTACATTGAGGTAAAACAGAGGCACATCTCTTTTAACAGGCCTGATTATTACACCATAAAACTGTGTATTTTCAGGAGCGTGTCCTTTTACTCTTTCAGAGAGACTGTGCCTTGCTATTGTTTCGTTGCTAGGGAGACCGGCGTGCGTCATCCAAAGTACTGAGCACCTATGAACATGCCATGTTTTTCTTAAGATCTAGCCACCCAACCAGCATCTAAATTAAGGGGTCATTTCTTCAGCGTTCTGGAGGAACCTTCAGACCAGATGATCACACTAGAAGCAACTGCAGATCTTGAAGTGCAACTAATTTGCAGACTTAGCAGCAAAAGGTTAGATGGGTCTACATTAATGTGCATATGTACACAGACACACCGCACGTGGCAACTGGGGAGAGATAGTAAAAAAGATGGCAAGTACAACTGTCACACTGTCCCTCACACCATCCTGCAGTGCACAACTGGTAATACCAACAGGCCACTGAAGCCAATTTTACAACTGCTTAATGATAAAGGACAGTTTTAAAAATGGGTTTGTTCTTATGTTTTCATCTCAGTTCCTTTTAGTGATAACATCAGGACTATATTTCCCTTTTTTTCCAGAGGGAAGATGTTTTCCCACTCAATTCCTGTAGTCATAACTGTAGTAGCAAGTTTCAATTTAGCATGCATATTCATATGTACAGGCTATTGCTCAGAATTAACATAGCAGTTTAGTATCTGGAAGTAAGTGCACTGGACGCTTCACAGCAATTTAAAATATAATTTGAGATTGTAATGCTGTACCTAATTTATTGAGAATAAGCCCCACTAAATTCAATGGGATTGCCTAATAAAACAGGTCAGGACTACGCTCTTTACATTGTATTTGATACACGGATGCTCAGCCTAACGCATTTTATTCCAATATGCTTTCAAAGCCAAGGATGATTCTTCAAGTCCTCACATAAATACATATAACATAGATCATTTTAAATATATTTCCCAACTACTTTATTCCCAGTTTTTTGCAGTCTTTTTTTAAGGAACCACTTTCAGAACTCAGAAATGTGAAATATCCTTTTAAAAAAAGGAATACTGCTGTTATAAGGTTATTCCGCAGTTTGAGATTATATGTGATATTTCTATGCTTTAAAAATTCCAAGTCAAAATGTTCCCAATACCTAATACCAAACAGTAGCATCTTGCAATGCTTACTGCCAACCTTTCAAAGGCTAGCAATCAACAAAACTAAAACACTGCAGTATCTTGGTATCTATGTAATTCTTTTCTATTTATGGAATTTCAGACAATAGGTTGTGCTTCTTACAAACTGCTCTCAGTACAAAACCAGTACAGACATCAATGCATGTGTTTGTGTGTTTACATGGAAAGTAATGCTGGAAAACTAATACAGGTAGCCCTCGACTTACAACCATTCGTTTAACAACCGTTTGAAGTTACAACGGCACTGAAAAAAGTGACTTACGACCGGTCCTTGCACTTACAACTGTTGTGGTGTCCCCACAGTCACGTGATCAAAATTTGGGTGCTTGGCAACCAGCATGAATTTACAGCAGTTGCAGTGTCCCGGAGTCACACGATCACCATTTGCCACCTTTCCAGCTGACTTCCAACAAGCAAAGTCAATGGGGGAAGCTGCGCTTATCGACTGAGTGATTCTCTTAACAACCGCTGTGATTTGCTTGACAGCCACGGCAAAAAAGGTTGTAAAATTGGGTGTGACTCACTTAACAACCACATTACTTAGCAACAGAAGTTCCGGGCCCAATTATGGCTGTAAGTTGAGGACCACCTGTACTTCCCAGCATGGAAACATTGACTCGTTGCCACCTTTTCAGAATCCCAATCCAGAGACTGGAATGAAACCAAACCACTGATGAGGAACCCCCAGCAGCAGCATCCTCTTCCAGCAACCATCAAGCCAATCACCTTTCTATTTCACTGCCTAGAAGAATTCTCTTCAGAACAAAGGCAGGTACATCCCACAATCTCTTGGCTCCTCAACAGTAAAGATAAAGTTATGTCCTGGTTTCACATTCTTGTTGTTTTCTGAGCAACAATATGGAAATAATTTGCCATTGCCTTCTTCTGGATGTTTTCTCATTTTCCCAGTCTAAACCACAACCCTAAAATCTCGTGGTCTCCTATCCAACTACCAATCAAGTCTGACCTTGCTTAGCTTTTTTGGATTTAACCAAAATGCTGCCACTTGCTGTGGTGGGAAGATTTTGAACAAACAATCCCCCTTCCCCAATGTTTAAAAAATGAAACTTTAAGTTCCAGGGACATCTTGAAGGTGCTTCTTCCATAGAAATAATTAAGTTTGGTGATATCTCTCAGAAACACTCCATGAGCAACCAAGTTAATAGGATTAATTAGAATGATCATTAAGAATTCAAAATATTTGTTCTAAATATTCAAGCAGCACTTTCATATATTGAAAGAAAAATGAATAAATATTGATGGCTAGGTTTGTTACCAACCCACAGAATAAGCCTATACACTGTGAGCCTACACAAAAGTGCTCTGTGGACTTATATCAACCAGTATGTCTATAGCTTCCTATCCCAAATTTACACAAAGGAAAATTAGATATCCTAGTACAGAGTTTCTCAACCTTGGCAATGCTGGATGGGGAATTCTGGGAGTTGAAGTCCACATATCTTCAAGTTCTCAAGGTTGAGAAACCCTGTTCTAAGACCTCAAGACAACCAAACAGCAGCAAATCATCAATTCTAGGCATCTATCCCAAAATTCTCAAGGAACTCAAATGGGAAACTGTCAACCTCCTAGCAGAAATATGTAACTTGTCATTCAAATCAGGCTCAGTGCCAACGGACTAGAAGGCAGAAAATGTGACACCAATTTTTTAAAAGGGACCCAGGTGAGATCCAGGAAATTTTAGGCTAATCGGTTTAATAATGGTTCCAGGCAAACTGGATAAAACAGTAACAATTATGATTTAAAAACAAAACAAAACCTAAGCATATAGAGGAACAAGCTTTGCTTAAGGGAAGAAAGTAAGGATTCTGCAAAGGTAAATCCAACTCACAAACCTTATGGAGTTAATGGGAATGTCAACAGTCACATGGATATGGTCATCTTCTTAAAATTGTTTACATGGGTTTTCAAAAAACTTGTAACAAAATTCCACATATAAGGCTCCTGAATAAACCTAGCAATCATGGGATAAGAGGACCTGCTAAGTGGTTAAAAAAGCAAGCAAAGAATAGGAATAAGTGGGTGATTTTCTCAATGGAAGAAAGTAGAAGCAGCATCCCTTAAGGATCTGTATTGGGAGTGGTGTTTTTTAGGTGGTTCAAAAATGATCTTGACTTACGTATAAGCAGCAAGATGCCCAGGTTTGTGGATGAAATGAACTATTCAGGGTGGTAAAAACCAGAAGAGCTTGTGAACAGCTCCAGAAGAATTTATTTAAATTGGATGAAAAGCCAACCAAATGGCAAATGCAATTAAATTTAAGTACAATAAAGTGTCAAACAATACACATTTGAGAAAAAAACGTAATTTCACACATGCATGGATGGAATGTAAACTGACTGTCACTAATCAGAAAAAACATCTTGAGGATGTAATAGACAGTTCAGTGACAATATTGGCTCAGTATGGCAAGATGTGAAATTGGCATATTCCATGCTAGGGGTTATTAGGAAAGGGACTGAAAATAAACCTACCAACATTATAATGCTCTTATACAGTTCTACTATACATCAACATCTACTATATGACTGCCACATACAAAAAAGCACCTAACAGAACTTGCAAAAGAACAGAAGACAGTAACCAAAATGATTAAGGGGCTCAAATCCATTCTTTACCAGAAAAGACTAGAAAAGATGACATTATTGAAGTATATAAAATTATACCAGGTATGGAGAAAGTGAACAAGAAGAAATTTTCTCCCTCTCAAACACCAGCACCAGGTGTCACCCAATGAAACTAACTGGATGAAAATGTAGAAGAGACAAAAAAAGTGGGGAGTGGTACTTCACACTGTGCAAAGTAATATCAGGCCATTTCAACCTCCCAGGAATCTCTACAGCAGACCTCAGACTGTTTTGGAAAATTGGGATTTAACTCCATCATTGAGCAAGAGATTGCTGAACTCAGAAACATCAAAAGGTATAAACCAAAGGTATAAACCAATCTCAGAGGGTGTCAACAAATACAATAGGTTGTTAGCACATTACAATGGTTTATTGATAAGGTACTGGTTATCTGTCTCACATGGAATCCCTCCCCACTTCACCCCAATTTAAATCCTACATCAGTCTAGTCCAGGGTTTCTCAACCTTGGCAACTTGAAGATGTGTGGACTTCAACGCCCAGACATAGCTGGCTGGGGAATTCTGGGAGTTGAAGTCCACACATCTTCAAGTTGCCAAGGTTGAGAAACCCTGGGCTAGCCACTCCATGCATCTGATAAAGTGAGCTGCAGCTCACAGTCTGATGCTTTTTAATAAAACATGTTAGTTGGGAAAGTGCTACCAGACTCCAGATTTTTTTACCTCAAAAGCAGAAGTCTCTTAGGCTCCAGTGAGTGATATCAGCAAATAAACATTAAGATCAAGTAAGTACCTTCAGGCCTGGTTTGCATACTAGACCTTCTTGCTGCCTTTTCCTCTTTCTAACCAAGAGAGGAATGGATTGACAGGCATGGCCAATTCAAATGTCCAATCAGGTTTCACCAAAGAACGCTGTTTATATATTTTATTTATAGTCCGCACCGAAGAGCCTTCTAGAACAGCCTTGTTTTAAAGCTGAATAATATAAAAAGAGGCTCACAAACAAAAACGAATCGTTACTAAAGGCACTTGGAAAATTAAAGCAAATCAATTGCATTACACTTTTTAAAATCTGCAGGTAGGGCAGGTATTTAACAAACTTATTTGGATTTTAACATTTTCTTTAAACCAGATGTCAAAAGTGAACACACTCAAAAGTATCATTGTAAGGGATAATCATAAATGTTAAGCAGACATATTAAGCAGACATGCGTTGACAGCAGCAGAGACCTATGCAACATATTCACAATCAAACCCTTATCTCTTTCCCTAAAATGCAAAATAAAAACCATTTCAAAGAGTTCAGGACTGGCAACTAACCTGATTCCCCCACAATCCTGGTTACTTGTTCAACAGGCCTCTTGGATGTCACAAAGGAAGCCCACTTCCGTCATCTCCTATTTATTTTGCAGGGCTCAAACAAGAAAAATTTACCCCCTCTATTTAACTCCCCCTGCATCATTGTGGACAAGGCTGAGGGGGGCTTCATTCAGGCCTCTTTTTTCACACATCTCCCCTGGCCGGAGGGGAAGAGCCAAACCCCGAACATCACAAAGAGGGAGTGTCTAGAAATGCCCTATTTTCTTGTAGTCTTGGCAGCCAGCAATAAGGAGATAACATATTGCCCTATCTGTAACTTTTCTGTAGAATTTTTTTTCTTTCCTCCTGGGAGAGAAATACCTGCTGCAATGCCCTCTTCTATGAAAGGATTAAAAATCAAACCAATTCTGTTGAAAGTATGCACACAGTAACAATAAATGCCCATTAACATGTTAATTCAAACCTACTGCAGATAAAAATACCGTAACAGTATTTGGAATTGAAAAGTGCCCTTTCTCTGGAATCACCTCAAAAGGGTAGCAGGGGCAGAACAGAAAAAGGAGCAAAAATTCAAATGAGGAGAAAATGCGAAATGAGAAAGAACACTCATACATTCTGGCTTCTTTTTGTTAAGAACTATTTGGATAATTTCAGATTTGGCAGCGGTGAGAATCTGAGAGAGAAAAATGTCATGTCTCCTAAAGAAAAGCCTTGTGCTGGACTAGAAACTGGGAAACTTCCTTAGCCTAACCTGCTTCACAGGGTTATTGCTGTGGGGAAAACAGGAGGTAAGAGCATTAGGTACGCCACCTTGAGTTGTATAAAATGAAGGTGGAATATGATGACAACGATGACGAGTGAAGCTGACTAGATTGTTACGTATTCTCCAGGCTGCCCAATGTTTATACCTCAATATGCAGTATCCCTCTCTTTTTTGCATCTCAAAATTCGTGCTCATTTTTTTTTCTTTTTAGCTTCTTTTTTTCCACTTTTACCTGTTTTATCTGAATCTGATTTCTTTTTTTATGGCCATAATAAAGGCTTGATTTGATTATGCCTTCTTTTCATCAAAGCTGTTGCTCGCTCACTCCTGCTTTCTGAGCCATCTCCATTCAGCTCAGTGTTTTTCAAACTTGGCAACTTTAAGATGTGTGGACTTCAACTCCCAGAAGTCCCCAGCCAGCTTAAAAAACACTGATTTAGCTTATGGAAAAGTATACAAACATGGATTATGCTTGACCCTTGTTTGCTCTTTCATTCATACATACAAAAGCTGGTCTACATTACTATGCAAACCTGCATTCAAAACTAGGATGTGATCATGTCAGCCTGAAGATTCAAACCCAAAGTTGGTATTTCATTTAAACAACGTCTGAAAAATAATGATTTCTTGAAGCCCCAATACCAGTATGTTTAAACCTCAAGAAAAACTTGGAGAAGGTATAAAAATAACACCAGAAAGGTCATAGTTTTATCCAAAGCTAGCTGCAGGCAACATCCTGTTTAATAATCCTGGGTTTTTCCAGGAGTAGGAGGTATAAAAATGAGAAATTAATAGATATACAGACAGATAGATGGATGGTTGGAACACTGTCATCAAAAGATATCCATATTGCATCAGAAGGGACATCGCATCAAAAGTGATATCCAGCCCAGTAGAATACTGTGACATAGTTTAGAAATAAGAAGACATGTCCCAGTTGCATGTCCACTGTATGTACTGCCTATATAAATAGACTATCATGCTAGACAAGACTACATGCTTTAGCAAACAAACAAAATTAATATATAAGCCATAACCAACCATTTACTTCTGAATTAAAAGGGGAGTTTCCTAAAAAATCCTAAAATGCAAATGTTAGTAACCATCACTGTATAACATCTTCATCTCTTAATGCAATTCATACATGATGTTTCCTTGAGCCTCCTTTCATTTTACAGACTGAAGAAAAAAACAGGCATGAAATCAATCACTTCACTTCCACATCAGGCAAGAAATCTAATTCAGGGACTTCTAGAATACAGTATAAAAAAGAAAGTATTCATTTATTATGCCATGTTTGCAGAGAAAGTATACAAAGAACTACTCTGGGAAGCAAGAAGAGAGTATACAAGATACGGAAGGTTATCAGGAACCAGGTTTTAGAACTTCTTCTCAATATAAGCACAAAGGTACAATCACATTTGTTAACTATGGTAAAGGAAAAATAGTCAGAAGCAAAGCCATACGTCATTAAAGACTATTTCTGTATTATGATAACTTAAGCCAATTTTTTATGTACACATATTAATGCCTTATTTAATGTGTAATGTTCACAAAATCATCAAGTTCAGAATCAACAACATAATAACATTCATGTCTACTCAGAAGGAAGGTCAACTGAATTAAACAAGATTTATTCCCAGGCAGGTATGTACAGGGTTACAATTTAACTCTTTTCCAACTCAGGCCATTTCCAATTTCTATGTAAATCCCTTTCAGTTTTATGTGCATTCCTGTGGTTTTTAACAATTAACTTCTTCTCTCTTCATAATATTATACATCTGTGGTAAAGCCAATAACTTACAATCATCTTTTCAAAATAGTTTTTGAAAGACAAAATCTTTAGAATTAGGTCACATAAACTCTTCCACAATTCTTAGAAATCTCCTTCCAGAACCTTTGGTGAGAAGATACTGTCTAAATACAGAAAAGCCCACTTCATAAGTGCAATCTGAAAGAACCTCACTTACCAACAGTTAAATCAACTGATTTCTTAACATTATGGTAAGCTTCAAATTTGACAGCCATTATGTCCAAGATCAAAGCATGACAATATTTCAATCCGTAGCCATTTCTTTTTTCAGTTTGCAATTATCTTCTACATTCAGGATTGTGTCTGGTCCTCCTTCTCGACAATATGACCAGCTTCAGAAGAGTTCGGAGTGGCAGTGCAGAAGCGCACCATCCAATCAAGACCGTCACAATTGCAACTGACGGCACTCGTCATGCAATTATTTGCTATAGTGCACAAACTTAAGTAATAATAAATGACACACAAGAGAATATACCTTAGCAGAGAGCACAGCTATCGGTCAGATGGATGATTTATTACACTTATTTCATTCCAAAGGTGCAATTGAGCAATTAGCTATTTGCCACTTTTAACCAAACAGGGAAATCTCCTTCAAGTAGTGCTAGGCTCTTGGTGACTTCACAGACATATAGTATTTTTCTTGTCAACAGTGCAGGAATGGTATTTTCTGGGACATTTTTCAACTTCCCACTCTAGCCTACACCCTGGGATTTTTTGGTAGTCTCCTCTCCAAGTACTAACTAGGTCTGATCCTGTTTAGCTTTTTAAGATCAACCAAGATTGGTTAAATGCAGATTACCTAGTTTCATGAAGCCAACATCAAATTGCCCCCAAAGCAAATCTAATCTTCTCTTGTGCCTTAAACATTTACTGACTCTTTTTGTCGCTATAATGCATCCTTCCAAATCATGTGTATTTTCTTATACCACTCTGGCTGTTGTCATTCAATATTCAAAATTTAGCACTTAAAACTTCCCAAACAAACTAGTGGGCATGCCTCTCTTTATGCTGCCAATGATCTGTTGTCTGGAAAGCTCTTGATGAAGATCCAATTCAGCAAGTTTGTTTTATTTACATCAACATTTCATTTCAAAAATGAAGTATGTCATGCAGTTATGAACCACATAAAATATTTCCAATTTTCAAAAGAAGCTGAAATGACACATTTGATTAGGGGGGCTACAATAACCAATCAATAAAGTCCTGCTTTATTGATATAGGCCTGTCTGGAAGTAAGTCTCATTAAAGTTATTGAGATTTAATTCTGCAGATACATGCATTAAAAGACAAGCCATTCATATTTTAGTTTTTCCACTCATACTGTATACTGGTTTACTTTTATCTTATATCTAGATAATTTACTTTTTGCTCTTTGTGTCATGTAATTTTGGTTCTCCAATTGCCTAAGATTATGGTCAGTGACTATTATACTGGATATGGGTTGACTACTTGAATGATACATACTATTACTTGGAAGCTACTTTTATTAAAATGGTTCCAAACATTTTAACTCGTTCCCACATCAATTCTATTGATTCTATATAGATTCTATACAGATTCAATTCTATAAGAAAATCTATTTTTTTAATTTATTTTCCTGAAAACCTTTTAATAAATTAGTTTTAGCATGACTGAAGAATCCTATCTATATGTGATTTTGAGGAGTAAATACCTAAAATTAATTCCAATTTTCACTTTCAGTTTGACTATTTGATTTCTATTTGAAACTATCCATGCCAAGTTATCAATCAATTTTATTGCACCATGTATTTTAAAAGTGCAAAATTATGAAAATGCCCCTTGGTGGTGTTTATTGGCTCTGTGAATTTATTTCACAGAATGAGCCCACAGAATTTTAGACTGTTAATATTTCGTATTTTAGGACAGAGTGCATCATGTTTTAACATTCCCATACAATTAATACAAATGCTTTCTCTGTCAAACAGTATATTTTGGCTGCAAAATTCAAAAAGACCTACAGACAGCAAGGAAATACAGAAAATAGCTGTTTACTGCCTTTAGTGATATCTGTTTCCTTTACATATCTGGTAGCCTAGTCAAAGGGCAAGGTTTGGTATCTTCCTAGCAAAATAACATTTCCAGTTGTGTACTTTATGACATCACATAAACTTTTGAATTATTTTCTGGGGAGTGTGAGCATTAAAAATATTATCCCATATGCCGTTTGAAGGGGGATCATTTTGACCAGGTACTATCTCCTTCCAACCACCCCCCAACTGATTCTTGTCCACCATTTACTAAAGTTACAACCTGCAGAACTACCCCAGCCTTCTCCTAACCACCCCCCCAAATCAATCAGTCTGCAACTCTAATGGGCAAATCAAGACCTGCTTCCCAGTTACAAATGCATGGGAATAAAATGGGTACATCTGCATCTCTAACCCCCAGAACAGCTTCCAATGGGCCTCCCAGCTGAAAAGGCTGTCTGCTCTTCTTGTATGGCATATGCAAAACAGCCCCCCCAACCCAATCTATCGGGGTGTCTGCAGCCAGGGGACTCAAAAAAGAGAAGACCGCCCAGAGTCCCCTTTTCTGGAGAGATGGGCAGTGATAGAATTTTGAAATATAAATAAATAAATAAATATGGCAACCACAACCTTGCAATCCATGCCCTGCCCTTTTTTACAGGTGACAGATGTTAGCTGTGAAGGGAAAAGGACTCTGAAAATGTTCAGAGGAACTCATGATCCCCGAGACATCAACGTTATGCCCAGCTCCTCAAGCCATAGTCTGTTTATGTCCTTATGAGAAGGCAGCAACTGTCTACTACTAGCAGGACATCATATCCGAGCTACAAAACTCCATGCAACCTGCAAGAGGTCAACACAGTTTTCCTGTCCCTTTGCTGCCCTCTAGCCACCGCTTGGGCTTATGCAACCTACAAAAGTATTTGTGGAAAATTCTGCTCCAGATGCCAAAATAACCTGAGGGACTACGGGTGTTATGCAGAGGGAAGGCTTCAGAAGTAAGGTCTATATAAGACCATTTCCTAATTTAGGGATGGTGTGGTCAGTGACCCCCACCAGCAGACCCAAAGGGCATGCCTTTCCTATCTAGACCAGCAAGAGAAGTCAAGAAACAAACTGAGTTTTGTGCAAGAATTGCTACCAATGCAGTATTTCACCCTCGGTCTACCGGTTCAGCCAAACATTACAAAGCAAAGGCTGCTCTCTGACTTTCCAAGGCAGCTCTAATCGTCAGGCATCATGCTTGCCCTCCAGCAGGAACGGTGAACGGCCAGCTTGGGCTTTGGGATCAGCGACTGTTTTCAGCTGAGAACTGGCAGGTGTGCCCGACCTTCTTCCGGCATGGAAAAAAAACACTCCGCGGCATATTCATTCACAAAGAAAGGGCGGCTCTTTCCAAAATTTGTGAATGAGAATCTACTTCCCCTACAGCGCTCCGGGCTTGTAGCTAGGATGCCGAAAAGCGATTTTTTTTCCAGCCTCCCGCCTTCATCCGCACCGGCTCCTGAAGAGTAAGGGAACGGCTCCAAGGCTTCCAACGAAGGCGCCCTAAAATGCCCGAGGGAGGCAACCCAGTGACTTCGTTCCTGCCGATTAAGATGGAACCTGGTTATTCTACTGAGGCGATGTGCCTGGCTTAGGGCATGGAGAACTTAGCATCGCCGCCGGACGCCCGGCTGAGCTCCTGCGCCTTTAATGGAAGCGGGGCCAGCCTGGAGCGAACGGCTGCGCGGAAAATCCGCCCGCTTCTCTGTCCTTTTAGTCAGCGGAGGGGGAGTGGCAACGCCCCCCCCCACCCGGGAGGTGGAAACCCTCCTCCCCGTATCCGACCCGCAGGGAGGGGCGCGCGGCGGAGCCTGCCTTTTCTCCCCGCCGGGGATCCTCCTCGCCCCCCGCTCGGCGCTGCTTACCCGCGAATTCTTCCGCCTCCTGGTCCTCGTCGCCGCTCTCGGAGTCGGTCTGCAGGGGCTCCTCGGCGAAGTTGACCCCTCTGCCCTCCGAGGGGGCGCCGTCGAGCTGGAGGCGGCTCCCCCGCTCGGGGCCAGGCACGGAGACGGTATTGCAACCGGCGGGGCCCCGAGGGGGGCCGCCGCCAGCGCCGCCGCGGTCCTCCTCCCCGCCTCCCGCGGCCGGAGCGACCGCCGCCTCCGCCTTGAGGCGCCCGAAGTACTGGAGGGCGAATTCCAGCAGGTCGCCCGGCTGGCTCCGCAGCACCTCCACGGTGAAGCCCTGCAGCAGCTCCGTCAGCCCCTCCGGGACGGAGATGCTCATCCCGGGGACGCGGTGCGGCGGCGGGGCAGGCGCGGGCGGGGAGCCCAGCGGGGTGCCGAGCCGCCCCGGGCCCCGCGGCGGGGAGAGCGCCCGGCGCCGCGGCTCCACCAAACCCCAAGCACCCCGGATTCAATGCAATTGGCGGCGGCGGCTTCCCCTCGGGGTCTTCCCCGGCTCTTTGCAGCCGCCCGCGAAGAAAGAGCCAGTCCCGCCTGTGACGGCAGCAGCCGCATCCCCCGCCCCCAGCGCCGGGGGGAAACCTCGAGCGCATGTGACCCGGGGAAACCATGGCAACCTTGCGCCGCGCGCGCGCGCGCGCGAGCGGCCGCTGCTGCTGCGTTGCAAAGGCAAAAGGTAGTGGAGGCTGGCGAGGGAAGCGTTGCCGGGCGCTTTTGGTGGTGGTGGGGGGCTGGTGAAGGAATCCCGAAAGTGCCTCTGAGCATGTGCAGTGTACTTTCCGGGCAACTCACGCTACTAGGATGGCGGGTGGAGTTTCATTGGTGTCTGCTCGCGCGCTTTGGAATAGTACCTCGGTCTGGAGATTGTGCATTGGCTGCTCTGAAAAGCTTCCTCTGGTGGATTTGTTCATTAGTTGTTTAATTAACCTCCCTATCCCCCGTCCTCCGCTCAATTCTGGCTCGCAACAGAAGTAAAAATACTACAAGCGTAAGCCATGTAAAAATCCAAAGAAGAGGTCGTGGGCTGGCTTCTTTCCCACCTCTTCTGATGAGAAGTTGCTCATTGCTCATCATCTTCACGTTAATAATAATAAATAATACTTTATTCAATTTCTGTGCTGCCCCACTTCCAGCGACCCTGGGTGCTTGACAGGAAACTCTTTTCATATGCTGGAATGTAGTTCTGCAAAGAAAAGTGGAACAAAAAAGATGGAATTCTTTTCTATTGGAAGATGGAATCGGCATGAAGATTGAGTAGAAGCCACAATCGTTCGTCCCAAGTATCTTTAGCCACAGAATGCTGAACTAGTTCATGGTGCTAAACAGATCAGCCTTACTAAAAGGAGGCCTTGGAAAGCTTCCACTCCTCTTGCCTTTCTCCCACATCTGTAATATTAAAAAGGTTATGCCCGATCTCTGCACACTTCTGCTCTAACAAAGACTAAAGAAAAAAGGGGTTAAACCAAACTCTGCCAGCAAAGATGTCCATCGGACAGTATTTCTCAACCTCAGCAACGTTCAGATGTGGCGACTCCAATTCCCAGAATTGTTGCTGAGGTCGAGAGACGCTGCCATAGGATATGGTAAAAAAAAGTCAAGATGGGCAGCCATGATAGTCTGACCAAAGCTCCACCTGTTTTTTTATATGCATATAAAAAAACAAGTCACATTCTAATCACACTGTTGTGGCTGCCGTCTTGGCTTTTTTGACCACAGTCCTGCCTGTCAATTTTATAAAGCCTGGAATTTGGTTTGATGATGCAAGAGCATTCCTGCAGTTTCTGGGGAGAGAAGACATATTTATTAGATTTATATCCCATCTTTATTTTTCACTACTCAAGTAAGTGAACATCTAAAGCTCCCTCTGTCCTTTATTTACTTATATATATATATATATCCCACCTTTATTATTTTTTACAAATAATTCAAGGCTGTGAACATACCTAATACTCCTTCCTCCTCCTATTTTCCCCACAACAACAACCACCCTGTGAAGTAAGTTGGGCTGAGAGAGAGAAACTGGCCCAAGGTCACCCAGCCGGCTTTCATGCCTAAGACAGGACTAAAACTCTGTCTCCTGGTTTCTAGCCCAGCACCTTAACCACTAGACCAAACTGGCTCTCAGCTCTCCTAATACATCAAAATCAAAAAGTGATATGGTTATTGCCATGTTCTGTGCATGGAATGGTATGCATATTTATTTGGCTTTTTCCTTTTTAGCACACATCATATCTCTCAAGCCATAAATAGATTAAATCACACAAACCAGACATTGGTTACTGGGGCCAGAGCAGGGCATGGCCATATAGGAGCAGCCTTTCTGAAGCCCAAACCAAGAAATACATTTAAATAATGAGAGAGAGCTAAAATACTGGTTTAGGGATTTTAAAACTTGTGACTTGAGGGTCGAAGCAGTTTTTGAAAATAGCATATTGTTTTGGGATATGAAAGGCAGTGAGCACTTAGCTTTTGAAACCTCAAAATATTGTTTTGAAATCAGAATGGCTTGAGAATTGAATCAGTCTTTTCAAAATAGAATAGCAATTCGGATCAGAAAGAAAGCTTGCCTTCAGCTCCGAATTTGGAGAAATAACGTAACTGTCTTTGGGTAAGCAAGGTTCTTCACGTCACTCCTCTGAACAGTTTTTGAAACTAAAATACATTTTCTGGTCAGCAGAAAGCCTCCTTGGACAATTATTTAAAATAAAAAGTTATAAATAAAAGATTGCATTCAGTTACTAATAGATTCTCCCTAGGTTTTCTGCTTGGCAACTACTTCTGGCATCTCATGACTAGCAATTAATGTTATATACTGTGTGCATGCCACTCCCATCTGTTTTCCTCTTGACAATTGTCTCCAAGACATGTGACCAGAGAGATGTGTACAGCCATATTTTCGTATACAAGGGCACAGGCAACACAGCCCGGCCAGTTGGATGTGCTTATAAGGATACAGCGATATAGAGGTATTCCTGGCCATTTGGAAGATACATGCCAAGTCCATCACCAGTCTGCTTCTGTGATATCCAACTAAGTAGAAGGTCTTCCTGTTAGTAAGACATCTCTGTCCAGCACTGCTGGGGACTATACACAAAAACTGGGTTTTTCTGAGGAGGGTGTTTCAGACAGAATGATTTCCCCATAAGATAGTAAGAACATCAAAGATTCATCCTAGACCAATATTATTTCCCACAGTGGCCAACCAGATGCCAGAGGAGGAGGAAGAGGAAGAAGAAGTCTCTCTCTCCCACCATTGTTCCCGTGGAATTAGTATTTGTCCCCAACCCAGAGGTAACAGCCCATGGCTGTCCTCCATTAATTTACCCAATTCCCTTTTAAAGCCAGCCACGTTAGTGACCATCACATGTCTCAGGGTAATGAATTCTACTGAGTAATTATGTGCTGTGTACCTGCTTTTGTCTATTCTAAACCTCCCAATCAGCTTCATTGGATGATCCCTTGGTCCTAATGTTTTGAATGACAGTCTTCTCTCTCCATGCCTTTTCTCGCAGGAAAGGTGTTGAAGCCACCTGATCATTTGGTTGTCTTCTTCAACAGTTTTCCAGCTCTTTTTCCAGATATAGACATTCTGAACCTTTGTAGGAGGATACTACAATGTAAGCGTTTTTATTTTTCATCCCTTCCCTAATGACCCTTAGC
This sequence comes from Candoia aspera, assembly GCF_035149785.1. NCBI lineage: Eukaryota > Metazoa > Chordata > Lepidosauria > Squamata > Candoiidae > Candoia > Candoia aspera. Next base: position 68,448,378 of record NC_086159.1, read on the forward strand.
CTGGAACAGTGTTTCTCAACCTTGGCCACTTGAAGATGTATGGACTTTAACTTCCAAAATTACCCAGCCAGCCAGGTCCACACATCTTCAAGTGGTCAAGGCTGAGAAACACTGGCCTGGAATGTGCTTTTTCATGTTAGCTGCATACTAAATCAATATCATAACTGGCTGTCCACCATGATCCTGAGATCCTTTCCTAGTTAGTTACAGGCAGCTCAGATTCCATCAACGTATATGGAAAATAGTTTTCCCTTCCTGTGCATCACTTTACACTTACTCAATTTGAATCAGATTTACCATAAGGTTGACCCAGTTTAAAAATCACTTCTGGTTTCTACTACCCTAAGTAGGTTGAGATCATCCACACGCTTGGCCTGGGAACTGCTTGCCCATGAGTCAAGATAGTATATAAACAAGTTTTAAAAACATCAGTCCCAAACTAGATCCTTGAGGAATTCCACTTCTCATTTCCCTCCATTGAGAAAATAGTCCACTTATTCTTACTCTATCAAAAGACAGGTCATCTTGCTCCCTGCTTTTGCCAGCTAAATGTGTTTGATGTTTGCTGATGTTTAATAAATAAACATCAAGCTGTATTTTGTTTGCTCGATGAACTGTGTGATGTGCGTGCCTGCTCTGATCTGGATAGAGAGATTTGCTGGGTACAAACTAAATTGGATATTACCCCAGTAATTTTCCAACACGGGGAGCCACATCCGGGCCACCTCTTTCTATCTGGTTGCCTACCCGTCCTTCATAAATTCCTTGTTCTTCTCTCATTAAAAAAAACAAACACAAAATGTGGCCTATTCTAGACTGAAATGCTTTTGGTGCCATTTTTTGCCTATGTAAATTCAGCTGCAAAACTCATTTACTGGCAATGGGACCCAAATACCATTGTGTTTGATTCTTGCTGGCTTGTTGCTTCAACATACCACCCATCATTTTTATTAAGGCCCCCTTGCTTTCTTTTCTTGTTTAAACAGCACCAGCTGGCATGCCAGTATGGACTATTTTTAGAACTGATATCACAGTGTTGACACATTAAGGAAATGGCCAGGATGGTATAACATACTTTTTTTTATTCCCCATAGCAGTTTCCAAAAACAAGATGTTTTCTGTGGTCAGATACAAGGCCAACTCACTTGTATGCAATTGGTACATCCATAGATTTACAGGAGAAACTTGGATATATAACAGCAGCTAAGAGCAAGGATGAACCACAATTTCCCAGTACAGTCTTATTGCTTAGATCCCAGATCAAGCTGATTGTAGGATGATTTCTCCTGCCCTCCAAGTAATTACCAGTCAACTGGGTGGATTTTAACCAGGTTCAGCTATCACAGCAACAGCTCAACAGCATACAAAGTAAGTGTAAGAATCCTTTTCAGACAAGCCAAAACACACTGTAATAACCCAGAACTCCAAAAAGTAGAAAAAGATTCTCTATGTATAACATGCTCCAATGCAATTGATACCTACACAACTTCATCAAAAAATGTCTGTCTATGCAATCAAATCACAATACAACCTACACAACCTGTGAAAAGGATAACTTTGCCACACATTAAAAACATCTCAGAAACTATCAACTACAGGTAGACCTCCCTTAAAGACTACCTTGTTTAGCAACCATTTGAAGTTATGGTGGTGCTAAAAAAGTAACTTTACAACCAGTCCTCACACTTAGGACTGTAGCAGTGTTCCACAGTCACATGATCACCATTTGTGCACTTCACAGCCGGCTTCCAACAAGCTAAGTCAATGGAGACGCTGGCAGTAAAATTGGAGGTGGCGGTCATGTGATGTCTCGCTTAATGACCATGGGTGATTTGCTTAACAATTGTGGCGGAAATGAGGTCATAAGTCTGTCGTGGTCATGTGGTATCTCGCTTAATGACCACGTCACTCAGTAAAGGAGTTACCGGTCCCAATTGTGGTAAAGCAAGGATTTGTTATTACGGTATTCCACTCCAGTGAAATGTTGCAGTGCTGTTTTCAGCAACTGAAACATACCATTTAAAGATTTCCTGTGAGAAGATGATGATGATGATGATCAAATATACATATTAAAAAGGGGAACAAAATGGAATATCAGCACAGAAAAATGATATTGTCTAAAAAGGAGACAAATTAACCTATCCCAGTTGATTAAAGTATGAAACTTTTTCTAATTTTTCAGGAGAAGGGACAGGACAATTTTTCATACAGTAATAGACTAGGATGTTACCTCCAAGGATGATTTGCCTCCTGCCCCTTTCCAGATCTCCTTGTTGATATTTTAATTTCTTTGCTTCATTGTTGTGGTCTTGTGATGCCACATTTTTATGCTCATCTGACATCAATATTCCTTTGACCATCATTATGATTCAGAGAAGAGGAGGTCATCCTAGGAGGTAAGACCTCCATTGCCTTAATTCTTCCTGGCAAAAGTGTTGATCTTTTAAAGGTGTAAAACTAGTAATATGCCTATAGCATTGAGGGGAAAGTGGTCTAACCTTCAGAATGTAATAAGGAATAGCTTCCATTTAGAACGGTGTTTTTCAAACTTTGCAACTTTAAGATGTGTGGACTTCAACTTCCAGAATTCCCCAGCCAGCATGGGGGTTGGGGAATTCTGGGAGCTGAAGTCCACACAGCTTAAAGTTGCCAGGGTTGAAAAACTCTGGTTTAGAACTAGAGGCTGGAAATGATTATTCTAAGTTAAAGAGACAACCATCTTCTTTATTCAACAAATGAAAGTGGTGTATCATGGAATATTTCCCTGGTGTTGTTTTTATGCATGTCTTTGGCCCTGAATTTTCATAGGATTTGATGGAGTCACTTTTTAAATGCATCAAAAGAACAACTGTATGGTAGCCAAAAATTGCATTTTTTTAAACCATGAATACTTACATTTCAATATGGGATTATATTCCCAAAATTGATTCCCTCCGATTATCTTGGACTGTACCACCCATAATTTCCAGCCAGCTGCCTGAAATTCAAACACACCTAGAAGACACCAGTTTTGGGAAGGCTGGTATAGAGTATGGAATTAATACTTTTGCTTTTCGTTTTTGAGTCAGCACAATTATTTCAAGTCTCTGTTATGGAAATGAAGAGTTCTCATGGTATTATCCTACTGATAAAAAGCAGGGTCTGCCAGCAAAACAATTTTTTTTTCCACCTTTAACAACCCCCCAAATATACCCTGGGGGAGACACTGAAACCAGATGTGGGGCATATATGTAGGGTGGGTAGAGATAGGAACTAACAGATCCTTTCAAATAATTTGTACATACTGTAGTTCAGTATCTTTAATAGGCTAAGTAAAGGTACTGATCTATTATTAACTATTAATAAAGCAATTGCCCTAATATGAATTCACAATTTTTTAAATCCCTTAAAAGTTGCAGTTTTCAGTTTCACAAAATACATGCTGAGGTGCTAATACAGTTTTTCTATATTAAGTTAAAATAATCCTTCCAACTGATCTTTTGGATAATCCTTCCTGCTTGCTCCCCAACAGGATGATGCTGAAGTTATCTGTTTTTCTGCAATTTGTTCATTTTTTTCATTTACTGTTGGGCGGGCGGCTTGCCTTTCACTGTGAATCATATTTTTTTATCTATAGGCTGCCTTGAATTTGGTTTTTTAAAATTGCATTTTCCGACATTACTTCTGCTGGCTAGAACAGCTTTTCTCAACCTTTTGTCCCTGGAGGCACCCCTGAAATATTTTTCAGGCCTCGGGGAACCTCTGAACATTCAGACCCAAATTAGGGCAAAAAATAAAAAAATAATATATTCATTTCATGGGTCGGCCTGTATTACAGGCATTCACAGTGTTCTTAAGCTAAAAATAAAGAATAAATAAATAAAATTTACCTCTTTAATGTGAAGTTGCCCCAATTTGAAATAAATTTTTAAATAAATTGTTATCTCCCAGGGAACTCCTAGTGACCTCTTGTGAAAACCTAGGGGTCCACAGAACCCTGGTTGGGAAACCCTGGGCTAGAGTAATAGTTCAGCACCACTGGGGGCCATTATGTAGGTGTAAACTACATGAACTGGCTTCATTTTGTCTGATTGTCAATCCATAATATGGATGTAATAATAAATATTAATGGATGTAATAATCCTTCTCTTCCTCTCCTTTCCAGTTTTATGAACCTCTTTGGCATAGCAACTTACAGTATCTTCATTGCATTACCAAGCCATCACTGAAGTGTTATAAAGCCTGTCCTCATTACAATGATTTTGACACAACAGTGTGAGGCAACTCTAAAAGGTGCTATAACTTGAGAATGGGGATTTTGATGCCACTTTTAGTGACATCAAAAGCAAAACAGCAAAGGAAATTCTAATGTCTATATGTCATTTATTTATGATAATTTTACTGGTCAGGCAGTATAGGATGATTGTTGACAATCCTACAACATAGAATTACTTATAAGGAAACAGTTCTTCTCTCACGACGACTCTAAATGATAATAAACCAAGAGGAAAAAACAACTGCTTGGGAATTTTCTGTATTATCCCAGAAGTGCTAGATCTTTTGTGTACCTGTAAGTTAGCTCACTGTCTCATTGGCATTTACTAGGAACATATGTTGTATGGCAATTCAAGTATTTTGTTATTTTTTATTTATCAAATGTTGCCACCACCCATCTCCCCACAAGAGAGGTTATGTGTTTGCATGTGCAAATATTGTTTATGCAGGATGTAGAAAGGAAGCAGTTTTAAAGTAAAATATATAGGCCTGACAAGACATTTAAACAGCACATTCAGATTGCTTGTGATGCTCATGAAAATACTTTAAAATGCATGTGTTCTATATTAAAAACTCCCTTATTTATGAAAGAAACCATGAGCTCTGTACTGTTAAGCAGAGTTCACTTGCTTATTCTAACTTCAGCACAAAGATGCCTCACTAATGGTTTTTAAAGAACAGTGTAAGACACAGCCTAAATTTCTCTTTACCTGTTCTATTTTTAAAATAGTGTGTTCCTCTTATCCCTATACGAAGTCTTATCATGTGAGCTTTGTTCAATTTCTCACTGACAACATTGTTGAGGACATGACCGAAGGTTGGGATTTGCCCAGTGGCTGATGCTGCTGCAGACACCCAAACTTCTGTCCAGTCCAAGAGCCTCTCCCTGTCCTTGGCCATTTTGTCTTGAGGTAATGGAGAGGCCAAACATCTGGCTTTTGCAGAAACATGTGCTGCATGATGCCCAGTTTTCCAAGCCAGTGGTGAATTATGCAGACTCCTTAGAAGCACGGATTCACCACTTTTTTGAAAGATCTCTCTTAAAAAGAAACAGCAAAAGTTCTCAGCTGGGAAATAATACTAATATTAATAATTTCTTCCCTCCTTTCTGAATGTCAATTAATTTCAGTTCAACACAGAGCAAGTTTCAGACCTGCTTGAACTACAGAATAGTGATTTTTCCTTTAAAACTTACCGCCCCACAAAAGTCCCAAATAACTTCTTCCATCTCCAAGATGGAGATCTTGAAATGAAGGATCTTGAAATCTCTCTTAGATTTACAGAAGATGCCTTTGCAGTGATGCCCGGGTGTGCCTCAGTTTCCTGCTAGCACTATTCTAGAAGCTTAACTATCAGCTGTTAGTTGGCTGCCTTGAATGCACCCATGCAGAGCTCTTACACAAAACCAAGCAAACTCTAGGCAATGACCAGCCAACGTCCATGGCCCATCCCACGTTAAGAAGAGTGATCGGTGGATGTTTTTCCTGCCAATTAGTGAGCATTGGTGGGAGGGCAAATGAAGCAGAGTCGACCAATCACTTTCCTTACCTTGTCCCACATCAAAGCTGTGAGGACAGCACCAGCCAGATAGTTTTTGTCAAAAACACAGCACAGAAAAATTATGGAATAATTAAAGTATATCTATATGAATATTCTTTATTAAGAACATATAAAACTTATTTTTTTTTACTTGCAAAACAGATACAGTACAAACAACTGCATATTTAAAAGGCTATTGTTGGAAAATGTAAAAGGTTCAGTAAACTAGGTTTTCTAATGTAGAACTGCTTATAGGAGAACAATGCAACCGTTTTGGATTCAGCTCCTATCAATAGCAGAACGGACAGTGGTTAGGGATGATGGGAATTGTACTTGAAGAATATCTAAACAGTTACAGATTCCCTGATTAAGGAAATGGGGAAATTAAAAAAGCCTTTACAGTACACAGCAATCTTCTCAATTCTTACCTTTGTCCAAACAATAGTAGGTTACACCTGCAGGTTTTTCAGAAAAATGTTATTGCTTTTTTTGTTTTTAAAAAGCTTGAATTTATTGTGTGACATATTATTTTATTTATTTGTCAAATTTTATCACCACCCATCTCCCTCCAAGCCATTAATGAGAGGATATGTTATATGACACATATAAATAAATATAATTCAACTACGTTTTGGAGAAACACATGCACACACAGGGTATAATTATTATTAGAATTCAAGTTAGACAAATTTATACTATCAAGAGTGCACATTAGAAATTTAGTTATAACTATATAGATTCTCTGTGCAAAGATGTTCACATATTCAGTAGTCATCCTGGATTATCAGGATGAATGTAGGTAAAGAGAGGAAAGTGCCCCATTTTAAAAAATAAATACCTCTATTTTTAAAATATAAAACATAAAAAGAGCCAAAGCACCATACTGCCATGGATATGTAAGTTTCCTTGATTTGGCCCACAATCCAGAGAGCATGTAAACAGTCTGCAGATCTAATGGATCTTTGAGTATGTTTATTTTTCAAACATTAATTTTTAAATGGCCTGACAGAGCACTTTGAATATCAGGAGAATGTAAAAGGCTGTTTGATACAGCAAGAAGGTTGAAAATTAAAAATATACACTGATATACAAGGCTAAGTGCCAGATGTGCCTCTCATTGCTCAAGGGATTATGGGCCTAGTATTAAAATGTTTTAAAATGTTCCTGAGGAAAAAATAACCTTTGACTTTTTAAACATCTGGTAAAAGAAGGAACTCTTGGATGGTATTTCTTCTAGGGTCCAACTACCACTATAGTAAAACCTTTTAAAGTTTCCACCGCAGTTACTACGCCATCAGCATAATGAGATAATTTCACCAGTCAATGGAAAGTACTACCGTTCAAGACGAAAAGTATGTAAATTCAAAATCTAGTAAGCTTTGCAAAGTTTAGGAGGGAAAAAGTCTTTCCCAGAAGATACTTCTCTGGTCTTACAGAACGAAGGATGGGAGGGGGCCCTTCCTTGCCTTTTCCTCAAGGGGGAGAGCAGGAAGCACCATCTAGGCTCCACTGGTGAGGGTTATTGCCCCTCTGAATGACTGAATAACAAAAAAACCCACATACATCACCTAAGAGGGATCAGGTAGTGGTGGCCTTTTCAATTTAGGATTTTCTTCTCCAGATGCAGGTTGGCTCCTGCATCTCCAAAAGGATTCAATGAACCACTCTGTAAGAATTTCCACATTAGCAATTTATCATATCACCCAACCATAACTGTGGTTGTCTATCCCTGATACACCAAAGGAATGGTCCATGACTGGCCATTCAAGAGTATAATTCCAGCATTCTTGCTTCCAGGGAGCCTGATTAACTAACTGCAGTTTGTGCATAACACCAATCACAACATTAGAGTTATTGACTTGGAATGTCATGGCCAAAGCTTGCTTCCCTTAAATAATTAAAGAGGCTAGAGAATCTTGCTACTATAACATTATGCAAGCAGGAAAAAGAGTTAAAAATAGAACTTTGGGTGTATAAATGTGTACAAACAGCCCTAAAAGAATTAAATGGCCTAAGGAGAAAACCATAAAATAAGCTGAAACGAAAAAAAGATTTTGCATTTTCAATGCTACCTATAAATTATAGTTTTAGTTTATTAAACATCTGTGGGAAGCAGGAGTCTGGATTGGGGAGGAGGAAAGGGAAGCACTTCAGCCACATGTTTGCCAATGCTAGCTTAGTGCTATGAACAAAATCCAGATTTTAATAAAGAAAGGGGTGTTCTGGAGAGGGAACATGTTCTTGGAAGCAATTCCAGGTAACAACCAACAAATCCACCTGCAAAGGGTTTATATACTGTAATGCCATCCTTAGGCGGAATGCTTCTCAACTCCTTGTTTAATTCCAAGCACAAGATGTAGGAACCAGTTGAACTGCACAGTCCAGCCTTTATCCCGACAAACTTCTATCTGGTCTAGAAAATACTTCTTAGCATCGTCTTCATGTTTTCCAACCGTCAGTGCATCACGGATATATTCAATATCTTCTTTGCTAGTCAGCTGGGGCATCCCCGTCATTAGCATCATAGAAAAGAGGATGATGAGAAGGTCTGTGTGCTTCCGAAGAGCAAGGTAAGCCCGCACACAAATATCCTATGGAATAATCAAAACAGTCTAGTGAAACACTTTCTTCATTCTAGTTGAATACCAAAATTACACCTAAAACATCTTCCATTTGAAATTAGCACTGGCTTTGCATGGTCTTTTTCAGTTTCTAATCTCAGCCTGAATTGTGGTCCTAAGGAAGAACTTATGACACTAATTGGTCTTACAGATCTGGAATGATGATCCACCCTGCACCAGATTCTTAGAACACGTGGTGAGAATCTGAAGCATAGAAAAAAGAATCCAACAGAGGTGTCCACAGAGTTTGATCCATGAAGTCAAGATGGCAGCTGCAACGATGGGATCAAAGTTCTGCCTGGTTTTATGTGCATCATGCTTCAATTGCATCAATGCAACCACTATTTTTACTTTGTTGACTACCCAGGAAAATGCGATAAATCCTGTTGGACTGATCACAATACCCTTGAAAATTATTGTTCTGTGTACTTGAAGGAAATGCACTGCACTGACCTATTTGAGAAACCACAGATCTAACTCCTTTCCATCACTGACATTTTACACTGAGTTTTTCTGACAAAGGACTCAAGACAGCAGTTTGTTCATGAAAGGTTTTGATTGAGCAATTCATGATAAGCTTTTGAGAAGATTCAGATTAGTTGGAACAGCAACTGGGTTCACTCATAGTGTAAGCTATAATTTTACCCAATGTAAACCAGATCGTTGTTTTGGGCTTAGCAAACAGGCAGACAAGATATGTCCACCTATTTGCAATTGCCAGAGCAATCCCAGGTAACCCTTCAGAAATTCAGTACAAAACAGCAAAAATGGGAGGCGATTTTTAGCTGCTTTTAAAGGACAAAATGCAGACATTAACTGAAGCTTGACACGCTGTAAATCTCTCATGGCTCCCTCCAACCATTTCAATACAGAAAGACTTGCCAAAACTTCCTCCCCATTGGAGTAACACAGCACCAGACATGATTCCTATAGCTAGGAGCTGTCTTTTCTTTTTATAATTAAATTTGCCCCACTGAAAAAAGTTGCCTGCCCCTGTGTATGTTCTGCAGACCCAGCTATTTGCATTTTATTCAATAAATCATGGTTAAAAGAGCCACAAATTACTACGAGGCATGACCAGATCACTCTACTGACAAAATGAATTACTTGAAGAGCAATTATTGCAACTGAAGAAAATAGCGAAGGAAACTCCCAAGGTTTCTGAAACAATATATGGCTCTAAGATGACAAAGGAAACAGAAAAGGAAAGTTTGCATTCTGTATTTCACACAACACAGATATGTTTTATTTAGCACAGGAAGAATTACCTTCAGGTGCTACTTACTGTAGAAGCCAAAGGAAGCTGAAAGATATGGATTTGTGCAATACTTGCTTATATTGCCTCTTATATTTATGCTTTTATTTGTCCAAGATATACAAAATAATCCTACAGGAGCACCAGAAAGGATGCAGTGTCGGTTTTGCAATAATACTCAGTTCCTGTATATTTCAAGTGGTAATTTTGCTGCAGGGAGATACCCCATCATTCATTTTTAAAACTCAAAAAGAACCAGTCTAGTGCTTATGAAAAGGAGCCTCCAAAAACAACTTATCTCCTTCAAACTTTTTTTTACAACAATGGATGAGAACGATTACAACTTTTTAAATCTATGTTACATCACAGAGGTTTATTTCATTGCCAAATTACCTGAAAATTCTGAAAACGCAGACTTGTTTTCTTTCCAGATGTCCCCATGACAAAAAGAAAATCTGGTGTTAACACAAAAGGAACTCTTTCCTTATTAATTCCAAGGAAGCTTTTGTAATTTCCAAGAATATGGCCAAAGTCAATATGAAAGAGATTACCTTGGGAAGAAAAAATCAATATTATGCTGGGCAATTAAAAGCAAGTCAACAAGGCTCCTAGGATGACTTGTTTCAAAAAGCTCTCTTGGGCCTTCCATCTGTACCTTTATTGTATCTTTCTATGGACGGAGGTCTCCAATTTTGTCAAAATCTGCTTTTCTATAATCAAATGACTGTATTCTTGCCACCTTCTCTTCACTCGCCTTATTTGTTCGATCTCCACCCCACTGTCCTGTTCCAGCAAGCTCTCAAAGCAGCCAACAAAATTTTAAATGGAGGAAACCAACTTGGGGGATACGCAACGATGTCAAAATTAACAGTATACATTTAGAACCAAAGTTTGACTAAATAAGCAAAAATGGTCCCCTTATATTTCATGTCATACAACATGGCAAATTCTTAGAATACTTAGAATATGATTTTAAGGGGGAACTAATTGATATAAAGAAAATAATTAGAAAGAATTTTCATGTTTATAAATATGTTGATTCAATAATCAGTCAGGTACAATGGAAAGGAATTTAAAATTTAAATGTAGTTTCCTAATTTTGTTTTTATTGATTTTTCTCTTATTTTCTTTCTTTTAAAATTGTTTTTCCTTCTCCTTCTCCTTTCTATTTCTTTTCCATTTAAATGATTACAAATAGTAGTGATATCATGTGTAAAGTTTTATAAAGATTTCTAGTTATTTCTTAAGGTGACACAAAAAACTTAGTTCTATGTATCAAATGAATGAATGAATGAACACATTTCAAACATGATGGTAATTGCAAACTCTTAGTTGAGGTACTGATATTTTATTCTTTATCCACCATGCCTCCCTCCTATCTTTTTTTAATTCTTTGATGTAGCTATTTTTTCTGTTCCTTTAAATATTTTAATAAACTGTGAAAACAAATTAAAATAGAAACCAATCATAAGTGTTTAAAAATAGATATTAAAATGAGCCTCTGTAATGGAGATATCTTCAAAAGAATTGCTCCTGCCAATATTGCAAAAATGGACAACTTCCTGATGGGAAAGGCAGTTCTTCAGATAAGCTCTATGTCATTAAAGGCTTTAAAACTCAACATAAACACCTTAAAAGATGCCCAATAAGTAGTGGCAACCAGTGCAGATCTTTCAGGTCAAGGGTGAAATATTCCCTGTATCTTGCACTAGCTAGCAGTCGAGCTGCTACTTGCGATAACAGCAACTTCTGGAGATGTTTCAGGGTAGCACCATGTACAGCACACTGCAGAAGTCAAGTCAGAATGTAACCAAGGCATAAATAATCATCACCAAATCCAACCAGTTCAGGAATGGATGCCTTCCTGATGTGATTGTGCAAAGGGGCTTCTCCCCATGGTCACTACCTGTGAATCCAGTGTCAGCTGAGGACCAAGGAACAATTCTGTATTGCAAATCAGTTATTTCTGGGGCTGATTTCATCAGTCAAGAAGCACAAAGATTCTAGCATAGCTTTATCCAGGGTGTGTCAGCTGCCTGCTTCAGGGGGCAGAACCACCATCCCCCCCATCAGAGCATGTAGGATGTACATTTGTCAAAACTTGCCTGCTCCCTTAAGAGCGACTGATGATGGTTCTTCTCTCCCAGCAGAAAACCCATCAATCATTATCCTTAAGTTTTCCCACATGAAATGTATAAAGATAGCCCCAGCCATAGGCCTGAATGGCTGAGGCAAAATAGGGAATAAGGAATACTCTCTATCTAATATCGTGCTGCCTTAGGACCTGGAGGGAAGCACATTAATGCAACCTTGGAAAGAGCTTCAAGGCTGGATATCACAATGGTTGCTCTCTAAACAGACAGTTATTTTCTTTCTGGTGAAGAATTTAAAAATGCATTTGCAGAATTTCAATGGTTTGTCTTCAACAAGACTAAAGCCAGTTGTAGGTAATCTCCAGTGACCCCTGCAAGGCAGGACAGGTAACATCTATTTTCAATGTCCTCCTCTACTGTTAATTTTACAGGGAAAACTATTCTGCTTCTGATAATATTACAGAATTTACCAGCCTACAATGTGTACATTTCCTGCTATCAAACACTGGCCCTAAAATAACATGTGACATTACATTAGGTTCTGCAAAACTCAGGTAAAATAAGGCACACAGTAACTAAACACAGATGAACCTGCTTGATCATGGTCTGCTAGACATGGCTTACTCCTAGCACTAACTCCTAGTGACTGACTTTTTTATTAGCCAAAACTACTCATAGTTTAAGTGAAACATTTTATCTTTAAATCTTCTTTTAGTTAAGATTACTGTTTTATACCTACTCTCTGTTACTTATTGATTTGAACTTCTGTAGTGCTCCAAATTAATAGTTGTTCAGTGCTGATATTTTGGGAAATGTAAGGGTTCGTGAAAAATACCAGAGTGAAAGGAGTACATTGCATCAAACAGAAAACTGGTTATTTATCATTTAATGATCCTTTTCTCTCAATAATCATTTTACACTTCCCAATCACTAACAATTCTTCCATAGGGAAAGAATAACTATGAACCATAAATCACTGCTTCGTTACTTGCAAATGAATGGTAAGCAACAGACAATAAAATAAAAATTCACATTAAAACAACAATCTAATTAAGACATAGCCCAATATCCAAATGCCACTGAAACTGCTGTCACTCATCAAAGTCCACAACATCAAAACTCACCTGATCCTGTGATCATAATGTTGTCATTATGCCTGTCTCCTATCCCAAGTACAAAGGTTGCCACACAATAACCTGCACAAGAATATACAAATCGCTCCACTGCTGCCTGAAACTGTTAAGAAAATGGTTCAGGTTATCAGCTTTGTGCCAAACTGCAGTATACCCCAAATCAATATAATCAAAATTGTTGCTTTTCAGTCATTATTACACTTCCCATCAGGTTGGTGTTGCCAGCTCAATGACCTTCACATTCTTGTGTCTCTGTGGTTGTGATTGTTTTACAAATGTTCAGACAAGACAGAGAATTTACTGAAGAAAAGAAAATGGGACGTGTTCATCAACTCACAAGGCACAATGAAAGTAAACTTTTAAAAAAAACACTGATCTGAAACAAATGCAGGGCACTGAAACATACAGATACTGTATGTATGCTATATATACACAGAGAAAACTCACATATATGATCTCTCTCTCTTAAGTGAATGTTCCTATCCATCCCGTGGCTTTTCTGTTCGAGTCCCAGCTAATTGTCTTATTTAATGTATAGCAACATACAGAGAAAAGGGATATCCCATATCAGTTGCAGGACAGCTCTCAGCCTTAAAAGAAGGATCCTGAGATACAACCTACTTAACAGAAGGACAGTTCGTGAAAGGTTTGCTAGACATGTGCAAATTGCTAAAACTCCTGCAGTATTACAGTCTGTTTTTCCCCCTAAAGAATTTTTTAAGCAACGTTTTTAACATCACAGTTTCGTAACTGTTATATTCATTATATCTCTAAACACATAAAGACTTTCTCTGCATCTTCTCCTAATTTACTAACATAACATAAATGGCCAACAAAGCCTTTTTTAATTAAAAATATTTGACTTTCAATCTTCAGTAATATACTTCCATGATCCCAGGTTTTTAAATGCAGATTTTTCTGATGTAAGCTCTTTGTCTAAAAGAATAAGTAGCTGTCACTGCACACAACTTTTAGTGGTATAACTTTTTTTGAACTTTCTGTTGTGCTTTTTTGATTGAGGAACAACAAATGCTAGCAGATGAAGTGAAGTGAAGTGAATTTTGGGGTGCCATTCTTCTATATTCCTGCTCACAGTAGATTTTAAAAGTTTCATAACTTCTCCTGTTGGAATGAACTGCATGAAAAGTGTAAGAATATTAAAACATTTAAAAAGTACCACTAAGATGATAAAGCCCATAGTGGCCTACAAAGAAATAATACTGTTTTTCAAACCAGGAATGCTTACCTTATCTTCAATTACACACTTCTCCTTAAGCCACTGATTTAGTATTTCATCTTTAAATGCCCCAGTGTTTCCAACTGTGCTTTGCTGGATTTTGGCAATTGTATTAGCATCCTTTACAATTTCAATCATTCCTGTTTTTAACAAAAAAAGCAGGGCATGAACCAATAGTATCATTCGATGTGGCAGAACCACACAATTTCTTTCTCTTCTTCTGCTCCTCCAGATCTGCTACTTTCAGTTCTATAAGGTAGACCAGACTAAGATGCCATATAGGTCAGGACTACTTTTATTGTAACAACTGTAGTAATGGAACCTTGAAAGTATGAATGTGCTTTCCCCCCCCCCCACCTGAATTTTGTGTGAATTAGAATGGGGTGTGTCTGAGATGTTTTCTCAAATTAGTTTCTTGCAATGGGCTCAAGCCCCGCTTATCTGACCATTGCCTTGGTAGCACCTTTTCCTTCTGTCCTTCAAGAACATTCCCTATTCCCTCTACAGCTACAGAGAGACTTGTGGTCCCTGTCAGCCTTACTAGGTAGACCAGATGGGAAACACGACCAGATGAGCTAATTCTACTTTACTGTAAGGTTACATTAACAGAATCTTGCAAGTCTGAAAGTACATCTCTCCCTGCCCCCATCCCCTTTACAGCCTAAAAAACTAGGTTCTGTTCTGAGCCTCTTGCTCTGCCCACGTTCCTGCTGTGGGCTACGTTGCCTTTTATCTGACCATTCCTTTGGATGCATCTCGTTGCCCTGTCTCCCAAGGTCATTCCCACTTACCATTACAGTCCCTCTGGAGGAGATCTGGGGTATATTTAGCATGGTGATAAGGAAGGAGAGAGGAAAGTCTTAATTTGTGATTCGATGGCTGCTCATAGGTCATATGAGAGTCAGTGTGGTGCTGGACTAGAAATTGAGAGACTGTGAGTTCTAGTCCTCTGTAATGGTATGTGGGAATTGATGGAGTTTTTAAAGGTTAATAAAACTTTATTAGTTTTATAATAAAGCAGCTAACAGCAATCTTGCAGAGTAGAAGTGTGAACCAAAAGAGAACTTGCACATTAAGCTTAATTATGTTCAGAAATAAATTCAGTCTTCACACTGTAGTTAGATGAAGAAAAAATAGAGATAGCTTACTTTTATTCAGTAGATCTGGATACAGGTAGGTTCCTGGTAGAAAGCACTTAATCATCACTGGTTCTTTGTAGACACTTTCTAAAGTGTAAGAGCTGCATCCTGCAGCAGCTCCTGCTTGCATGCTTGCCAGAAGGGTAATGGAGACTGTTAATCCCCAAGCCCGAGGAGGAGGAGGAGGAAGTAGAAATCAGGTGACCGATGTGACATCCCACAAGCACAATAGATATGTGTTTACTAGAGAGACCCCCTTATGCTTATGAGACAATGCTGAATTGACCCCTGATAATTCCAACAGGAATGACCTTGGGAGACCGGAGGAAGAGCCGCAGCCTAAATAATAGTCTGATAAACAAAATCTGAGTCCAAAGGAGGGGTGGGGGTGGAGAAAGTGTCTCAGAAGGGGCCCTCCCTAGTTTTCAGGAGAGTAAAAGTGAGGTACAGGAGGGGTACTTTCAGACTTGCAAGCTCCTATTACTGTAACCTTATAATAAAGGTAACGTTGGTACTCATGGTAGGTGCTTCTTGTCTAGACTACCTCTAAGTGCTGACATCCTCCCTCAGGGGGGAGAAGCTGTCTAGGTGACTTTGGGCCACCCACTCTCTTTCAGCCCAACCCAGCTCACAGAGTTGTTCTTGCTGGGAAAATAGGAGGGAGCATTAGATAACCTGCCTTGAGAATACAAAATAAATAATAAATATGTTGTCTGTGACAAGATTCTTAGACTACCGCTATGACAGACATCCCTCCACCTCCTCTTAAACAAAACAAGCCTGAACAAGGAGGGAGAGATAGGAACATGTCACAGTTCATCAATCACCTCATGAGCAGCAGTCAGTATGTCCCCATATTTGCACAACCCCAGTTACACCGAAATGGAAAAAGAAATCGAGGTACCAACTGATAAAAGGATTTAATCTCTGCAGAGCAACTGGAAATAATCTAATCAGTCACCAAGGTCATTTTTTTAACTCAATACTGCCAAGTGTGACATTCAAGTCAAATTAGAAACTGTCAGATTCATTGTGACAAATTTCATGTGCCATTATTTATATTTACTTATGTAAATGAAGGGAGCTCCGTACAGGAAGGACATCTTGTGTGAGATGGCTGTCAGTGTGAGTCTGAACTAGTATGCAACCCACAGATCCAAAATCTCTGGGGTACTCTGAGGATGAAAAGAAACCCACCTATTTCTAAGAACATTCAGTGAAGTTTCTTGAGAGAAAATATTCCAGAGATAAAAAAGCCAGGGAAGACTGCAGTATAATAAGACAGGAATTCATCCCAACACCAAAAGGATTTTAACTCCTGCAGGTTCTGTGATTTTTAAAAGTCCTGGTTTGGGCAAATACACTACCTATTTTATTTCCCGTAGAAATACAGCCATAGGGCAATAAACATAAATCCAGGGATTCTTCTTCCCATATCGATGCCATTATTCGAAGTATCTAATAGGAATGAAAGACAAACAGCATCAAGGGGTTTGTTTGTTTTTTTTATCTTATAAATATTCATCTGAGATAAGTAAGTTATTTCAAATCAAATTCAGATCAAGTTCTTTATTACAAGACAGCAACCCAGACTAAGCAAAACTTACTAAATAAAACCTACAGCGTAGAGCTACAAAATAGGCCGCACAAAATAAAAGTTGTTTCAGCAGGCAGGAACCTAAATGTCAGCCTCAACTAGCATGCCAATAATCAGGAATTTAGTTGGTCATAGTCCAAACATCGGGAGCAGTGTTTCTCAACCTGAGCAACTTTAAGATCTGTGGACTTCAGCTCCCAGAATCCCCCAGCCAGCCAAGTGCACCAATCTGAAAGTTGCTGAGGTTGAGAAACACTGATCTGTAGGGCCCTGGGCTCTGAATTATGCTATATAAATTCTGCAGAACAATCCTGACAAGACAAATAACTGAAATAGCTTATTAAGAAACATGCAGCAGAATTCAAAAAGAAAAGCTCCAGGTAAGTAAAATGCATGAACATCCTGTCTTCTATGCTTGTTTCCATCACCTTCATCTCTGGGGATCAAATAAAGATTTGTTGAGTGCCACAAGAAGAGATGAAGTGTCCTTTGCACAATTAACCTAAACATCTGGACACATCAATTCTAATCTGTGTTAGTCAGTGGGTGGAAGTTCTAATGGCAGAGGACATACCTAATCTTGATGGGGTTTTTTTGGTTTTGGTGCCTTCGAGTCAGTGTTGATTCTGGGCAACTGCCTGGACAAGTCCCTGCAGTTTTCTTGGCAAGATTTTGGAAGTGGTTGGCCATTGCCTGCTCCCTAGGACTGAGAGAGGGTGACTGGCCCAAGGCTTCATGCCTCAAGCGGGACTAGACTTCACCACCTCCCAGTTTCTAGCCTGGTGCTTTAACCACTACACCAAATTGGCTCTCAATCTTGATGGATAGTGGCAGCAATTTCATCCCAATACACAGTACAAAAACCAAGTAGCAAGCTTTCATAGAAATATTGGAATAGTCCAGGAAAAAAAAAACTATCTCTATCCCTGGTGGATTAGAAAGGAGGATTGTATATCAGGAGACAATATTATTTCAGCAACATTGCTGGGATTGTTCTGGAAATCAGCTAGAAAAAATATATACTTGCTCAAGCATCACTGTAATTTAAAAATACTTTAAGAAGTTAGGGAATCTGGAATAAGAGTTTGAACTTTAGCTAAACAGGCAAAAAAATCCAGCATGCATCAACTGGTAGGCTTCTGCACAGATAGTCCTTTTTAATAAAGGACATGAAAAAGAGGACTGCTATTAGTAAGAATGTCATTCAGGAGAATCCGAACATACTCTAGCCACACTAACATCTGTATTTATTAGCAGCCACTTAAGACGCTTCTGTTTATTTCCTCTTTTCATAACTAAAGTGGTTCTTTAGTGGTTCCCACATCTCTCTGGCTTTCATCAGTGTGTTACATACGTATTACCTGTAAAATGAGCATATCCTGTCTCAGGTCATCGCCGTGTTTGAAGATGATGCCAATGGTTTCACTGGACAGAGATGTTGGATCTGCACATTTGAATTCTAGCCAAAGCGGTTTTTTCTTGGATGCCATAACTTTACATTTTTCTATCTGCAAGAAAAGAGAAACACTTACACATCTGTTGCAACCAGAACTGATGTCTAAGGATTAAAGGCTAAGACGGTACATCCACCCTCAAAGTGAATGAAATTAAAGATGTTAAACACAGATTTTGAAATTAATCTCCCTGGGATCAACCCCATCTGCTGCTATATATCAACTTTTTTGTCTTAGGACACTTGCGTGTAAGAACTCTGCATCAATCATTGGCTCAGCTGTGGTATATGTAAAGCCACAATAAAATTATTCTTCTTTTAAGCCTGCACCTCTATGGGTCTTGCAGGCAGCCATCTGCAGGAACTTTTGCCTCTCCATGCCTCCTGACTCTTGGGCTTCAAAGTGAAAGGAGGCCTGACAGCTGTTCAGCTCTCCCTCATAGGAATTTCTGAGATTTTTTTAAAATGACTAGAAAAATGTTTACAACATGGCTAGGGATTGGTCTATGTGTTGTAGCCATTTATGTTATTTCCCCTTTGCTCAGAGTAAGGGATCTTCATTATTGCAGGATCTATCACAGCAACTTTCGTTCCTTGGTCTCACCACTATGAGGCCAACAGTTGAAAGATGACTGCAGAATGTCCTCAAATTGCACTGGGGAGAGTGTAGAAGCAGTAGGGGGGGTAGAAGTGCTCCTTGATTCCTTTTAAACCTTCCTACCAGACTCTACTCAAATTTTTTTAATTCAAAGAAATATAATGAAACGTAAAGTATTTAAAAATCACTTAGGTGTACAACATGGAATTGATTTCACTTTCAGATATTTTTCACTCAAAGAATATCTGATTCAACAGGTCATACGCTGCTTCTCAACCTGTAAACAGCTGTGCTCTTTTTGAGGTTTCCAGCCAGCCATGCATTTCTCTAATTTCATAGCAGAAACTCAACGAGGTCATTTGTTTATTTCTTGCCAACTCCCATTCAAGATTACACTGAGCCCTCATGGATGTTTTGCTCAATTTTCATTCTATTAAACTTTGGGGGATCAAAAAATATGCTTTGTACTGTTGCATATATCGGGATTTACTCCTTGTTTCTCAGTGGCCCTATCTTGGTTCTAATCCTTTTGACACTCGTTTATCAGACTTTGCTATCAGAGAAGGAATTATATTTACCACAAGTGCTCCTGCTTTCAGTCCAGGGTCATATGGAACTCTAAAACATTCTGGAAATTTGCTGTCCTGTAGCTTCTCAAGCTTTTGTTTGAGCTGTGTGATGACTAAGAAATGAGAGTGGAAAAAGAAAGATTTAAAAAATCAGAAACTTATTCTGATGGTCATGAAACGGAAAGATAGATTGCTGGTTTCTGTAAAACACACAATTTTTCCTTGAGGAAGTAAGGTTCGGATTTCAAGAGAATATCTAGAGGCCATTATTTATTTATGGTCCCAGACCAATGAAACACAAATACAACCTTTAGCAGTATAAGGAAACCAAACCTGAAACAATGATGAAAAGAAGGTACCACATTACTTCTGTAAGCCCTAGCTATTGCTAAAAGTTTGGCTTCAGCCATATGAAGTAGACAAGATTGGGAAACTGACTCTGTAGGAAGACTACTTGATTGAGATAGCCTATAGTAACAGAATCTTCCCTCCCTCTTATACCATTTGGCTCTGCTAAGTTAGGAACAGCTATCTATGTTTGCAATTATCTCTGATGGGGTTGTACCAACGCAAGTATATTTTTGGTTTTTTGATCTGGCTTGCAACTGACTCTTCTTGAAACTGCAACTGTAATACAACGACACCACAGACTTTGCTGCCTGTGACTGAAAACGAGAAAAAAATGTGTTATGTGTTATGTATGAAATTCTGCTTAGAAAAACCGTGCCTACCTTGAGGGGTGATATCATACTTCTCTGCAGAAATGGACTTTATCTCCCTTGTCACTCTGTGCAGCAGCTCAGTGACTTGAACTTGCTTGAGGAAGTCCTGTAACATCGCTTTTCCACAGCCTCTCAGATAGGCTTCTAGGATCACAGCAAATCTTTGCTGATAGTGCATTGACTGCGCAATCTCACTTCTCAGAAACCAAAACAAGAAGTGTCCGATTCTTTTGTTCTATGAATGGAGGAGGTAACATATGAGGCTTATTCTCAACAGATCTAATTTTGGAAATATGACTACATTTCATCTAATTTAAAACTTTTCAAATACTTACTCTTAAGCCGCGCTTTAGAAGAAACCGGGCCAAGGCACTGTCATGGTAAGGCTCAAATTTCAAAGCCTGAAGTAGAGAGAAAAAAGTATGAACATGATTTATTTCAGCTTTGTGTTTTGTTTTGTTTTTTTGGAATTTTGGCGTGAAGTCTGTAAAATAGACTTGATTTGAATGAAATACAGCTAAAAGATTTGAATGAAAAACAGCTAAAAAGGTTCTTGATATCAGTGATGCTCACAGCTTTATTATGGAGAAGTGGCTTGGTTTGATACAATTTACAGTTATGTTTTTCGCAAGGCCTTGTGCAATCTAGTTACGATCTAATATTATGGAGTTTTCTTGCATCATTTTCTAGGCAACAAGTAGTCAGTTGTATATAGGATTTTGAGAAGGATGGACCCTATGCACCTTGAACTGGTGACTTTATTTTATATTTCAAATTTAGTCACCACCCATCTCACTCAAGAGTGACTCTAGGCAGTTTACAATAAAACCAGAATAAATAGTCATTAAAATACAATAAAAACAATGTTCTTAAATAAAAATACATAATCCAAGATACAGATGTTAAAAAAGTTCTTAATTTACAGGAACATCTTCAGGATTCTAACCACCCCCAGGGTTGGTTACCCCTCCTCACACCCCATGTGAGATGGCAGAGCCAAGTCTTCACCCCTTTCTGGAAGGCCGGGAGAGTGGGGGCCTGCCTCACCTCTGGGGGAAGAATGCTTTTACCTTTATTTTTACCTCTATTTATATTATTTATTACTGTATTTTATTCTGTGTATTTATGGTTATGGTTTTTAATCGATCGTTGTAAACCACCCAGAGTCCTCCGACCGGAGGAGATGGGCGGGGATAAATTAGATAAATAAATAAATAAATAAAATGTTCCATAGGGCAGGGGTAATAGATGCTTCATCTGGAAATATGCACTCCCATGCATGTAGGAGCATATATTTCCGTAAGAAGCATCTACGTATTTCCTCTTTCTTTCTTTATAGCTTTGGATGGATGATAATGTAAGGACAGTAGGAATAGAGACTGTTCAGGCAAAAAGTTGCTTTGGGGCATGCTGGGGCCATACCTAGCACCTTTTGGTAACACCTTAAAGCCCATCTTCTCCCTTGATCATGCTGCAGCTATGAAAGGCAGTCACACAATCTGGGAAAAAATGCAGCTGGTTTAAGGAGCTGCTGAGAGATCACCACCACCACCACCACCATCATCTAGGTCCTTAGGAAGGACTCAATAGGTGGATAAAAATGCCAAATCCAGTCTAAACATCTGGCTGACTATGCGACCAATCATCATCACCACCACCACCACCACCACCACCTATTAAACTTGTATGCTCTGTTTGTGACCCCAGACAAGGTGGAGCACCGTTTCGTCTTTGTGAATATGTGAATTAAAATAGTGACATTGCTTTTATGAGAACTGGCTTGTGACCCACCTAAACAGCTCTTTATAGGAAGAGTAAGCTGCTTCAGTGAATTCTTCATCAAGCATTATAAATGGACTACTTAGGAAGTTTTTAAAAAATAAATAATTTTTTTTAAAATCCCGATTTCTAAAGAAAACAGCATGGCTACCACATGTAATTCCTTGTCTCAAAGTGGGTGAACTTCAACATCTGCTCCAGTATATGATACATATTTTTTAAAAAAACAGAGATAAGGAAAACTTCAAAAACAGTATTGTAAGACTAACCTAATCATTTGTATTATAAAAAGCCTCCATAAGGGTCAATAATGAGAAAAGGCCAAATTATTATTGCACATTGGCTTCAAATTCTGCAGCTTCTGCCCATTTTATAATCAGATATCCAAATCAAATTACAAAAGAGCACTCCATGAATGAGGATCTAAAATGGTGTGAAGGATTTCCCATGTATAAGGCAATTTAACTCCTTTTTCCAACAGCATCCCTCAAGACACCAACAACACTCTGAAGGACAACCTCACACAATTCCTGTTTGCAGGAATTGAAAGGAATTGTTGCAGTTTGGAATCAGATGTTCCACACTGCAAGAACCAGTAAACATTATGAGTCTCTGAAGTTTTAGTTCAGAAACGCCCAAAGCTATACAGAACATACTATAACGAAGTGAGCAGAGAACACCAAATATGATAAAGGCATTATTTTTAATTGAAAGCATACAGCTAGTGTGCTAGTCATAAATCATGAAGTTCCCAGCATGGCTATCCAGAAGCACAAGCTGCATCCAAAAGTGTTTCCAAATTGCAAGCCTAACTTTTAAAGTAGAAGTCCAACCCATCTGAGACCATCCAGATGGCAGCTATTAAAAAACAGATTTAAGTCAGAAAATGTCTTCAAATTCCTAAGCAGGAAACCTCATAATATCTAGAAGATCTTCAACCACAGAATATGTAACTATCCAGTACCGTCACAGTTAATATTTCTCTCTGCATATCTTTTGCACTTGCCACACCCAAAACACCAAGCTGCCTTACCAATTACCACTTTTGCCTTCTCGCAGGGGCGTTTTCAAATTAAAGCCATTCTACTTCAATTTGGGTTATGATGTCTTTGGCACCTCTTGAATGTTGGCAGCTGGAAAAAAATCTCATCCAATTTATGACCAACTTATCACCTATGCTAGTACTTAATATATCCTGAGGCGTAAATTCAAATAAAGAGCAGATTTCTTACTAAGTCTTCATCAGTGGATCAATTAAGCATGTGAAATGTATTCCCCGTTCCCACCATTCTCCTTCAGTCATCCAAGTTGCCAGGACAATCCTGTGCCTCATCCTTCCCTTTGCTAGAAATAGCAGACAAATGTTAGTGCTAATAAAACTTCCACCTTTATCAAGGGAAACAATTCCAGCAATGTAGTTCAGAGTCATTAACTCTGCTTGTTGGAAGCCCTGTACAGAAAGCAGCAGCCGCATCCCTGGCCTGGTTCTTACTTGGTGTAGCATGGAGTTGGATGAGCTGATAGCTCTCCGAAAGCCTCTCACTGGCACTTAGATCTGTGAATCCTTCACTACTCACATAAAATCTGAGTTTTATCTGTCTTTTGGGTACCCAAAACGTTCTCCACATCTGCTTGTCAAGTGTCGTTAATTTTGTAATTCTTGCATCCATTTTTCTAACAGAGAAATGTCTTCTAGATATTCCAGAAAATGGCCATGCCTTCCATTTACATATAGAAGGTTCACCTTTTTCTTATAATCAGTTCATTATTATTATTTCATAGTGCTGACTTGTCTGTTAAGAGTGTTATCTGGATGTATTTTCTTGATTTATCCTCTGTACCTCTACAACATCCTTAAAGAGCATCCACCATATTCCAAAATGTTTTCAAACATCACCAGTCAGATGGACAGCTCTCACACGCATTTATGAAATTTCAAGCAATTGTGGAATGGGAGGTGAGCTTATATGGCTATCCAGCGAGTTTATAAATGGCACCCAAAAAGATGGCTGGCTGTACTGTAAGGGAACGCAGAGAGAACCCTGGTGGAGGAATGCCACTATATTTGGCCAGATCTTTTTGCAGAGTTTCTCCTAGCAGAGTATAGAACCCATTTTTTCTCCCCTGCCTATCATTTCTTTTAAAAGCTTCATGAAGACTAAGAAATTCAGACAGATTAAATTTGGGCCAGCAGACACCTGAAGAAAAGTGTAAACTTCATCTGTTCAACTTCAAGACACCATGTAGCTGTTAAACCACAGGAGATGCATGTGGCACATTCTGCATGTATTTAGGCAACTTCATCTATACCGGTGTTTCTCAACCTTGGCAACTTTAAGATGAGTGGACTTCAACTCCCAGAATTCCCCATGCTGGCTGGGGAATTCTGGGAGCTGAAGTCCACACATCTTAAAGTTGCCAAGGTTGAGAAACACTGAGCTAAACACTAGCTAATATTTTTTTTCCTCTTAAAATGACTGTCTTATGGATGCTTACACAGCACATATTAAGTATATATGAAGAACACACAATAGAATAGGTGCTACTATTTGATAACACCAGTTGCTTATACTGTAGATCCTGTTGTAATAAGGGAACTTTGGATAAAACGTGATTTCACATGCATGCCATACCCAACACCTAATAACTGCAAGATCAGAAGCAACTCCCATTTGCAAATGATCCATCATTTAAGCATGTTCTCAGCATCCAAAGATACTTCTGTGGGGCCAGTTCACACATTCCGTTACCAAAGATCAAATACTGAATAATCAGAGAGACAGGCAAGTACACAGCAGCTTGCAATGTATGAATGGTTCTGCCGATATGGTTTATGATAACTGTATTGTCATGATGGCTGTGGACAGCATTCAGGATACCTAGCCTTAAAAGGATGCAGCTGCTTTAATGCTTCGAGGAGGACATGAACTGCTTGTACTACCATACTTTGGGAAGTGCCCCCTTTTCCCAGGCTGACCATGGTATTATCTAAATACAGTTGCTGCACTCCACCATTCAGAATACTCTTGAAGGAAACAGAAAGGATAAAGTCTCTCTTGAGTAAAGCTTGATTCCTAATGGTTACATGTACATGCTCATGTGTTTTCTTGCCACTGTCTTCATCTTTTTTTTTTAATTTCCCTTTAAAAAAAATATCCCAGACTATTAGCTCCGGCATCTTCTGATAGTCTTCCACCCAAGTATTAAGCAAGGCTGGGCCCACTTCAACATCAAAGATGTCCATCTATTTTACCTGAACAAGCTGCAAGAGATAGTGGAGAACATCATCATCTTCTAACCCTTCCACCTTTTGCACAGCCATCGCTCTCACGGTCTCATCCGAAAAGTTGCAGTCCAGCAGTTGCATTGGCAAGCCAACATCCAAAGTACTCCGGTCCCATGCATTTCTTTTAGCTAGCAGTTGGTATGTTTCAGCTACTATTTCCTGCTGTCCCCATTTCACTGAGCTAATCAACTTAGGATATGCCTTGGGGTGCCTTATACTTTCATATCTGAAATGCCAGAGCAATTCTTTGTCTTCAGAGGTGAGCGGATTAAGCAGATCAGTAGCTATGATCTCTTCAAGCTGTTTACGCAGCTGGTTTGGCATTTCAGCTCTGGCCCTGTCCCCTTGTGGATCAGGTGCTATCTTGTGTTTAGGCAAGGCTATTGGGTGACAGTATTTGTCCAAAATAATCGAAATAGCCATTGAATTCTCTTTATCTGGATTGGTGGCTGAGGTCAGTTTATCGGCATTTATGCTTCCCTGCTCTTCCCCTTTGTCTGGAATTTTCCACATATGGAGCACATAGTCCCCCGTTCTGAGCAGAGAGCGGTGGTCTATCAATAACATGTTGACATAATAGAGAAGCTGCGTTTTGTATTTAGGATCAGAACAGGGGGAATCATGGGAGTGGAGGTTAGCTTTTGTGGATGGCGCTGGAGTTTTGCCACAATATATTTGCAGAGTGAGTAATGCTCCTTTAGGGAGGTCCTTAATTTTGATGTCAAACTCAAGCCAAACGTTCCACAGAACTTCTTCAGTAAATGGTTTAGCTGTTGTTCTCCTCTGTGAGAGGAGCTGCTGGCCATATTGAATATTAGCCTCAACAAAGACTGTAAGGTCTGTGTTTCTTGGTAACACGGGGATATCAATGCCAATTATCTTGACCCTGAATTTCCGATTGCAATCCCACAAGGATATAGTAAATACCCTTTCGTGATCTTTGCCATGTATGGTGAGCTGCTCATGATATCCTGAAACTCCAGTGCAGTCATCAACCAAGTGCCACTCCTCTTTCTGAACTTCATCCTGGTTTGGGTCTGGAGGTTCATCCAGGACAAGGTGGATTTCATCCCCATTTTTAAGACACTGTCTTATCCAGTGGAAGTTTTTGATTGGTGTTTCTCCTACAATATACTCATCTCTGCCACTCACTCTAAGGACAAAGTCTAGCTCACTGTAATCTTCAGGAATATTCATTAAAGACTTCTTCTTCGCCATTTTTGTGAAGAAGCTGTGGAGGATTACATCTGGTGTGTCATCAATAGCTACTTTAATCTTTTGGCTAGTTGTTCCTCTGTGTATATTTATAAAAATATTATTGTTGACAATTCTACTAAGCAAATATTCTGGAAGTGGTTTGGATGTAGTCCAAGGGTGCATGGAATATAGTTTTGGATCCCTGCAAGTTACTTCATTTGTCCGTGGAGTGACTAGTCTGCGGCGGGCAAACTCAAGTTCGTCGTCATGCACATTGCTCACATCAGTGACGTCATAGCCAATCAAATAATTGAGCTGCTTTTGAAACTCCTGAACTTCCTCCGTGGGGTTGGACTTTTCAACCACATGGATTTTGCCCACTTTTTTCTGTAACACTCTCCAATATAATATACAATCCAGGGTCTGTATGATCTGGTGTTTGTCATAAATTTCATACCACTGCCCCTTCTTCTGATACAGGAGAAGAAATTGATCTGGTGTGATCTTGCGGAAGAAATCTGAGGTCTGATTGCTTTCCACTGCTCGCATCCAAACTTGGGCTTTCATCTGCTCTACTGTGCAGTTGCTAGCTATATCTATGATGATGCTGGCTGTGGGGAGAACAAACTCAATAGAGATGAGTTCTGTTGAAGAGAAACTGTTTGCTGCACAGTGTGGCTTCATCCTCCTCCTCCTCCGCCGTTTGTTGTCATCTCTCATAACAACAGGTTGATTGCTGCTCTCCAACTCCATGCCACAAGAGATCTAGGAAATCCAACACAATGCCAGGTTATTTCTTTTCCCATGGACCAGAAATGTCTGTTGAGTTTTTGTTAAACACAACCTCAAAAACCATTTTTACGTACATCAAATGAAGGCTAGTCCAACTGAAGGGAAGCCTTTTTAAATCCCTTTGATTTCCATTAAAGATAATGTATTATAAAAAAGAAACATAATACTGTAGCATGTTTGGGCATGGGGCAGCCAAAATACACTCTATATTAAGAATAGCGTCTGTGAATAATCCAATTGCCCAAAAAAGGCAATTGCCAAAATAAGCACAGCAGTATGTTGATCTATAAACCTCAGATCTGACTCTGTGAACTAAAACCTCAAGATTAGAGTTCCTTAGTTGAGTGAAGACTTTCCGTTCTATTACACTGGTAACATACATGTTTTGTAAGAATTCCTGATAGTATACATAAGCCTGTTCTTCCAGATAATGGCTAGACATCCATAACTACCCCAAGCAATTTAAAACTGTTTTAAAGTTCACCAGCTTCCATCCCAACCTTTTTGTTCTAGGTTCTTATAGGAAAACGCTTGAATCATGATGTAAGCGTTTAGTAATATCAACAGAGGAACAGCAATAACAAAGCTCAAAAAACATTCACACGAAGAGCATATCCAAGTCTACCAGGAAAGAATGGTTTAAATAAAAATCTCAAGCTTGATTTGGCTTTGGTTCCGGCTTCCAACATCGTGCAGTTTGATACATGGGAATTTAAACAAGGTCAAAAGAGCAGGCAGAATGAGAAGCAGGTAGCCTAAAACCAGACTAGTTTATTACAGTAACAAGGGAGAGGCACCAACCTTTCCTCCTGCCCAAAGGCATGGAGGCTTCCACCCTCTGTATCACACAGGCAGAAGAACTGAACTTTCGTTCAATAAATGAGATTCATGTTTTATGCTGGGCAGTCACTGGAATTCTTAACAGCTTTCCTAGTTTTTGCAATAAACTTATTTATTGGAGAACTGTGCCTATGCATCACTGCCTGCACAGCATCCAATTTCAGCGTTAGCCAAGAGAAGTATTAGCCTCACACAGAGCACAGCTTCTGGAATTCTTTCCCACCTCTTTCCCGGCAGTGCCCAGATGTTGTCTATATGGGAGTGGGGCAAACATATTCCGCTCTGGGCCATGTGACCTGGTAGGGGAGGGCTTAGAATGCAGCAACCACCAACATTCTGAGTCGCTGCCCAGCTGTCTCTCCTGTAGGGGTACTAACACTTTTTCCCATAGCCTTAAGCCTGATCTCACCCCCAACTGTCCCCAGCAGATTCTGTCCCTTCTATTCCATTTTTTAGAATTTTGCACTGATAGAGTGACTTCATCTGCTCACAGAAGATGCTTCCCTCTACTTGCGGGAATCAATTTTTACCTTTGCTCCACAACCCAACCCATTCATGAGACATTCCCTTTCTCTCCGTAGCATTTTGGGGAACCAGACAGTCTGCCATAGAAAAGAAGGATTTTTTTAACAATCTGTTCTACTGAGCCCAATTGCATGCACTTAAATCTGGATCCAACTCATAGATTCATACTAACCCGAAGGACAACACTATTTTTAATATTTTACCATCATCATCATCAACCACTTCCAGATATTTAGTACACTACACGCAGTTTCTTGTAGATATGTTTAAAATCTGATGCATTTTAAAGCATTGGTATTTTAATAATTAATGTTTAACATGTTATTTGCTCTAGAAATGTTATGTCCCTATTTTAAAAAAAATATTTCAAAGTCAGCATCATTGCCAATTGCAAAGAGAAGAGAAAAAAATTATTTGGGGAAAAATTGCAGGGGATACAAGAGTATTTTTATGTCATTAATTAACAGTTGTCTTCCTAGATTAAATCAAAATTCACCTACCCCAGGACACCAGCAGTTCATGGGCAGAGAAAAGACTTTTTCCAATCTGTTTCAAACAACATATATCTTAGATCACACCTGACCAATGACAAGTGTTTAAAATTTGTCTTACAGCTTCCATTCTGCTGCTGCATCACATGAAATGAAGGATAAATGGATACAAGCTATTTCAGTTTCTCCTTCACTAGTAAGGGCTACATTGCTCACCGGCGTTAAAGTTTCACAGCAAAACTTTAGACACCAAAACTCCTTTTCCAACCACCTCTTCCCCATCTTTTTATCTCCAGAAAATTTCAGAACAAAAGTTGAGTAGAACAAAACTATTCCAGAACACCGTCAATGATTGAGCAAAATTGTTAAGTTTTCCAAGATCCAAGAAAGCCGCAGATGAACTATTTAACGATACTTTACCTGATTGGTAAGCAGGAACTGAGTTTCTGGAGAAGCCTCATTTGTATAGTTTTGAATCCTGCCTGTTTTAAAATGGCAACAATTCACAACATGGAAAGTTGTTCGTTCAGTAAGGTCTTCTGCTTTTCTTGCTTCCTTTCATAAGCAGATGCAGAGGAAGTGTTTTGGTAACCAGGAAGGAAGTTTTAACCCGCTCAGCTATAAACAAATTCGTTGGTTTTAATTTTTTTTTAATGCTTTTCCTGTTAGAACTGTCAAATATACACTTGCTGTACTAGCAACCTTAAAAAAAAAAAAGAGGAACATATTTCTGAAAAATACAGGTTGGACCATGCATTAAAAATTGCTCAAGAAAAAAATCAGAAACTAATTCATTGAGTATGGATGAAACAGTAGACAGTTTATTCTACTGGGTAATGATTATTTTTTGTTCCCAGGGTTTGCAACTTTGTGACTTCTTAGAAGACAGAGACAAATGGGTGGAGGAATGCAACATTTAAAAAAAGAGGTGTTTTTTTTAAATGAGAAGTGATAAATACATGTCTTCAGTAACTGAATCCCGAAGCAGATGTACCGTTCTGCTCACCTCCATGCAAGCACTCAAGTATTGAGGAGTTTTATTAGTTCATAGTAGATTTATTGAGTTAAATACTCCTTCACTCACCCTATCAGCTCAACTTGATTCGTAAAGAGTAGGTGCTCTGTCCTAATGTTACCGCCTAGGAAGGTGGGTTCAGAGATGTCTTCTCCCATTTATCTTTTAATGCTCCATCCTGAAGATGGTTGCAGACTGTGGCAAGCACCCAATTATTTGATGTCTGCGCCAATGAATTTATTCCACTACACCAGAGAAATAAGCAGCCCAACTTTAGATGCTCTCAGGGATACTAGCTTAGCTCCAGTTTGGTGTAAGGGTTAAGATGCTGACTATGACCTAGGAGATATAGATGTCAGTCCGTGGAAGTTCAGAAGCTCACCTGGTGACCTTGGCCTAGTTGCTCTCTTTCAACCCAACTTATCGCAATGGATTGTTGAGAGGAAAATGAGAGCAAGGTGCGCATTATGCATGCTACTGTGAACACTTAGAGGAAAGGCAGGATATACATTTAACCAGTTAAAAAAAAAAATGAGAATTCAGATAAATGTCACAATAAAATGTATTTCTGTTTATGAACAGACCCAATGTTTTTTTGAAAAACAATAGAATATAGAGAAAATAAATTCCCCTAGGCTCTCTCTCTCTCTATATATATATATATTTTAAAGTCTTCCCAATAAATTGCCCTTTTAAGCATTTCTGACCATTTTCATTGATACCCGATTTGCCCAACTGAACAGCCTACTTTATTAGTATCACTAAAACATTAGTTCCTTGAATCCAAAGGGCCTGCTACTAAGAGCATCCACCACGCACATCCATTGATATAGCAGTAGGCACCTTGCATTCCCAAGTAGAGTACATATGGCTCAGCCCAGTTTCATGTAAGTGGAAGAAGGGTGCAAGGGACAGGAGAAGGACAAGAATGAAAAATAAAGGGCAGAAATGAAGAACGACAGTGAAGGATGTCATCTGTTAAGTAAACAGTTTGGATCTCTGCCATGAACACAGTAATGCTCTCTGGAGCAAGGGAAAGAAAGGAAAAACAGGGTTTATTGGTCTCCCCACAATTAGAACATGTTACGCACCTTCCTCCAAGGAGATCCTTTATTCCACTAGTATCAAAACTCTCAAAGGTGAGCTTCAAAGCTAACAGATTTTGAAAAAAAAAATTGTTACAGAAGAAATAAATCACCCTTTCACAATATAAAAATCCACATAAGCAACTCTATGAAGGAAGCAAAAAGATCCAGGGCGGTCCATTCATTTGATCCAGCTGGTCAAGCAGGCTTTGGATAACAAGAGATGGTAGCTGCGTTTCCCACCTTACTATACACTGAGCAAATCAAAGCAGAGTCACTCAACACTCTCCACTTCTCAGGGAGCCTGACCTCCTCCTGAGCATTTTGTAGAAAATCACAGGAGTAAGTGCTGATGTGCCCAAAGACTATTGCTGAAATAGCAAAGTATTTGGGGAAAAACTTGGTTGGTGCCTCTTCTGGCAGGTACCTACTGTGACATTAAATTTCCCTTGCAGTTGTCTAGGTTCCTGGGCCTGAAAACCAAGGCCAAACCATCCTCGTGCATCCTGCCAGCAGTTTGACTTGGCTCTATATTCCAGCCAAACTACTGAATGGATTTCATACCATGAGGCACTTGTTGTAGAGAGCATAGAGAATGGCCCTGAAGGAGAGGAGGAAGAGACACTACTATAATGGACTGTGGGAATAACCCTTGGGAGACAGAAGGAGCAGCTGCAGCCTAGACAATGGTCAGACAAGAGACATCTCAGCCCAGAGAAGAAATAGGGGCATGGAAAGTGTCTCAGAAGGGACCCTCCCTGGTTCTCTGGAAAGTAAAGGCAAGGAAGAGAAGAAGTGTTTTCAAACTTGCAAGATTCTGCTACTATAACCCTACAATAAAGGTACTGTTAGTACCCACAGTTTTGGTTTCTTGTCTGGACTACCTCGAAGGGCTGACAATTACCAAGGCAATGGTCAAATAAGCGGGCTTTAAAACCCTTCCAAGAAACTAATTTGAGAAAACTTCTCAGACAGACTTATTTACAGACTCAGAGTCATGTTAGGAGAGGAGGCTCAAGAAAGGAGCTTCATTCAGTCCCTGACAATGGCAACCCAGTGATCAAAAATGAAAACTGGGGTCGTAATTCAAAGAAAGTAGCTTTGTAAATACCAATTACTTTGGCATTTTATTGCAGACTTGCATCTATATTTAAGCAGACTCCTTCACAAAGCCCAGGTCTTAAGGCTTTGCAATATATTTTTAAAAACAAAGTTCCCCGACACAGAGGAGGGAGAAAGTTCTGCTTTAAGAACCAAACCTCCAGTTTATGCAGGTTTTGAATATGCAAATGTTTGCACGTTCTAGCAGCTGCTATGGCTCGATATTATGCTTGTGTATGTAAAAGATACCTGCAGGAACTAGTCCTTGAATTAATGAAGAACAATAGAGTTAAAGAGATTACAACACTGTTAGGCATTCATGGTGTAAGCTTGAAAAGCATGCTTTTTCACCAAGACCTTTTAAATGCTAGCCATTTATGTCAAGTTCAACTCATCTAGAATGCAACTGCAGCACATCCTTAGAGTTTGAGCTGCTCATCTGATTAATTTTCCATTGATAAATCTAGAGAAAGAAAAGTGATTAATCAAATTAAATAAACCTGCAGATTAACAAATTCGCAATGTGTGGGCTTTTGGGGGATACGTGATACAACATGAGATGGTTATTTGCTCATTCTGAAAAAGGAAATTAATATTTAGTATTGTTTTAGTTTTATTTCTTATAATAACATAAAGCAGAGGTGTCTGCAGGGTATGGTCAAAAAAGTCAAGATGGCAGCCATGATGGCATGACTGAAACTCCACCCATTATGTGCATTGCATATAACCCATCACACAGAGAATGAATCTAGATGAAAAATGAAACACATATCCAATCTTAAACTTTAGCCTGGAGAATTCCTTAATTCCTTAATTTACTTTAAATACTCCGCTTAAGTTAATCAAAGCTTTCATTGTAACCTTAAAACACTACAAGAGATTCCTCCATGGCCAGACTCATTAACACAAAGAAAGCTTCAGAAATTGTGGCAGCATGCAGAGAAATTGCTGCAATTCACACAAAACTTTCTTTGCCCTGGCTCATAGATCTTACATTCCAGGTTCCAATGGTGTGTTGATCCTTAGAACATCGGATTCGCTGTTCACCACCAGCACTGTCGGCGGCTAGCCCTCCTGGACTTAGTAGATAGGGTCCCGGAAGAACTATGGACAGAAGTTTGCAACATTGTTCAGGAGGCGGCAACAATTACATCCCAAAGAAAGAGAAAACCAAGAAGGCAAAATGGCTGTCTGCTGAGACACTAGAAGTAGCCCAAGAAAGAAGGAAAGCAAAAGGCAACAGTGATAGGGGGAGATATGCCCAATTAAATGCAAAATTCCAGAGGTTAGCCAGAAGAGATAAGGAATTATTTTTAAACAAGCAATGCGCGGAAGTGGAAGAAGACAATAGAATAGGAAGGACAAGAGACCTCTTCCAGAAAATTAGAAACATTGGAGGTAAATTCCACGCAAAAATGGGTATGATCAAAAACAAAGATGGCAAGGACCTAACAGAAGAAGAAGAGATCAAGAAAAGGTGGCAAGAATATACGGAAGACCTGTATAGGAAGGATAACAATATCGGGGATAGCTTTGACGGTGTGGTCGGTGAGCTAGAGCCAGACATCCTGAAGAGTGAGGTTGAGTGGGCCTTAAGAAGCATTGCTAATAACAAGGCAGCAGGAGACGATGACATCCCAGCTGAACTGTTCAAAATCTTGCAAGATGATGCTGTCAAGGTAATGCATGCTATATGCCAGCAAATTTGGAAAACACAAGAATGGCCATCAGATTGGAAAAAATCAACTTACATCCCCATACCAAAAAAGGGGAACACTAAAGAATGTTCAAACTATCGAACAGTGGCACTCATTCCACATGCCAGTAAGGTAATGCTCAAGATCCTGCAAGGTAGACTTCAGCAATTCATGGAGCGAGAATTGCCAGATGTACAAGCTGGCTTTAGAAAAGGCAGAGGAACTAGAGACCAAGTTGCCAATATCCGCTGGATAATGGAAAAAGCCAGGGAGTGTCAGAAAAACATCGATTTCTGTTTTATTGACTATTCTAAAGCCTTTGACTGTGTGGACCATAACAAATTGTGGCAAGTTCTTAGCGGTATGGGGATACCAAGTCATCTTGTATGCCTCCTGAAGAATCTGTATAACAACCAAGTAGCAACAGTAAGAACAGACCACGGAACAAGATTGGGAAAGGAGTACGGCAGGGCTGTATACTCTCACCCTACCTATTCAACTTGTACGCAGAACACATCATGCGACATGCTGGGCTTGAGGAATCCAAGGCTGGAGTTAAAATCGCTGGAAGAAACATTAACAATCTCAGATATGCAGATGATACCACTTTGATGGCTGAAAGTGAAGAGGAACTGAGGAGCCTTATGATGAAGGTGAAAGAAGGAAGTGCAAAAGCTGGCTTGCAGCTAAACCTCAAAAAAACCAAGATTATGGCAACCAGCTTGATTGATAACTGGCAAATAGAGGGAGAAAATGTAGAAGCAGTGAAAGACTTTGTATTCCTAGGTGCAAAGATTACTGCAGATGCTGACTGCAGTCAGGAAATCAGAAGACGCTTAATCCTTGGGAGAAGAGCAATGACAAATCTCGATAAAATAGTTAAGAGCAGAGACATCACACTGACAACAAAGGTCCGCATAGTTAAAGCAATGGTGTTCCCCGTAGTAACATATGGCTGCGAGAGCTGGACCCTAAGGAAGGCTGAGAGAAGGAAGATCGATGCTTTTGAACTGTGGTGTTGGAGGAAAATTCTGAGAGTGCCTTGGACTGCAAGAAGATCAAACCAGTCCATCCTCCAGGAAATTAAGCCAGACTGCTCACTTGAGGGAACTATATTAAAGGCCAAACTGAAATACTTTGGCCACATAATGAGAAGACAGGACAGCCTGGAGAAGATGCTGATGCTAGGGAGAGTGGAAGGCAAAAGGAAGAGGGGCCGACCAAGGGCAAGGTGGATGGATGATATTCTAGAGGTGACAGACTCGTCCCTGGGGGAGCTGGGGGTGTTGACGACCGACAGGAAGCTCTGGCGTGGGCTGGTCCATGAAGTCACGAAGAGTCGGAAGCGACTAAACAAATAAACAACAACATACTAGCAGAACCTCCCACTTGTCTTTGTTGGCCAGTTGAACACACAGGGATTCACACTCTGTCCCTCCTGGAACAGAGACTCTGGTAAGGTCTCTCCACCCCCATCTCTGCTCCCCTACTACCTTTCCTGAGAGTCGAGGCTGCTGAAGAAACTGAAACCCAGTCTGAAAAGTCAGAATGGCCTTGAATCAAACTTGATCACACTGGCCCAACCATGCAGCTTTCCTGGCCACAATAGGGAACTAGATTGCCACTGCCACCTTCCAGGTTGTTTATCTGACTTGCCAGTCTAGTTTACAGCCGTAGTATTTCCTGGTGGCCTCCAATCCAAGTATGAACCAGATCCAACTCCGCTTAGATCAGCCAAAATCAGGTCAGGGCTGCCACCTAGTGGGACTCTCCTGCTCAGCAGCAGCAGCATTAATTTGGCATTGCTTTTTGGAATTGAAGATTAAATGATGGCGTTATCAACAATCCATGTTTATAGTCACCTAACAATGTCAGAACAAAAACAGTGTTAATTTAATCTGCATTAGTGGAACTGCATTACTTGCAGTAACCTTGGTATTTTTTGGAAGTCCCCCATTCAAATAACAACCAGGCGCAACCATGCTTAGCTTGGTCACTCAGACAAGGTCAGCCAGATGCTACTCCCTTCTGCAGAGACAAATTTAACTTCCCACAAAATAATCAGCAACAGCCAATGCCTCCTTTACAGTTTAATCCTTCTCAAATAGCATAAAGGTTAGGTCATCATTATTCCTCTCTGTTTACCTCTCATGCACCCCCACCCCACCCTTGCCTCACTAATGGCTAACCTCTTGTCCCTTCCCTCTTTATTTATTTTAAAGATGTGTATCTGTTATACAGCTATAATAATCTTCAGGGTGGCTTACACCTCCTACTTACACATAGTTTAAAACTTAAAGACAAGTTAAGTAGTGCGGGCAGACAACTAAAGCTTATCTTGATTTTTTTTTAAAAAGCAGAGAGAACAAATTAAAAACACAGCAGGAAAGTTTGCTTGGAATTCACCAGACCAGGCTGTAAAGCAGAGGTGGGGCAGTTAAAGGAGGACATCACCTACAGAGATCAAATAATGGACAATTTTGCATAGCAAAGGGTGCCATGTACACGCCTAATACACCAATAGCAATCAACTTCAGTTTATTATTCCCAGCATGTCTGGTTTCAAATATATGCACTGGTAGCAATGAACTGAACTCACTTCTGAATTCTTCAGACAACTGTTGGTTCCTCTACCGAGTATCTGTAAAATGAACCTATGTGGGTCCCCTTTCTAGGCCAAATGAGCAATATTCACACACAAGAAGAAAAAAGGAGTTTGAAGCCATTGCCAGTGTCAGAGAATAAAACAAGACCATCTTTTAGAGCCATGCATAATTTAATGTAAGGATCAAAGGCCCACCCAGAATTTCTACCACCACCACCAGACAGATGCCAAGGAAGTCCACAATCCAGGTATAAGTCCAAAATGTCCAAGTCACTGGTGCTTAAATGTACAGCCACTGATAATGACAGCCTCTTCCTCCATGAATTTTTCAAATTCTTCTTTTAAAGGTATCACCCTACAGAGGCAAACTCTGTAGCTAGTATATAATTTGCCTGTCGTGAATCACCCATTATTTCATTTTGCTGGATAATCCCACATTCCAATACTGTAAGAAAAGCGGAAAAATCTTTTTTCCCCCAGGATATGTGCACAAAATCAGTGCTGAATCATATAATGTTTAATAATTGTTGACAGTTTCTATGTTAATTTTCTCAGCGACAGCCCTGCGAAGTAGGACAGGGCCTACCCCACACTGCAGATGAAAGTGGAAACTGCTGTGGTGCAGTTAGATGGTCCAAAGCCCAGGGACCCCCAGAACATCTCCCTGGAGAGGAGAAATTGCTGGAAAACTAATGGGGCAGCAATAAACAGGCCCCAACAACATTGCTGGGGAGTTACTGGAACCCAATGGAAACATATTGTTCCCTCCAACATGTTTTGTCTTATTCTTATATAACACAAACACACACCCCATGTGTCTGTGTGTGTGTGGGCATCCAAGGGCAGTTGGCTAGACTTGCACACACTTACAAATCTTCATTTAAAGATTGTGGAAGAATGCAGGTCTAATACGGTATGTGCCTCTCTCTGTGTAAATTGTCTTTACTGGATAGGATAACTCACCCAAACATTTTCACCCCCAGAAAGCCATTCTCGAGGTCCAAAACCATCAATTTCCTTACCCAACCCCACCTGAAGCAGAATAAATTTTACCAGGGCAAATTTTACCCAAAGCATAATAACTCGAACCAGGTTATAAAGAAAAAGCAGCTAAAGACCAAAAGCACACCGCCAGAAGTTCCCGGCCTGGGAATCCGTCCAGAGACCAAGGGATTCCGGGGAAAACTCCCCCACGTATTTCCACTTCGTGAGCAAACTTCTCCGGCACGGTTAGAAAAAAGGGGAGGAGGCCCACCCCGCAGCCCCCGGCGGCGGCGCACAAGCCGGAGGGGTGCGGCGTTAAAGCCGGTAGGGGATCGGCCGGGCTCCCCACGAGCCTCACCGCGCGGCGTCTGCGCCTCCTCCCCAGGCCGCCCCTGCTCCAACGGAGACTTACGCCCAAGTTGAGCGGCGGAGGAGCTGCCTTTCCTCCGGGCGCCGATCCGGGCTAAGACTCCGCAGCTGCGGAACCGGCCGAAGGACCTTCCAAGCAGGGAGTCCCGCAGGGAAGCGAAGGCGGAGGCGGTCGAGTCCGCAGATTCCCCGACCTCTCCGGCACCTTCTTCCCCTTGCGCGCGGCAGCGGGGAGACCCCAACCCGCTGCCCGGGTTCCCCCTGCGGACAGGTGCTCGCCTCGCCCCGCCCCGCCGTCGAAGCTCAGCCCTTGAGCTGGCTGACCCGTCCGTCCCGGGGCGAGCAAGGCCGGCCGCCCCGGCCGAATTCCTCCTGGCGGCCCTCCCCCGGCTCCGCCGCCCCGCTCGGCTTTCCAGCCACGGCACTGCCCGCCGCCGAAGCCCGAACAGCTGACTGCAGGCCTCGTGAAGCGCGCAGCTTAGGAGGAACCGCAGGCGGAGCCCGTCGCTGCGGGAGGGAGGCTGGCCTGGCACCGCCGCCGAGCAGGGAATCGCTTCGGGGGGAAACGAGCGGGGGTTCGGCCGAGGGCCCGTCCGGGGCGGTGGGGAGAGGTGCCGCTACGATCGGCGAGAAAATCTCAGGAGTTGAGTCGAACTCGCTCGGGGTGCGCTGGCGCGCCTCGAGCCTTTCCGCCTTTCCTTGCAAGCAGATCCAACTTCAAACCACATTTTATCTAGCAAAAGGGTGTATAAGTCTGCAGCCTTCGTTGGATTTGCTTCTAGGGAAATGCGGGAAGCGTTTAGTCGTTACTGGGAAATAAAATCCACCGTGAGAAAATTGTGCCTAAGGTTATACCGTCTGTTTTTTTCTTCTTCTGAAGTTCCTCATCTTCCTTATGTTTCCTCCTAAACTTCCAGCGTTCCTTATTCTCCACCCCGCTCCCTTTTAACTCAACAGTAAGGCTATATTTTAATAGCTACTTATCAAGCTGAAGGTGAATAAGGGAGTCGTTTCCCTTGCTATTCATTTGCTAGAGACGAGTTGGAAAAATAATGGCGGCGGCTCTTGCTCCTAACTTTTTTTTCTCCACTCAGGAGCGGCACAATACCTATGCATGCAACCAGTGAAAGTTTCGGGCAAGTTGCAACACAGGAAATGTCAGATTCTGTAACATTGGTGAAAAGGCATAGAACCTTTAAAAAAGAACTTAACACAAATTGAAATGTGGAAAGTTGCAAAACGCTATGCATTACATTTTTTAAGTTAAGGCTTAGAGGTGTGGAAGGGGTGTTAGAGGTCATCTATTCCGCTCCCCATTCAGTTGCAGAAGCTATTAGGGCAGCCTTTCTCAACTTTTTGACCCTGGAGGAACCCTTGAAATATTTTTCAGGCCTCCAGGAAGCCATGTATATTCAGGCTCAAATATAGGCCACAAGTTACAAAATTATTATATTTGTTTCATGTGTAGGCCTGTATATATGCATCAACAGTGTTCTTAAACTAAAAATAAAGAATGAAACTTACCTCTTTCACATTAAAGTTGCCCAAATTTGAAATGTTGTTAGTAAATTGTGGTCTCCCAGGGAACCTAGTGACCTCTCGTGGAACCCTAGGGTGCCACGGGACCCTGGTTGAGAAACCCTGTACGAGGGCATCTCTGACAGGTGACCATCCATCCTCTTTTGAAAACATCTACTGAAGGTGAGAGAGAGAGTTTGGTGTAGTGGTTAAGGCACTATATTAGAAACCAGGAGACTTGAGTTCCAGCCCTGGCTTAGACACAAAACCAGCTGGGTGACCTTGGGCCAGTCACTCTCTCTCAGCCCTAGGAAGCAAGCAAGGACAAACCACTTCTAAAACACTGCCAAGAAGAAAGCAGGGATTAGCCCATGCTGGCTGGGGAATTTGGGGAGCTGAAGTCCACACATCTTAAAGTTGACAGGGTTGAGAAACACTGTTCTCTAGGCTAAATTTAAATAAATATAGGCCTAATAGTTTAACTATTCTTCACAGAGCTTAGTTTCCAGATTTTTCACCATCTTGGTGGCCTTCATCTGTACCTGCTCCAATTTATCACTTTCCCTTATAAAATGTGGCCAGACCGGACTGGACTGAGCCTGACAGGGCAAAGTAAAGTGGAACAACGGTTTCCTATGAGTTGGTCTCTAGGTTCCCGTTAATGCGCCCCAAATAGCATTTGCCTTTTCAGCAGGTGCACCGCACTTCTGGTTCATGTTTAGCTTGTGGTTGACAAGTTAAAGACGGAACTGTGTTCGGTGGCCTAGAGTTTCCTTCATTCCAATCTCACTAGAGGTTACCCAGATGGACGTTTAGTGATGTTCAGTGTGGATGGCTGCTAGGGAAGGATGCGAAGAAGTGCAGCTAAACTTAGTCATCCGCATGTCCTACTTGCCCAGTTGGGAAGATAATCCACTAGCCATTTTGCAAAAACAGGAAGGCACAATGTTGATGTTATTCCACATCAAGAGTACTGTAGCGTCTTCAGACTTCTGCTGGTGCACCAATGCTGCATGGTCCTTCTGC
This sequence comes from Candoia aspera, assembly GCF_035149785.1. NCBI lineage: Eukaryota > Metazoa > Chordata > Lepidosauria > Squamata > Candoiidae > Candoia > Candoia aspera. The sequence continues at coordinate 68,488,898 of NC_086159.1, forward strand.
TGTGCTTCATTTCATTGTAGGTGAAGGCTTCCAATTTTGAACAGGGTACTGTGGCAGGAACAGCCCTTCCCTCTGGTCACTGCCCTCCGTGGCCATTTTGTGCTGGCTACCCATCTCCTGCAGAGAGCATCTCACACGAAGATTAATGAACCTCGGTTTTGTTTTTAAAATTTCACCAATTGACGTTAATGATGAGCCCCTTCCCATTTTTGTTTTAATGGTCTGTTGATGGACTGGTGAAAAGGCTGGACATGTGTTTGTTTGCTTTAGGGTCTTCACCAGGCTTCTGACCCTGGAGGAACCCTTGAAATATTTTCAGGCCTGAAGGAACTCCTGCACATTCAGGCTCAAATACAGGGCAGAAGTTACAAAATTATTATATTCATTTCATGGGTAGACCTGTATATATTAACAGTGTTCTTAAACTAAAAATAAAGAATGCAACTTACCTCTTTAATATGAAGTTACCCAAATCTGAAATAAATTTTTAAATAAATTTTGTTCTCCCAGGGAACCCCTAGTGACCTCTCATGGCACCCTAGGGTTCCACAGAATCCTGGCTGAGAACCCCTGCTCTAGCATGTTGTATGAACATACCCATCAAGATGTGTAAAATGCATTATGGCAGGCTATTTTTTCTGGTCAATTTCTTATGAATGTGCAAGATGTTGCTTCAAATTTCTGTTGGGTTTTGAGTTTGTAATGACTGTCCATACCATAAGAATTTTAAATAAAGCAACAACAAAGATTGAAGAATGCTATTTAAATGCACAAGAGCTTCATAGATTAATAAAAGTGGAGGTCCTTAAGTTGGTATTCAGATGAAGCAGTTTTAATGAAAATTAGCCATGCAAACAGGCAGTTTGTTAATATAAAGCACAGGAAATACATTTAGGAGGTATTTATTTGCTGGGTGTGAAAATAATTTGTGAAAATAATTACATGAGCCTTGCAATCTTAAATGACAATACTGAATCACGTGGAAAATGACATTGTGATTTTCAGACTGGCAAATAATTATTTTTCAACAGTGTAGTTATCTGATCTTAGACCTCTTTCTTTTATTTATATATATATATATATATATATATATATGTATGTATGTATGTATATAAATAAAAATAAAATTCTATTTTCAGTCCTTTCGCAGCTTCACTTTTGACATTGTTTGTCATAAGACAGTTTGCTGCCAATTTTTCTAACAAAGCTTTCTGAAGACATAATTTAAAATGTGGCTATTGAGCTGCTATAGAAGCCACCAAACTTCTGCCAGAAAAAAATGTTGTTTTGAAGGCAACAATAAACACTTGATTTCAATGTGGGAGGATGGGGGGATATTGTGCTCTCTACAATGCCAAATAGATATCAAAAGAATTAACATGCATGACTGAAATCTGGGGTCAGATCTGAGCTACCCAGAGAAGGTAAGATTGAAGTGCCAACAGAAAAAAGACACTTAAGCCATTAATCATATTAGTTGCAGTTAGTTGGTTGATTATATTTGCAGATGACTAAAACCAATAGTTTTGAAGCAAGTAGCATTTTTTAAGATGATAGATTTATGGACCATCTAGAAGAGGCATTTCCTTCCTTCCTTCTTTAACTGCCTTCCTTGTCTAGTGGGTGGGGTGATTACCAAGCAAGTACCCAGGATCCACAGATACCTTCATTGGCGTTGGAACCTTCCAATGGTGTTGGTTTATTCGTCCATTGTTTTTGTTTCATTTGTAAGGAAGAAAGCTTTAATTGCTCTACAGGTAGTCCTCGTTTAGCGACCATTTGCACTTACAACAGTGATGGAAAAGTAACTTTATGACCAATCCTCCCATTTATGACCTTCACAGGTCTGTAAAGCAAAGGAAAGCTGAAGTAAGATCATAAGCACAGTTGGTTTTACTTAATGACTGCTTTGCTTAACAACCAAGTTGCCAGTCCCAATTGTGGTCACTAAATGAGGACTATCTGTACTTCTAAGAAAGCCTCATGGTCTTTTAAAGGGGGGTCTTAAATTAAAGAAGCAAACACAGCATCTGACTGAAACATGCTTAGGGAAAAAGAATGGTGATGGGGCAGGGTTTTTCTCAGTATCATCAGTTTGCCTTTGGTGCAGTAAGCAGGTATAATGGGCTGTGAGGATAACCTTGAGGAACAGGAGGAAGAGACGCAACCAAGGCAATGGTCAGATAAAAGAAATCTGAGTCCAAAGCAGGAATCAGATTGGATTGCAAGTTTCTGTTAATATAACCCTATAATAAAAGTAGCTTTAATATTTATAACTTAGGTTTTCTAGTCTGGTCTACCTCGAAGGGCTGACAGCAGGTTGTACTTTGAGAGCACATAATCAGTTTGAAGACTAAAATCATTCCTCTGACTTTTCAAATTGGCCAAATTCATACCTCATTGGCGTACCTTCTGAGAAATGGGCGCTGCAATAGGAAAATGTGGATCCAGAGGGATCAGCGGCATCTGTGAGATGGGGTCAATAAAGGCAAGATGGCGGCCACAGCTGCCCAATCAAAGCCCTGCCCCTTTTTTTCGTGAGTATCATAAAAAAGGGACAGGCCTTCAATTGTATGGTGCCTCCCCTGCTATCTTGTTTTTTTTAACCTCCCCCATGAATGCCCCTGAAAGGGACAGTTTTGTGTTTTCGAATTACAAACCTTCTTACCTTCTTGGAAATGGTGTTTACTGACTAGCTATACCCAATAGGGTGGCCATTTTGTGAAAGCATCCACAATACTCTAATTCCCAATAGGCCTACCATCCTCAGAAGGATATTTTATACTCAGAATCTGTAGACAGTTTTGCCTTTGCACAGCAACATGTATTACTTCAAAATATGGCCAAATGGCCCTGCATTGTTTTATTGCTCAGCTGGCTGAATTTCTGGATTAAACCAAGTAAGTCTCAAGTTCCATCCTTAATACAGCAGCCAGTGCCTGGATCTACATGTCATCATGCTAAGCAATAATGTGATTTTTTTAGTTTATGGCTTAGCCTATGATAGCAATCCAGCCACTATCTGGACCAGCCTTTCTCAACCTTCTGACCCTGAAGGGACCCTTGAAATATTTTTCAGGCCTCAGGGAGCCCCTGCACATTCAGGCTCAAATATAGGCCACAAGTTACAAAGTTATTATATTTGTTTCACAGGTAGGCGTGTATATATGCCTTAACTGTGTTCTTAAACTAAAGATAAAGAATGCAACTTACCTCTTCAATGTGAAGTTGCCCAAATTTGAAATATTTTTTTAAATAAATTGTGATCACCCAGGGATCCCCTCGTGACCTCTCACAGAACCCTGGTTGAGAAACCCTGGTCTGGTCTAAACTAAAATATCTGAGCCAAATCATCTTAACTTCAGACCAAAGAACATTTTCCATCTCTGCCTAGTCATCTGTTGCTCTGCTATCAGAATATACAACACTGATTAAGGCTTCACTAAAAAGGTACAGGTACGCCTCAGTTAATGACGCTGGACAAGTGGTACCAGTCCTCAAAGTTCCACCCATCCTGTATCAATAGGTGGAACTAAGTGGTAGAGTCAGGAGGACAAAGTTGGTAACACAGAGGAAGGACTGAGATTGAGGAAGCACACCCTCTGCTGGGAAGTACGGCCTTTGGCCCTGGAAGTAGTTCGTTTTATTCAACAAGTAGTTAGAATAGGAGGCTGTATGTGGGAGCTGTTAGCTAATAAAGACATTTAGGATAAATGAACCTCTAATTCATTGTTATTGGAAGAGACTTTGAAACATGGTGTCAGAAGTTAACAACTGAACCCACTTTGGAGGATTAGCACAGCGGCAAGCGCCAAACTAAGAAACAACTTCAGGAAGCATGGAGCGTGACTTGCAGCCCCCTGCACCATTGGATTTCAGTCCTCCCAACCTTGCTCAGGCATGGAAACCAGAGACGAAAACCGGCCCAGAGTCTGGACTATGGAACAATAAACTGTATTGCCTGGAATTCATCATTATCCGTGGAGAAGGCCACAGACCACTGCTGGGAAGTAAAGCAGCTCAGGCCATGCAGCTGATTCAGGTGTGCCATGACAATATCTTGCAGGCAGTGGAAACCAGAGACGAAAACCGGCCCAGAGTCTGGACTATGGAAACTATACTAAAGGTTTTCGAAGGTGAAGGACAGTTGGCAGGAACTCTGAGACTGGAGGTGGAGCCCAGTCTATACTGTAAAGAACCCCAGCAGCCAGTAAAGAACCCCACTAGGAGAGTACCTAGAGTACTAGTAGAACCACTGAAGAAGGAACTGGCAAGTCTTCAGGTGAAAGGCATAATTGCACTGGTAGAGATCAGCATAGGCTGGATTAGCAGTTTGGTCGTTGTCCAGAAGCAATTGGGAAAACTGCGCATTTGCATTGACCCGAAACTGCTAAACAAGGCATTAAAATGCAACCATTATCCTTTGCCCACTATTAAGGATGTACTATGTGATCTGCCACGTGCCAAGGTCTTTTCAGTATTTGATATAAAGAATGGATTCTGGCACATACAACTGGATAAGAAATTCAGCTACATGACCACCTTTGCAACTCCTTTTGGCAGATATAGATGGATATGGATGCCAGTGGGCATTAGCCCTGCCCCAGAAGTGTTCCAGCACAGACTAACCCAAAAGATGGAGAACATCCTGGGTTTGAAAATAATTGCAGATGATACCCTGATTGTGGGAGAGGGAGATACTGAAACGGAAGCTGCAAGGGATCATGATGAAAAGTTATGCCACTTCTTGGAGTGCTGTAGGGACAGAAATATCAAATTAAACCCAGATAAGGCCCAGTTGAGACTGAAAGAAGTACCCTACATAGGCTACCTGTTGACGGCAGAGGGGTTGTAAGTAGATCCAGAGAAGGTTAAGGCCATCCAAGAGATGCCAAGGCCTGAGAACGTAAAAGGAGTTTTTAGGGATGGTAAACTACCTGGCCGAGCTTTACAAAGGGTTGGCTAAGGACTGTGAGTTACTCAGACAGCTGACACACATGGAAACAGTATGGGAATGGTCAGAGAATCATTAGCAGGCATTTGATAAAATAAAGGACAAAATAACTAAGACACCTGTGCTAAAATACTACAGCCCAGGTGAGCCATTGGTTTTATAGTGTGACACTCAGAGAAAGGGCTAGGAGAAGCCCTACTACAAAACCAACAACCAATTGCTTTTGCTAGTAGAGCACTGTCAGAAGCTGAGAAAGAGTATGCCCAAATTGAAAAAGAACTGTTGGCGGTGCTTTCTGGGGTGGAACGCTTTTATCAGCTTACTTTTGGACAGAGTGCAGGTCCAATCGGATCACAAGCCACTGGAAACCATTGTGCGAAAACCCTTGCTGAGTGCTCTGAAAAGACTCCAGAGAATGCTAATGAGACTTCAAAATTATGATGTGTGCATCCAATATTTTCCAGGTTCTCGTAGTGGCAGATACCTTGAGCAGAGCATATTTACCGGAGCCTAGTGAAGAGGGCTCAGTAGAAAAGGACATAGAATCAATAAATATGCTGCAGTATCTACCCATTTCACGGCCACGCCTACAAGCAATACAGGAATGCACAGCCCAGGACATGGAGCTGCAGACAGTTAAACAAATTGTCCTTGCCGGCTGGCCGGAGAACAAGCATCAGCTGCCAGTGGAAGCTACCCTACATTTCTTCATGAGGGAGGAGCTCAGTGTACAAGATGGCATCCTCTTTAGAGGAAACCAAGCTATCATCCCAGTGGCTATGCGCATGGACATTATGAAGAGAATACATTCATCACACATGGGAATAGAAAGTTGCCTGAGGAGGGCACGAGAATGCATATACTGGCCTGGTATGAACGATCAGCTAAAACCCTACATGGCGCAATGTGAGATTTGCAACTCCCTAGGAGACAGACAGCAAAAGAAAACACTGCACCCACATGAGGTACCGAGTCAACCATGGGAAAAAGTAGGGGTAGACCTATTCAAGCTGCAAGAGAAGGACTACCTCGTAACAGTGGACTATTATTCCAACTTCTGGGAGATAGACCCTGTGCCAGACACAAGGTGTCTGACAATTATCAGAAAGCTAAAGGGCCACTTTGCCAGATATGGCATACCCGACATGGTGTTCACAGATAATGGTCTGCAATTTACTTCCGAGGAATTTAGGGCATTCAGGTCACAGTTGGAATTTGACCACCAGACATCATCCCCTGCTATCCTCAGAGCAATGGGAAAGCTGAAGCATCTTTTAGTCAAAGCCAAGAAAGCGGGAGCAGACCCATACCTAGCAGTCCTAGACCAAAGGAATGCCCCTTCACAGGGTTTGGATGGAAGCCCCGTACAGAGCCTCATGGGTCGGAGAACTAAAACCTTACTTCCCATGAGGGGGATCTTGCTGCAGCCAGTAGGTCACACTAGTCAAGTGGAGCTTATCACGGAACAAAAAATAAGACAGGCTTATTATTACAACAGGACGGCTAGAGACCTACCTAACCTACACAGTAGAGAGCAAGTATGGATACAGCCCAATGGACAGGAGAAAGGAATGGAGGAAAGCTGAGATCCAGAAACAGGTGAACACACATTCCTTTGAGGTGGTGACCCCTGAAGGTCAGGTACTCAGGAGAAATCGACACCTGCGCAGAAGCAACCAACAGGCAGAGGTACAAAACTGGGACCAACAGCAGCTGGTGGAAGAAGTGGCCACTCCACTGTCTGGGCCCCAGGGAAGAGACAATTTGGAATTGTATACAAATGGGACTGAGGGACCAAGCAATTCGTTGTCACACCCAGGAGAAACTATGACCACCACAACAAATGGAGTCAGAACTTGGGCAGGTCACCTCGTACAAAGACCAAAACACTTACAAAACTATGTTTAAACTGTGGGGGTGAGAAGGAGGTTTGTCTGTTGTTTGTTAAAAAAAAAAAAGAGGAAAGATGTATCAATAGGTGGAACTAAGTGGTAGAGTCAGGAGGACAAAGTTGGTAACACAGAGGAAGGACTGAGATTGAGGAAGCACACCCTCTGCTGGGAAGTACGGCCTTTGGCCCTGGAAGTAGTTCGTTTTATTCAACAAGTAGTTAGAATAGGAGGCTGTATGTGGGAGCTGTTAGCTAATAAAGACATTTAGTATAAATGAACCTCTGACTCATTATTATTGGAAGAGACTTTGAAACACATCCCAGCACCCCTGCAGTCACATGATTATGATCCAGATGCTTGGCAACTGGCTCATACTTACAATGGTTGCAGTGCTCCACGATCACATGATTGCCATTTGCGACTTTCCCTGCCTGCTTTCCACAAGCAAAGTCAACAGGGAAGGCTGCAGATCGCTCCTGTAAGTTGCTCACATCCCTGTGGCTTTTTCTTCCGAGGAGCCTGGCTACAGAGTACGAGATCCCAGGATCTTGTAGTCTTTAGCGCACCGGTGTGCCCGCAGCACCCCCCGCATCCATGGCAGCAGCTACCCCGGCCCTGCCTTGCTTGCACCATGCTGCAGCAACCACTTACCTGCCCCCTGGCCTGTTTGCGAGCCACCTGGGACCTCTGACTTCCCACCGGCTTCCCCATTGACTTTGCTTGTTGGAAGCTGGCAGGAAGTTGCAAGGAGGTTCTCACTTAACGATCCATGATCCTCACTCAACAATGGCAACAGGGAGTGCTGGGAGTGCTGTCGCTAAGTGATGTGGTCATGTGATGCACTACAACTGCATTACTTAGCAATGGGAATTCCAGCCCCAGTTACTGTTGTTAAGCAAGGACTGCCTGTAAAATCATCTTCAAGTCAAGCTCAGTTCCTGTTAAGGTACAAAAGGCTAAGATTTGGGTTGCGACATCGCAACATGGGTTTTATCATTCTTTCATCAGCACATACAGAAGATGCTTGCTGTGTCTTTGTTCAGAGTTGGGTTTTCATCTCCTCAATTTAATCTACAGCCATGGGATTTCCTGATAGGCTCTCATCCAAATATGAATCAGGACCAACCCTGCTGAGTCTTTCTGAGATCAAGCAAGGGTAGGTAGATGTCAACTAAGCTACATGTGGCTCCAGTGAATAAAACAAATTGCCTCCTCAAAGTTTCCCTTTCTTTAGGAGAAGTATACTTTCCTAGAACAGACTAGCTCATGGGGTTGTTTTGGACCACCACAGCTATGAGATTTTTGAGTTAAAACTGTCCATTCTGCCATATTCCCTATTAAAAGCTACAATCCTTTGCACAAAATAGGTTTCTGAGTAATGTTTAGGATCATTCTGCAAGGCACTACCCAACAAGATGTATTTCAGAGACAGTTGATAAATGTCTGTTGTGGGTTTAAGGATGTGAGTATGGGCATGTTTCTACTTTTTAAAAACTCATCAGACAGTGACATCTACTGGACAGGTAGAAAATAAATGAGCAGTGTTTGACTATTATGTTTGTCAGAATGTAAAAAAATCTGTGAACGTATCTGGCATAATAAGTAACTGCCATTAAGTCTTGGTGTTTATCTAAGCAAAGTCAGACCTGGTTAGCACTTGGGTAGAGGTACCTGAAACATAGGCTACACTGAGAAGTTTAAAAAACATTGTGGAAAAAGGCAGTGGTGAACCACTTCTATGCTGTACCCAAGAATACTTCATGGATACGAAGACACTTGGCATTGAGTTTGACTCGAAGGAACATGATTTTTTACATACTGCAATAAAGTGCAATTTTGTATGCAGGTTCCCCTTCAATCCTTTGATAGAATTAGAGCAGCCTTTCTTAACCTTTTGACCCTGAAGGAACCCCTGAAATATTTTTCAGGCGTTGGGGAACATCTGCACATTCAGGCTCAAATACAGGCCAGAAGTTATAAAATTATTATATTTGTTTCATGGGTAGGCCTGTATATATGCATTAACAGTGTTCTTAAACTAAAAATAAAGAATGAAACTTAGCTCTTTAATGTGAAGTTGCCTGAATTTGAAATCATTTTTTAAATAAATTGTGATCTCCCAGGGATCCCACCCTAGGGTTCCACGGAACCCTGGTTGAGAAACCTTGGATTAGAAAATTGCAGAATTAGTCATAGGCTCCAGTGGCTTGCATTTTGTTTCAGATGAGATAAAGGCAATAATTTCTTCCTAAACTCATGAACCTAAAAATTGAGAAGATTAAAAATAATTGAAGAATATAGATGTAGATACAGATACGGAGAGAGAGAAAGAGAGATCTTCACATCATTTTAAATCAAAGGACTGTCTTCAGTATTATACAAAACAGCCTCTCATAAACATTTTTATTGAAAGGGAAGAGGACTTGAGTCTTGAATTCAGTAAGTCACCTTACAACTCTTTATAGTATAAAATCCCTTTCATGTTGGCAAGTCATCAAGAATGACCATAAAAACAATCCACAGATGACAGAACACCCTTTTGAAATGGCATCATATTAATCAAAGTATTGTGAAGGAGGGGATTGTGATCAAGTTGATACTGACTATGATTTCTGGTGATTCCTCACTTTGGTTAAAAGAGAACTGGAAAAACAACACAACATTGTTTGGAACCTAATTCTACTGTGGATTGCCTCAAGATGTCCATTTTTGTCACTGGTTGCCAAACTTAGTATACACAAAAAAATTAGACAACTAGAATCATAGGATTCAAAACATCTGCTCAGGCCATTGAGACCAACCTCTGAGTGATGAGGAATCTAAATAAAATAAAAACTTCCCAGACAGATGTCTGCCTTACCTTTGTTTGAATTCATTTGAGGACTGGTTGGCTCATTGGTTCCACTGCCAAACTATTCTTACTGTTATTTCTGAACTTCAATCCAAATCTGCCTTCCTGTAATTTAAATCAATTATTCTATGCTCAGTCCTCTCATTCCAGTCAGATTTTAACCTCCTTCGGTGGCATCCTTTTAAGGATTTGAAGAATGATTGAACATCTGTCTTCACTTCTATTTTCTAAAGGCTAAAATACCCAGCAATTCTATGCTTTCTTTATGGGATCCTTTTTTTCTACTCCTCTGATCATCGTCACAAATTCTCTGAATCCATTACAATTTTCCTGAATCCTTCTTAAAGTACGCTGCTCGGAACTGTACACGGTATCCAGGTGGTGGTCTGACCGAAGCAGAATATAGTGGCATAACCATTTTCTATGATTTGAAAATTATGCTTCTGCTGATGCTACTTAAAATTGTGTTTGCCTTTTCTGCAGCCACATCATATTGCTGGCTCATATTTCCTTGCAATCTGCTACTATTCTACTGTCTTGTGCACAAATACTATTAACAAGCCGGGTAACACTCATCCTGTACCCATGCTTGATTTTATTTTCCTAAGAGAAGTGAACAGGTTTCTTTTAGATTCCATTCTATTACTTCCAGCTCATTCTGAATTTTATTTCTATCTACTAGGATATTAGTTACCCTGCCCAAGTCTGCATCATCTGCAAAATTGATAAACGTTATCTCCACCTCTTCATTCAAGTCATTAATCAAACTATTTAAGAGTAAAGGACCCAGCACTGATCCTTGTGACAGTCCATTTGATGCCACTGCCCAACCTGATGAGGCCACGGATGAGTATTCTTTGAGTATGATTTCTAAGGCAGCTAAATATTTATTTAATCATCATGGCATCCAGCCCACACGTGCTAATCAGCATGTCTTTGGAGTACTTTGTCAAATGAATTGCTGAATACAAGATGTATTATGTTCACAAGAGACTCACAATCTCTTAAAGATGCATTTTTGGGGGATCTATATTATTTAAAAATGTAAGATTTTTAAATATTATCTGAAATTTTAACCCAACAGCACAGTCTTAAAGTAACTTTTATTTCAGAATGGTTTTACTCACGTTTGGTCTCAATTTTTCAATTATAAAGTGAAGTAATTTCTAAGAGGTACCTCAGTCTATTCAAATGCCTTGTTGGGTAAAAATGCTGAACACAGGTTTAATATTTTGTATCTCTGTTAAGATTATAACTAAATTTCTATATATTGTCAAGTTTTGTATTGTTTTTTACTCATGTGTAGGTTTGTGTGTGTGTGTGTGTGTATAATGATTAACCAAATGTCTCATAGTCTTTGTTAGCCTTATCCTCCACAATTTTTTCTAATTCTTTTTGAAAACCTTTCTTCCATAAATTAATCAGAATTTCCAAAAATTAATCAAGTGGCATCATGAAATGGCATTTCCTTTATCTTGAACCAGCTGTGACTTGGTGTTATTAGATAACCCTCATCTTCTGACATTTTGAGACAATAATTCCATGTCAGCCATAGTTCCATTATCTTTATCTATCCCACTTCTCTGCTAAACTAGAAAGCCCCTGGTAATTATGCATTTTTGTGCCCCAAAGATAATAGAATGAACAAACTGTAGGCCACCTATCTAGTCCCACCTTCTGCTCTGTGCAGGAATCCACTAGACCAGTGTTTCTCAAGCTTGGCAATTTTAAGATGGGTAGACTTCAACTCCCTTGGTGGCTGGGAAATTCTGGGAGTTGAAGTCCACCCATCTTAAAGTTGCCAAGTTTGAGAAACACTACACAAGACCGGTTCTGATAGGTGGCCTTCCAACCCCTTTGAAAACCTACAACACAGGGGAGACCAACAATGATCCAGACAGGTTTCACTGTTCAACAACTCTATGGCAAGAAATTCCCAGCTTGAATTTCCATTCTTTTAATTTCAACAATTTCACTGTCCTACTCTTAGTTTCAACAGAGAACAAGTCCCCACCCATTGCCATAACAGTTTTTTTAGAAATTAGTAGACCGCTATCTTAACTCCCCTAGCTTTCTGTTTTTACAAGCTGAAGGTTTTATTGAATCTATAGTCAATAACTTCTTATATTACATTTTTATAAGGATGCAAGGGCCTGCCTTATAACTTCTTATTTAACAAAGTACCCAGACAATTCTGATTTATTGTATGTACGGCTGCTATTATACTATTATTGTAGTATGATTCAATTGCTATCAACATAGCTATATTGCTTGCAAAACCAGACACATTTTGATTGCATTGATGATCTTACCATAAACTATACTACAATATTTTGTTTTATCTGCTATTAACTTGCTGAATTCTGGTGATCATAATAAAGTTAACACCTCTGCAAGCTGAGTATGTCCACCTCCTTTAAGCATTCCTTCCAGACCCCCTATCATCCTAGTACCTCTCTTCTGGACCTGTTTCAGCCTCTCAATGTCCCTTTTAAACTGTGTTTGCCCAGCACTGAACACAGTACTCCAGGTGTGTTCTAAACAGTGTAGAATACAATGAAATTATTGCCTCCTGTAATCTGGATGCAATGCTTCTACTAATGCATAAAATTGCAATAACCTTTTCAGCTGCTACATCACACTGCTTGCTCCTGTTCAGTTAGTTGGTCAATTGGTATACCTAGATACTGCTCAGATGCAAACTAGGTGTCCCCAATCCTGTACCCATGCATTTGATTTTTCCTATAAAATAGTCACAGTTGAACATTATCTCATTGAATATGGCTCAATGTTCAAGGCTGCTGAAGTAATTTTAAATTATGATTTGTCCTCTAAATTATTGGCCAAATCTGCCAATCTGAGAAGTATTTCTTCCATTTCATCCTCTAAGTCATTTATAGAGAAGCTGGATACAATTGGGTGAGGACAAAGCTTGGGGAACTCTTGATATTTCTCTCCAGAATGATGTAGAACCACTTATGAACACACTTGTACTGTGGTGATTCAATCAGCTGCAGATTCACCTGGCTGCATCTCATTCACAAGAAAATCATAAAAGATCTTCTTCAACGCTTTTCTAAAATCAGGGTATACTTCATCCAAAACATTTCTTGGGCTACCAAAGTAGTCACTGGGTCTACTAAAAAGAAATGAAGATTAGTGGGACAGGACTTGTTCTTGACAAACCTATTCCAGTTCCTAGTAATATTATAGCATTCTTTTCTAGGTGCTTGTAGACATACTTCTTGACAATCTGCACTAATACTTTGCCCAGTACATTAAACTAATTGTTCCATAGTTTCCTGGGCCCTCTTTCTTCTCCTTTTTGAATACTGGGACTATGTTTGCTCATCTCCAGTCTTCTGACACCTCATTACTTTTCCAGCACTTTTCAGATTGCATGTGATGGTTTTGAGATCAATTCTGTTAGTCCTTCAACATTGTGGGATGCAGCTTTGCCTGAAAACCTTAATTTATTTCTCAGTCCTGAGCAACCTTCCCCTCAATCATATAAGGAAAGGTTCTTCCTGAAGGAGAAAGATGTGAAGAACATGTTAAGCAGCCCCATGCAACAGTCCTTAACTCTTTTAGTTGGACCTCCCTCCCTCAAAACCTCTGTATTAAATTCTGCAGCCATTATGTCTTCCCCAGCTCATGAGTGAGACAGGCTTCAGTTGTCCTTAGCTGTGCCAATGTTAAAAAGCAGTAACTTCCCCTTATCCCAATACTGTCAAGGCCACTCTCAAGATGTCCAAAATCTTTGAGCTCTGTCACCCATTATGTTGGAGGGAAGTCAGGTAACTAGGGCTAGAAGTTAAGGATCAACAATAAAGCCAGGATAAAATTGGCCAATTGGAACAGCAAATCTCATGCCAGTATAATTTTCTGCCAAAAAAAGGATAGATGGATCACACTTCAACTCAGCAGTGTTTACTTATTTACAAGTACTGGTTTATTTGTGGAGTCCGTGGTGCTCTCACCATCAGTGCTGGTGAGTGTGGCGTTTGCTCCCTGTTCATATACAGTGGCTTGCCCTGCCAGTGTTGGTGGGGGTGTGGTTCTCTCCTTGGTAGCTCCTTGATTAGGGCATTGTTTTCTGCTTGATTGTTTGCCTGGTGTTAATCCCTGCTTATCTGGGTGTTGGCTGCTGGAGAGGGTGTGTTCTGGTCTTTTTGTTCCTTTCTTAGCTTTTTAATTGTCTCTTTCGAATAGTGTGTAAATGTGGTCTGTTGATGGCTGATGTGTCTGAGTGCCAAGCTTCCAGGAATTCCCTAGCATTTTTTGGATTTAGCTTGGTCTAGGATGCTCACAGTTTCCCAGCTGAAACTATGGTTGAGCCTGTCCATGTGTTGTGAGAGTAAGGAGTTCTCATCGTGTCTTCTGACTGCTAGTCGGTGTTCATGGATGCGCTCTGCTAGTCTTCTGCCTGTCTGTCCTACACAGTGGCTGTTACAGTCCTTACATTGTATGTATGTATGCATGTATGTTGTATGTATGTTCAAAAGAGACAATAAAAAAGCTAAGAAAGAAACAAAAAGACCAGAATGCATCCTTTCCAGCAGCCAACACCCAGATAAACAGGGATTAACTGTCCATATATGAGCTACATATATTCTCTTCTATTGGAACTTGATTATTTATTACAATTATACCACAGCTTTGTACAGGAGCTCATAGGTAGTGCCCCCTCCTCCTATTCTTCACAGCAACAACTCTGTGAGGTAGGTCAGGCTGAGGGAGAATAGTTGGCCCAAAGTTGCCCAGACTTCCATGTTGAACTAGACCCTGCATCTCCTCACTCCTAGTTCAACAGCTTAAGAACTACATCATACTAGCTCTCAATATTATCTGTATGTACTACTGATCCTTTGTACACAGATCTCTCAAAGCTCTGGCCAGCCCTTTCTCTCACAGCTCAAAATACATATTTTTGCAACGATCTTTCTGCACGGCCATTAACTTCCTGAGTTTTAGCTCAAAATACATATTTTTGCAACGATCTTTCTGCATGGCCATTAACTTCCTGAGTTTTAATTTATCTGGATGGGTTGGTAGTACAGAGATATAGTGTTTTATCATCTCTTAGGGTCAGAAAGAAATCAAGGATTTGCAAATTTATGTAGCAAGTTGGAAGGGAGCTGCAGAAAGTAAAGAAGAAGTCCTTTGATGAAGATATGCAGGCTCCAATGCCTAGGTAATTCTTTTAAGTCCAAAGAAATGAGATAATATTTGGAAGGGGATCGGGCAGACACCTCCCTGATTCACTGGAATATAAGAAAGGGGAGGAGATACAGCACAATCAAGACTTGCAAGATTATGTTATTATAGCCAGTCTCAATAAAGGTACTTTGAGCCTTCTTGTGGAGTTGATTTCCTGGTCTGGACTACCTAGTGGGGCTAACAGGAGCACAAGGTTATTAGGCCTCACCTAAGAAAGATCTTCCCAAGGAAGGAAGATGCATTGGATGAGATCCCAACTTTTGATGGATCTGGTAGAAGGACAGCTGGGGTAAAACCTGGGGCTTTTGGGGCAAGCCTGTGAAACGCCACAACAGCAAAGTGTTAATGATGGCTTTAAGCATGGGACTGAGTGTGTGTCATAGAGACAGCCCGCAAATTTGGACTTGGCAAAGTACGTGGCTGCACTCAATTGAGATGATGGGAAAAGGAAATACTACACTTTATCTGGAAAGGAAATACTACACTTTTAATAGCAGGGATTCCTATTCCACAGCACCAATTCCAAATTGTACATGGCCTAGACTTTCTTGAAATCGAGGAGTTAATTTATAACCCACAGAAGAGCTGTTGGAATAGATAAGCCTTAGTTGTAATCCTAAGGACACACTGTACCTAAATCCTGTGCCAGAGCCTTTCGAAACAACGGGCGTATGCTTTCTCCAAAATAACCCCAAATTGGGTGGATCTTCTAAGTGGATACCTGGGCACCAAAGCTCAAGTAGTTTACAGTCTGGATTGGCTGCACCTTGATCTTAGATGGGCTCCCTCCGTAGGAAGTTCCACGGACTAGAGCAAAGCCTAGGGATCACTGAGTTCAGATCAGAATGTGTGCAATCCCACTGTTTACTTGAAAGCAAATCCCTCCCAACTTCCTAGGGATTGTGGATCGGATTACAAGCCCGAAAAGAAGAGCCTTTTTTGGTTCCCCATCCAGATCTCCCCCGAGCTGTGGAACCCACAGAGAGCCGCCCAGTAACCCCATCATTCCCATTCTCCAGGGAGCGCCTCTTGTTTATTTTGGGAGGAAGAAGGTAAGCCGAGTAAAGGAGGCCACTAACTCCGGAGCCTCTTCGAGGGACCTACTCCTAGGAGTTTCTGAGGGGCTCTGATACTTCAGGGGCGGGGCTTCTCGCCGTGACGCAATTCAAACAGGCCAATCCACCCAAGCCAAGGATGTGGGTAGGCGTGAGACATGCAACCTCCCCGCAGGGTCTTTAAAAAGAGCTCCATTTTGTGCCGGCTGTCCGGGAGATGGTGGGCTAGCGATCGGCATCTGCCCTGTTGCAGCGGCAGAAGTTGCGCCCGGAGGGAGAGGGAGGAGAAAAAAAAAAAAGGAAGTGCCTCTCGCCGGGGAGGAGGAAGAGGAAGGCTGCTGCAGCTGCAGCGAGAGCGGCGCAGCAAAGAGAAAGCGGGAGCGCTCGCGGACCCCGCGCAGTAGCTGCTGGACGGCGGGTGGCGGCGCTGGAGAGGACGCGAGCGAGCGGCCGCCGCCGTGGCGCGCGAGGGAGGATGAAGCCGGCGGGGACTGGACGCGCCCCCACGGCCGGAGGGGGGGCGGCCGTGGCCCCGGACGCCGCGCCCACCGCCCTGGGGGCTTGCCCGGGCTTGGAGGCGCCCGGCGCGGCGGCGGCGGAAAAAGTGGTCCACTCGCGCTCGCAGGTCCTGTTCTGCAGCGGCACCAAGGCGCTGGGCGACGCCTTGAAGCTCCTGGTGCCCCAGTCGACGGCGTTCATGAGCTCGGACGCCGAGCTGTGGGACTTCCTGTGCAGCCTCAAGCACGAGTTCTCGCCGGTCATCCTGCGCAGCAAGGACGTCTATGGCTACGCCTCTTGCCGGGCGGTCGTGCCGGACCTGCCCCAGGGCTTGGCGGCGGGCGCCAGGGCCAGCAGGAGGAGAGGAGCCGCCGCCAAGGGGAAGCGTCCGCGGGGCCACGCCAAAGGCAGAGGAGGCGGCGCGAAGCGAGCGGTCAAGAAGCGCGGGGAGGACGGGGCGGCTCCGGCCCCGTCGGGAGGGGACTCGCCGCCGCCGCCGCCCCGAGAAGCCGCCCCCGAGAAGCAGCAAGAACCGTCGCCGCCCTGGACCAAGTTGGAGGCCTGGCAGCCGGAGGCGCCTCCTCCCCAGGGGACGATTTCCGACGGGAGGTTCCTCGAGGAAACCCGGAAGGCGGCCCTCCCGCCGCTCGCCGCCTTCCCCCCCTTCAAAGTGCGCGGCAACATCTGGAATCGGCGCAGCCTGGAAGCCACCCGGCGCCGCGCGCAGCGCATCTTGCGGGTCAACCTGGCGCCCGTGGTGAGGCTGCGCCGGCTCCCGGGACTCGTCTGCTGAGAGGCGCGCGTGGGCGGTGGAGACGGTCTCCCCCCTGCCCGACGACCGCCTCTCCGGACCGCGAAGCGAGAGGAGACCCCTGCCAGTCGACTGTTTACAATTCCTTTGGGCTGGATGGCGTCCTCCTTTTTAGTCAATTAACTGCACTTTAGGGCACAGATACCAAAGTAGTCACTGGGTCTACTAAAAAGAAATGAAGGGGTGGCCCACCTTTCCTTTCCCACCCCTCGGCTTTTCGTGTCTCTTTCAGAAGCCTGGCTGGTTGCCTGTCCACTTAATCAAGTCGGAAAGTTGGGACTCAGACTTGGCTTATCTGGATCAACTTTAGCCTGCACAAGCTATTCAACCCAGAGAAGAGATGCAATCTAGCTTCAGCCATTAGTCTCACTTTCTTTCCAAGGGCTACCTCACTTTTCTGGGAAAGCACCGTTACTACCCATTCTTCCAAAGGAACTTTCTTTCCTAGCACAATAAAATGCCAATCAAGGTTTTATTTTTATTTTTTTCCTTTTAAGACGTAGCCAGTGGACTGTGATGTGTGACCTTTGTACTATTGCACTGTATACTCAGGGTTATTTGAATATACAAAGTGTTTTCCAATTTTGGATGACGCATCAGCTTTGACCAAGGACATTCAAGGAATGAAAACGTAGACCTCGTGATTGATACAATAGTGCAAAATATTTCATGCTGTTACCACCCCCACCCCCCTTTTTTGTAATTTGGACTTGATAATACAGAGTTTTGATACGGTAACATGATTTGTATGTAATAAAATTTTATAGCTGAAATGAGTTACTATTCCTGTAACAGCTTCAAGAGGTGCGTTGTATTAGATACATCCATTTTATATCATATTTGCTTTAGAGAAGCTCCTATCCTACTTTATTTGAAGTAAAAAATTTAATAAAATTTAAAATCAGAATTTGTATCTGCAGCATAGTTCAAGAAGAAATGTGCTATTTGCATAGAACAACTTCAAATGAGTGTTAAGGCACCATTGTCATTCTGACACATGCAGCATTTTGAAAAGCTATAGGGTGTTGTTTGGGACTGGAAGCTAAACAGGGATGAACCTGGTTAACATTAGGATATCTCAGGGTGGTAGACTAAAACTGGGAACTCTTGAAAAGGAAGGAGAGAAAGAAAAAAAGGTAATTTCTATTTCTAAGGAAACTGCATAGGTATGTCAAGGGCTCATTGGGGGGAGTGTCTTTATATTAATCAAATGCACTACTTAGAAGATCTAGGTATCAGTGTTGATTTTCCCATGAACTAATTACTCCAGGTTGCTCCTGCTATGTGGCTTTGGGCATTTGGGGGGGGGTGTTGAGGGGCTGCTGCTAGATCCAGATTGGAACAGAAGCCTGCTACAAAGAAAAACAAATTGGCTGTGAACAGGAGTGTTCATCTCAGACTAATGGTAGCGAGGAGACAGCTTGGGAAGCAACACAATCAGCAAAGCAACTTCTTTTGAAGACTTGGACTGACAAATTCTTTTTAGCACAGCAGCCATTTGAGGAAATACTAAACAGCTACAGTAATAAGATGTCAAACAGTAAATGGAATCAAGACCAGGCAGATGAAAGGTCTTTTCTGCATAGTGCATTTTTTCCTCCTTCCTCATGAACCTTTGGCTCTTCATGAAGGATTTTGCAGTTGATGTGGATATTTGCCAAAGATGTAGAAACTAAGTTTATGGGCCTGGGAATCTGGGTTAAAGCTGAATCTAAAGTTGAGAACGATCCCTTTTTGCTCCCTTCTGACCCAGTACCTTGCGGCCTCACTCTATTTTGTGCGCAGTAGCAGTAAGTGCCACTGGCTGAAAGCCATGAACCATAGAGTGATTGGGATTGTGGTTTTCCAGACTCCCAAAGTACCTCACTCCCAATGACTTTGAAAATGACTGGGAAATCCTAAAATCTTTCCCCAGATCTTAGTACTTCTGTAATAACAAGACTATTTGACTCTTCTCTCCACCTTCAGAAACAATTAGCCACTGAAATCTTAAGTGGCTCTTCAAGCTGGAGACCTTTCTGGACTTCAGCTACCATATTGCAGGCAAGAGAAGAGACAGGGAGACAAGATCTACTTGCAAGATTAGTTCCCAAAGAGCTGTCTTTTTTTTTTAAAATAGCAATTAGTTGCAATTGAGGGGACAAAAATAAGAATTTATGGACGTTTGTAAGATCTCTTTTTCAGTGGGTAACTTGGTAGCTGTGCTGATTAGCACGGGTTCAAAAATTGGGGATGAAATTTAAATTCTGTCTTCTAAGATCCTGGGCTGTAACCAGTTGAGGCTAGTTTTCTGAAAAGGTGCCTACCAAGAGAAAATAGAAAAGAGATTATTTGCTAACTACAAATTCTAACATCCCTGACCGTTGAGCTTGCTGATTGAAGTTTTCTGGAAGTCGTAGCTTAGCAACATCTGGAAGGTCACAGCTTTCCCACCCCTGATTTGGAGTACCTTCGGAAACTCTCTTTATGAGGATTCCAAATTCTCTGATACCCATATCAAATACACTACAGAATAATTTCCTGTATTGCAATTTTTACATAAACCAGCTGAATATTTTATGGCAGATAAATTTAAGATGCTATGCATGATTCCACCATGCATAAAAGATAGAGTGTTTCTGGAAAATATTCTAACTAAATGAGTTCTTACTTTGAATATAAGAAGAAACAATCCGAGGTCTACAATAGTTCCTTAGTTTCTTAGACAACAATTTAAATCTAAACCTGACTACCAGTTTCTTCCTGGTTTGGGGGAGAGTCCCCCAGTTAAGACTCTCATAATCTCTCAGGTCCTTCCATAGTCTAGATGGCATGTTAAATTATTGTTCAGATCTCCCCCAAGAAAAATTCTCATATAGTCAGTCCATTTTAATTAACTTAAATACTAAAATTCATGAACTTTCTCAATATGGTAACAGAGATTCCTAACAAGGCACTTTTGAACTTCTATACTCTTATAGGGGCAATAATTACTGACTTTTGTACACAGAGAGTTTCCATATTCATATTCAGCGATTCAGATTTACTTGGCTACTTGTTTCCAACTTCCCTTCCACAAATAATCCAGCAATACACAATTATTTCAAGTCATAGGAGTTGTCTACTTTTGGGCTCTCAACAGAAAAAAGAGGTTTGAGTTTTCCATCGCAGTAGGGTAAGATGCTGATTTTCTACAGTTAATGCAGCTGTAGTACTGTATTGTACTGTATGTCTGCCTACAGAACTATTATGTGGATCATCAAATTTCATTCCAGGCTCTAGTTGCTAAGTCTTTCTCATTAGAAGGTGACTGATATTCAAGGTAATATTTATGTGCCACTGTCATAGGAGCACTTAGATGCCTCTCTCCGTGTATCTGCCTTCTCAGGAGCATCTCAGATTTAATCTATAATCAACTAAATCTGTTCTGCCAGAAACCTTCTCAGATAGTCAAATAGTTTAAGGCTAGTCATTTCACAATCCAGTCATAGCAACAATTCAGTCAAAACTCAGCATCTGTATCAGTTTCTACTTTATAGCTGGGTTTACGCAACATACTAATCCAAAATATTCATAGAACACATTTTAATTTAGAGCAGCCTTTCTCAACTTTTTGACCCTGGAGGAACCCTTGAAATATTTTTCAGGCCTCAGGGAACCCCCCCTGCACATTCAGGTTCAAATACAGGCCAGAAGCTACAAAATTATTATATTCACTTCATGTCTAGGCCTGTATATATATGCATTAACAATGTTCTTAAACTAAAAATAAAGAATGAAACTTACCTCTTTAATGTGAAGTTGCCCAAATTTGAAATGATTTTTTAAATAAATCATGATCTTCCAGGGAACCCCTAGTGACCTCTCATGGCACCCTAGGGTTCCACAGAACCCTGGTTGAGAAACCCTGGTTTAGAGTGATGTGTGAATCCAGTCTATGACATATAATGTACTTGTCCAAAAACTAGTTTGTGGTAAGGACAAGGACATAAATGGACAAGTGAAATCAAGATTTAGCCCTCTGTTTTTAGGAAGCATAATTTTGCTGAATATGTTTTGCATCATCTTTTAGCATCAATTCCTGGGAGTGAAATTCACAAAATCAAAGGAGACTGTGATCTCATTGATACATTTTTTAATTAATGGCTTGTTGAATAAGCTTCAATTGATTAGGTTCATACATTATGCTATTCCATAAATTATTGTTTACAACAACAACAGTCTTTATTGCAGTCATTAACCAGCACAATTGTTTACAAAACACAACGGTATTCACACAATATTACTTTCACTTTATTACTTTATTGTCATATACATCTGGATAGTGTTGATACCGAAATGATGACATCAACAAATACTTATATTTTGTTCAGTCCTTCACTATGATGTTCCAGTTGGGACCAAGATCTTTTTATGGTTCATCCCTTCAGCTTGTTGGGGATTGTCCAAGTTGCTGTGTGTAAGTGTAGGGCCACACAAACATCTACATCTATCTTGGCCAAGAAACCAATCATGTACATAAAATTAACAAGAAATATCTCACAGAAGAACAGCAGCACAGCTCTGCTGTTAATCACACAATGTGTTAAAGCAAAATCAAACCATATTATGGTTTAATATAAAGGATGAACCTCCTTATGTTTTCAAACCCCCTTATTGTCTCAGCTACCAGGAAGAGAAAAAAGGCAGAGAGTCTGAACCTTCAAGTATTTCTATGAACTGCAGTTGTGACCTTATAAAAGTCCTGGATCAACGATCAAGAGTCAACAGAACAATCAAGAGTTCACAGACTCTTCATCAGGTTTGTATATAATAGGTGGGAATAACAGAGTTAAAGAAAAGTCAGTTCTTCATAAGCCTCATGTTTTTTGTATAAAAGTCTAGAAGAAGGTCTTTGTCCAAAGAACTATTTTCAAATGCTAAGTATCAACCCAAACTACTAAGTTTGGTAATAAAGAGCCTAGAAAGATCTTTGATTATTTTCACTTAAGCAGAGTTTTCATCAGAATCTCCCAATTTACAAACACTCACAAGATTCTCAAGAGTTCTTACACGAAGGCTATTGTTCAGTATTACTTATATTTCTTGATATGGTTTCATGAATTCTTTTATGTCATTAAGGCAGAAATATATATTTTATAGCGATCATCTTCACTTCCTACATCAAAAGATTCCTTTGGGTAAGCTGAAACACACAAGGAAAATATGCCATACGCTTAGATGTGTTTAGTGGCCTTGAGAGATGCTTAACTCCAACATTCATTATGAAAAAAAAAAGATTCAAGGACCTTTAGGCTGGCTGAAAAAGGAACTGCTTTTCTCTAGGCCAGTGTTTAGCTAGCTGGGGAATTCTGGAGTTGAAGTCAACCCATCTTAAACTTGCCAAGGTTGGGAAACAGTGCTCTAGGCTATTAGGCATGACCTCCTTGGATCCTGTCTGACGCACTCATCTAAAAGGCCCAGCAGCTTCCTTCATCGCTGATACTACCATGCCTCTTTTAGAAACCTCTAAGGTAGGGTTTCTCAACCAGGGTTCCATGAGAGGTCACTAGGGGCTTCTTGGGAGATCATGATTTATCTAAAAAATTATTTCAAATTCAGGCAACTTCATATGAAAGAGGTAAGTTTCATGCTTTATTTTCAGTTTAAGAATACTGTTAATGCATATTTA
This sequence comes from Candoia aspera, assembly GCF_035149785.1. NCBI lineage: Eukaryota > Metazoa > Chordata > Lepidosauria > Squamata > Candoiidae > Candoia > Candoia aspera. The sequence goes on from NC_086159.1 coordinate 68,511,829, forward strand.
CAGGCCTACACATGAAACAAATGTAATAATTTTGTAGCTTCCAGCCTATATTTGAGCCTCAGTGTGTAGGGGGTCCCCAAGGCCTGAAAAATATTTCAAGGGTTCCTCCAGGATCAAAAGAAGTAGTGTGCTATTGCTTTCTTCCACCATGTTTTTTTTCAATGGCCCAACCTCACCAACAACCTTGATCTTTTCCTGGTTCTTTCCCGTCCACCTACTAACCAGGTCCCACCTTACTCACCTTTTCAACAGCCAGGGTTAGCTCAGGACTGCTGCTAACTATGGTGCATTCATGAGAAGTCTGGTTTTATCAAAGCCCCCTTTTTTACTAGATAAACTGCATTTAGCTTTGATTCTGTTGTACACTATTGCTGGGAGACATCAAAATCCTCAATTCACTTCCCATTTTTATTTACTTGAGCGAAGATTTACAAACGTGCAATCTATTACAGTGATAGTGAAGAAAAAGAAAAGATACCATTCTGATTTGGCAAAAGTGTTCTGTTTGCCTAACACATTCTAACCATGCCTATTTCAATAGGCAGTTTTCAATTAATACCTTCAGTACGGTTAAAGAAACAAGACAATATGATTCCAGCATCAATGCTGGCAGAAAGCAAGCTGTCAATAAAATAAACTGCATAAAAAGAATATGATGGTGTACTGTTTTCTGAATTATGACCTGTTTAAGCTGAATAGTTGTGCTATTTTTATATTTATAGAAATAGATGTTCAGAGAAGAATCATTTGGTAATATGACCTTTTCATAGCATCTTTAGATTTACAAGGTAAGCTGATTGTTCAAGGACAGGCTCTGAAAAGGCATTTGCTCTTTTAATTTAATATTCATAATTAAATTATTGAGACATCTGTACAAGGAAATAAAAAAGGTATCTCTTGAACAATATGCATTAAAGATTTGTATGTGATGCAGTGAGTTCAACAGCTGGAAAACTGGCCAATGATAGTGGTATATGAAGTATTGATGAAGAAATCACATAAGGGTTTTGAATGTGGCTTTAGATTTTTTGAAAGTTCTGTATGCAATATATACATAGAAGGAAATGAAGGAAGTAGGCTGTGGAGCCAGAGGAACTGGACAGTCACTAAAAAATTGGCAGAGACACCATTGAATCCACAATCTAACCCATTAAGTGAGTCACCTAACTCTCTATGTACATTTTTGTGACCTTGACGGCTGCCATAAGGAGGTCACTGGTTTTGCCACTGCTGTTAGATTCATCACAATCTGGATTCAATACTCATTGAACTGGTCTCATAAGAGGTTGCAGATAAAAGCCATCGAGTCTGTATATGATTGTGGCAAGGTATAAATGTGATGATAGATAGATAGATAGATAGATAGATAGATAGATAGATAGATAGATAGATAGATAGATAGATAGATAGATAGATAGATAGATAGAGGTCATTGTCCTTGAATGGTGCAGAAGGGCAGGCCCTATATTTTGGACAATCAGAGAACTGCAGGAGACCACAAGCAACTGTGCCTTTCTTTTCAGCCTTCCCAACTTGCTATTCATGCAACAACTTTCTGGCTCCTTCTGCCAGCCCACGCTCTGAGAACTGTGTGGTTGTACTGGTAGAATTCATCTAGTCTGCTGAGCCACTACAATATGATTTGCAAGCTGTATATTAGAGAACTTCAAAATAATTTGGAAGCTTCTCAAGGCTTCTTAGTGTAAAGCAACCAAAGGAAAACATGTTTCCCTAACAGGCAGAATGACCACTCTGACTCATTGCCTTCTTTGTACCTTGCATGACAATGCAGTGGGTGGATTTTATTTGTTCTCCTTGGAACTTACACAGTGGAAATATCTTATCAAAAGCTTTGATTGGATCATAGGATGAGGCATAAGTCCCAGAAGAACTTTGATTATGTAACCCTTAATGAAATCAGTCAGGTAATTCCAAATTTAAATAAACATTCACTGCTTGATGACTCCCAGCTAGTGATGTCTGTGGGGTGTCAGTGTGTGTGTGTATGTGCGTGTGTCAAAAAAGTCAAAATATGAAATGGTATGTGGGGGTGACCTTGGGAGATAGGAGGAAGAGCTGCAGACTAGGGAGTAGTTAGGCAGCTGAGCCCCCAGAAGGAATGGGAGAGTGGCAAACGTCTCAGAAGGGACCCTCCCTAGTTTCTTGGGCTGTAAAGGCAAAGTGAGGGGGATATTACTTTCAGACTTGCAAGATTCTGTTAAGATATATCGTGCAGAGAGGGCATGTTATGGACCCTGTCTGTAAGACAATTCCGTTTGGCGGGGTCCAGGAAGCGGGCCTTCTCTGCAGTAGCTCCCGCCCTGTGGAACATGCTGCCCCCAGAGGTGAGACTGGCCCCATCGCTCCTGGCCTTCCGGAGGAGTCTGAAGACCTGGCTCTGCTGCCTCGCTTGGGGCGGAGAGGGGAATAGATCTACATGGGGATGGCTGCTACAGACCACTCCTCCCACATATGGACTGTTTTAGATTCTCCTGCCACTTGGACTTCTTTACTTTTTTACTCTTATTTATATTTATTAGAGTAATTTTATATTTGTATATTCTATTTTTATTGTATGGTCGTGTCATGAGTAAGGATGGCGAGCAGGGGGCTCCCATCCAGACTGTCAAGCGCATGCGTAGCACTGAGGAATTGGTCAGCCATTCAAAGAGACGCAGATCGGGACCACCTTAACCTTTGGGGTTTATATGTCTGGGTTTTCCCACGCTTCTTCAGTTTGTTAGGATTCCTGTTAAGTACTAGCAATAAATATTAGAGACCAGTTCCTTGTCTCAGTGTGTTTCCTGGCTGTTAGGACAGGTCGTGATTTTAATCAATTATTGTAAACCGCCCAGAGTCCCCCGATGGGAGGAGATGGGCGGGGACAAATTAAACAAACAAACAAACAAATAATAAGGTATATTGCAATGTGCTCTACATGGGGTTACCCTTGAAGAGTATCCGGAAGCTTCAGCTGATCCAGAATGTGGCTGCGCAGGCAATTATTGGTGCCCCAAGATTGGCACACACGACACCACTGCTGCTCGAGCTGCACTGGGTGCCAGTTTGCTTCCATGTCTAATTCAAGGTGTTGGTTATGACCTTTAAAGCTCTACATGGCTTGGGGCCAGGCTACCTGAGGGACCATCTTATTCTCATAACATCGACCCGTCCCACCTGGTCATGCAGGGAGGGCATGTTGCGGACTCCATCGGTAAGAGAATTTCATTTGGCGGGGTCCAGGAAGTGGGCCTTCTCTGCAGTGACTCCCGCCCTCTGGAACACTCTGCCCCCAGAGGTGAGGCAGGCCCCATCTCTGCTGGCCTTTGGGAAGAACTTGAAGACCTGGCTCTGCCACCTCACCTGGGGTGGGAAGGGGAGTAGTTCTTCCTGGGGATCGATGACACCTTAGAGCCCTCCTCACTGAATTAGATCTTATTGCCACTTGGATTTTATACTTATTTTTATCTTCTATTTATATTTGGCAATTTGTATTTGCATTTTTGTATGTTCACGGTTTTAATGTTAGTTTTACTGTAAACCGCCCAGGGTCCCTCTTTTCAGGGCAGATGGACGGTGATAAAATTTGAAAAATAAATAAATAAATTTAGTTTATTCTCTTCTACACTATGCATGTTTGTTGAGAAATTCAGCTGAAGAGACCTAGCTTAATACTAAGTATATTTCATACAAGACTACAAAATCCATGACTCTCAGCCAGCAGCTGGTCATGGGACTGGAAGTCTAATCTGAGAAAGGCTAGCATAAGACTTTGCTAATAGTAGTGAAATGGAAGGAGAACACAGAGAAACAGCATTGGCATTTCTTTTAGAACAGCAGCATTTAGACATACACTATTGTATTGATTATGGTTCCACCTCCGCTTGGATTTTATATTTATTTTCCTATTTATATTTTTAACTATAAAAATATGTTTTGGATATGTTTTTACCTTTATTTTATTGTATGTTTTTACCTTTATTTTATTATAAACTGCCCCGAGTCCCCCACTGGGGGGAGATGGGCAGTGATTTAAATTTAATTAATTAATTAAATAAATATATGTGTCTAACAGATAAATTGGGTAGTAATATGGCTTTTGTTTGTGACCGAATAGCATAGGGTAGAAGTCAGAAAATGTAGAAATTGGGTCCCAATTTGACAAAGCTTCTCTTTCACACTAGCAGCAACATCTCTCTGCAAGATTGTTTGCATCTCTAATTAAGAGCCAAATGTTCAGCCTGAACACTAAAACCAGTGTTCAAAACAATTCATCTCACAGGACCCCAATGATACTGCTGCTCTTTATGCTGCACATTTGTGTGCATGCACACCACCTTGATGGATTCATGCATTCACAATTTGCCACTTCACCCATGTTGATAGTGAGCATTAGGAAAACGGAAAACCAGGGACCTTTCCTTCTCAATAATTTCAGGTATTTTATTTTTAGGGAGCTTTTTCTCCATTAAGTTGCCTGCCCCTGAACTGCTCTGTATTTAGCTGAAGAAGCAGAATTACCAGGTCTTCCCAGGTCTTCCCAGGTAATAGGGTCTAGGAGACAATACAAGCCAAGAGCAGAAGAAGAGCATCTTCCCATTTCTTAAAGGAGGATTGTACAGCTTAAGGTTTCTCATTCTAGATGAAACCAATCTTGGAAATGTTCAGCTCTCACACCCCCCAACAAATGTGAGCATATGACATGTTTGTATATGAATGTGCATAGATGTATTTATGCATTCATACCTGGCAGAAGCCACATTAAAAAAAAAAGCAGGGGCAGGACAAATATAATTATATTAATTTAATCAAAAATTATTAATTTAAAATTTGCCCATAAAAATGATATCAGCATATACAATGAATGAAACCCCACCTGCATATATCAACCTTTTTGGTGACAGGGTTAAGAAGAAAGGGTAACTGCAGTGAAGCTGAGAGGAAGAGGGGTACTAAATGTGGGTGGAGGTTGAGTTGAGAGGAAGTGAAACTGGATAGGGAATGAAAGAAGAGAAATCCTGTTTAGATGTGTACAAAAAGAGTTAAAATTCACCAGGCAAGCAGCAAGAATTAACCTCTCAACTCCAAAGCTGACTGAAGACCATCGATCTTATCTTGAAAGCCTCCTCAGCATGGTCTGCAGCCATCTCTACCTCCTACCCATTCCTTTGTTCTCAACAGGGTCCTTGCAGAAAACGTAAGCCAAATTCCCCTTTCCCTACATAATTATCTGGAGAAAATAAGTTGTCTTGCTGTTTGGGTAAATGCAATGTAATTATTTAACTGTTCAATTTTAAGACACACATCACATATAGTGGTACTCACTATAAACCTAACCAATCTCCCACATTTCAGCTGATTCCCAGGAGTACAAAAAATTATGAACTATGTGAATGATCACCTCTACTTTCATATACATACATTATGTACACACAAATACTTATATCTCATACAAAGAAAGACAGTAGGACTACACAGAGAGATTTGTTGAAGGTGGGCCATTAACTAGAGAAAGAAATAGAGGATTATGGCATTTGATTATCCTCTGGTACACCATTTATTCCACTCAACCCTAGCCACAGGTTGTGCACCCATGCCGTAAAGAGATGCAGATGCCTTACTTTAGCACTTGTGATAGAAAAGCATCCAACTGCAGGCTAGCTTTGGGGACACACATTAAGATCAAGTAGAAATAGTGTTTAAAAAATAATACTTGTTGGTTATTAATTATGAAACAACCCAAGATTGGGTACTCTGTATCCAGGCATCTCTTGTTCTCTTCCAGCACTTTCCAGCCACTACTGTCCCTTTAGAACAATGTTGCTCAACCTTGGCAGCTTGAAGATGCGTGGACTTCAACTCCCAGAATTCTCCACCCAGCATGGCTGGCTGGGGAATTCTGGGAGTTGAAGTCCACCCATCTTCAAATTGCCAAGGTTGAAAAACACTGCTTTAGAATCTGCTATCTGAGCCTGAACCTTCATCCTATCTTAAGGTAGGCCAGAAAATAAAGGAGGTGTTCCCAGATGATAGAACACCCAATACAGAGAAGGCAGCAATAGAGAGACCTTCCTATCAGGAACGACTTGCATTCTTATAATTGAAGTTACCAAAGACTCAATTTAGGATCATCTCATTGTAAATATATGCACTTTCACTATATTTTGGTCCCTATCAAAACCCAAACTTTGATATATGCTAAAAATATATAGGATCCCAAAGGTCTTCATGTTGGAGGAATGTGCAGGGTGAGGGCCAATCCTGCACATAAGACAATGAGTCTATATGGGGCTTCAGAATCAAAGATCCCATTTATCTATACCAGATTTAGACCAGTTTTCATTAAAAATAATCCCAGCATAGCGTACTAACAAAATGAAATCAATAAAACATACAACAATCTAAATCCAAATCATAAAATGTCCCAGAACTTAACACCATAAAAAATTTTAAACATTAAAACCACAAAAATAGGACCATGTCGGTAGGAACAGAGACACACTAAATAATGCAGCAGCATAAATTCAGTCCAAGGACAGATAGGTAGATCTTTAGTTGATGTTGAAAGCTAAGTAGACTTGGTGCCTATCTCAACTAAACAGGGAAGGAACTCCATAATCAGGATCCTTGGATCCATGCTTAATAGCCAACGAGTATGAATTTTTTTAAGAGACTATCCCCCTTGATCTTAATTGCTAGGCAGGTATAAAAAGGATCCATCATAGTTGTTAATCACAAAGCCTCTGTATCTCAGTACAGGCCTGACTCAGTATAAGTTTGACTTCATAGCACAGAGGTAGCTCCTTCCAAGCAGGTGAAATGTGTTCATGGTTGCCTCTTCCATCAACCATACTCCAGCATGTTCCGATAGTTAAGTTCTGCCCCAACTTAACCTCATCCTGAGGGTAATCACTGTAGCCAAGCTATCCATGTCCAGGAACAATTAGCAAACTAGCCAGGTGTGAGAAAAGAAACTCCCAATTAGAGAGACTGGGATTACTGAATCTCTGTTGATAAATGTGGAAGTGGGAATGCTTCCTGACAACAAACCTGCTCCCTTAGATGAAGCTCTAACTCATCCAGAGCATCCAACTTGCCAAATTACCAGACACAGAAACCACCTATTCCCAATCCCTCCATCTTATTGGGAATTCAGCTTCAGTTTATTACTCCTTTTCCATCCAGGACACTGTTGCATCCAGACACGAATCTAGCACCTGCATATCTTGTTCTGACTCATTTTTTTAGTCCACAGTGTTGCAGGGCACATAATGTCATTGCTCAGCCAGATGAACACGTTTTCATCAAAAAAGTGTGCATTGTGTGGAGACAGTGAAATATTGAAGCTTCAGCTTGCTTGTGTCTTGTTGGGGGTGGGAACCGTTCACTTAATCAACAGTGAACGGTTCCTTTTTCCAGTGCCTTTTTCTCCTCTGAATGGGTTTTTATAAAGATAAGTGTCACGTAGATCAAACATTTATGCTCATCAGATCATTTCCTCTTCATCCCCTTTGTGCTCTTAGTTCTTCAAATGTTCTTGTTCTCATTGGTTTCTGATCAAAAGTGGGAGCTTTCTATAATGTTTGAATCAAAAAGATTATGAAGCTAGATGAATAGCAAAGAAAATGTCTTTTCAATTGACTCAAATGGAAATGGGTAGAATGGTTTTGTCTGACTGATCAGCTTTATTATAAGAGTGCTATTTTTGCCAACCCCATAGCATTTTTTTTTCAATATAGTGAAAACTGACCTTCTTATTTTGTCTGTTGCTTATTCTCAAAGCAGAAAAATGAAATTAAAATGTTTATATACCTGGACAGCACTCTTACCGTTGCTAGTCCCAGCTCCTGCCAACCTAGCAGTTTGAAAACATGCAAATGTGAGCAGATTAATAGGTACCGCTTCGGTGGGCAGGTAACGGCGTTCCGTTCAGCCATGCCAGCCACATGACCACGGAAGTGTCTACGGACAAACGCTGGCTCTTCGACTTTGAAACGGAGATGAGCACCGCCCCCTAGAGTCGGACACGACTGGACTTAATGTCAAGGGAAACCTTTACCTTTACCTATAGCTACACTTAGAGAAACCTCTATGCTTAGATTTCATATAACATCATTATTCTATCAGTAATCTGTCAGTATTCCATTATCAACAACAGTTTAAATTGGGTTGAATACACATTTAATGTTTGCCTGATTTCTGTTAAAATCAGTATGAAAGGATCAAACTCAAACCCCAAATGGGGGTTCAAACTAACATATAGGGATTGAATTCACTTAACTTTACACTTCAAAATTTTAAAAGTAAATAATGTGTGTGTGTAAGAAAAGCATGCCTCTTCTATTTCCTTTTATTATAAAAACAGATCAAAGCAAGACAAAACACAATCCAAATCCAAGTGATATCAAATGGAAAATTTTAGGAGACTTATACATGCCAGGCGGTTTAAGAGCCTCCAATGTTTTACTCAATTGTTCCTCTAGTTTTAACTGATATTAAGGACGTACTTCTTCTCAGAACAGAGAGACACACTTGCCTTTTAATTTGAAGGTTGTATAGTCTTCTAAAAAAAGTCTGATTCAGAAAATTATAACCGTTTGTCCAGATTACAAACATCCTCTTCTGCAAGAAGAGTTTGAGAGGCCAATAATCTAGTTCTTCATCTACTCTGAAGAAGTAAATTACACAAGTCATTATAATCTGGATTCAGACTCCGGTTTGATACTGAAATACCCTTAATTGTTCAGATAAGTTATCTTTGTTGGAAGGAAGCAAGAGCATTTTGACCTTGCTAATTCTCCTCAATCACCTGGAAATTTTGATAGCGTCCACCATGGTATTTGGCTCAAAGGGCTTTCGGAGGTGGGAGCAAGAAGCAGGGAGGTACAACAGATTCAGTTAAGTGACTGAGGCTGGTTTCAGAAAGCAGAACAATGGATTACAGCTTTACACAACAGCATTTCAATAGAAGAGAATATCTGTAGCTCAGGGTTGAACTGTGGAGTCCTTGGTGCTCTCTGAGCTTGGTTGTTTGCTTGCAGACGTTTCACTACCCGACTAGGAAACATCATCAGTGCTGGTGAGTGTGGGGTTTGCTCCCTGTTCATATACAGTGGCTTGCCCTGCCAGTGTTGGTGGGGGTGTGGTTCTCTCCTTGGTAGCTCCTTGATTAGGGCATTGTTTTCTGCTTGATTGTTTGCCTGGTGTTAATCCCTGCTTATCTGGGTGTTGGCTGCTGGAGAGGGTGTGTTCTGGTCTTTTTGTTTCCTTCTTAGCTTTTTAATTGTCTCTTTCGAATAGTGTGTACATGTGGTCTGTTGATGGCTGATGTGTCTGAGTGCCAAGCTTCCAGGAATTCCCTAGCATTTTTTGGATTTAGCTTGGTCTAGGATGCTCACAGTTTCCCAGTTGAAACTATGGTTGAGCCTGTCCATGTGTTGTGAGAGTAAGGAGTTCTCATTGTGTCTTCTGACTGCTAGTCGGTGTTCATGGATGCGCTCTGCTAGTCTTCTGCCTGTCTGTCCTACTGTACATAGTGGCTGTTACAGTCCTTACACTGTATGTTGTAGATGACTCCTGTTTTTTCTTCTTGGGCTAGTGGGTCTTTTGGTTTACTTAAGATGTTTTGGAGAGCTTTAGTTGGTTTGTGTGCTACAGTAATGCCGTATGGTTATCTTTGTCATCTTTGGCTTTTTGTATGTATTGTGTTCCATGATAACCATGGTTCAGCCTTTGTCTGCTGGGAGGATGGTAATGGCTTGGTCCTTCTTTAGGTTTTTGAGGGCTGCTCTGACCTCTGCTTTGGCATTTATGCCCCCACAAATTCAATCTCTCCCCACTCTATTCTTTTAATATCTACTTAAAACAGTTGGATGAGGTCATCACTTCATTTTGAGCAAAGAGTTATCAATATTTTGATGATTCTCAACACCGTCTCTCTACATTATCTGAAAAGATGAGGCACAGCAAATTTGGATGTACACTTGCAATTCATAATGGACTGAACAAAAATCAAGAAACATAACCTGAACCCTGCCAAGACAGACATCCTGAGATTAGATGATTCTCATGTTTGGAATTTGGTGTATATCCTGCCCTAGAAGAATTGCATTATTTCTTGACAAAGCACATCAATAGCTTAGAGTAGGGGTTATCTGGGGAGTGAAAATGGAGGTGGTGGAGATCTCCTGTGGTAGATTCCATGACTTCTCCTTCCTTCCTATTATGAGGGTAGAGCTGTGGAAGCACTCTCAAACGATAGGGTAAAACAGGATTTGGAATCCATTCAGCTAAAACATAATGTTTACAGCAATGAAAAAAGAACACTTACTAAAATTGATAAATGTCAGGAAGGTGAGTAATCAGAAAGTTGTCACTGTTTCCCGCTATACAACGATCCTTGCAATAGTTCTCCCATTCCTAGTTCTTGGTGCCTGGGAATGGATTACTCATAAACTTTAATCTCAGTTACTTCATGAGAAACTCTTGGGATGATTAATTTGGGTGGGGCTAATAAAAGTGCTTCATATATAGAATAAGCAGCTCACAGTTCTCTCTCAGAATGTATTTGGAGATTCAAGTAATACATGATGCTGTGGCTATATTTAATTTTATTAGTCAATTTGGGGTTTTGACCCAGCACCAAACATTTTAATGCTGAGTATATTTCAACAGCAAGTAAAACAGAACATCTGTCGGGGATTGAGATGATAGATAGATAGATAGATAGATAGATAGATAGATAGATAGATAGATAGATAGAGAAATCTGTTGAAATATCTCATTGAGTTTAATGGGATTTGGCTCCAAAACAAGAATGTATACTGTCCAAGTAGCCTGGGATGGCCCTCCTCTCATAAGAGTCCATTGGAATTGGGTAGCTAATAAATGTAGATGAATAATAATAACAATAATTACTGTCACTACAAAAGAGTTTCCATCAATAGACCTCTAGCTGAGACTCCTTTATTCTTTCCACAAGCATTGTGGAAAACATAATCAAAGCTACAGAGAAGAGAGAATTAGGCTAGCAACTATTACATTTAGTCAGGAGTCACCCCTGAGTAAATGTCTTATCTAAAAAATATGAAGCTATCCCAGGAATTGCTTAGCTACTTTCATTACATTGGGGACAACCATCTTCACTGTTTCCCCAGCCTTCTTTGCCAAAGCAGTCTCTCTTCTCTGTCTCTACAGCAGTGATTCTCAACCTTGGCAACTTTAAGACGGGTGGATTTCACTCCCAGAATTCCCTGGCCAGATGGCTGGCTGGGGAACTCTGGGAGTTGAAGTCCACCTGTCTTAAAGTTGCCAAGGTTGAGAAACACTGCTCTACAGTATTAATAGTTTAGGGGAGGGGGGAAATCCAGGATAGTCTAAACAGGGTTGGAGCCACTGTGGAAAGGCTGGGGTGGGAGACTGAGGGGGTGGGGGGGAGAAACTTTTCCAGAGTCACCAGAGCTAGGCTGCAACAATCTGTGTGATAGCTAGATAATACAAAAGGTTTGTGTTTGTTCGTTTGTTTGTTTTCTGAATCTCTTTGCTACTAATTAGTTGTCATTAGAATTTTAGCAGCCCAGCTCTGGTAGCTTTAACTTGTCTTTCCCCTTCCTGGACTAAGGTGTTCTAGGCCACCATTCTGTTTCTGGCACCAGTTAAGCCCTGTCTTAACCCTCTGCTCATGGTTGACCAAGTGAAGATACTTTAGCTCAAACCAACCCCAGGGCTGTTCTAGATTAAACGTAGGCCTCTCTATCCCCACTGTTGATGGGCTTTTCATGTTTGCACATCATGTTAACACTGCCACACCACCACATCATGTTAACACCATCACACAACATCAGTTCAGACTACTCTATTCATGGCAATGGTGGAAAGGTCATCATGACTTTTAATTTCTTCTATGACCCCTTCACCACGTACAAAACAAAGCATACTCCCAGAGTTCTGTATCTCATTCTAGTATATTTAGTGTCATAGATGACCAAATTAAGGCTTGTGCAAGGACAATTCAGCCTCTTTATAGGGGGGTTTATTGCAGTAGGAGACATAAGTGGAAGCCCCATCTCCCAATACCTTAGCATTTGTCATATTTGTTAGATCTTTATGCAGTTTTGAAAGGTGATTCACCTCAACAGGACAGCCTTGTCTAGTTGGAGGTTCTCAATTGCAAGATGTATGAGTGCTTTAGATGGAAAATGCTTGCAGCCCCTTTCAGCCATTAAGGATTAATAGCACAAAGGTCTAAGAGCAGGCACGTGGAAACATTGAGAGCAGGACTTGTTTGCACTCCCTAAATGTTTCATACAGCTGCAATCTGTGTCACTGTTCTGCAACCTGGGCTCCTCCAAATATGAAGTCCAGATGTAGAGGTTTCAAGAGTGGTCAAAGATCTGAAAGGGAGCAAGGTGGGAATGGCTGACAGATGCCTACAGCCTTCAGAAGCTTCCTACTGTAAGTGAAAATTAGGCCGTAGCAGAAAATCATTCAGGCAGGGAATTTGCTAAGGCCACATGGTTAAATTTCAATCAGAGCAGCCAAACCAGTTTCCTAGCCCTGTAAAGAAGAGACACGTATGGAAAGTCCAATTTGAAGGGCTCAATGGCCACAAGAAGTAGAAGTGCAAGATTAGACAGCAAAAGAAGAGCATCTGGAAGGGTCTCATCCTCAGTCTAGAAGATAGGTGCAACCTTATCTAGAGGGGAGGGAAGGCAGATTCTTGTCTTGCTGGCCAGAATCATTTTAGAAAGGGAAATGAAGAAAGCAAAGTTAAATTAATCTTTCCCACTTCAGAAAACACTGCAATGCATCTTTCTCCAACCCAATGCCCACATGATATATTGGGATTGCCACTCTCAGAATTCAGACAGCATGTCCTTCATTGGGGGGTTGTTATTCCACATCTGGAAAGCACCTGGCTGGGAAAGGTTGCCCTAATGCCACAGCTGCAGGAGCTCTACTGAGTGGCTAGGGCAGTGTTTCTCAACCTTGGCAACTTGAAGATGTATGGACTTCAACTCCCAGGATTCCCCAGCCAATCTTGCCACTGTTGAGAAACACTGGGTTAGGGAGATTATCATGAGGCCTTTGTGCTCTTCCAAGGCCCTGTTCTATATCTCCTTTGTTCTCCAACCAAAGGTTTCTGTTTATGCCAGGGCTATGGACTTGAAGAAAGAGCTGGGAACTGATCTATCAATATATTTGTGGAATCTGTTGTTGCAATTCATGCATCACTTTAGTTTGGCTCCAATGGCTTAAATTTTCCCTGGCAAATTTTATCCTATTTTACTAAACATCCACTGCAGTGTTTCTCAACCTTGGCAACTTTAAGACGTGTGGACTTCAACCTGCTGGATGGGGAATTCTGGGAGTTGGAGTCCACCCATCTGAAAGTTGGCACGGTTGAGAAACACTGATCCACTGTATCTTAATTTGGAGGATTGGTATTCATTGCTGATGTTTGCTCCAGCAGACCTCATCGTTTTTGCTTTGATTTCCACTCACACATTTACAGTCCAAAGTTAAACCTCAAGCTATGGTTTTCTTGACCACATCATGAAAGGCATTTACCATTCCTTTGCGGATATTTTTCTCTGCCTTTCCAGCCTATTCTAGTATTTCTGTGACATCTTTTACCCAAATACTAATCAGGCCCAAGCTTACACAGTTTCCAGTCTTTGCCACTATTGTGCTATCCTCCAAATGCCTTCACTGAGATTCCTCTGATGTCCAGATGGTTTAAGAAGCATAAATTATTCTGCTATTACTATAATAATAGTAATGGTAACAACAATAAAAACAACCACAATAACAATGATACACTACAGCACTCCTTGTTGCATAAGCTCAGAACATGGCAATGTTTAGATGTTAGGGCTCTTCCTAAAGATGCAAATGTCTAGTTGTTTCAGCTGCATTTTCCAAAATAAAGGCACCCAGAAACGCTGTGCTGAGTCTGTGGGTTTCACTTTGTTATCCGATCATAGTAAATAATGTAAAATAAATGAGGTAGAAGTAGAGCTCGAAGCAAGTTCTGTTACTAGAGAACATTGCTGCCCATTGACTTGCCGACAGAGGGCAATATTGAAGCAAGTTTGCTACAGTCTCATCACCCAAAAGAGAACCAAACATTGCTCAAGTGAAGACAGATCAGCTAGACCGTTACTAACTCCTTTTTGCTTCAATAAGCAATAAGCAAAATTATATCCTCTGAGTTAATTGCTTCTACAGAGTACTGGAGCCCAAGTGAAGGGTAATGCAGGGGGGAAATGATAAGAGAGGGAAAGGTTCACCACCGCCGCGGCAAAAACTATACTACGGTATCCTCTTTCAACATTTTACAACAGTTCAGAGGGAACTTGCATCTGAAAACCCGTTGTACCTTCTTCAAGTAGCCAGGCTCAGAGTATGGTATTTGATAACTCCCAATCTTTTGCTATGTCCTCAAGAGTGTCCCAAAATTCATCTTGATTCTGATAGGCTCTCTTTAGACAGAGTTCTGGTTCGGCCTCCTGGCCTCACAGGACTTGGTCAGCATGTTTTTTTAGTCACTATCTTTCCATGAAATCTATCCAAAGGGCCGAGCACCCTTCACAAAGGATTTGCAATCTTAAGAAAATGCTTATCAATAATTCTCTATCAACATGGAAGAAATTAAACGAGGGAATGAAAAGTTGGGCTAAAAAATATTTCAATATTTTAGGGCAATTTGCAGTGGTTAAAATGAAAATCCTTGCAAGGCTCAATTTTCTGTTTCAATGCCTCCCAGTGGAAATTCCAGAACAGAACTTAAGATAATGACAATAAATATGTAAACAGAAAGGTTTTCTATTTATTTATTTATCTGGTCAAAAAGAAAGAACACATTCTCTCCAGCAGCCAACACCCAGATAAGCAGGGATTAACACCAGACAAACAATCAAACAGAGAAAAATACCCTAATCAGGGAACTACTAAGGAGAAAACCACACTCCCACCAAAACTGGCAGGGCAAGGTACTGTGTATAAACAGGGAGCAAAGCCCACACCCACATGTTACCTAGGTGGGTAGTGAAACATCTACAAGCAAACAGCCAAGCTCAGAGAGCACCAAGGACTCTACTTTTCAATCCTGAGCTACAGATATTCTCTTCTATTCAAAGTTCTTCTCTTCTGCCCTGGCAGTAATAATATATTCAGTATATTAGATTATAATCGGCTAAAACTAGCCATGTTCTGCTTTTCTATGGCAGTCAAAACCAGCTGTGGAAGAAGGGATAGCTTCCTCAAATGCTAATGCCTCCACCAATATCCCTTGCACCAGGAACACTGAGACACAACTTTTCAGTTGCAGGTGGATATAGTGACATTGTCATGCAAAAATCAGGCAGTGATCTTGATTGCATCAACTTAAATGCCATCATTGGGAGGGAGGAAATGGCTGCTAAATCCGAAGTGATTGCAAGAGAATGGGCTATTTAAAGATCTCCAACACAAACAATGGATGGCCATAACAAAATTTGCATGTGTAAGGTGGGTAATCTTGTAAATAGAGAGTGTAAGAGGGAAGCATGGTGTTGGGGCATGTAGTCTTAGTATGTTTAACTTATGAAACCTTAATCAAATGTTTGGGATGTTGAAACTCCCCCATGGACCCCAGAGCTGAGTGCCATGCCCATGCAGCCCCTTTTTGGCAAATAACCTGGGTCTCCTTTGTAAGAGCCAGTTTGGTGTAGTGGTTAAGACACCAGGCTAGAAACTGGGAGACCGTGAGTTCTAGTCCTCCTTTAGGCACAAAGCCAGCTGGGTGACCTTGGGCCAGTCCTTATCTCTCAGCCCTAGGAAGGAGGCAGTGGCAAACCACTTTTGAAATCTTGCCAAGAAAACTGCAGGTCCTTGTCTAGGCAGTTGCCAGGAGTCAAGACTGACTCAAAGGCAACAACGCACATCTTTGCCAAAGCCAGAGTGTGAGGATTCTATGTGCAATAAAGTTGAATTCTTTTCCTCTTATTTAGGTGTTCCTGTAGTCTTGGAATTATTCAAACTGGGGAACAAGGAATTGCTTTTTCTGGTTTGCTACAGTGGCTAGGGCCCAAAAGTGCAAAGCTGTTAAGTGAGAAAAAGAGGGAAACTAAATGCTTTTTTGAACAGAACTGTCTAAATGATGCATGTAAGAGGAAATGGAAGAGACCAGGGTGGGATGGGAGATGGATCTTGGAAACAAAGGTAGGGCACAAAGACATAATACTTTTCTGTGGCAAGCCCCTGTAGACACACTTGAAGGGAAGATTGGCTATGAGGAATACAACTACTGAACAGAATTGGGAAAACTTCCAGCATTCTGAGTTAATAAGTGTCAGGGTCAGTCTCGCTTCGCAATAAGACACAGACTCACTTAATGGGTATTAAGGATTTCTGGTTTATTGGAATGATGGCTGACAGAACGAAAAACGGGAACGGGGGTTGTGGTGTGGAGGTGCCCCTTTTATACCCTCTCGTAGGGCCCCGGGCTCCTCCACCCTTCATTGTCCCAATCCCTCTTGATGGGATCCTTGATGGCTGCCTGGGCGTTTTCCCAGTGTCTTCCTTTGTCCCCTCGAATCGGGAGTGTCCTCCAGGGCACCAGGTGCGGCTTATCTCTGCTCGTCCGATGTCCTTCTTTTCAGCTGTCTATGGGTCCATGGGTGTGGGTGCTTTGGGTGCTTGTTTTAATCCCTGGTTTAATTATCTTCTTCCTCTATTCCTTAATGATCATGATCTACGTTGTGAGGCTCTTTGTGCCTTGCAACGAGGTCATGACATGCTGCCCCCCAAAGATGTCTTTATGGTGCTGGTTTCTCTGGGTATGCCTCGTGGAACTGTCTAGCTAGTTGTCTTGCCATGACATGTTGTGCCTGGACCCACTCTGGGTGTGAGAAATGTTTCCATCTCACGAGGTATTGTAGTGTTCCTCTTTGCTTTCTTGAGTCCAGTATCTCTTTTACTTCAAAATGCTGGTGGTTGTCTATCATTACGGGTGGGGGTGGAGGTTCTTCCGTATGCCATTTGGATGTGCTTGTTGGTTTCAGTAGTGCACAGTGGAATACTGGGTGGACCCGTCTCAAGTTGTGGGGCAGTTCCAGTTTGAAAGTAACTGGATTGATTACCTGTGTGATTTTGAAGGGTCCGATGAATTTCGGTGCCAGTTTCTTCGAGAGTTGTGAGGTTTTTATGAACTTAGTGGAGAGGTAGACCCTATCTCCCACTTTGTAATTCGGTGCCTCTGCCCTGTGGTTGTCCGCATATTTTTTGTACGTGGTTTGTGCGTCTGCTAGGGCCGTTTGGATGATTGGCCAGGTTGTTGCCAGCTGTGCCGCCCAGTCGTCTGGTGAGCAGGGCGGGGTTTCAGGTTGCGGCAGTTCTGGTATCGGTACAAAGTCCCTTAATGCTGCCAGCTCCCGCTGGGTCATGGCATATATTTTGGGTTTGGGTAGGGGTACCCCTGGGACCAGTTCAATGGTACAGTCCGTTTTCCTGTGGGGGGGGAGTTTGTCCGCCTCTTTCTCGCCGAAGACGTCGGCGAAGTCCGCGTATTTGGTTGGCAGTCCTTCTGGCAGTGCCGTCTCTCTGTGCTCTGCAGTCGTCGTTGCCCCCCCCATGGCCGCTCGGGGGACCCTGTTCCCTGAAGGTGCTTGATAACGCCCGTCAGCAAACTTAATCTCTCTGGTTTTCCAGTTGATGACTGGGTTTTGCTGCACGAGCCATGGGATCCCCAGTATGAGTAGGGGTTGCCCCACCGGTGCCACGATGAAAGCCAATTTTTCCTCGTGGCTGCCGAGCCTTAGCGCGGTTTCTCCGGTGTATTGGGTGACCGGGCCCCCTCCCGCTGCGGATCCATCGAGTTGCGTGAACACCAATTGGTGCTGAAGTGGATAGCAGCGGAGGTTAAGCGCGGCTACCAGGTCTGGGTGCATTAGGCTTTTGGAGCAGCCCGAGTCAATTAGTGCCCAGACTTTTTCAGTCTTATCCCCATGGGTGAGGGTGACACGGACGTAGTGGGTGGGGCATTCCTCACTCACCCCTTTGTTGTTGCGCCTGTCACTGTCCTCCACCTGTCCTTCGGCGCCCCTTAGGCCAGGTGGTTGTCGTTTCCCGTCGGCTCGTTGGGATTGCTTCCCTCCTCCTCTGAGCTGTAGGGGAAGTGTCTGCGTCGGTACTCCCCCTTCGCTGCTGGTCGCTTTCTTGGCGCTGGGGTTGGTGTGGTTTGTGCCCTCCTCGTGCTCTCTCTGGGTGTCGATTTGGGGCATGCTGCTGCCTTATGGTCTTCCTTGCCACACGTGAAGCACTGCCCTTTGGCGAAGCGCCGGTCCCGTTCCTCCTTCCATGGTTGGGGTCTCACCTTCCCCTGCCTTGCAGCTGTGTGTGGGGGTCTCGCTGCCTCCGTCTGCTGTGTTTCCCTCTTGGCGTGGAGGAACGTGTCATGGGCGTCCTCTGCTTCCCCCGCCAGCCGGATCCATTCCGTCAGAGAGTTGGGATTGTCGCGGCAGAGTGCCCACCAGAGAACGTTTAAGTTGAGCCCTTGTTTGAATTTCTCAATCAGAGTCGATTGAGACCAGGTGTCCACTTTTCCGGCTAGGGCTTGAAACTCCATACCATACTCTGCCACGGAGCGCTGGCTTTGTCTGAGTGTTTTCAGCGCCCTTTTCGCTTTTTCTTGCTCCAGGGGGTCCCTGAAGTGCAGCTCCAGCGCCTGCAGGAATTCTGTGCTGACCTGCAGCGCCCGGGCGCCTGATTGGCACAGCTGGACGTACCAATCGGCAGCCCGGCCTTTCAGCCTCCGTGCGCCCTGGGTGGCGGTTCGTCTCGTGCTTCCTCCGGGGTTGCCTGCAAGCCTGGAGAGGGTCCCTTCATCTCGCCCCCGGTGGCCCGCGGGCTCCGGGGCGCCGGGGTGGTTCCCTCCCCCTCCACTTCCCCCGAGCTGGATCCCATACTTACCGGGGCGTTACACCGCCCGGACCTCAGCCACATCCCGCCTGGGGGGAGCGGGGCTTCGTCACCGGGTGCCGAAGGGTTGCGCTGCCTCGCTCCGTGGGTTTCCATACCTAGCTGGGTCCCTCACAAGCTTGTTGGATAGGTGCTAGGTAAAAAAAATTTTGGGGTTCCCGGTTTTATGTCAGGGTCAGTCTTGCTTCGCAATAAGACACAGACTCACTTAATGGGTATTAAGGATTTCTGGTTTATTGGAATGATGGCTGACAGAACGAAAAACGGGAACGGGGGTTGTGGTGTGGAGGTGCCCCTTTTATACCCTCTCGTAGGGCCCCGGGCTCCTCCACCCTTCATTGTCCCAATCCCTCTTGATGGGATCCTTGATGGCTGCATGGGCGTTTTCCCAGTGTCTTCCTTTGTCCCCTCGAATCGGGAGTGTCCTCCAGGGCACCAGGTGCGGCTTATCTCTGCTCGTCTGATGTCCTTCTTTTCAGCTGTCTATGGGTCCATGGGTGTGGGTGCTTTGGGTGCTTGTTTTAATCCCTGGTTTAATTATCTTCTTCCTCTATTCCTTAATGATCATGATCTACGTTGTGAGGCTCTTTTGTGCCTTGCAACAAGGTCATGACAATAAGTTACTAAAATGAGTTAATTAAGGGACTAATTTCCTAAGATGGTCACTAGATATTTACAAAAAATCAATCAATCATTCAATCAGTTTTTAAGTTCACTACTGCAGGACTTAAATCATAAGCACACATACACACCTTCCAACAGAAGAGAATATATGTAGCTCAGCGTTGAACTGTGGAATCTTTGGGGCTTTACACTACTGCATATAAACAGGGAGCAAACCCCACACTCACTTGCACTGGTGATGTTTCCTAGTCTGGTAATGAAACGTCTGCAAGGAAACAATCAAGCTCAGAGAGCACCAAGGACTCCATACACACACCTTGTTCTCAAGGTTACCATTTTAATTCATTTGAAGAGTTTCTGATGTACAATCAACACAGCTTATTAGGTTGATCATACAACTGGAGATACTACACCATAAGAACAATCAAAATGCAAATTGTAGCACCAGAGTCTCCTTTAGACTACCCAACTTGTCATCTGTTGGACTACAAATTCCATCATCTCTCTCAAAATGGGATGCCTGGATCATTCCCCCAGTTGAAGGTTGTCATAAGCAACCAACAAGAAATAAGTTCCCAAGAAACACTGACTTTGAAGTTGTGTTAACATCATTCTATAAAACCCAGAGAACAATTTTTTTATGGTTACCTCCTGGAGTCTAGTCATATTCAGGAAGAGAAAGGATTTAAAAAAAAAAAAAATGGTGGTAGGTTGTACTTTCTTCTCACATTTTATGTAAGTTAATAACTGAATGAAGTTAATAGTGTACTTATATTATTCTTTTTTTTTTTGCTGTTATCTATTTGTATTTTTATTGTTTGGACAATTCAAATATGTCAAAGAAATAAATCTGCACCTTATTTAAATTTGGTGTCTCCAACACAATCACATAACTACTTTGGCAAAATCTCCCTTTCTATATATTTTCCTTCCCCTGGCTCGTAGGGAATTTTCATTGAGAAAAAGGAGGAGGAAATCGTTTATGCTATTTTATGCCTTGTGTCTTTGAGTGATTTCAGTATTAAATGCATATATCATAATGAAACTCCAAACTTTGGTGAACTTTAATGATTAGAAGTGATCAGTAACAATCAGGGATCAATTCTTTAAACATCCCCCAAATAAGTAAATGTTTCTTCACAGATGTACAAAGTGAATGCTGGCAACATATCTGGTGAGTGTCACTAGACTGCAATATATCTCTTGAGTTTCTAGACATTTTTAATTTAGGAATATCAGAAACTGCCTTATATTGAGAATATTCACCTTTGTTACTCATCCAGCACTATTTATAGTATTCTGTTCTAGTTGTATTTCAACCCCCATGCAAGCTGGGAGCTGAAGTCCAATATGTCTAGAGGTAGGGGCATCTACAGAGGTGGGAGGCGTATATATATAAAAAAAGTCAAGATGACAACTGCAACCACACAAAGCCCCACCGTTTTTTGCAAAGTTTGTAAAAAAGGGGCAGGACTGATCCTGAGATGGTGGCTCTGATCTTAATTTTTTTGACCCCTCCCCCCCAGTGGATGACTCTGTCTCAGAGGGTAACACAAAGGGATGCAGACCAATTTATTAACGAAGGGCTGTCCAGTCAAACATGGTAGGGAAGAAGGGAGTAGAGAAAAGTGGTCCAGAGAGACAAAGACAGCCTGTTGCTTTTGTGTTCTCTTTCCTGCCATTCATCTGGATCCAAGTCAGTTTGGAGAGAATGCCTCTAGGTAACAATGTGTGAGTCTTCCCTTCCTTGTGCCTTCTTCAAGCACCCTCCCACCCAGCATCCCTTATAAGGGGTCAAGCATCAGCTCTTGGGGTGCCCATCTGAATTCCTTCACCCCTGACCCTGTTGCTGTGAGCAGATCCTTCCTTCTCGCTCCCCTCTGCATTGTCTCATCAGCAACGTTGGTCGCAGTGTTAAATTTTATCCAAAAAAATCTAATAAGCCCCACTCCTCAATTAATAAGGGGCTTCCACAAGCCCCTGTGACACATCTCCAGCATAGCTCTGGCAATGTATGGAAGACTGTCTTGTGACTGCTCCCCAGGGATTCAAATTCTTGCCTGGTTTTCTTTATTCTAAAAACGTTTGTATGCAAAGTCTGCACTTCGTCACTGGCTCATTCCTAACATGCACCTTGGAGTCTCATTGTTCATATGTGATGAGCTACCATCAGCCTATTTTTCTTTATCACTATATGAAAAATTAGTTTTTAAATGAGATGCAGATTTGCTGCATTAGATAAGAATCAGAATACAAATCAGACTTCTCAGCCTCATATTGTTTCATGTTGGACAAAATGCATTTCCCATTTTTTCAGCAAAACAGATGTCTGTGTACACATTTACCTTTACGGATGTGAAACCATGCTGTCTACTGAAGTGAAAAGAGAAGTTCTTCAGTACAGGGCTGAACAAATGGGGTGACACTGATGCCACTGCCCTCAGTTCTCTCTTTCTTTACGGGATGAATGAAGAATTTGGCCTACGAAGAGAGAGCTTGCCCAGGAGTGAAAAATTAACAACCTTAAAATGAAAATTAGAAGCTCCCTTTGACTGTTTTACACAACACGTTTATCTAGTTCAGGGGTTCCAAACTGGGTGGCAGCCTTCTGGGCAGGTGGGGGGAAGCATGAAGAAATTCCCATTTTCAATTTTCACTACAACCCACCCCCTTCCCCAGTAATTTTCAAGTGAAGATTCTAATGGACTAGGAAGATCTGTAATAATTAGTTCTCTAACTGATAAAGATTCAGGAGATGGTTGGGTAAACCACCAGTTGCAAGCTCCTGTGTTTTCACTGGTTCCCACCAAAGCAGTTAAAAAGATGATCAAGAAGTCTTCACTTTACAGTAATGTATTTTGGGATATATTGGGGGAGATATATAGATATTTGAATAATAAATAAAATATTGATTTTTCAGTGGAAAAGAGTTCAGTTGCTAGAATTCTTGTAACATCCACTCTTCTTAGTAAAGCTTCTTTACTACTCAAGAGATTCTGTGAGAATTACACTCAGAAAAGAATTACTTTTGGTTCAGATGCCAAAGAGGCTAACCAGATCATGGGACTGAGGGTAGGAGGGAAAGAGGCAAATGCTGTGAAGATTGATGGGGTGTGGAGGGAAGTTAGGGCTAAGCAAGCAGATGGGAAGAATGGAGAGAAGGTGCTGCAGGCTTTAGTTTGCGGGCAGTAGGAAGATCAGCACTGGCATGAAGGCTGATGGCACATTAGTGGTGTCAGTGGTATCATACCATACCATAAATTGCTAATCGAATTGCTTTCATTTATTTGCCTTTCATCATGTAGGTGGACCTGTTCAGTTAGTGGAAATGGTGGTAGAAAGGGCATTCTTGATTTTTATAGCCCGCCTTTGAACATCTGGACTGGCACTGCTTTAGTGGGAATTGCTTTTGCTAGGTGACAATACTTATATTTTATTTAATTTATTTTCTATCCCTTTATTGTTTTTATAAATAACTCAAGGCGGCTAATACCTAATACCCCTTCCTCCTCCTATATATGTAAGAGTTAAACTAAATGCCTGTGCCAGGGTCTCTAAATTAACTTACATCTGTTAGATTTATCAAAATTAAGAACCAGGCGATTTTGTCTGCAGTACCAAAATATTGCTGCTATTGCTCTTTTCAGCCCTATGGGACTTTGTGAAATTATGGTGGCATCATCAGTGTAGAGGAGCATAGGGATTTTGTGACCTGCTAGTTTAGGTTTATGAAGGAATCTTTCTGGGCAAACCCGGATTATGAAGAAGGTCCACCACTGAACTGTCGTACAAGTTGAAAAGGGGGGTGGGCAAAAATACTTCCCTGTTGCCCTCCTGAACATTTACTGTGCCAGAGAGGGACCCTTGGAGATTGCACCTCCCTCTTAAGGTGGTGTTGGAGTATAATTTCTGTATCGGAAAGAGGAGGTACCCATCAATAGTTGTGTTTTTTAATTTTTCCCAAAGGGCATTCCTGGAAATTGAGTCGAACACATGTTTAAAATCTAGAAAGGCCACAAAGAGGGAGGATTTCTTTTAATGAGAGCATTTTTGTACAAGATGGTGGAGCACTGGAATGTGGTCATTTGTTGCCCTCCCTTGTCCAAATCCTGCCTGCTCACCTTGGAATACGCCCTCTGTCTCTATCCAGTCTTGGAGCTGATGATTTAGTTGTTTAGCATATAATTTGCTAATAACACTCAAAAGGCTGATAGACCTGTAAATTGCATGGATCATTCTTATTGCCCTTTTTATAAATTGGGATTATTATTACCAGCCCCCAGTCTTTTGGAACATGACTGATCTATGAATGTAAATAGGGATGCTAGCAGAGGCACCCACCAGCCGAGATGCTTTTTAATTATTTCAAGGCAAAACACAATCAACACCTGGAGCCTTGTTCACCTTAAGGCAGTGTTTCTCAACCTTGGCAATGTGAAGATCTGTGGACTTCAACTCCCAGAATATTCCCCAGCCAACATGGGGAATTGAAGCATGGAGAGCTGAAGTCCACACATCTTCACATTGCCAAGGTTGAGAAACACTGCCTTAAAGGATTCAATTGGGTTACCTCTTGCACAGAGACAGGGGGCCAATTCTGAACTTTGTCCAGGTTGGACCTCACTCTCATTTATGTTACTAGCAGGGTCCATGTACAACCCCCTAAAATATTCCTCCCAGGCTTGAATTGGTACTTGATTGGTGTGTGTGTGTTAATTCTTTTCTTAGTCCTCTGGTGGTTTGCCAGAAGAGGGAAGAATCCCTCTTCCTGACTGATTTAATTAGTTTCTGCCAGGTCTTCTTCATTGCCCATCTTTTGTTTTAGGAGGGCGTGTTGAGCCTTTAAATTCCTTAGGGAAAGTGGTTGGTCCTCAGAAGGAAAAAGGTTTACTCTTTCTATACTCTGTATGATATGACCTTTTCAGCTGTGCACAGTCCTGATCAAACCATTTTTTATGTTTTACATCCCAGTTACTGGAGTGTTACTTTGTTTCTTTGACAAAAGAAGATTTCAGACTAAAAATTAACATTAATAAAAATTAGTCTTTGCTAAGAGAGCCAGCCAACAATCCTGGAGAGTTGAAGGGCATAAGTAAGAGCAGGTTACTGCATTTAAATAACTTGGGGTGGTTTTCTACTCTAAAGGCACCTGGAAAGTACATCAGAATCACGTAGTGCAGCTGGCTCTTAAGACAAGTGCTATTAAGTGTTTCTTTTATACAAGTGGAGGACAATTATCCCTGTGGGATTAAAACTTTTTGAGGCCAAACCACTGGCCCAAATCCTTTATAGGGCGTGAGTAGGAATTTATGCGAAGAAGGATGCACTGGAAACAGTGCAAACAAATTTTTTGAGATCAATCCTTGCTGCACCCAATGGAACAGCAAATGCCCAGTTAAGGCTTGAATCAGGAATGTCTGCAATCCAGGTAAGGGCTTGGAGGAAGATGATAAACTACCTTTTCAGTCACACTGACCTCTTTAGTTTTAACAATTTTCCTTGTCTCTGGAAACAGGCTGTAGAGCAGAAGTTGGCATTATATGGGCTTTCTGTACCATTCCTAATTTCTTTAGGATATGACCAAGCCAAACAAATGCTCACTCAACAATAAGGAATAGGGAATTTCAGACTGAAGTTAATAGGCTGCCCCAATATGGTAGAAATTGGATAGATAAGGGCACTTGGGAACCAGCAAGATACCTACAAAATCTAACTTTCCCCAAGCTGAGAACAGCATTTTTCAAAGTCAGGCATAACATTTTACCATCCTCACTGCTGCAAGGCAGAGACTCCAAAACCCCATTAACTGAGTGTACCTGCCCATGTGCTGCTAAGGAGACTGAAACCATTTTGCATGTATTGTAAGCTCTAAAGGGATATCAGGTCTGCTTATATTCTGTCCCTAATACGTAACTTTCCAGGAAGGCCAGACAATTTCTACGTGAACCATCTTCTAGAAGATTTGAAACCATTTATCACCTGTGCAATAGCCAAATTCTGTGTTGCTGCAATGAACATAAGGCATAACTGGTTACAGAAATAATCACTTCTGTTTTATTTATCATTTTAGATTTAAGGTCCTGCAGCGAGCAAATCTTTACCTTGAGGAATATCATAGAACAGTGCATCGAGTATCGGCACCCATAGCCATCAACTTTGTTGACTTTAAGAAAGCTTTTGATAGCATCCATCGTGGGTCCCTTTGGCAGATCCTGTGTCTATATGGCGTACTGTGAGACTAGGCTGAATCTGCCATTACCTAAAGATGAGCAGATACATAAGCAGAGAGGACAAAAGCCAGGAAACTTGTCTAAAAGATCCCTTCGGGGAGGTAGATAAGAAGGAAGCAAGTCATTAAGGAAGCAAAGGAAAAATGTCATCTGAACCAGACAAAGGAAGTTGGGCCTGAGCACATGCAGAACTCCCCACCCCCAATCCCATCTACAGCTACCAAACTTGTGAAATCAACAAAGCAAGGACTTTTGGGGATAAAAGGGATCCCAAAGCCCGCCCACTCCTTGGGTCGTCTTTGGATCCAGACTTGGCAGCTTCCATCCCTCTAGCTAGTGCCTGGCAGCTTAGTTGGACATGGGTAAGTGTGGATGAGTGTGTGTGTGTGTGTGTGTGTGTGTGAGAAAGAGCAATGCACCTTGTAACCAGTAAAATTTTGCTGTTCCTTTAAATTCACTGGGTCTTCTTGTATTTCAAGGAACCTGTTGTGCCTCAGAGTTCAGTTGAAAGTTATTTGTGTGTGTCCCTAATTACTTCCCGGCTGTTGACCAGGGCTGTGTGTCTTTTCTGCTCAAGCTGCACCTATCTGGAAAACCCAGGTAGAAAGCCAGGGGGGCTGACAAGATCTGCGCACCTCAACAAGCTGTGAGTCTGAGTGATTGGTCATAAGCCGAACCTGGGAGCTTGTGTGTGTAACAGTACTGGCAGTCTTCATTACCATCTTTAAGAATTTGTACCAATGATCAAGTTGCTGTGTTAAGACTGAGAATGGTCATACGGACTTTTTTGAGATTACCACTGGGGTTAGACAAGGTTGTATCTTGTCCCCACTCCTCTTCCTTGTGGCCCTTGATTATGTCATGCAGCGAGCTGAAGCATGCACTGGGACAGGCATCCACTGGACTGACCAAAGTCACCCTGGCGACTTGGATTTTGCCAATGATATGGCCTTGCTTGAGGAAGATGAGTCAAAATTACATGCCACAATTGTCTTGGATGGTGAGGCAAACAAAGTTGGTCTCAGGATAAGCCCCAAGAAATCAAAGGTCATGCACGTGAGCTCCATGGCCCCAGTACGAGGAATTGTACTCGGACTGCAGCAGCTAGAGGAAGTAGAGAGGTTCACCTATCTAGGTAGTGTGATTGTCCGGAATGGTGGTGCAGAGGTGGACATTAAGTGCCGCATTGGGAAGGCGATAGCCATTTTCCCAAGGATTAACATGTTCTGGTCCTCGCCATCCATATCACTGAAGATTAAACTACATCTGTTCACTTCTATTGTGATCCAGACAGCTGCTTATGCCAGCGAGACTTGGAAGGCATCAGCAAGTATCAACAAGAGGCTTGCCATCTTCCAACAGAGATGCCTTTGCCGAATCTTAAAGATCCAATATTTTGACCACATCATCAATGAGGAGGTGCTCCGAAGGAGTGGCTCGTATAAACTTTATAACATCATCACTTGTAGAAGACTCTAACTGGCTGGTCACATTTTTCGCATGGAGAACAACCGGATCCCTAAAGTGGTAATGAGTTGGACCCCCCCGCAATGTTAAACAACAAGGATGCCCTCAAATAACATGGCGAAGAACACTGATACAATACCTGAAGGCATTGAATAGCACATGGAAGGATGCCAAAGCACTCACCCAAGAGCGAAAGAGTTGGAGAACCCTTACTGCCTGATATGCCATGTAGCATTGATCCAGGACGAGAGAGAGAGAGCTGTCTTGTTTTTAGATGATACATATTTTACTTCATAGTCTGTAATATTTTAGATTTACGCTTGCACAAGTTATTAATACACCATTATAGCAGTATATGTCACAGTTTTATGTTATTTTACCTTTATTATGCTAGTATTTTAGAAGCCAGTTTGGTGTAGTGGTTAAGGCATCAGGCTAGAAACCGGGAGTTCTAGCCCTGCCTTAGGCACAAAGCCAGCTGGGTGTCCTTGGGCCATGTAGAAATAAATGCAGCAGCTACTAGGATAGCAAGCTAGTAGCAGCACTTAGCTGACTTTGGCAAAGCAGAGACAGAGCTGATTAGTATTTTGATGGAAATCCACAGGAAACTCCACAGCTATAAATTAGCCTAGGAAGCCAAAAGGAAAATAATAATAATAATAATAATAATAATAATAATAATAATAATAATAATAATAATACACCTTCCTGGAAGATGTCAATAGCAAATCACTTTCAACCTGCTGCCTAGGAGCCTACATGAAGTCCATGTAGCCCATGAAGTCACTAGGAGTTGAGTTCACCTCAAAGAACTTTCCTTTTGCTATTAGGACAGTGGTGGCTTTGCTCTAGTGTGCCCTGGCAAAGTACAGGTCAGTAGTGAAATGGTCTTATGTAACAGCTTTACTACAAAGATACTTTTTCAAAGTTCAGGGCAACAGAACAAAATTGGGCAAAGGCTCCCAGGAGCAAAGTCCATGCTGCTTTTATAAAGCATCTTCTCTAATGCTAGGGAAATAAAGCCAATTTGTTGATTTAAGAGTCTCATTGATGCTCAGCTTATATGTATTTCTCATTTTACACAGATTCTACTAGCTAAAATGAAAGCGAGTGACAAAATGCTGAACCTGGACCCAGTATGTGAAATCTGTCAAACGCATCTCATTTGGGATACTTGTTTTGCTTCTACAGTCCAATCTTTCTATTAAAAACTCAAGCGTGCTTTCTATATGTTCCCAGCCAGTGTCTCATTTCAGCAATGATCAAAGCAACTAACTCCTTCATAATCATACCAGCCTCTGGGCTGTTGTGAGAGATGGTGTTGTTTGAATGGAGGGATGGCCTGTACATTGCAGAGCATAAAGCAGCTTCTCCCACTTGGATGCCCTCCAAATGTGTGAACATCATTTCCTAGAATTGTCTGCAATTTTCTGGGGAAGAAACTTAAACGAGGGCACCAAGCAGTCAGGGCTTAGCCTTTTAACTTCTGCTGCAAATCTGGCCAACAAAATGTTGCGGTGTGGTGTCCCCTCTTGATTGCACAAAAGAGCAGCTGATGCCACAGACCAAGCCCTTCTCAAGTAGATTAAGACCTGTGCCCCTGGGCTTTGTCTGGCTTTAGTATCACATGTTATGTGAATCCACTTGATTTTTACTAGATTCATTTTAAAAAGCTGGTGTGCTGCAAAGAAAACATTAACATCCATACAATCGTTACTTACAAGAATGCTTCTGGGGCCCACCATCTGTATCCTTAGAAAACAATAATGACAGATGGATGAGGACCAATGCTTTGCTAAGCAATGCACTCACCTACCCTAATGCACTCACCTAAAAGGAGGGCACAGAGTATCCCAGGGATAATAGGCTGGAAGTTATAGTAGAAAGCAACCTCAGGACTGCTTTCTAGTAAATAGGTGTTCTTTGACTCACTTTGCTAATCATAGCAGCCACTTAGTGCCTAGTGAAGCCTTCTGAAGGCAAACGTTTTGTGAAACTATCCATGACATGCTCAAAATTCCAAATGTGCTCATTGGCCCCAAAAGATTGTGACATCTAGTCCAGGACATCTTGCATGTGGCTTCCTGGACCTTGATCATCTTACTCCAGCTTCACCTTTACTTATTTGGACCTATTCCTTGTCTTAGAAACAAGCTATCCACCTCCATTTTATTCTCTTTCTCATGATTTACTGTAGATGGAAACACGAGAAAGGTAGTAAAATGGAGGTGGATAGTTTCTGTTAATTTATTATCTGCAGAGAGACAAATTTACAGAAGGCCTATCAATATAGGTCAGACTACTAGCTGTCTAGGTCCATGCAACATATTAAAAATAAGGCTATTGCTGGTTTGGGACTTACTGCAATGTATGGAAACCACCTCCCTTTCATATGACTTAGCACAGTGGAGAAACTCATTGAATTGTCGTTTATTCAACAAAAAACACCTTAGCATGATATATAAACCAAGCTAAAGTGAGCTGTACTGAGCAGCATATTAATATACTTTTTTCCCTCTAGATTCGACTGTACCATTTACAGATTCAGACCATCAGACCTTGCTTAAAAAAACAACTCCAGAATACCAGTGATTTTATTTATTACATTAATAACTGACTACAGTACAATCAGAAGCAACTCTCAGCCGTTTTCCCATCAAGGAATATAAATCTTTTAATGGCATATATGTACCAGTAGGTAAGATACCCTAGTTATCCTATAGAAAAACAAGGTGTCTTCCCATATAGTTACTTCCGAATTTGGATAGGTGTGTGTCTTAGTCACTGACAACATAGGAAGCTGTGGACCCAAAGGGCAATGGCTGCAGACATCACTGTTGCAAAATCTGAAGTAATCTTGGGCTGATTTGGCAAAAAGAGAATTTACCCTTTTTACATCTCCAAAAGAGGAGTGTGGCTTCTCGCAGATATACATGCTTACATACTGTTTGCATGCACATCTACATGTGTGTCACATAGCCACATGGGGCTGGGGAAATCTCCCAGGTTGGTTTCGGTGTAGTTGTTAATCCTCAGTTGACAAGGATGGGCTAATGGTGACTTAGAGAACAGATGTACTGTAAATGCATGAAAGCTTTAGACTCGGTTTACCTATTAGGCTCATTCAATAAACTAAATGAAGCTAACTATGACAAAATATGTAAGAATGTAAAAAAATGACTTAAACATAAACACCTTCAGAAATACAGAAGATAACTGTAGATCAGTTAGATAGATGAAATAATACTATTTCTTGTCTGTTTTCTTAGCTAGGAAGTGGAAAAATTCTGGTGTACAAGAGGAAGGATGATATTCTTTTCTTGTCACAATACATAGGGCTGACAGACATTGCATATCACCACCAGAGGGCAACAAAGGGACACAGAAAACTTTTACACCTTGTTGCCAGCAAGTGGTCATATGGAGCTAGCAGTCAATTATCCAGATAAATGATGGCCTTCCCTTTTTTTGTGTTGAAACAGAAACTGGCAGCCCTTTGTCAGGGGTGCTTTAATTTGGTTTCCAGCCTGATCAGGGAAATAGATTCAGTGGCCAACTGGTAGTTCTAAAAGCCAAGTCCAACAAACTGAATTTGAAAATTAAAAAATTATGCCTATCAATATAGAAATTTCAGTATTGGAATGATATAATGATTTCATACATCAATTAAAAGCCTAGTCATCTTTTGAGCCTGAAATGTCTGGATGCTCATCAAGGGCAGTCTTATGTAGAGCAGACTGTAGTAACTGAAATGTGACTTAACTAATGTAGAGGGCTGAGACTAGGGTACAAATAACCACTGCCAAATCAGACTAAAAAACTGCAGCTAGTGCATTAAACCTAATTACAGATTAATTTCCTGCAAGTGCTACACCTGAAGAGGTCAAAATAAGAGCAAGGTGGTTGTGAAATGCTGCCTATACTTATTTGCTTTTGGATTATTCAGTGAAAAGGAAAAACGTATTCAGAAAGTATCAGTGAAGCAAGAAATACTCCCCTAAGAAATGTAAATTAAATATTCTGCTACGTGCGTTATATCTTTTTATGCAAATATGACTGGACAGCGGTGGTGCTGCGGGTTAAACCGCTGAGCTGTCGATCGGAAGGTCGGCGGTTCGAAACCGTGCGGCAGGGTGAGCTCCCGTTGCTAGTCCCAGCTCCTGCTCACCTAGCAGTTCGAAAACATGCAAATGTGAGTAGATCAATAGGTACCGCTTCGGCGGGAAGGTAACGGTGTTCCGTGTCGTCATGCTGGCCACATGACCCGGAAGTGTCTACAGACAACGCCGGCTCTAAGGCTTAGAAACGGAGATGAGCACCGCCCCCTAGAGTCGGACACGACTGGACTTTACGTCAAGGGAAACCTTTACCTTTACCTTATGACTGGACAGCAATGAATGCTTGATTTGTTTCTACCTCAAAGAAGCAGCTTGTTCTAGGGAAAATATCACAAAACAAATCTGCTTTAAATCTCCATTTATTGCCATGATGTAGATGAACTGTGGGCAAATTAGTTTGACTTTGGCTCATACAAAAAGTGAATCTATGACTACAATATTGAAACAGATCAGTTAAAAAAAATGACAGTAACACACAACATGCCTCATTAGGGAGAAAATTCAGCCATATCTTAATGGCTGAAGTAGTAGTAAGTTCAGGGTTCCTTCCTGACCCCAAACCCCATCTCTCTGGTCTTCCTGGTGGATTCTTTCTCCTTTGCTATGCTTGTATTCATGCATAATATATCCAACTGGTACATATACACAGATACATCAATCTTCCTAGCATCTTCTTTCCCTTTAATTGTCACCAAGGGCCTTGCTTTTCCTTGCTCTCTCTCACCTTGCAATGCCCCAGAACACTTCTGCCCAAAATGTATGTGTTCTGGAATCATGCCTAAGAGATTCCAGTCCTGACACAGATCATCCAATACCCTCTCTTCTGTTGGTGGATCATCCCTACAATCACTCCTTCCCTATCCTGAGTCTGGCCTTCCCTCAAGCTATTTCCAATTTTTCATTCATTCTTCCGTTCACATAAGATGGGTACCCAAAACCGTCACACTATGCACAGGCTAGCCAACATTCACTTTATCACATTCACTCTCAAATGAGTACATGCAGAACACAGCTAAACAGCCCATGCAAAGTGAACAAAATGACCAGTTGCGTTGTATTTCTCATTTTAAACAATTTTAAGGTTCGTACTGCTCCAAGCCGGTTGCTGGATGATTAGGAAATTGCTTAGATGGTTTGTTTCACACTTAAGTTTTGCTTAGTATAATGTGTGAATCCAGTCATTATCATCTGTAAACTAATTCAATCACCTTCTTTATGAACAAAGCTAACGTTTGGCCAATAAACCATGGCTAAAGAAACCATGACAAAGAACATATGAACCTTCTCACTGTGATGGAAACAAATTAGGTGGCCCTCGACTTGGCCTTTTTATCAACACTCTGGGTGTATCCCGAGTAACACTTGGATGGTAACATTTGGATGTAATGTGAGTAATTTTCTCCTGGAATATATCCCTTCCTCCACCCTTATTAATTGCAAAATATTTTGGCCTGCGAGACACTTTTGATATTAGGTCACCCTGCTGGTAATCTTTGGAGACAGTTAATAGAAATTGCTACTTGCCCGCAGTCACAGAAGCAAGGGATTTCTACCTCATCATATTCCAACTCCCTCCAGCCAGCACTTATTTATCATTAAACTGTTAAAAGTCCAATATTTGCAGCACAACCCTGGACACATATCTATTTAGAGCAAGTATTCTGAGGGATGGTGTGCAAATTTGGAGTCACACATTTGGGTAGGCCTGCACAAGCAAAGCAAGGCCTTTCAGAGTTTGTTCCTGCCCTGCCTGAAGAAGCCAGCAGCAAAGTCAGGATGTCTGACAGTTGCTGCCACAATGAGCCAACATGGGTCCAAAATAAATGAGAGTGTCTGCCTAAAAAATAAATCCCAGACTTTTTGAAGATCATTCTGTGACAGCAGCCATTTGAAGTTCCATGTAACATAGTTACATTCGTCAGAGAATCAGGATTAATTCCAGCTTCTTGCTCCATGCAGTGAATGGCACCTCTGCATAAGTGGTGCAATTTCTGGTAATTTAAACTATGATTCCACTGTGATCCATGGACTTTACTTCCAAGAATAGGATTACAGGACTGCCACTCAAATCCTCTTTGCAGTTGTTGAGAACTGAATTCAGCAGGAGCCCTTGTTAGAGAATGTGCTCCCGAACACAAGCAGAGTGATAAAAGAATACCGAACAATTAAGTTCCAAAACACCCCTTTAAAAATGCTCACTGTACAGTATAGATGTCTTGTGTTGTGGCCAAAACCTGGCTCACCTAAAGCAACCAAATCACTTTGAAGATGCAATGTAAATTTATTAAGCATGCAAATAACGACAGTGTACAGCGGGCTTCCAGCAAAGCACTGGCAGCTTGCTGACCAGCCTTGAGTGAAAGCAGAACCATAACTTATGTACCTTGGCCTACTACATTTCAAAGACAAGACAAAGAAAAAGGCAGACACAGTGTAAATTACAGCATGGTGTTAGAATGTTTTGGATAAATGCATCTGGGTGACCTTCTCATTATTTATCCCTTCCTATTAGGTCAGCATGCTAGCTATACTATCTCTGAGAGTTGGTCAGTGAATAGAAAAGAATTTGGTTCACAGGGCCACTGGCTCCTGACTGATCCTTCCTCTTTGCCGTTTAGGGTCAATTCAGCTTGCTGAGAATGTTTTATTACAAAGGCACTTTAAGCAGTTCACAGGTATACAGATCACAGGTAAGCAGTTTTGGGGGGGGGCTGATCTCACAGATCTGGTGGCAAATGCAGCTCATAAGTATATGGGGGTACCTTTTACCAGCACACTTGGATGCAGAGTATGGGTTTAGCCCATTTATCAATGAATGCCAAACATCCACTGAAGTAAAAAGTAGATTATGAAGCACATGAGTACAGAAAAGCCTCTTTTCTATGTAAACTACATCTTGAAGCAGAAGGAATGAGAAACACGAAGCTCCCTTTTGTCTCTTAAACACAAGATCTCAGTTAACTAAAAAGAAGCCAGGTGAGAAACAGACACACGGATAGGTGTGAAGACCCTTCTCCTTATCCATCTCTCCTAATTTGCCCTAGTGATCAAAACAGTCTCATAGGTGCAAGATGATG
The DNA here is from genome assembly GCF_035149785.1 of Candoia aspera. Taxonomy (NCBI): domain Eukaryota; kingdom Metazoa; phylum Chordata; class Lepidosauria; order Squamata; family Candoiidae; genus Candoia; species Candoia aspera. The sequence goes on from NC_086159.1 coordinate 68,546,305, forward strand.
ATGCACTTTCCTATAACGATCCACTACAGAAATTCGGGATAGCTTTTCAAAGTACTTTGCATAGCCACCTGAGAAACTGATCTTCAAGGATTTCCCTTTTAAAAGGGAGAGGCCTTTCACTGCACACAAAGGGGCCACTGTCCAGTCGGTGGCATGTAGCTCACCAAATATCAAATTACTATTTATAAAGTTTAAGTGCTTAAAATAGAACACCTCTAGCAATTCTTTAAGTGTTCAGAAAGTCCTTTTAGCACAGGAGTCTTTTAAATATTTTGATCTTTGGGGCTTTGATTTTTCTGTAGCTACGTCAAACTACAGAATGAAAAGAATCACTAGTGAAAATTTATCCCTTTGTGCAAATAGCCACAGAACTCTGTAGCGCCTTTTGAAACTCTCCTGGTTAATTAAACATTAAAAACCCTGCCAAGAATATGATTTACAGGGTATCAATAGAAAATATGGTTTTATATAATTAACAGCTTAAACAGATCTCCACATTTCTCAAAGAATACTTGTACTTCAAACTATCCCGATTGGAAATACATCTGAAAAAAAAAAATCTTTATCTCTATCTCCAAGATATAATCTCTCCCTTTTGGGGGAGATGGGCGGTAGCAAAATTTGAATAATAAATATAAAATAACCCAAAAGAATTCAAAACACTTTGTTACCTGGAGAAAATTTAAATAGTACCCCCATGAAGGTGGAACTATAAAACTAAATAACTTGCTGTCCCACAGTCTTTCACCAGTCTAAATAAGTTTCTCCAATTTTACATAATAACTCCACTCTTTAAGCTTCTGTTGAAAGGTTGTCTATGTATTAATCCTATTGTTAAAGATACGGTGAAGAAAAATGCCTCTATTTGTCAATAAAAAACGGTTTTACTTTTTTGGCATTTTAATGGAGATTAATTTAAGGAGCAATGAGTTTCCACATTAACACTAGAATTTGGGTTTCCCCAGGCATTGTTCTAAACTACTACATACTAGCTCTCTTTAATATGCACTACACGATTCTTTGTTTTCTGAGATTATTCCAACCAATCTTGAGGGCCAGGAAAATTTTGAAATGATTGGGCACCAAATTCTATCATATTATCTGCCACGTTCAGCACTTCAGGGAACCTGAGTTCTGAGTCTAGTAGCTTTATTCAGTAGCTATTATCTAATAGCTATTAAGAACCCAATGACTGGAAATAGGCCAAGAGTAATAAAAGCCATTTTCTGTTAGATATTTAGCACAACGTTTCTCAAAGCACAACTGAGTCAGTGCAGTATACTGGCTGAGGTACTGGACAAGCAGGTTCACATCCACCATCAACCTTGGAAACTCACTGGGTGAGTTTTGCCTCACTGCTCTCATAGCTCAACCTGTCTCACAGGGTAGCGATTGTGGATAAATTGAACAGAGATCTCCATATAAGTTGCGTTGAGCTCTTAAATGGGATGTGAGTCACATACATAAATATAATAAGTACAGTATACACATCAATATAAGCTTGAACAAAGGACTAAATAAAACAGTGCTAAATAATAGTTATATAGTAAAATTAGTACATATAAAATTAAATATAAAGAAGAATAAACTAATAACAGATAGAACAACCAGCCTTAGAACTGGCAATGCGTATCAAAATGGCGGGTAGCTTTTGCCTTTTAAGATCAACCATCAACAATAAAGGAACAAGCAATCAAGAAATACACCGCAGACTAGCACTTGGTAGAGCAGCCGTGAAGTCCTTGGAAAAGATATTCAAATGCCATGATGTGTCTATACCTACAAAGACCAGAATTTTGCAAGCCATGGTATTCCTTGTGACACTCTATGGAAGCAAAAGGTGGACTTTGAAGAAGCAGGATAGGAAGGGTAGTGACCCTTTTGAACTCTGGTGTTGGAGAACACTCCTGAGAATACTGTGGACAGCCAAGAAAACAAACGAATGAACAAATTAACCCAGAGTTCTCACTTGAGGTACAAATGACCAGGCTCAAATGATCCTACTTTGGATATATTATACGAAGGCCTAGCTCTCTGGAAAATACACTAATGCTGAGAAAGGTGGAAGAAAAGAGAAGAGGAAGACCAGCAGAAAGGTGGATGGACAGACTGTTACAGTGGTGATGAATGTTGGGAGACCTGAAAGAAGAGGTTAGGGGTAGATTGTCATGGGAAAAAATCTACCTATGTGGTCGGTAGGAATAAAAAACAACTTGATGGCACATAGTCAGTCAGTCAAGTAACATAGTAGCTAAGCAACTCTGGAAAGTTGATCAACAGCTATGAATAATGCCTAAGTAAATATGACAAGTGAAATAGATTAAACATTTAGGATTGAATGCAATTGTTTTGTCATGAGCACTGATGGTGAGCAGGAGGGGGCCCCTATCCAGGGGGGAAAACGCATGTGTAGCAGAGAGACTTTGAGCTGTCATTCAAAGAGACACAGAACAGACCCGCCTTGATTTTTGGGGTTTATCCGTATGGGTTTTCTCACGCTTCTTCAGTTTGGTAGAATTTTCTGTCTACTGTAGCAGTAATAAAACACTAGAGACTTAATTCGTCTCCGTAGGGTTCCTGCTTGTCAGGACATGTTTCTTGCCAACAGGTGATACTGCTTTTACAAGAGATTGCTGAACCTTGCCTGTCTGGAAAAAACGAATTTGTTTACTTGTATTATGCAATGTACTACTTGTATTTTTTTTTTCCTATTTTGCTTGAAACCTTGGTCACCAGTGGCACCCATCTTAAAGAATGTAGGGCTAATTTTTAGCCCCTCCCCCCGTTTTGAAGTCACACAAAGCCACACCTTTTGCACGCCGATTCTAACGGGACATGGAAGCAGAATATGAAGGGCAGCCTTTAAGGTACATGGCTCTATAGACTGGATTAACACTTTATACTAAGCCAAAAATAAGCCAGGTTATGGCTTAATGCAGTGTTTCTCAACCTCAGCCGGTTTAAGATGAGTGGACTTCACCTCCGGCTGGCTGGGGAATTCTGGGAGGTGAAGTCCACCCATCTTAAAGCCACTGAGGTTGAGAAACACTGGCTTACTGGGACCCAGCCTTTTCTGCTTAACGGTTTCCTCTCCCGAGGGGTCTCCCCATTCAGCTCCGTCGCACCTAAGCTGCCCTGGGGTTGGCGTGTCCTCTGAGGGTCAAATTTTGATTTACTTTTTTAAACGAAGGGGGCTTCCCTGCTTAAAACTGGCGCCTTTCTCCTCTCCTTCCGCAGGTGCGACGTAGCGCCATGGCAAAACCCGACGGGAGAAGGCGCGAAGCAACAAAGCGACCCGTGCACACGTGCAGACGGACCCGAGTCCCTCCGCCTTGGAGCGACCGTCCCTCGCCCACCTCGAGGTCGAGAATCGAAAACAGGAACCCGTTCGTTTGCTGCGCGTGCGCACTCCTGCCCGCAGGCCTCACCGAGCATCACCTCACGCCCGTCCCGCCTCCCCCACCGCTCGCCCACCGAACCACCCTATCCCGTCCAACGAGAGGGAGCGACGAGGAGCCCCTCCGTGACGTCAATCTCTCAACTCCGCCCCTCTTTAGTTCCTAGAGCGGGGAGATTACGAACCCAAACAGACGCGCGAACGCGTCCCGCGCTGCTGGCGCGACGTCACTCCCCCGGCCTGGCCGTCCTCCCTGCGCGGCGGCGATGGGAGCCAATCGACGAAGAGAGCGAGAGTCCTGCTCACAGTGACCTCACAGCTCCTTTCTGCCCGACCCGCCCTTCCCTCTCGGGGATGTCGTCCAATCCAGGCCCTCGGGCCCGCGTGACGTCACAGCCCCGCCCCACGGTCCCGGAGGGTGGGCAACGCGAAAGGCAGCGGAGCCTTTTTCTGCCTCCCTTCCTCGCGCTCAGGGGCCGCCGGCGGGGCGCGTCGGACGCGGTGCCCTTCACCCTCCCCGCTGCCCTTGCGCCTGCCCCGGCCCCAGGCAGCATGGAAAGCGCTGCGCTCGGAGCCGAGTTCAACATTCTCCTGGCGACGGACTCCTACAAGGTTGGGGGGGGATCGAAGGCGGGGAGGGGGGTTCCCCGCCCGGCCTGACTCTCCTTCCGCGCGTGGCGGGCGGGCAGCGCGCCTGGCAGTGGCGCTGAGCCTCCGCGGGCGCCCAGCCGCGCTGCCCGCCCTCTCCCCCGCGGCCCGGGCTGCCCACCCCTGGCCGCCCGGCGCTGGCTGAGCTCGGGGGCGCTGGGTGCCCGAGGCGACGTGTGTGACGGCCCGCAGGCCGGGCCTCCCTCTGCGGGAGGGGGTAGCTGGAAGGGGGTCGCGCGGGTCTCGGTGCTCCGGGGGCCCCCTCGGGAACGGCGCGTCGTGCTTGACCGCTGCGGGCGGGCCTCTCCAGAACGCCCCGCGTGCCCCGCCTGGGCGGGCGCAGATGCGCAGATCCCTCCCTTTGGCCCTAGTTGGGGAGCCGTGCAGGTGGCATGGCGACGCGGGAGCGCCCTGGAGAAGACCGGGCGAGGAGGCGCAGGGGGAAGATTGACCTGGGGCGGCGGGGTCGGAAGGATGGCCGGGGAAGCGCGTCTTTAGCCCTGCATTGCAACCCACCCCGACCCGTCTCTCTTTTTGCCTGGAGCTCGGCTGGGCGCAAAGATGGAAACTCGGAGTTGTACCGGGCACGTGTTTGACCTATGCGGAGCGCGGGCAGGGGATCGGAGCCCTAGGGCTGCTCCCCCAACCCCGGCGCAGAAGTTTCCAGTGGTAGGAAAGCACGCGGAGAAGGGGAGAGCAATTGAGCAAGATAGAAAGTGAAATTTGGGCAGGCAGGAGCTGCTTCAGCTCAGAAGCTCAGTCATTCATGTACGTAACACTCCCCCATCCTGGGAAATCGAAACATACAGTAAATCCTTATACTGAGAGAGTAACCCACCTCTGCATCGCTAGGGGAGTGCAAAGGGCTAATTTTAGGTGATTAGGAAGGGAAGGAGCTATCATTGTTTTTGAGGACGGATAATCCTTTGCAAGCAGTGTTTCTGATTTGCAAACTGTAAGCTTGAAGTAACTTTGCTTCTTGCTCTCTATCAGGATAATTGTCTCTACTGATTTGTAGAAAGAAGAATTTTACAGCTATAAAGCCTTATAAGCTGCTAGTGCTTCCTGATTACAGATGTTGCTTAGACAACAAAATCAAACCGTTTGGGCTTTTAAAAATATAATTATTTGCATCATTGTAGAAGACCAAAATAGAAAAAAAAATGAAATTGATTTTGACTATTGACCATAGGGAACTTTTTTTTAATCATAAGGGGTTTGGGTTGGATTCCCTTATTGGCTGTATTTGAGTATTTTACTTGTTGCATTGTAATTACAGTAATAGTTTATATACTGTGCTCCAGCATTTTTATTCTATTATATAATTGTCAACATGGGAACAGCTGGTGTAGAAACCATTTCATATATCCACTGGATTATCTATCAAGTTGAGCCAGTTGTAGAGTCCCTGAAGCTATGAGTTATACAACATGTAAATCTATAGCCTGACTGCTTCAAAGGAAGCTGGAAAGTTTAGTTTGACTGAGATTGCGGCCAGTATTTAAACTTGCGATGCAACCTTTCTCAACACTCAATTAGATGTGTTGTGCCAAGGTATAAGCTTCATAATCTCTAAGCAGCATGGAGGTGGTGAGTGTTGCAGTCCCAACACATCCAGGGGAAATCAGTTTGGGGTAGCAATTCACTTACAGCAGGCATTGAAGCTGGACCTACTTTATGCACAATCCAGAGAGAGGTGAATACTTTTAAGACTTGTCAATTTCAACAGGGAACAGTAGAATACATTATGTCCTATTTTAATGAACAGGATGCACAATCCCATAATATATATTCAGAATTAAACTTCACTGTTACAAACTGGAAGGGATGGTAATTTAAATCTTACTTGCAATCCTCTTTTGGAAAATGAAAAGAGACAGGATAGGCTTCCTCCAGTCAGGCACAATCTGTCCAGCTAGGGAGCACATCTATCGGGGACATCACTGTTTAGCCCAGCTCTTGTGGTGGGGCAGAAATGGATCTTCCTGCCCAAAGCCCAGATATACAGAAACCTGAGCCATTGGAAAGCACAAAATATCCACTGGGCAGGGGAATTAATGGGAAAAACACACTTTGCCTGCCTGCTTGCTATATTTATATACTGCCATAATCAACATAGACCCCCAGAGATGTTATTTATTTAATTTTATATCCCACCTTTGTTATTTTTATACATAACTCAAGACGGTGAACATACCAAATAGTCCTTCCTCCTCCTATTTTCCCCACAACAACAACCCTGTGGGGTGAGTCGGGCTGAGAGAGAGTGACTGGCCAAAGGTCACCCAGCTGGCTTTGTGCCTAAGGCGGGACTAGAACTCTCAGTCTCCTGGTTTCTAGCCCAGCAACTTAACCACTAGACCAAACTGGCTCTCATACGTAAAACAGTATTAAAGCCCAAACAGTATTGTTAAAAAAAACTCACCATAAAAAGTAGATACAAATGATAGTCCCTTCTTCATCCCCAGATATTCTCTAGAGTAGTTCCATTTTTACAAACTGCCAGAAGGCCGCTAACATGGCCAGTTCACTGACCATGGGAGGGAGGTTATTCTATAGCATAGGGACTGTAACAGAAAAACATTGTCTGTGGACCCTCACCGTCTTCCCCTCTTAGGGGACTGCTGATAGATTTTGCTGGGGTGCACATACCAGATGGGTCATTTCTACACAGAGAAGCCAGTCCTGCAGATACCAAGAATACCATCTGGAATCCATCCATTGGTTTTAAATAAAGCCAGAACTCCAGATACTAAAAGGAGTTTATTGGGAAAATAAAAATACGGGAAATATAAGGGAGGGTGACAATCGCATGTACTAAATTCCAAATCAGTTGGTCAGCCTAATTAAGCTAGTTGTATATTACATCCATAATCCAAGATCCTGGATTTTGGAACATGTTCAGAATTCATGGCAGACGAGCTTAAGAGAAAATATCTGGGTCTTCCAATTGGATGTTGCTTGGCAGGCCCTCCTTGCTTCTTCCTGTTTCATCTTGTTCCTTCTTTACCCTTTTGAGCACTTTCTCAATTTTATAAAATGCAGAGGGTAAGTGAAATAAATGAAGAATCTATATTCTTTATGAATATAAATCCTCTCTTTATTCTTTATGAGTAGAGATCCCTTTGGAGAAAGAGACCATTGCTTTACTTTAGCCAATCAAGCAAAATGGCCCATCTTGGATGTCATGGATCGAGTGAATAAATTCAGAACTTACCTGGTAGTTAGAACTGCCTTCCTAATTATTGTTTTGCACTGCCTCGTTTTTGCCAGCTATGCAATTTTATGAGAACAATTGTATAGGGGAGGGTTTGGGGAAATTAAAAATGAATGCTGTTCAGGCTTCTCAGCATAAGGTGAATTTACCAGTTATTTTGGGGATACTGTAACAGAAAAGAATGGGTCAGGAAATTGTCACAAACTTAACTTCAAGCCAGTGAGTCAAAAGGTATGGCCATAAGTGCTTAACTTTGGACTGGATTTTTCTGGCAAGAAATCTTACAAATATAGATCCTCAGCAAAGTGTGATACTCTTATATTTTAACTTTAAAATTAACATAGGGAGCTGTCTGATATTGGCACAGTGTAGTGTGTAGTCTGCATCCACCTTCCCTAAATTTGTGCCCCACCTAAATTTGGGCTACAGGAACCAGTCTTATCCAAATCATGATAGCTGGGGATGGTGGGAGTCATAATCAAATACATTTGAAAGGTACCATCTGGAAGAAAGCTGGATAGATAGGGTCTGAAACTGGAAATGCTATGGAGACCTTTCTTTTTCTTTTAATGCAAAGCACATGCTTTACCACCAAACTAAATTTTGATGTAGATAGAGATTGCTGCTGCTCTTTGTGTGTATGTATAGTTATCTGTATGTTGTTAAGATTTTTCTTGGTATATAGACAAAGTTGTCACAACTTCTGACATGAAAATGTGACTAGTGTTGTGTCATTAAATCCCTTGTTCTTATCCAAGCAACTACTGCTGAGCAGTCTTCTTCAAAAGCCTTTGTTACTAGCTTTGAGAAAAGAGAAATAAACCCCTTTTTTCAGATGCTGGAATTAAAAACATAGACTATTATCGTTTTAGCAGAATAGCAAACATGTGCTTTCAACCGAATGGATTGTAAGGGAAAGTGATCTGTTTTCCCACTACTCCACATACTTGCCTGCATTGGATCCATGAGTTAGTAAAGGCAAGGTTGCTTTTCCAGATAAATAAAGGTACTTCCTCTGCTGGATGTTGCAGTAACTGACTGCAGTGTTTTACCCTGGGTGTCTTCTGAAGAAAGTGCTAGCAAACTCATCGTATTTCATAGTCCATAGTATTAAACTTTGCTTTTAACGCCACAGTGGATCTTACTTATAACTGAATAGCCACAGTTCTATCAAAGTAGTCACCATCTGCTATCTGGACAGGTGGTTATGAAAGAGGCATTGAAAGGAAACAGCAATTTGGCATATTGTGCCCAATATGTATGTGCGTATGTATGTCAGAGTTATTTGAGGAATTTTCCATCTCACTTTTGATACAAACTGACCTGATTCGTACTTCACAACTAATGTACAGACTGGAATTTAGTCAGTCAGACTTTAGTTACAACTATAGGCTACATCAGAAACAAAAATAGTTACCATAGGTTACAACATGACACAAAATATCAAATCAAATCAAATTTCATATAAAATATACCACTCACCCTTTTATGGAGAGCCAAAAGTAAATTGTTTTTCCGCATAACCAACCAGTTAATATTTTCCTTAAAACTAAGTCTTAAAAAAAAAAAAAAAAAAGCCTGCCCCCTCAAATATCGAGGCATATCTTCCACTACATCATTCCCACATTTGCAGGCTCTGGAGTCCCGTGGTTATTTTTTTAATAGCTTTCTAAAACTGTCAAACCCAGTTTTTAAAAAAATCTAAGGGGAATATCTGAAAGAAGCTTCAAATAACATTTACATTCACATAGGGTTGACCCCTGGATAGAGCAATCTTTTTTTGCAGGGGGCTACAAACACTACTGTGCTCTGTAAGCTGGGAGGTGGTAGGGAGATCACTACGAAGGAAGCACAAGCCAAGCCAAGAATTAAAAGAGATTACTTTGGGAATGACCACCAAAGGAAAGAAGTGACTGAGAAATAGTCCAGGCAGTATTCAACAGTGCAAAAAAAAGGGGGGGGGCAACAAATAATTTTTTTGCAGTGGCATTTAAATCATATTTATTGGAAATGCGGACCAGTCTCTAGCTTTGTTTGGTAGAGAAAAATATATTTATCCTATTTTTATTTATTTTTCAAATTTCTATCACCGCCTATCTCTCCCCAAAAGAGGACTCTTTTGACTTGAGAAGACAAAAGCTTCAGGGAAAACCCTGAATTAGGTGTTGGATTAGATGTTAGATTAGATTTTAGAATTAAATGTCTATTTAAGAATGTTTTGATTTTTTAAAAAAGTCCTCAAATAGTTACAACACATACAATCAAAAGGAATAAAGCAGAATAAAAATTCATTAAAAACCAATACTGGGAGAGTTAACATTTGGGGACAGCTGATACTGTGTTATAGTTTGATGCAGTAATGCATCTTTTAAAAAATTATCAGCCAAAGATGCATAAAACCTATGAGCCTTGAGGCCTGATACGCTATCGTGGAAGGGAGGTCATTCCACAGGCAGCTGGGATTTCACAAACAGGGATGCAGAGGATGGGAACACACATCCCCACTGAATATTGTTGATGTCTGGGGGCCAATGTAGTGAGAGACCCTGTTTGGTAACCTGGACCCCAGCTGCTTAAGGCTTTGGATACTTTGACAGCTTGAATCTCAGTACAATACATGGCAACACATGTTCTTTTGTAGGAGAGTTGTAATGTCTGTGGTATGGCACTTCAGGTCATAATCTAGCTGCTGTATTGTGTACTTAGCTTCCAGACCAGCTCCCAGGAACAACTTCATGTAGAATACTTTACAGTAAACCAACTTTGAGGTTATAGTGCATGAATCATTGTCATCAAGTGGCCAAACTATCCTTGCCCCAAGATAAGAAGTGCTCCTGAGAGCCAATTTGGTGTAGTGGTTAAGGCACCAAGCTAGAAAGTGGGAGACCGTAAGTTCTAGTCCTGCCTTAGGCACAAAGCCAGCTGGGTGACCTTGGGCCAGTCACTTTCTCTCAACCCTAGGAAGGAGGCAATGGCAAACCACTTCTGAAGTCTTGCCAAGAAAACTGGAAGGACTAGTTCAGGCAGTCACCAGAAGTCAAAACTAACTTGAAGGCACAAAAAAAAAAAGTGCTCTTAGCCACCAAGGTTGCTTAGGCCAATGATAGATTTGGACCATTCCTTAAATGCTAACTAGTTCCTTCAGGGAAACTGCAAGATCTTATCAACTAGGTTTTCTTCTCCTTCAAGGATCAGACAGTTTTCTGCTCAAAAAGTTACCAAAATGCATAAGTTCAGGAGGAATATGTTTAGAAAGTCTTAGCCTGAGAGAAATAATTCTAAAAATTAAATATTTTTGCACATTTTTTAAAAAAATCACTGATTTTGGCACTGCAAATGCTTCTTCAAAAGACAAAATAGTTAGGAAGCAGAATAATATAGATGGTTTTGTTCTCATAACTATTTGAAAGAGTTTCATCTTTAGTATGATGATAATTACAGCTTGACGGGTGGTATTAAACAAGCAAAAAGACCCCCCAAGCCCCTTGATCATGTGAAATTTTAAAACATTGGGTAATATAGGCAACAATCTTTGTCATGGAAGACAGTGACCTATCTTTTCTAGTTTAGATGCTACTAATTTTGTATTTGGAATGAATGTGTACAATACTGGCATTTGTACTGTATATGTTACATCGGAAGTTTAAGGATTTTTAAACCTATGAGTCTGATTGATTATATTTTCACTATTTTAATTCTGTACCTTATCAAACGTTGTCTTACAGTGTTGGAAATGCAAACACTACAGCATTGTGCTGGTGTATCAGAAACAGAGAGTGAAACTGACCAGGCTAATTCATTGCTCTTGCTGACAGAAATGCAAAAATTAAAAAAAAAATTAAAAGCATAAGTGGTGGAAAGGAAATTTTGACTTTTAAAAATCTTTTAATCTACAGCCTTAATTTTTCAGGTAAGGGAAATAAAATGCTTTTGTCTTGAAAATGTCAGAGTACGTATTTTAAAATAAGTTGGGAAATTTCCCTTAAGAACGTGTCATAAAATTGACATTCTGGGTAAAAAAAAAAAAAAAAAAAAGTTTGAATTTTTTGGATGACTGAGTTTAAGCAAAATGTGCCAATGGAAAGTTACCAGAATCATTTTCTGAAAAAGTCTTGGTCAAAATGTGAACCAAAGAGCTTTTTTTTTAAAAGAGCTTTTTCTAATACTTCTTTAGGTTTAAGTACAACGTTATAATTGAAGCAAAACGTTCTATTGACCAGTATATCAAAATCTGTATCATTAATATTTGTGTCCTATTGTAGAAAATGAGATTTCATTTACATCTTTTGTCCCCTCTGTTTATTTTTAGTTCTTACATATAATATTGTTACTCAGTCTTGCCGAAAGCATATCACGTATGGGAGAGGTGTAAAAGGTGCTTGTTTATTGACAACACTTTTGAGATGTATAGTGCAAATAAGAAACACATGGCTATATTGGATGATAACATAATCACACCACGCTCCACCCAATGAATTACTCGTGAGCAAAGCTTATGATAACCTGTGCTAGAATGAAATGTTCAGTCAATAAAAGCATGCTGCTGCTAGTAAATCTAATGGTGAAGCTGCAGAGTGAGGATTAATCATGTCCATCAGGTTTCACCTTCGCTTAGAATCCTGGTCAGTTTCACTTCTCAGTTGTGGAAAAGTCTGTTTTGTGGGCTGTATATATAAGACACAGTAGCAAATCTATAATGTTTGGAATGAAACAGGACATCCAAAATCACCTGCTCCCTCCGTTGCCAGCAACTGAAATGGAGTGATGAATGCTTCTTGCTTCCAGATCTGGGGAGGGTTGAGCAGCCCCACGTTTGTCAGGCAAGAAGATGAAAGTGAAAGAAATGCTTGTAGCACCAGTGGTTTAATTCAGATAACCTTTTTCTTTCTTTCTTTCTTATGGACTGAAATGTTTTCTTACTCAGGGTTATCTTATTGTAGGTGACACATTATAAACAATATCCACCTAATACAAGCAAAGTTTATTCCTACTTTGAATGTCGTGAAAAGAAGACGGAGAACTCCAAATTAAGGAAGGTCAAATATGAGGAAACAGTTTTTTACGGGTTGCAGTACATACTTAATAAATACTTACAAGGTATTTTTTTTCCTAGATTTTCAAATGCCACATTTCCATATTGTCACTGTCATTCCCTGTTGTCATTTCTTTGCTACTTTTTGTGGAGTAAGAGTAACTTTTGAAGTGTCTTAAGTTGGACTTGTATTAAGGATAAATCGTAAAAGAATCCTTGACTTGTCATATGCACTGCAATTGTTTTATCCTGAATTAATTGCTTATATAAATATAAGATCTGGGTTCAGGTATGTCTTAGCTTTTTAATGTTTATTCGCACTTATAATAACAGTTCCTAAAGTTTGAAGAACAGCCTATTCCAGGCCTTCTAAATACAACTTAACCAGATATATTAAATTTTCATGCAGAGAGTACATGCACACTTCCTTGTTTAAGTTACATCCTTATGCTCTAGTGTGCTTTCAGGGGAACTGTTCGTCATGTTCAGCTGCTGAAATATTTGAGAAACAACGAACCAAGCTACTTTTCATGAAGTTCAGTTACATATATTTTGGAGGAAAATTGTTTTATGCAAAAGTGCAAATTCATAATACTTAAAAGTGTGATATCTTGACATTTATGCTTAAAAACTAGTTTTGATTGTTTCCAAATTCCAATTTCTATTCAAGTTAAGTTTTATTAGAACTATGCTTATTTTATTATATTGACTTAAGTGGTAAAATGGATTTGTGTAAAGGATGAAGGCTATAAATATGTAATAAAATATTACTGTTCCTTTTGCTGAAATATAGCATGGGAATGTAGATGCTTGAAGATTCCAATCTCAAGAGGAAGTTTTTTCATCAAACATAAAAAGAAGGCATGTCTGAACTCCCATAAAATTGTACATTTTATGGTCAATCTCCAGTAATCTGTTTTTGGGCAATGTGCTTGAATGCATGGTGAAATCTCAGTTCCAACTATTTCTGGATCAGGCAGATTACAAAATCAATTTTAATTGAACTTCAGCCCTAGCTATAGAACAGAGATCATTTGCGTCACTTTAGTGGATTATCTGTGCCAGGATTGAGATTGGGGAAAGTACTTGATCAGTTGAGCTAGATTTCTCTGCAGCTGTTGATACAATTGACTAACTGCCTGGCTGGAATGGAGCTTGGAGGTACCATAAAATGGTATTTCCCTTCATTCCTGGAAAGTTCCAGAAAGTAACACTGAAGGACTCCTGTTCAGCATCTTGTCTGTTGTCCATGGTGTCTTCTAGGGTTCTTTCTTATCTCCTCTGTTATTTAACATTTAAACTATATTACCAATTGAGTTATTCAGGATCTGGGAATTTATTATCACCCATTACACTATTAACACCCAATTATTATCTATCCAGTTAATGTATTTGGATTCTGGGTCCAAATATCAATTACATTGATAGAATGGATGTGATTAAATACATTGAAGATTGCTTTTAAGCGGTAGAAAGGAATCTTGGATGTATTGTACTCTCTTAGAAAATCTTGGGATGGTTCGGATGTGTGTTTGAATTCATCTTAAAACTGGATGTCATCCATGCTTTTTCAAACTAAGATAAGTGCATTTATTTCTGAAGCTGGCCAGCCTGGCCTTAATTACATCTCATCTGAACTACTGAAAAGCCTTTGAAAAGGGTCTGGAAACGTAGCCAGGTGAAAATACATTAGGTCACTATATGTAGAATCTGATTTACGTTACAACAGTTTCATGGATTACCATTCTGTTTCTGGGCATAGTTAGGATTTTGCACCAGGGTAACTAAATGAGCATATATGCTTGCCCAAGTTTGAAGTTATTCAGCAGGAGATATCTTTATTTGCTCCAATAACTGAAGTATGTTTGGCAGGAATTCAAGATCCTTCTTAGAGGTGGTTTCTAAGTTCTGGAAATCCTTGTTCTTTTTCTGACCACCTGCCAGCAGATAGATATTTTTACTTAGGCCTTCAGCCATACTAGCCAGCTGTTACAGTCACTCTAAATGATGCACACAGTTTAATAGTTAAATTGTTTTTGTTAATGTGTATTTTACTGTTAGTTGCCTTGAGCATCACTTGGGAATGAATACATCTAAGAAAACTGTCCTCTGATACAAAAACTTGGACAAATAGGAGTTGCTGTCAATCGTCTGTTAAAAGGTCAATGTGGCTTCTTGATTTATCATAGTAGCTTCTCCAAAAGCAACAGCAGTGGAAGTAATAATATTCTAAAAAATAAACTGGGCTGAGATACTGCAATGGAGCTGTTTTTCAGATTATCATTTCCATATCAATCTGCATAAAACCAGTTTGCCTGAATCTGAGGAATAGTTTTAAGATTGGGATATATTCCCACTTCTGGCTAACCATATAATAAATGGAGAAAAGTCAATTAGCCATAATCCAGAATAACTGCACACATTAACCAGTTTCTTCTAGAGCATAATACAAGTTATTGTGTAACCAACTTTTAGAGTAGATTCTCATTCTTAAACAGCACTTCTTTAAGTATATAATACAGTTTAAATTGTTTCATAGGCAAAGTGGTAACCAAAGAGAAAATACAGATAGCCAAAGAGGTATACAAGGAACACTTTCAGGATGATGTCTTCAATGAAACAGGATGGAACTATATTCTTGAGGTAAAAAGAAACTGAATTAATATTTACATTTGGTAGAACATTGTGTCCCTCTGCACATACATAGACTTACTGAAAAGAGGGTTGTCCATGAAACTGTCAGAAATTATCTCTCAGTTTGATAGAGCTATTAGATGCTTATTTTTTTAAATGAAAGTTCATAGAGTAAAGCAGTGTGCCTTTCACATGGCAAATGGAAATTTAAATGTCAAATAGAAGGAATTGGCTTCTCTGTAGAAAAATTTGGAGAGTTGAATGTGCTGGCCAGTTGTTCATATGGAATATGAAATAAGACTGTCTAAAAGAGCTTTTTAATGTTTGTTCTGTGAGTAAAGATCTCTTAGTAATTTATATGTGTCTTTCAAGCATGGTAAGTTAGTTCTATCTCAAATATTATGGTCCTTTAAATCAGAAGTTTTGAATTTTTTCCTGGTATGTCACAATCTATTTCTTATGGAGGCTTGCCTTCCTTGTGGAAATCATTATTTTGTTCCAAAGCAGCATTCTGTTAATACCCAAGATACGTTGAATCTTGCTAATGTAGTTAAAACAAGAGCAAAGATTGTAACTGAAAAGATGACATTTATTCAATATTCTTTTGAGGCAAACCAGAGAAATCTGTAGCAGTAACTTTGGATATCTGAAAGCTGTTAGATAAAAAGTATCTATTTATATTAAAACCTATTTTTCATTCAGTGAAATAGATGGTGGTATTTGACTATTTTCCAAATCATTATTCTCTATTTCTTTTTTATATAATAGAAGTATGATGGCCATCTTCCTATAGAAATAAAGGCTGTTCCTGAGGGCTTTGTCATTCCAAGAGGAAATGTACTTTTCACAGTTGAAAACACTGATCCAAACTGTTACTGGCTTACAAACTGGATTGAGGTAAGTAGCGCTGAATTTTAAATAAATAAATGGGAGCTATGATGGAGATGTAAAAAAATTAGGCATAGAGTGTAGAAACTGAATTGGATGAGTTCCCACACCCCCAGAACGCTAGACCCCAGGTTCAGTAAACAAACTTGAGTTGAGGAAGATTTGTGATAAGATAAAAAGAAATACTATTTACAGCATGTAGTTATATTATGAAATTGCTTCCTTAAGATTTAGTAAGATCCAACACCTTTCTACAATTAAATCAGTTCATAGAAGATACAATCAATATGCTTCTCTTGTTGAGGAACAAGTGAGTTCTCTTGTACTCATATCCTGTTCCTGAACTTGCAATAACATCTAGGTTCCCACTGTAGGAACAGAATTCTGGATAGAGGGGCCCAGGGTTTTTCAACCAGGGTTCCGTGGAACCCTAAGGTTCCACAAGAGGTCACTAGGCGTTCCCTGGGAGATCATGATTTATTTTAAAAATTATTTCAAATTTGGGCAACTTCACATTAAGGAGGTAAGTTTCATTCTTGATTTTTAGTTTAAGAACACTGTGAATATATATATACAGGCCTACCCATGAAATGAATATAATAATTTTGTAATTTCTGGCCTATAGTTGAGCCTGAATGTGCAGGGGGGGTTCCCGGAGGCCTGAAAAATATTTCAAGGGTTCCTCCAGGGTCAAAAATTTGAGCAAGGCTGGATGGGCCTATAATCTGGCCAGCAGGAGTATGGTAATCTGTAAGTATATGTGATTACCATGTGCCATACCTAACTTTCAGTGCTGTGTTGGTAGTTCCCATTCCTTACTACATTTCAGTTTTTATTTTCAGTCTGCTTCAGAGTTGGAATCTTCTCTTTTGTTTATGGTGTACATTATCTTTTACTAGACTATTCTTGTTCAGTCATGGTATCCAATCACAGTGGCCACAAACTCCAGAGAACAAAAGAAGATATTGGCAAAATACTTGTTAGAAACCTCAGGCAGTTTAGAAGGACTGGAATACAAACTTCATGATTTCGGTTACAGAGGGGTCTCTTCACAAGAGGTAATGCTCAGTTTGTTTGTTTGTTTATCTTTAAAGCATTTGCATGCCACTTCCCATTGAACATCCTCAAAGGGTTTACCATAAAATACCAACACTTAAGCACTATCTTTAAGCAGTTGAATAAAGATGTACATGAAAACATCGTATAAAATATACAAAGTGAAATAAATTATAGCATTGGGAATTAAAAACTACAGGAAAATGTTAAAACTACCATAGCAGCACTGACACATTGTTTGAAAATCTGGGAGAACAATGATCTGCTGAAAAGACAATAAACGTGACACCAGGTGGACATTCCTGGGATAGACATTCCAAAGTCAGGGATCTACCACTGAAAGGATCTGTCCTCAAATAGCCATTTGCTGAACCTCAGAATGGAAAGGTTTTTAGAGCAGCCCGTTTAAGGTGATCTTAGGTCAGTGTTTCTTAACCTCCACAACTTTAATGCTGGCTGGGGGAATTCTGGGAGTTGAAGTCTGCGTGGCTTAACATTGCGGAGGTTGAGGAGCACTGTCTTAGGTTATAGGTAGGAATGTATGGAGTGGAGGCGTTCTTTCAGATGCTGTGGTGTCAAGCTGTGAAGGCCTTTATATATTAATGTTGGGGACTGGAAACCATCTGAGAGCCAGTGAAGAGTATAAACAGTATGGTCTGTTCTGTTCATATCACCCAGCTACAGTTAGTACTCTTGCCATAGTATTTTGTAGGAACTGAAATTTCTGAATCATAAAGCTTATATCTCAGTAGGAAGCGGTCTGACTATGACAAGGGAATAGATGAGATATCCCCTACTTTCAGGTCACTGTAGGAAAAAAAAAATCCAGAATGTGATTTGCCACCTCTTTTGAACCAGTATCAAATTGAGACAGATCCATGTTGTCAAGGCAGCCATGAAGTCCTCAGCATCCCCATCCAAAGCAAATCTTGCAAAATAAATATGCGGAAAGTTGGATCATAAACAGGAATATTTTGTGGAAAGTTAATTCTGCATCTGGATTTGGTAAACTTTGAATACACAATGTTTCTTTTCTATATAATACTAAATTGTAGTAAAAAATGAATGGCACTTGTTATCTTAATTTATATTTATCTTAATTTATATACTTTTTATATACTTTTACATAAGTAAAATAAAAGTATGTAATTTTATGTACTGTTACATATGTATTGTAAAACTGGAGAAAGAACTACTTAATTAGATTCTACTGTTCATTAAGATAGAATGCTCTAGTAATACTCATTTTGGATGAGTGTGCCTGCAATTTGAAATCATGTTTTTTCAGACTGCAGGAATAGGAGCTTCTGCACATTTGGTGAACTTCAAAGGAACTGATACCGTAGCAGGGATTGCTTTAATTAAGAGATATTATGGAACAAAAGACCCTGTTCCCGGTTATTCTGTTCCAGCTGCTGAACACAGGTATCTGTTTATTTTATTGACACTATGTATATAGCAGCCTATTCTTCCTGTTACCCTCAGCAGGTGATAACACATCAAGCCAATCTTAGGTTGATCTTGAAAAAGCTAAGCAACATCAGACCTGGTTGGTACTGGAGAGGGGCCATTAGGGAACCAACGGCTTAGGGATTAGATTTGGAATTTGAATTCACATCTCAGGAAAAAAAAGCTATGGTAAACTACTTCTATCTTGCCCAAAACCCAATGTGGTATATTCACTTAGCTATCAGGTATCACACCATCATTGAGGGAGACTTTAATTTTTACTCTTCCTATGTTTGCAATCAGATTTAGGTCCTGCTGCAAATATGGCTGCCACAACTACAGAAGGCTATTTTATATACATATAAAGGTTATATACATATAAACCACTCATGCGACATGGTTGCAGTTAATTCGCAATTCTGATATCAACCAGTAACTTCTGGTAGTATTCTTTTTATCTGCAGCTTTATTTGATGAGTTGAGTACCTTGCATATAAATTCATTAAAAAAGTAATGAAAGATTCAAGTTGTTGAATTAATTCATACTGCCATGTACATTTGTTTTTCCAGTTCCTTTTGGAAATCTATCAAGCTACTACAATTTATTCAAAAAATGATATTCTTCTCATTTCAAATGCATTGGTACATTTTGTTGTGCCCTGTTTTGGGATTATTTTTAGTAAAAAGCAGGGTAAGAATTGTTACAAACAGTGTTTGTCCAAAGTTTCTTTGATTTAGGGCTCCTGTGGTTCATTGCTTTGGGGGAGGGCATTTGGATTGCTTAAGTGCTGTTCAGCGTATGTCAGAGAAATATAATGTGGGAATAAAATAGTATAAAACTGGTACTCCTTTTTCAGTTAGAGATCATCATCTTGAGATCATGTTGAGCTTATGCTTACAAATGTTGAAGCACCTTTGATTGCACTCTAAGTAAAAGTTCAGTGCTATTGGTTAATCCCATAAAAAGATGGGTCTCTTGTTACTGTTTAGTCAAAATATACACTCCTTTTAAAATTCATTTTTACATGCCCTCTACATGAAAGCATACATGCCTGTTATTTTTCTAATCAGCTCATTTGGAAATTTTTGTAAGAAGAGTCTTCATGGTTAGTTCTTTTGGGAAATCTATACTATACTATAGAAATGGATGATCTAAGATTAATCAATCTACAGGGTGAGCTGTTTGAGATAGGAGTTGTGGAAAGCTTCCATAAGGCACTGAAGATTTTTAGCTGTTTCACATGAACAAAAACATTATCTAAAGTTGCTTCAAGAAAACAGCACTGTTTGCTACCTTAGGGACTTTTGATCACAAACAGAAGTATAAAAAAGTAAATAAGTATAATTATATCAGAATGAATTGTTGTTGCCTAACATATGGTTGTGAAGGAAAATACAGTTGGACTAATGTACACATCAATTTAATAAAATCTTTTGTTCTTCCAGTACTATAACAGCTTGGGGAAAAGACCATGAAAAAGATGCTTTCAAACATATTGTGACACATTTTTCTTCAGTGCCTGTATCTGTGGTCAGTGACAGTTATGACATTTACAACGCTTGTGAAAAAATATGGGGTGAAGATTTAAGGCATTTAATTGAATCAAGAACTGCAGAAGCTCCCCTCATCATTCGGCCAGATTCAGGAAATCCTCTTGACACTGTGCTAAAGGTAATGGCTCAGAGTTATCTCAAGATTTTAAAATTAGATAGTAAAATCAATTATTGCTAAATCACTAAACCAGTGCATACTGCTTAGCTGCTTGAACCAGGCTTCTGTGTTCTTCAGCCCACCCATACATCCCAAATAAAAACCACACAAAATTAACTGAATTGCCAGGATGCGAAATGAATACAATAAGTAGTGGTTTTGTTTGATACATATCTTGCTTTTCCTTCAGGAGCCCAAGGCACTTTCTCCTCCATTTTTTCCCACAGCTCTGTAGGTTGGGTTGAGTGAGAGGATCTAAAAATCACCCAGTGAATTTCCATGGCCAAAGTGAATTTTAAGAGAAACAACACCTTATTTCATCTGTGCTTCTTTAAAAGTGGATAATTTCATTTTACTGATATGAGGAAGAGCTTGATAAACGATCACAAATGTTTCACCTACAGCTTATGTTCAGGAATATAACTCTACCCCATTTGTTTAAATTGGCACTGGTTTCCCACAGACAGGTGCTGCATAATGTAAACACTTCTGAAAATATATTTACAGCTGTATTTAATTCTCAGTGTAGCTATTCTGTCTTTCTAAGAAACTTGAATGTATTTTTAGAAGATAATCTCAAAAAACTAAACTCCAGCAGCAAAACCATGAACGTTAAAATGTAAAACAAAAGCACCCAAAACATCAAAAGTACATTCCTTCCTTTATCTAATGCCGAAGACAATCCTTACAAAGATGCCTGAAGGCTAGAAGGAAGGAATATATAATTAATGTCTTATATGGGGTGACCTCTCCATCACCAGCACCTCCGTGTAATATTACTAACTGTCAGTCTTCTTATCCTAAATAAATAAGAATATCATCATCAGCATTTAAAAAAAAATTAGGAACCCAGTGGTGAAATTGTTGGCTTTTTATTGCGGTTTCCACTTCTGCCTTAGAATGACTCAAGGCTCTGGTCTTTCTAATTTAGTTTGTTCCTCATCTCTGTGGCAGAGAATTTCTCATCAATGGGCCAAATGTGGATCAATGCAGAATGCCATCCCTCATCCCAGATCACAGCCCCTCAAATAGCATTGGCTGGGTTACTGATACTAATTAGTCCTTCTTGATATTCCTTTGTTTAAAAAGCTGATTGAGGGAACCTTGAGGGCAAACAACATTTGGAGGCAAATATCTTTTCACACTCATGTCCATTTTTTGGTACATCTGTGGCTACACATTTTTTGGTACATCTGTGGCTACACTTTTTTTGGTACATCTGTGGCTACACATTTTTTGGTACATCTGTGGACCAGTTTCTACTGACAGATGCAGGTAACATGCATGGTCCTGAAAGATACACCACAGAATGACGCAATATTCTCCATACAAGCATGCTTTGTCACAGTCTTAACCCAAGGTTTCCTTCAAAGAATAATTTTAAGCAGTGACAGTGTTTGGATTTTTCTTTCTTTAGATATTTTTGGTATATAACTTCAGTTTTGAATTCGTTTGAATTTGTTATCCAGAGGGTTTATTTAATGGAATGACTGATTGAATTGCTTAACATTTACATTGGGCTTTGTTTCTGTGTTTGTTCTGGTAGGTTCTGGAAATTTTAGGGAAGAAGTTCCCTATTGTAGAAAATGCAAAAGGTTATAAAGTGTTGCCACCTTACCTCAGAATTATTCAAGGAGACGGTGTGGATATCAACACGTTGCAAGAGGTGGGGTTTTCTGATTAATGTGCAGATAGGTACTTCAGTTACCTTTTAACAACTGTACCTTAACTTGTGGTTATGTTCTCAAACTTGTCTATTCAAACATGTTTTTTAAAAGTCTGAGAAATATTTCTCTTTCCCTATAAAATTCAATAGAAAAATAAGGTACGTCTTAATAGCCTAGTTCTTAAAAAGCTGTATTTGCAGAGAACAGCTGAATCCATAGCTAAAATTCCTCTAGTTACCTTTTTTCCCTCCTGCATGTTTCTTTTGCTGGCACTTTCCCCTTCTTTCAATTTTCACTCATTGCTAGTGCAGTTTTTTGCAATCCAGGAGTCCCCCAGTGGTTGTTGACATCTGACTGGATGCATGTTATCTGACATGAAATTTCAGTTGGGACAAAAGCTTCTAAGATCTCATGTCTATCATGAAATCTTGCAAAACCTTGCCATATCCTCTTTGTTCTAAATTACAGGAAGTAGAGTAGAGAGAAGCCAGAAATCTTGCAGGCCCTGTTGAATGACCTTGGGGACAAAATGGTGCCACATGATGCTATGCTGAAGGTCACAGTCTTGGCCTGTAATGCTTTTTGATGACCTTGTTCTGTGTGTAACTTGACATGTACAAAGCATTATTTAACCTTGAACAGACTCTGTTCAAAGGAAAATAGCAATGTCTCCCTGTTGCTGTCTTTCAGCTGGGAAAGAAGTTGCGTACATTTTCAAACTTGTTCCTTGTAGTTTGGACTTTATGTACTAGGAGATAAGTAGCTGGATGCAAAGGATTGTCCTGCACAAACTGACCTTTCCAGATTGAATAACAACAGTGTACGGCCGTTGGATATGTCTTGGGCCACCCAGTCAATACCTTTGTCTTTTTTTCCATTTATTTTTAAGTAGATGTGCATTTTCTTTTTAAACCTTGGGCACCTATAGAACTTTCAGCCACCCTGTGTTTCCTTACATAAAATTCTTCTGGGCTGTATGAGAATTCTTCACAGAAAAAAAGGAAAAGGCCATGGCAACCACAAACGGGTTTTCCTATTTTTCAGCCAGCTGACACCAAAAGGAGAAATGAGAAAGGCAAGGGCACTCCCAACATTTGGTGATTGACATTGCCTCCATAGACTTTATTTGTGGTGATGAGAAGAACTCTTCTTAAAATTCCAGAGGTGCCCGTGCCTTACAAAATGTTGGAAAGATTAGCATAGGGGTTGGGAGAGGGTTAACCATGGATTTCTTAGCTACTTCAGAAGATTTCTTAAAAGGCACTGGACAACTATTATCTTCTCTTTCATAGTCTACATTTCTGTTTTTGTAAGTTATGCTTACCCACAAAAGGTTTATGCACAATTTTTCTTTTTGAAAAAGTAGAGTCAGTGCACGTGGATTATGAGGCATATGCTTAATTTAGAAACTGTACCTTACTCATGCAATGCTTAAAGCATTTTCTGTGACTTTCAGATAGTGGAGGGAATGAAACAACAGAAATGGAGTATTGAAAACATTGCCTTTGGCTCAGGAGGAGGCCTACTGCAGAAATTAACTAGAGATCTCTTGAACTGCTCCTTCAAATGCAGTTACGTGGTTACCAACGGCCTTGGGGTATGTTCTCTAAATGTAATTTTTACCGTAGAGAAAAACAGGAATTCACTGAGGTCAGTGTGTACAAACTCATTTTGAATTTGGGTTCTAGGTAGATGTCTTTAAAGATCCTGTAGCTGATCCTAACAAACGTTCAAAGAAAGGAAGATTGTCTTTACACAGAACCCCAAACGGAGACTTTGTTACACTAGAAGAAGGCAAGGGAGATCTAGAAGAATATGGACAGGTATGTTAAATGCTTAAATTTCCCTTGCGGTCTTGAGGGAATGGGGATAAATAGCTTGTAATGGTATTTTAGAATAGAAACACAAACATGCTCACGGTAATTCTAAACTAGCACATCAGTGGTGACATGATTTGGCACCTAGAGAATAGAAAAGCAATTCAGAGTTTTCAGTAGTTTCTGCCTTTTAATACTTAGTTATATTTCTTTTGTATACACACACACACACAAAACATGCAAGAACGTACTTGTGCCCTACACTAATGAAAACTAGCATTATTTATGTATTGAATTATTAATGTTTTTTCAGTTAACCGTAAGGGAAAAACAGTACAGCGATTTCAAAGTAGTCTTTCAGTCAAGAACCCAGCAATACAATAACTTGTTCAAAAATGAAAAGATAGGTAACATCCTGCAGATCATTGCAGAATTGATAAAGATGTTTATCCTTCCGCTTAAAGTAACAGGGTTTTTGTAACTGCAGAAGTACCAGAAAGGCACTTCATGCTACGACCAACCCCTGCTTTGTTTCAAATCCTCTTGTTATATCTCTTTTATAACATGCTGTATATTTTATGTGTGTGTGTGTGTGTGTGTGTGTGTGTGTGTGTGCATATATATATATATTTATGTTTGTGTGTGTGTGTGTGTATGTATATTGTGTATATATATAACAGAGTCTCTCCGTTTGGAGGAGATGGGCGGTGACAATTTTGATAAATAAATATTTTGCTTTACACCACCCACCCCAGTTCATGGAGGATAAGACTCTCAGTGGCCATTAGCCAAATTAATAATCTCTGGTGACAAAGATGATGCACATTTTGTTTGTGACCATCCTGTAGACATCTGAATGAGTGCTGTGGGGATAGAATACTAGTTAGACCGATCAAAAATGACTCTCGTATTCTTAAATTTTGTATTCAGAAGGCTTGTGGTCTAATCTCTAGCTTTTCCAGGAAAAACTGCTATCTAAATACTTGGCTACTGTGGGTGTTATTAAGCTATACCAACCAACGATCTGGCTCTGCTTTTAGATCCAGAGAGTAATATGTGTGGCCAGGCTGTTACATACAGTGCATTAATTTATTTCTAAACTGCCCCGTATCACATATCTCAGAGTCAATAGATGGGTCCTACAGCAGCCATTAAAAAATAACCTTAAATAACAAACCAAAATATCACATTCCGGAGACTTGCATAACTAGCTGAGCCATAACCTGTTACCTAAAGTAGGTCATTGTCGGTGCCTGCTAAACCTCTGAAGAGAAGGCCATAACTGGAGTGGCATAGCTGCTGTGGAATATATATATTTGCTAGTGATAAGATAAGAGGTTGAAAAGCTCCACAGCAGATCAACCAAGGAAATAATAGCATTTTTCCATCAAATAACCTGGGCTCCAAAGTGTTTTGGCTTTAGATGTCTTCACTAACACCTTCAATTCTCATCACCAATAAATTGGCAGATACCGTGGTATATTGTAATTGTAAATTAAAGAACCATTATTGTGGGGGCTAATAAGCTGCTCCAGGTGGTGTTCCCATATAGAGGAAACCTGCCTAAACCATAACACATGTGAGACCTGTAGCGGCCTGTTTAAGTCACTTACTTTTTTTGGTAGATGATGCATTATTTTTACTAAAGCTGCAACAAATAATGTTCATTTGCAGGATCTCCTTCATACAGTGTTTAAGAATGGAGTAGTAACGAAGACGTACTCGTTTGACGAAATAAGAGAAAACGCCAAGTTGAAGACTAGTGAATTTTCCATGGCATCTCACTAAAGTTTCATTCCATGTTGGTATATGTGCAACAATTATGTACTGATAATAGTTTCTTGTAGAGATCTGTGTGTTTGTGTTTGCCACATCCTAGCCAAATTATTTGTTGGTTTATGGACATCAGTGCCCTAAATTTTTTAATTCTTTTTTTTTTTTTTTGGCCAGTCTAAAACTGAAATATTTACAGCTGAAAACATGGTCCGTGTAGTTCTAGGGCCCTTTGCTAGTAGTGATTCGATCTGGTATGGATCTCAATGAGACAGTGATGAGATGTTTTATAAATAAATATATATATATATATACATATATATATATATTAGCATATCACAAAACAGATTTACCTAATAGTATCATCGCTTTATGTTTATAATTAACCTGTATTTTTGTACAAATAAGATTGTGTAAAATATATTTAAAGTTTCAATAATTCTGTCTTTCCAAGTTTTCATGATTTTTATGAGCACAGAATTTCAAGGAAATAGCCAGGGGTGGGAAAACTCATTGCCTTTTTTGTCCATTGATCAGCAAATAAAACATGGCCTTAAGTTTTATGGTGAGAATTGTGCTGCTTGAAAGTTTTAATCAGGATAGCGCGCTCGGAACTCAGAGAATGGACTGGGTGGTTCTGCCATTAAAAGCTAAACTTCTGTATCCATCGAAATGGTGTGATGCATGACTTTGATAAATGCATCCCTTTGTTTGAGAGCAGGAGATATTAATGGAATGCCAAATATTGAGTAACGTCTTGCTGCAACAAATATTGCCAAGTTCACCTCACTCTTCAAAAAGTGAGGCTGCAACCTTATGCCCGCCCACATAGGTATAAAATCCAGTGGAACTCAGTGGGATTTATTCCAATAAACTTGCATGACAACTGACAGCAAAGCTATGAAATTTCCTTCCAACTGGAACAGAATCGTGTAAAATAGTGACAGGTGTGCAAATGGTTATATTATTTGGATTTTATTTTTCCATATATTGTAACAAACTCCAAAACAAAATACTGAACTGAATAGTGCACTTTTAAAACTTTTTTTGTATTTTGGTCTTCAGTTTTGCTTTTTTGTCAGATTGGATGTTAAATTGTATAGATGTCTTAAATATTTTTTGTTAAATAATTCTAATAAAACATGATTCTAGCCAAACTCTTTTTACACTGATAGCTTTCCCTAAAAAAAGAAAACACTATGCAGAGGTTAAGTATTTCAAAAGAAACTAAATGCAATGAATGAGACTTTTTTCATGACTGCACTTGAATAATTTTCTACACATGCTCTGAATTGCTGAATTAAGAACAAATTTGTTTATGTTAAGGCAGGCTGTATTAAATTCTCAGGTGTATAGCCATACATAAGGATGGTTATTGGAAAAAGGACTTATCAGTCTTTGAGGTGGCAATAAAGTTTTGATTTGAGGGCTATGATTTTTTAATCACTGTATATCTGGAATTTATATTAAGTTTAAACTATTATTTGGAAAACAGTTCAGAAGAGCTCTTAACAAAATAAACTAAAGCAAGAGAATATGCTCTTAAACATGTTTGGAAAGCCATATTTTAATGTTCTGCTCTGAAATATATTTAATTGTCAGATACGTTAGGACAATTATGCCCAATCTCAATCATTTATTTTGCTTAATAAGGTTTTGAATATTATGTGTGCTTAAACATGGGATGGATGTATTGTTATTTGATTAGTTTTTTAAGCAATGAGTTGCATGCCCAGAAATAAACATACTTAAATACTTACTTAAACATACCCATCAGACTGTTCTTTAGGAGTATGCAGTGTTGTGTTATGCACAGAAAGGGAGTAGGAAATAGCCAGATAATTTAAAAGCATGAAGAAATAAAAGGAAATGGGGCTAAATCTAACCTTATTTCAGCCCCATTCACTATGACTTTTCACCCTTCCTTCTACCTTGTCCACTGAACTTCATTCAATCAGTGTCTTTTATCTCTTCACCTCTGATGATCTCAACAATGCCATTCGACCATGACTTTCTCAGAATTCTCTTCCTCACGACTCCTTTATTCTTCTTTCATGTATTGTTTGTATTACAGTTCGATTCTTGTTCATTCTCTAAATGTGACTTTAGCATACTTTTCTCATACTAGTCATTCACTTCTATATTCAGTCCGCATTCATTCAACGCCAATTCATTCATGACCTCTTTCTTCTTGTTTTACTGTGCATACTTGAAGTACCCCACTCTCACTGCATGAAACTTTGGATTTCTCCTGACAGACCTAAGTCTCACTTCCATATAATGAAGCAGGTAGAAATATGCTCTTAAATACATTTTGTTTCTTTCAACAAATATTTTTCAAAGCAAACCACTATTGCTACCTTTCTACCAGCATTTGCACATCCTAAAATTTCTCCATCAATTTTTCTGCCTTTAGTATATGTTCTATCAAGGTACATAAATTCATTGATTTGGTATAGTTTTGTCATATTGTTACCTTGCAATCTTACTTCACTTTCCCTATCAAACACAACTACTTTGGTCTTCAATGCGTTAAGTTTCAGATTCATGTTCTTTTAAGCTGAATTCTTCCAAATACTCTCCCAGGCATGTTCAACAAATGAAAAACTAACAACACTACAAACTCCTTGTGCTTTTTGCATACCTTTCCCTTTGTATAAGGCAGGGTTTCTTAACCTTAGCAACTTTAAGATGGGTGGACTTCAACTCAACTTCAAGCTGGCTGGGGAATTCTGGGAGTTGAAGTCCACCCATCTTAAAGTTGCTAAGGTTAAGAAACCCCAGTATAAGGGAACAATAATGGTATTCTTCCAGTCAGGCATGGATGCTGTCTTCACATTGCACATTAAACAAGTTCCACAACCATTCTGTAAGCAAGCCTTTGAGATGGGCAGCCATATAAAATAAATAGCTAGCTAGCTACCTAGCTAGCCTCTTTGGTACCTGAACATTTCTCTAGTTACACCATCTACACTAGTAGCTTGCAATTTTTCAGCATCCTCAGAGCATTTAGGACTTCCATTTCATCTGTTTTTATCCTTGGGCATCTAGCAAGGAAATTCATTTTAGATCCCACAGATACCCATGCCAAAATCTAAAGGACTTCTTCCAGCATTCGCTGGCTTCAGTTTCATCCCAAATCGTTTCAGCACTTTCAGATGGAGGCATCTCATTTTTGCAGCAAATCATATTCCTGTAGGCATTTGCTTTACTCATCCACAGCCTTTTTCACTTAATTCCACCTGGCATCCCTTTTCATACTTCTTATAAATGTAACACAGAGCGCTCTTGTGGCACTCTGTAACATAATTCTTTTCACTCTCTTTCAAGCATTTTCCGCATCCTTTTTTCTCACATCGACCTTCCATTCATTCTGTTGCAAGAATCGTCAGTCTTCTAATACTCTTTCACGCAGGACTCATTATTTTGCCAGCAGTTCTACTACTTTCACTATTTTCTTTCACATACTTCCTTTTCCTCAAGATCCACTACTAAATCATTGCTCATCCCAGATTCAGAATCTTTCATCACTTTCATATTCTTCAGTAACTCTTTCCGATTTTCTTCAAAAACAATGAAACCAGTGACCTTTTTAATTCATTACTTTTCCTTGTGTACACAATACTCTTGCCTAAACCTTGTTTTTGAAACTTGGTTCTAAGCAAATCTTCCTTTTTCCGTTCTCATTCTTCTTAGATCTTTTTCTGTATTTGCTCATCTTGTTCCCACCCATCTATTCATGTCTCCTACCAGATTTTTTTTCCTCCCAAATCACAGTCATTCAGAATGTTGCGTAGTTTTCCCTAAAGCTCATCACTGGTTCGATTTTTACCATTTTCTGGAGCATCATGCAGCTATTACTTGCCTATGGATTCCTACTTTCATGCACATCCACAACAATCCAGAAAACCCTATTTCACACTCTCTGATAAACACCTTCACTGCCCTGCGTGTATTCAAATCCACACAGGCATCCTTCGTATCTATTACATACTCAAAATTTACATTTTTGTATTTGGCTTTGAAAAGGCCTTCTTAAACATGATGAATTTTCTTCGTGTATATTGGGAATTTATATAATTAATGTTCGTGTGTAAATTATTCACTGATATAGTTGTAGGGATGTGAAGGTCCAGATTAAAAGATAATTTTTTGGGAGGAAACGAACGTTTTGTTCTTTGCTTCATTTTTAAGTAAGC
The DNA here is from genome assembly GCF_035149785.1 of Candoia aspera. Taxonomy (NCBI): domain Eukaryota; kingdom Metazoa; phylum Chordata; class Lepidosauria; order Squamata; family Candoiidae; genus Candoia; species Candoia aspera. Next base: position 68,575,793 of record NC_086159.1, read on the forward strand.
TTTGTATCTGTTGAGGGGAAGATTTCCCAAGGATTCCTATACCTGCCAAACAGTATTGAGCTCTTACTGACAAATTTAATGTGAAGATGATTGGCATCTGGAAATGCGAAGCACTTTGGTTTTAAATGCAATGTTACTGTACAGCAGTGTTTCTCAGCCATGGCATCTCGAAGATGTGCGGACTTCAACTCCCAGAATTCCCCAGCCAGCCATGCTGGCTGGGGAATTCTGGGAGTTGAAGTCCGCACATCTTCCAAGTTGCCAAGGTTGAGGAACACTGCTGTACAGTATAGAGTTTGAATCTTGAATGTCCTAATTCTTCTACACAGAGAAACTGTCTTTTTGGGTTTATCTTTAAACAATTAGGTTTGTAGAAACTGGTTTTTAAGCTGCTTTTTCATTTTAGTATAAATGTCTTTAGGATTTGCAGTGGGGAGATATTTTGTGTTTCCTCTAAAAATAATTTATTTATAACCTATATTTAAGGTAAGAATTTTTTAGGATTTTTTTTTCTGAGAATGATCATGATACAGGTAATGAATCTTATGATAAAGAGGATCTACACTGGGAAGCTTTAAAATGGATTTATTGTCTGCCAGAAAAATCTAACCATAAATAGAACTTCCTCTAGTTTTACATTCCTTCTTAGCCAAGTGAGTATTCTTCACCTAGATTCTGTGTTGAAGTAGATATCATGTACTGGCATCTAATACAAATGTAATAAACGTGGAAATAAAGTTTTAGTTCCAGGAGTAAAACCTAAAGCTACTTGACTTTATTTTAGATACAGGTTGATAGACAAGCTTATGACTGCTATATCCATTATGAAACCTCTTCTAATACAGAGGGGGAAACGCTGTAACGAGGAAGCTCTGTGCTCTTTGGAGAGGCCGTATTCTCTAGGCACTAGTCTGGAGGCTGGAAATATATCCACCTGTAGCCTGACCTTCCCCTGAATAGTGAAGCACAATAACAGTTGGACTCAAGTGATACGAGATTCCCCGTAGATCTGCTTAACAGTCATACTGGCAGCCCTCCTTTGTCTTTCTGGAAGGCACATGAAATAATATTGTAGGTGTATACGTAACATTCTGAGCAACTCCTTTTAATTCTTGGCATCAGTCTTAGAGTAAAAATAGGTTAGGTCCCCAAAGAACTCTCAGAATTTCCCTGTGTCATCCTTCTGTAACCCAACTGGCTTTATTCCAACGTACAGTTCTTAAGCTTGTTAAAAAGATGTGACTACATTCCCTAGCTGATGATCTTTGGAGAGCAACAGCAAAACATGCAAGCATTTCACTAAAAATACAGTATTCATGTTAATACTTTGTATAGCACCAATCCTGATTGTCTGTCTGGGTTTTAGTTCATGTGGTAGCCTATATTCCTCTTGCCTTGATGCTATGAACTCAGTATAGATGTTCCTAAGCAGATACCAGCGAGCTATAGATAAAGCAATGTGCACTGCACACAATAATTTTGTCTAATTGCACCAAATTTTCTCACTAGATAGAATTTAAAGCACTGTATTTAATGCTGAAGAGCTGAATGGTAGAATAGTCAAGACTAACTGTAGTTGCTGTGCTTAAGTCTTTGTAAACTGCTGTGTAAAAATGCATTTGTGTTTGCACGGTGGCCTTCAATTCTTGGTCAAAACTATATTCCATATGATGGATCAAGCTGAGTCAAACTTCAAATAATTTTGAATGGATCTGATCTTCAATAGAGTTAATAAACTTTGGGTCTTCCACCATGGTAGCATAACTCCTGGTTCGTCCTCCAGAGTAGAAGAAGCTAAATGAATTGTGAAAATGGTCTCTAAATGTCAGGACTGATTAGCAATAAACTACATAACTTTCCTTACTGGTTTTGAGAGTTCACCAGATATTTTTCACAAGATGATTTTGCTTTAAAGGAGCTACATTTTGGGGAAGATAATTTTTTTTTCCTTCTTAGCGTTTTCCTGCGGGTGCAAGGTCTGTTTTTCGGATCAACCAAATGTTGATTAATTGGTTGCGACAGGAATTGACCAACCGGCTTGTCCGAGCCTGACATCGTAGGCTGAGAGGGAGTGACTGGCCCAAAGTCACCCAGCCAGCTTTTGTGCCTAAGGTAGGACTAGAATTCACAGTCTCCTGGTTTCTAGCCTGGATCCTTAACCACTAGACCAAACCAGCTCTCTATGGGAAGATACATTCTTGTTGCTTAATATCTTAAAACTACAAACACTGCCAGCTTTTCTGGCAAATGGTAACTGCTCTAAAGATTTAAGGAATATTTGCTGGAATCCTGACTCTCTTCCACTGATTAAATATCTGTGTTTCTAGTGGAAAGAAATGGGTCGAAGGAAAAGGATGCTCAACAAGGAATTTTTTGGCAACTTTTTCTTTACTACTAGTAAGTTCCTTTGTAATGTAAATTTTCTACCAGATATAGTGCAGAATGAAGATGAAGTTACTGCCTCTACTTGGCCTATTCTGATTACTTGATAACCCCTTAAGCTAGAACACTCTCTTGGCTTCATTCGTCCCTATATTTTTAGCAATTGCTCTATGAGCTCACATGGCTATTTTCAGCAAAAAACACCTCGTGAGGAAGGCATATTTATAGCATCATGCTTGTCTTGGCTACTGAATTTTGTGAGAGGTGCTGTTATAAATAATATACTATTTCATTGACCAACTAGAGCCCATTGTAACTATAGAACAGGTTTCTTAATTGTCCTGAGATAATTGGAGATCAGATACCAACAGCAAGGCAGATGAAAGGGTACTATTCCTTACCTATTTTCTTAGCCAGGAAATCTATAACTAATTTAATGACCTATGCCCCTTTTTACTAATAGGTTGAGTGTTTAATGAGTTGGTGAATATATTGAAAAAGCTATATATTGTTATTCTTGTAATATGCTTACTGTGTAAAGGAGAAATCTGGATTCAATGATACAACATTCAGTTGAACGTCCAGCTCTCTACAGATTGGCAAAGTTATGTTGACTTTTTGGTATACTCTTTTAAATTGTTAAGAGTTCTAAAGCCAAAGATCTCTAGAAATTTAAATTCTCAGATAAGCTCTGCCTTTTGATCTAGTAGAAACTGGTCTAAGACACTTATCTAAAAGTCCAAAAATAGAATACTTGCTTTCTAATGGCAGCTTGGTTGAATATTATAAAATGAAATATAACAGTATCTCACTGGATATCATGTTAGCATCCAGACATACCAATATTTCTGTTAAAATAGCTTTACTCAAAATGTTTTTCTCTAGCCAACAGTTTTAAATGAATAGGTGATTTATAAGTGGACTCCCTAGAGATATATGAATGAATTATAACCTGATTTATTTAATCTGAGATATTGCAGGTATCAACTAAAGCTGACTTCCTTTTTTAGTAAAAGAGGGAATGTGACTTTTCTGAAGAATCAGTCTTTTTAATTTTACCTGAAGTTTAGGTTCTAGTATTCTAATATTTAGGGTCTAATATTGGAATGAAAGCTGTTCTGGTGGAGTGGTTAATGGCCTTGGAGACCATGGAAACCAGGAGACCACGAGTTCTAGTCCTGCCTTAGGCATGAAGTGGGTGACCCTGGAGCATCCCTTCTCTCTCAGCCCTAGGAAGAAGGCGATAGTGGCAAGCAATTTCTGAAAATCTCACCAAGAAAACTGGACTTGTGCAGACAGTCGCCAGGAGTCAAGACTGACTTGAGGGCACACATGCAAAAAAATTTAATACTCTAATACCAAGTGGGTGCCCTTTCTTTATGACTCCTTTGCAGGGATGCTGAGGCTTCCTGCTATAGGGATTCACTGCTTTTGAAGGAAACAGGATGAATGATGTTGGCAGACACACAAGTGCAACAGATTACACTTAATAGCAGTGTGGAATGGTAGCTGCCAGCCCCTTATTGCTCTCTTTCCCACAGCATAACTGACTGACTAAAATGCTTGCTTGTACTTACCAATGATGGGCTAATTCTCACAATTAGCAGAAGGAAGGGGAACGTTCTTTTCTGGCTTGGATACTATACAATACATGGTAGGAGAAGGCTCACGTGATTGAATAATCCACCTATTCCCCCTTTCTTCACAAGTATTCCCCTACCCCCCCCCCTTTTTTTTTTTTTTGCTAAGGATGAATGTGAAAAAAGACTGCCAAAGACTAAGAAATGGAAGAAAGCAAACTGGATGGTGGAAATGGCCAAGAACAGGACAGAAGCCAAAGTCAAGCAGAACAAAGGTTTTAATAACAAAAGTTAATAAGGAATTACAGAAAGGTATTAGAAGAGACAAGGAGCACTATTACAATGACATCTGTAAAGATGCTGAAGATGGAAAAACAGACATGGAAAACAACAGAAGTTCTCATTCTTGGGAATAGTGTTGATAGGCAGGAAAAAAAATAATGGATCATTGAAAAATTAATCCAGATTTTCACTAGGGGGATGCATGATATATTTTGGACACGTTATGTGAAGGCGGATCTCCCTTGAGAAGTTTATAATACTGGGAGAAGCTCCTCCTAAGAGAAGAGAATTACCAGCAGCAAGGTGGATGGACTTAATTGTCATTGCAATGAATGTACCCATGTGAGACTGCAAATGCTGTTAGAGAGAGATTGTCCAGGAGAGAATCTATGCAGTTGCTAAGAGTCAAATTGACTTGACGGTACTTAATCAATTATATATAGTTGTAGAGAAGTAGCTTTTCTTCCACTGCTGTTTGTAAGAACTGAGTCATGGGTCAGTACTCTTTGCTTTATCATGTTAGTGACTGTGCCTGCTAGTTTGAAAAAGACTGTGAAGGCAAACACATTATCGGCTTCAGATAATACTGAATATTATCTAATATTGTGTGGAGAACACCGGTACTTAATCAGTGGTATCAGACCAAAAGGCAACTTCGTGCAGTATAATCTTCCTACCCCATCAGATTCCTGAGGACAAGTCTGACCCAACAATACTTAAAGGTCAATATATCTTGGTAAATAAAGACTTGATAGAATATAGCATATGTTTTTGCTCACGCTGTACTTCTCCAAGTGTAATACAAAACCAAAGGGGAGTCTTTAGCAGCAGAAATTAACTTGGGTGTTAAATGCAGCTTCTTTTCCAATAGCTGGAGACCTTAGAGTTGATTGATATCAGTCTTAGCTGTGTTTATAAGAACTTTTAATATGCAGATTTCACACTGTTTCAACAGCTGAAGAGGTTGTTGAGCTGAATGATTGAAACCGAAGCCTAGGAGGAAAAAGATGTGGTTGGGGATGGTGGGTGATTGAGAACCTTGCTCACAAGGACAAGAGAATGAAAGGGAACAAAATTAAAGCTGATTTTCAAAGACTGGCCATGTAGTGAATGCCTGTTTGGAAAAAAAATCTTTAACCACCCAAATGACAGTTTTCCTCTGACTGGGCGGCAGATCTACAATGAAATCCATAGAAATTTCCTCCCAGGGGCGGGAGGGGCTGGCCACCGGCTGTAGAAGCCCCTGTGGCTTCCCTGGTTTTCGTTTTGACATGGCACAAACAGAACAGGAAGAAACATAGTCTTTAACATCATGACGCAGAGTTCGCCACCAAAATTGGCGCCGAACCAAATGTAAGGTTTTTACGAAACCAAAGTGTCCAGCAAGCTTGTCATCGTGAGAACGGTGTAAAACATCAGCCCTCATAGCCTCTGGCACATAGGCACCGTTCTCAAAGGAAACCTTGTCCTTATTTGCCAGGACCCAAGGGTCAGATTGCAGTGCCTGGAGGAAATTTGTAATTGACAAGGACCTTGCCTCCACTGCTTCCTAGGGAGGGGAGGAGTGGGGAGATGCCTGTGCACGGGTCCTGCTACAGGTGACAGCAACCAACCCCAGTTGAGGTTCAGTAAGAACAGTCCCCACTATGTCTGAAACCTGCCCAGAGTCCTGGGGCAGGTGTGACAAAGCATCAGCCAAAAAGTTTCTTGTCCGGAATGAACTTCAGTTGGAAGTCAAAACGACTGAAGAACTGAGCCCAGCGAATCTGTTTAGGACTGAGACGCCGGGGTGTGCGCAGGGCTTCTAAATTCCTGTGATCTGTCCAAACCTCGAAAGGGCATTTAGCGCCTTCCAGGAGGTGACGCCAGGCTTCTAAGGCAGGTTTTACAGCAAAAGCCTCTTTCTCCCAGACATGCCACCGGTGTTCAGTTTCTGAGAATTTCCTGGACAGATAGGCGCAAGGTTTCAAATGACCGTCAGAATCTTTCTGAAGCAAGATTGCCCCAATTGAAAAATCAGAAGCGTCCACCTGAACTACAAAGGGGTGCTCTGGGTCAGGGTGTAACAAAATAGGCTCAGCAGTGAAAAGGGTTTTCAACCGCTCAAATGCAGTCTCGCATTCAGGAGACCAAGTAAGCAGTGCCCCAGGATTTTTAACCTTGCGCGTCTCCCCCAAACCTTTGGTGCGCAGCAAGTCAGTGAGGGGCAGAGCAATCTCAGCGAATCCCTGGATGAAGTGGCGATAATAGTTATTGAACCCAAAAAAACTTTGTAGTTGGCGCCGGGTGCGTGGCCACTCCCAATTCAGGACCGCCTGAATTTTTTCAGGGTCCATTTCAATGCCCTTGTCAGAGACACGGTAGCCAAGGTAATCAAGCCGTGATTTGTGGAATTCACATTTAGAAAGTTTTGCATAGAGCTTTGCCTGTCGAAGCTTGCTTAACACCTGTTTCAGAAGGCGCTCATGCTCCTCCACAGTGTCAGTGTAAATGAGAACATCGTCTAAATAAACCAGGACCCCCTTAAACAAATGATCATGTAACACCTCATTAATCAATTGCGTGAAAACACCTGGGGCACCAGCCAACCCAAAAGGTAGGACTTTGTACTGAAATGACCCCAATGGGCAATTGAAAACCATTTTCCACTCGTCACCAGCTCTTATGCGAATGCGAAAGTACGCTTCGCGAAGGTCGAGCTTGGAGAAAATTTTCCCCTTTGACAAATGGGCTAATATGTCTTATGAGAGGCAGAGGATATTTGTTACAAACTGAGACGGAATTTAACCTGCGATAGTCTGTACAAAGATGAAGCATGCCATCCTTCTTTTCACGGAAAAGCACAGGGGCTCCCACCGGGGAGTTTGCAGGTTCAATAAAACCCCTTGACAAATTCTTGTCAATAAAGTCTCTCAATGCGGCAAGCTCCTTCTGGGTCATCGGGGAAATTTTCGGCTTGGGCAGCTGAGCGCTGGGAACCAGCTCTATAGCACAGTCAGTCTTTCTGGGGGGGGGGGTAGCTGGTCAGCCTCCACTTCCCCAAAGACGTCTGCAAAGTCCTGGTACAGGTCGGGTAAGCCCTCCAGGTGTGGAGAACTAGGGCGTGGAGTGGCGAGCGCAGCCCTTCCAACCCCCACACTTTCCGGTTTCTCTGGTTTAGGAGCTTAGTAGAAGCCATCCTCAAAAGTAATAGTTCGGTGCACCCAATTTATGTACAGACTGTGCCAAGTCAACCAGGGGATTCCCAAAATCACCATGGGATTGCCAACTGGGGCCACAATGAATTTTAAAGCTTCCTTGTGGCTGCCCATTTGCATCGCTACATTTCCAGTGAAATGAGTTGCTGGACACCCTCCCCCCCTGCCGTTGACCCGTCAAGCTGGTTGAAAATCAAGGGCTGCTGGAGAGGAAAACTAGGCAAGTCTAATGAAGCAACTAGATCAGGGTGGATGAGGCACCTCGAACACCCAGAGACAACCAGAGCCCAAACTTCCATGGTTCTAGTGCGGGAGCCCAACTTCACTTTCACTGCTAGAGTGGGGCAATCAGCACTCACCATAGCGTCCTCGTGCCCATCCTCCTCCACCTGCCCCAGGGCGCAGTTCAGGGCAGGTGGCTGGCATTTCCCGCCGGCTCCTTTGTAGCATCCTCGACCTCTGTGAAGAGGTACATGTCTTCTTCGACATCGGCAGCTCCCTTGGACGCGGTCATTCGGCGTGATGCTGGGGGCGACTTGGCCGGGACTTTCGTTGCTCGATCTCCGGTCTTGAGTTTCGGGCAATCTGTCGCTCGATGGCCTCCTTTCCCACATCGAAGACACTGTCCTCGCGCGTAGCAGCGATCCCTCTCCTCGTCTCCTGCTTGGTAGCCTGGTGAGGCAGTCGTCGCTCTGCTTCAGGGTCCCCGCATCAGGGTTGGTGGTTTTTCGGTTCGCCATGTCTGCATGTAGGTGCTCTGGGCATGCTCAGCCTTACCGGCCAAACAGATCCACTCGTACAGTGACTCCGGGTCGTCTCTGCCCAGCGCCCATCTGAGGACGTCTCGGTTAAGTCCTTCTTTAAATCGCTCTATGAGCGTTGACTGGGACCAGTCAGGAACTTTGCCCGCCAAGGCTTTAAATTCCAGGGCATAGTCGGCCACCGACCTGTGGCCCTGGGTGAGGTCCTTGAGTGCCTCTTTAGCCTTTGCCTTGGCCAGGGGGTCCTCAAAAAACAGCTTCAAGGCGAACATGAAGTCTTCAAACGACCTTAGTTCAGGGGCGTCAGCCTCCATTAACTGGACGTACCAGTCAGCTGCTCTGCCTTTCAGCTTAGGGGTAATGGCCGATATTTTAGCCTCCTCAGACGTGAAATACGACCCAAATTGTCTCATGTAGGTCTTCACGTTGGTTAGGAAAAAGGATAGTTTGGTGGGGTCCCCATCGAATTTGACGGCAAAGTCTTTTACCACCTTCCCCGTTGGAGGGGAATCAACTGCGGGCTGGGCAGCAGGGCCCCAGGTCACCCCAGAGGACCCTCTTCGGGGCGAAGCTCCATCTCAGTGTCACCTCCTGCCCCGGGTTATCGGTGGTCCGTTGGGAGGAAGGGGAGAGGGTTGTGTGGAGCGAGGACTCTCGTCTCAGCTTCCCTGGTCACCCATTGCGATAGACAGGGTTTTCAACAGATCCTCCAACGAATCCATCCTTGCCTCCAACCTTCTCATCCTTTCAGGGGTCACCGCTTCCTCCCTCCGTCGAATGTCCGGCCGTCCCTCTGATGCCACTTTGGTCGATTCCATCTCTGGGGTTAGCGGGAACCGGTACTTCCAGGAAGCCCTGGATGTCTCTGCCTTGGGTTCCCCCTCATCGCTAGATCCCCCCACCTCAGGGCTTGAACTGGAGCCCCTCGGGTAGAACGAAATGTTGGGGGGGAGAGGGCTCTGCGGTGTTGTGTCCACTTGCGGTTCCAGCACCCCGGACATTGGTTTCAGCTCTGCCATCGTTAACTACTTTCCTCACAAGAATTGCACTTGGCAGGAGTTAACAGGTATCACAAAAGATTCTCAGCTTTATGTAATGAATGCCTATTCCAAAATAATTCTCAGACTCACAAGCCAAAGCTTCATAAAATCTGGTTTTATTGTAGAATAGAGTGCAAACACAAAGAAAGCTGAGAATGAGAAAAGCGTGCCTAAATTAAAACTAAATATCCCCCGATACAAATGAAGTCCCACCCCCACCCCCGTACAATCGTCTCAAATTCACAATACCAGGTGCTCCTAATGAGTTCTGCTGATCAACAGGAAAAGACCTTGAACATAGAAGATAACCCAAACACATTCCATCTTAACGAGTACAGATAGAGAGCTTGGTGCAAGGTCCCTCAGCAGCTCCCTCCCAACTAGATACGCGCGTCAGCGCCTTGGCATGCGAAACGTTACGATGTACAATGCACATTGAAACGATGAACATGACAGGCCATAAACCACAATTTTCTACTGTTTGCTCTGTGTTACTGCTTGATGGTTTCCTGCCAACATCATGTGATGGCTTGTTTGGATTTCTCTCATGGCCTTTTAATACTTTCCAGGGTTACATAATGTTTCTCTAATATATCATTCTGGAAAATCAGAAGTGCAGCATATTCCAAATAGATGAAATAGGCCAAGAGAGAAATAAGAAGTTGGATATATTCCGTTGGATAAGATAGGACTGTAGTCAGAATCTATGCCAGAAGACGGCCCAGAGGAAGCATGAGATTCTTCTTTCGTATCCAGACCAAACAAGCTGCCAATATGACGCCACCTTCTTGGCTTTGTCATTGGCCAAAACTAAGTCATTTTCAGTGCATACTATTGGTAATAATCGGCAGGTCAGCAGGTAGGTCAAATTCTGTATCTCTCCACATTCACACAGCATGACATGGGGATACAGAACAGAGGCTGAACAAAAAAAGTGGGAATTTGCAACAAAATGTTGCTGCATATTCCCCTAAGTTCAGCTTTCCTCCCAGCCAGTGAGCACTCATAACAATTGAGCATGGATTCTTGCTAGGCTTAGTTCTTAATTCCTTAGTTCCCTACCCACTAATTTTTAATTATTTACTTATTTCCCTCCCCACTTCACCAAACCAGCTGGTGTTCCTTTCTTACATACAAGCCAAGAGTCATTTGAAATGAACCGGCCCCAATTCTATATTTAGTACACACAAAAATTGATGTGTGAAATCCTTCCCCTCAGGACAATTATAAAACCAATTATACCCTAATAATTATACTAATTATACACTAAATTAATATGTATTGGTTAAAAAAAACCTGATTTAACCAAACCAACCGATAGCAGGTGGGTTATTATAACTGTCCCTCCAGATGATGAATTGGGGGTTTTTTTCTGTATTGAATCTGATTCTTGGTTTTTATATGCAATATTGCTATTGAATCATTTTTAATGTGACATCAAGGGAAATTAGTACACCCGCAGAGATGTAAGCAAATTAACTTACTTGGTGTGTGGGTGTGGGTGTGTGAAGTGGGTTTTGTCATACTGACTCTGGTAATTTTAAGTAAGCAAAAAAAAAGTTTGCTGTTGTGACTGTCATAGGTAACAGCACACAGTAGTGTGACATAAAAAGAAAATAAAAACAATAGTAATAGACTTGTCTCAGTATGGCCTTAGCTTTCATGTCCCAGAAATTAATAAACTGTTCATAGTTATGGTCAACAGAGGAAGGTTATATCAGTACAATTACTTAGTGATCTGATACAGCAAAGCAAATCTTATTTTACTTCTGATTATTGCAAGCTTCAAACAGACCAAAGAGTGTCTTTCTCCCGTTAGAGAACTGGAGCCTTATCAGCAGTAGATTCATTGACAGAAACGTCTACTGGGGTAGAGGTTAAAGACACTGGATTAGAAAGTGGGAAACAGTGAGTTCCAGTCTTGGCTTTGCCATGAAGCCATCTGGGTGACTTTGGGCCAGTCCTTCTCTCTCAGTGGAGGAAGAATAAGGCAAAGGCAAACCACGTCCAAAAATATTGCCAAGGAAACTGTAAGGGCTTGTCCAGGCACTGATCAGACCGACTTGAAGGCAGCCAAAAGAAAGAACTGCAAAATGCATTAAAAAGGGGCAACGTGCAAAGAAAACAAGCAGATCTAAAACCAGTGCTACCATTTGCAACTTAAAGATTTATTTCTGAGTTTAAAAGAGAGCCTAGCCAAAGTGGGGACCTGTCTGCTAAGAGTCAACAATCATTTCTGCAATCATTTTGCATCTTGGTTTGTCTACCACCCACAGTTCCTCTAAATCCTATCATAGAAGGGGCAGTAGAGGACATAGTGAATGAGCTTCTAAAGTTGGCTGGCCTGACGGACATTCGAGGGGGCATCTGCAAAATCTCCTTTTTGATATGCTGAAGGCACAGTCTGTAAGCGAAGGACGTAAACGCCTTCCTCAGTAAAGCTCCGAGAATATTAACCGGATACTGGAAGAGGTTCTGTTTCTTACTTGGCAGCACCAGCATGAAAACTGAGAGGACTCTACTGCTGTGCCTCTGATAACTGGTGAAATATATTCTATTCATTTTCTTTTAAGGTACTGTAACAAGTTCTGGATTGTAAAGTTCCAAACGATCATTAGGTGGCTGCAAAGAGAGTTTACAGCCCATCTGCAGCCATCAACCACTGCAATAACTCCTTAGATGTCCACTAAAGGCACCAAATCTATTCCAAACCTTAACTGGCTGATACATTTATTTGGACCAATCAGATTAATAGAAAAGGGTGTGGTGCAAGGCATCTTACTGATCCAGAACTCTTGCTCAGATTTGCTGTTACCAAAATCAAGGAAGAGGAAAAAAGGAAGATGTACAAAATATAAAATGGATACTTAAAGCAGCCACGAAATACAAGGTGTGGACTCAAGATAAGGTCCATGTAGAGCTGTGTTTCTCAACCTCAGCAACTTTAAGATGTGTGGACTTCAACTCCCAGAATTCCCCAGCCAGTGAGGCTTAGACTGAGAATGGCCAGTCTTTCAGGATTGGTTCTTCTTTACCTTTAATGGTTGCACTGGGGAGTTAAAGCAAGTGCAAAGGTATTTCACTGCTGTAAAAAGTATTGGTAATGTGTAGAGCCCTGACATTTTCTGCATATATCTTAAAGTTACAGGCAGGAGTCCTGCTCCGGAAGCAAAAATAGCCATCTTCTTTTTTATTTCTTTCTAGTAGCACTTCAGAGTCCCTGGGAAGGCTGAGGCCAACCTGCTCCAGCAAAATCCTGTTTTATGTTACACCTGCTCACCAACTTCTACAAAGAAAAACCAGCAGTTTTCACTTTTATATCTGTGCTTTTCTGAAATAAATGCACATGTTTTTCAGGGATAGGAGTGCTTCAGCAATATTTGCAGGGGTGTGGTAGGAGGTGGTCAAAAAAGTCAGGTTGGTGTTTGTGACCAGACAGTTGAACCTTTTTTTATATGTGTTGTACACGTAATGCGGAAGACTTTGATCACACAATCATGACTTTTTTGACTCTCCCCTACAAACACCTTTATACATATGGGCTGAATTCACAGGGTGTTTTGACAAGATACTGAACCACAAACTAGCTGGCCACATTTTACGCTAGCAAAATATGTATTCACAGCCGTATTACGCTAACCCAGAATGGGCTCGTTTTAATTTAGCATTTTATAGGAGTCAGTTGTGGCTTTTTCAATAAAATGGAGTTTAAAAACCATGGCTTAATGCAATGTATGCAGGGCTTGGATGACTGTTCACACTAAAGAGAATCACAATTTTCCCCCGTTTTTGGTTCCTTAATGCTTTCTTAAATGCAAAGACATAAAACTTAAGCTCCAATTCTTGAAAAAATAAGTGCTTCTTTAATGCAGGATAGCTGCCTCTACTGCTGCTGCTGACATTTTAAATATTAGATTTAAAACACTCTGTTCATTTCTTTGAAAACAGTTAGACAGGTATCCCTCTTCACTGGCAAGATAAAGGCTCCCTTTGTAAAATTACCCATTGTGTAAAGAGAGTGAAAGAGTGAAGTTTTCTTCAAGTTGAATTCAGTTTCTGGTGACTTCATGGCTTATAAGTGCCTTTTTCTGGGATAGTTTTTTAAAACTTCTTAGTCTGGTCTACCACCTTCAGTATCTCTTAGTGGTCTCCCATCCATCCAGGTCCAATCCTGCTTAGTTTTTCAAGGCTGGCTGGGTGCTGCCAACACAGCCTGCTCTCCAGAGGCAGAATCTTTTGCAGGCAACCTTTTAGCCCATTAAGCTTCCCTGGTTCTGGAATAACACAGTTCTCCCATCAGGTCAACTTAACCAAGAAAGAAGAAACTCTCCTGCACTGGGCTTCCAAAAATGGAATTTCCTCCAGCAGGGGAAATATTTAACCCAACAAATATGTAAGCAGAAGAGAGCCAGTTTGGTGTAGCGACGAAGGTGCTGGGCTAGAAGCTTGGGAGGCTGTGAGTTCTAGTCCTGCCTTAGACATGAAAACCAGATGAGGGACATTGGGCCAGTCTCTCTCTCTCAGCCCAACCCACCTCACAGGGTTGTTGGTGGGAGTGTTAGGTATGTACCCCTCCTTGAATTGACAAAACATAAATAAATATGGGTGTTAAGCAGTCCATCCTTGGAGCTTCTGACAGCCCCGCACTGTCTGTGCAGATAACGTCCCTTCCAGGCCATTGTGAGATGACAGTTGGGGAAGGAGGAGAAGGGCTTCCTATTGGCCAAGGGGTGTGGGCGGAGCCTGGGGTGGCAGGTTCTATAGGACCAGAGAGGTCCACCTGATGCTCCTGGGGACAGTGAGCTTGGAGACAGGACTGAGCAGAGCTTCTGGCCCCTTGCCCCACCATCTCTTCCGTGCTCTGATCTCTTCTTCCTCTCGCAGAACATGAGTGATTTTCACCTTGACCTTAGCCCCCTCAAAGAGCCCCTGGGTTTCATCAAGCTTCTTGAGTGGGTGAGTTGTTGTGGGGAGGAGGTTGATCATGCATGGCTTCCCTTGAGGAGGTGCTTTGCAAGTTGCACTGGGGGGCACAGGGTGAATATGACCCCCAAAGCTGTTTTTGCAGGATGTCCTAAACCTCAGAGCAAGCTGCTGTAATTTAGGGGAGTGGGTTGGGCAAACTCGCCTCCTGTGGGTAAATTCAGAATATTGGATCAATTCTTGTAATTGTGGAATAAGTGGGAGGGGGTACATAGAGTCTCTCTCCCGAGCTTTAGTGGAATAGGAAGCACAATGTTTCTAGGCCAAAAAGGCTGCGAGGCCTGTTCTTTTCTCTGCCCCAGAAATGGTGTAGTCGTTTCTCTTCAGTTACAACAGCTTTCTTGCTAGGCCTGGGGCAAACCAGGTTTTTTTCTGGCTGGTCTATAAAGTTCCCTTTGAATATTTATTCTTGTCCAAGGGGGATGCTCTTTGTAATCAATGTACTTTTACTACAAAATCATGGGATTAAATCATGGGAAAATTTCTCTTGTTCCTCTATAATTACATTGGACAAACAAGGGAAGCTCCTATCTTAAACCTTAAAGTTTTGAACCTAAGATTTCAAACATTTGTATATTATTTTAGTAAGCATTGCTGCATCACGTTGTATAGCGTTTTCATATTTATGACTGGCAAATATTTCTGATGAAAACCAGGTTACTCATGTGGTGTATATGCTGAGTTCTTACTTGATTGCATATAAGCTGGGTTCATACATCATGATGGGCCATGGTGTGTTGTAGCCCTGACAAGCCATAAATACTGGTTTATAGACAACAGCTTGGTACATGCAGCATGTTAAGCCAAAGCCTAACAAATCACAGTCTAGCATACTGTGCTGTATAAATTAGCACAGACCAAATTAGGCATTGTGTTTAATACTAGGCAAATGGATAATGTGTGAAGTTATTTGATAAATGTATTAAAATTGAATCCAATAATGCCCAACAAAATATCTGTCGTGTTGCAAAAAAACAAACCTCAACGCTATTTATTCTTGTTCCTTATTTGAACACCTTAAAGTACATTTTTAAGAGACTGCGGCTGAGTTTACACCACATTCCAAGCCATTAACACTCATTAGGTTCACACATTCAGCACAACTGTGTTTTAACCATGGGTTATTGAGCAAACTACAACTGGCTGGCTTTGCACAACCAGCTAAACCATACACCATTGTGTTTGGGTTTGCATAACATGCTGAACCAAAGCCTAACAAAAGGCACTGTTGTGTAACAAATTGTGCAAAGCGGTGATTACTCTACCCTATTATCTCAGGCTGGTTTTTAACTTTTGTGTTATAACAGACTTGTTGTTCACACACCCAGTTTGTGCTTGTTGCACCTGAAAATCCCTTGCTTGAGGCCTTTTACCCCACCTGACTTTAATTTCCCTTTTTGAGCCTTTTAATTAAAAAGGAAGCTCTACCTTTAGAAGCAAGTCACTACTCTGTTATCTCCCTTTGCAATAATGCTAGAATCAGAATGTTCTTTTTCCACAGCTCTTTTCCGTATTTGCATTTGCTTCTTGTGGAGGATATAAAGGTGTCACTACGCTTCTAGTTTCCTGTCAAGGGCTGGCGAACAAAACAGTAACAGCCTCTTTTAGTTATCCTTTCAGGTGAGTTCCTCATATGTGTGTAAATCCCATCAGGCTATAGGTTGTGAACAGGTTTCCCACTAGAACTGGTTTGCTCTAGAATGGGTCTTTATCCTTTTTTCCACCATGGACCCCTCAGAGAATCTGGTGGAAAATGTATTTAACGACATAAAATGTAGTTAAAATGTGTTTAGCTACATAAAATACCTAGATATCAATACCTAGACAGCAAAATAAACCAATTATACTCAAATACAGTTATTAAGAAATAACATATATGTGATAGAGTAATATATGTGCCTCTTTGTTAATCTGTTAAATCAGTGTTTTTCAAACTTGGCAACTTTAAGATGTGTGGAAAATGCTGGCAGGGGAATTCTGGGAGTTGAAGTCCACACATCTTATAGTTGCCAAGTTTGAAAAGCACTGTGTTAAATCCATGACAAGGTAATACTCTTTTCTAGGGTATAATAAATTTAGAGAGTGAGCTTTTGTTTGGAAGTTAACAGACATTTTTGGAATCTAGAGGGCATAAATTACTTTGTCGCCTACAGCATTATTGGATGAAAAGCTAAATTTTAGTTCGAGTGAAAATAAAGCTCTACATTGTTTTCCTACCCAAATTCACACATCTCCTGAGATCTACCCAGGGACCCCAGGCAAGAAACCCTGCTCTAAAAGATAAGCAGCTGAAAAATAGCTCAATGTTCCTAAATAATTATTTGGACAAGTTTCCCTGTAGTGGTGGCAATTGTGTAAATGTATGTACATGCTCAAGCAATAGTCTCTTTAATATTTTTTTGGCAGTATTCTCTGAAAAAATACCTGGTTTTATGGATTTTTCCAAAAACCTGTGCCTGGCAAGAGTTCTGTACAGGAGTGCTGATACTGGACAGACTTTCTAGCCAAACAACCTTGTATTGCAATTTTTGCTCAAACTGCTTTCAAGAGCACAGATGTGCACAGAATGAGCCTCATTATGTCACCTGTGTTGCTTGGTGTCAGGATAAACTGCTAAATCTTATTTGTTCAGTTTATCCAATCAGTCTTCATGATGGCTTAATCTGGGTTTAAAAGATAATACTAATATTAAAGTTGTTTTTAAAGCATGCTTAAGATAATGTATTTAGTTTTTTAGGGTTTATATATTTGCCTGCCCTATGCACATTTCAACTTTGAGAATATTACATAATCCAGTTTTCTTCAGGAACATTCGTGGGGGAGGGATAAAAAATGTCAAGATGGCGGCCATGTCTATGGGATCAAAGCCCCACCCTTTTATACATGCATTGTGCATACAACTTACATTAAAAACAGATGGGTCTTTGAGCCCATTGTCATGGTTGCCATCCTGACTTATTTGACCCTGCCATGGATGCCTCTGCTTTTCTTCAATATGTTACCAAAAACATGAGATATGCCCTCCTAATGTTCTATTGCACAGAAATTTGACTTCAGCATTCCAACTATATAGATTTTTATTTGTTAATACGCTTTTACAATAGTAGATTATCCTGATAATTCTGAGACGTTCTCCATCTTCTGTTTGTGCAGGTTGAACAAAGTTATATTTACTTCACCAGATCCTACCCGATGCAATGGCACTTGGACAGATTTCTATCTTGTGGGCAACTTTTCCTCCTCTGCACAGTTCTTCGTCACGTTTGCAGTCCTGATCTTCTTCTTCTGCATGGCGGCCCTGGTGCTGTACCTTGGTTATATGCACGTATATCGGAATGGTAGTAATTTCCCAATGATCGTAAGTTGTTAAGATTCAGGTTGGATAATAAAAGGGGGAAAGATATTATTTTGGATAGCTTTGAAGTTAACTCAACACTACATAGGGTTTACTATTAACTCTGTAAGTCAAGAGTCCATTGGAGTTGGGTGGCTAATGAAATCAAATAAATAAATAATAGTTTCCAGGCTTCCAAAAATAGACTTAAGACATTATTCAGAATCTACTGGAGAGTGACATGGGGTAGTGGTTGGACTAGACAAATCGGATTCAAATTTATGGAAGTGAGTTCTCCTCCATAGCGTTAGATAATTACTCTTGGTTCCTAACATTTGCTGGGTCCATGAAGATGCGGCAATCAATGTTCAGTCCACTGGAGTGTCTAGAAAAAGGTCAAGATAAAATTGCAAGAGATTCCTGATTATATTTAGGGTACATGGCTGTTGCTTTACACAAACTCTATCCACTGGAAGTTCAATCTGTCATTTAGAAGTACCCTTCATTTGGGATAGTGAATTTCTCTTCAGGTTCATGACTGAACCTGAAGATGACAAATCTCACATTGAAGTGAAATGCAAGACAGAACCGTGCATCTTCCATTTCTAAAAAGCTTCTCCAAAATTGTGCCTTCCTGTTTTGTTGGGATTATAATTGTCACACTTCTAGCACACATCTGGAGGGGAGGAGGCTGATCCAGAGCTGTGTTTGGGATATTGTTTTGTGCTGATGGAAGGAACTGCAGCTAAAGATTTCTGAAAACAAATCTCTACCAAGGTATATCCTATTTCCAATAGTTTCTGCCCATCTAGTAAGATCAGGCCGGGGGAAGTCCAGGTCTTCTTGATTAAACAATGTCATCTATCAGGACCTAGGGAGGGTGTCCTCTGGAATCACATTCCCTTGGAGATTCATGTGTCTCCCACTCTGACCATGTTCTGAAAATCTCTGAAAAGCTGGCTGCTCTCCTAGGCCTTGGGGCAGGGTGGTTGTCAGCCCATAGAAGTTACCTTTTTGCTACAGTTGTATGGTGTTTTTTCTCCCCCTGGGTTTATTTTTCTGTTTTACTGTTTCCTCCTTTTTAAAAATGTACTTTCACTTTGTGCCTCCTTCTGTGTGCAAATAATTTTCTGGGAGAAAGAACAGTAAGCCAGCTGCAGAATCCATAGGATGGAGCCCTCTCCATGCAGATGAAGAAATGCAACATGTTAAATATGAAAGACTATAGAAAGCAGGTTGTTCAGGTTCCTTTACTGTTCCCCACATCCTCTTCCTTTTCGTAGCTGTATATTTCAAGTGGTAGCAAGGGGAGTGGTTCTTTCAGTTCCGTAATCAGAAGTTTTGATACATCAACGAAACTGGTAATTTGACTCTCTTTGTCTCTAGGATTATGTTTTCACTCTCAGTGCTGTCTTTCTGTGGCTAGTCAGCAGTGCTGCCTGGGCAAGGGCCCTGGTTGATATCAAAGTATCAACCGGTCCGCACGTTGTGGAAGAAATACCGGCTTGCAAAATGCTTGGGACATCCTGTGTGTTTGCTTCCGTTTCCAGCATGGGAAGTTTGAATGTGTCCGTGGTATGTATGTCAGATATGGTTTAGTGGTGTGGATATAGCTGTTAATCAAACTAGAACAGGTGTTCACAGAGTTGGGTCAGAAAAGTCAAGATGGTGACTGCAATAGTGCAATTGAAGCTCTATCTTTTTTTTTTTTTATATGCATGAAATGTGTGACATCCATAAAAAACAGACTGAGCTATGATCGCACCATCGCGACCGCTATCTTGATTTTTTTGACCATATCCTGCGGACACCCGACTGCAACCGAACTAAGTAGTGGAACTTGGGGGAAGCTGGATACGAAACAAGAGAACAATGAACAGAACAGCACTTTGCTGTGTAATAAGGCTAAAAGGGGATGATGTTGGTTTATGGTTTCAAAATGCTACTCTTAAAATGAAGCTAAAATTACTTCCTTGGATACTTAGCCCCAAAGGAAAAAAATATCCTACTGTTATAATGAGAGGGCAATTTTTAATCAGGGAAAATTATCTAGAAGGGTGCTAGGAATGAGCAAGAAGGGCTTCCCATTTCTGGAAACTACTTGTGAAAGATTTTTAGGCTGTATGGAGAATGGAATGGTTGATGGGAAGACGAGGAAACACACTGTAAGTCTCTTTTCCTTAGAATTTATAGTACAGTTCTAGGTTTCATCATCTTTACCCTGTACTTTAATCCCAAACTGGCCCATCCACAGTTGCTTCTGAAGTGAAATGCACTTAGTTTATAATCTGGGTGGTCTTAACCCCAAAAGGGTTGATGGGAAATGTAATCCATCACTTACAGAGTTTTTAGCGAAGGATCAGTAACTGAAAGACAAAACTGAATTTAGTTCCCTAGCTGTCACTATAAATATTGGCCAGGCTTGATACTGGGAAGTGAAACTTGGTCACAAGTGCCAGGATCATATGATTTGGTCTTAGAAATTCTGCAGCATTACCCTTATAATCTGCGCACTTTGTTTAGGACACTTACTTTCCATGTCATAAAAAAACAAACTCCAGAATGATGCTGAAGAGTTTATGCTTCTAGAACAGTGTTTCTCAACCTCAGCAACTTTAAGATGTGCAGACTTCAACTCCCAGAATTTCCCAGCCAGCCAGTGTTTCTCAGCCTCAGCAACTTTAAGACAAGTGGACTTCAACTCCCAGAATGGCTGGCTGGGGAATTCTAGGAGTTGAAATCTGCACATCTTAAAGTTGCTGAGGTTGAGAAACACTGTCCTAGACAGTTCACAATCTTTGCAGCCTGTCTCCAATTTTGTGGCCATAATATAAAGGGGCTGGGTGCACTTCTCTAGAAAAATAGAGGCATCTACTACTTATATGCCCCAAATCTTTAAATGTAGATCTGATGTAGAATATGTCTTTTCATCATCTCATTAAAACATGATGTAAAACATGGATTGATTCGGTTATAATACAGAACTAACTAAGACCTCTATTCTTGCAGGTTTTTGGCTTGCTAAATATGATTCTGTGGGGAGGAAATGCTTGGTTTGTATACAAGGAGACTAGCCTGCATAAACCTAACAGTAATTCCCCAAACTCTGGGTTCTATCCCCCTGCATCAGGAATCTGAACAGTTGTAGATTTATGCTAAAATGGCCACGTTTCATATTGTTTACCAGTTTGAATACACTGCATTTCAAAATCTTTTACTATTAACCTTCACAAATGTACAACTCGGAAAAACACCTGGTGTGGATAGGAAATGAGTACTTTGAAAGAATTTATTTACCTTAATTGGATACTCTTAATTCAGTCAAACTCACAGACGATGTCTACCTGGAAAAGAATCTTTTTGGCAAAATACATTTCTGTTGTAATTGTTAAAAAAAACTGCATTTGACTTAATTCTTGCCTGTATGATCATATTCGTGTTATGCTGTACTTATGTTTTGTCATAATCTGAGAGACTTGAAATAATTGTTGCACATTATACTGATAAACTGCTTTATCAATAGGCAAATTAACTGTCTGCTTAAACAGTTGTCTGGTTTAAAAAGTTTCCTCCACACCAGAAAAGGTATTTTTATATTTGTGATTTCAGTGTAATTGTTCAACTGCTACTATAGAAAAGAGATTGGAAACAACTTGAATGCCATGTGATGTAATAGCAGAAGTAAATCTAAGTGTGTGGGTTGGTAATCAAATTACCACCAGTGATGTATTTTAAATTGGAAAAGCCCTCTCTGACCTTGAGAATGCAAGTTATGTGGGGGGAAGCACACAACTCATACGAAAATGCTCAATTACTTATAAGTTTGACGGTTTAAAAAATGGATGCTTAATGTTTTCAAGCATTGTCTCTGACATGTACTCCTGTACTTTGGATTCAGTTTACCCTAATAAATTGACGTTTCTAGAAATCTGGCCTGTTGTCTGAAAAATATTGTATAGCAGGAACATGCAAAACCTAAAGCAGTTTTCCTTCCACTCTGGAATACCAGTGTGCAGAGACCAGTTCATCCTTTCAATTATTGATTAGATTTACAGTATATCCTGCTCAAAGCGTCGTAGATAGTACTGTCTTCTATTTTTCTCCACAACAGCAACCTTGTGAAGGAGGCTTGCTTGAGAAAGAGTGGCTTGCCCAAGGTGGGTTTTCAGGGCTGAGGGTAGGTTAGAAGTTAGATTTTCCTTCTCCAGACCCAATACTTGAACTACCACACATGCTTGTATGTATCCCTTGAGTACGTGTTAGGAAAAAGCTTCATGTATGGAAGAGTGTTGGCAACCTCTCCTTTTGTCCTTAGTCCTTTCCATCTCAGTCAAAGCACTGGCATTATTAGGATTCTGCTGCAGTAAAACTTAACGTGAGCAATGCCCTGCTGGATGTCCCCTTGGCCCATCTAGTCCAGCAGTCTGTTCTCACGGGCCAACCAACTGCCCCAGGAAGCCCACCAGTCTCCCAGCAGAAGGCCTTCAGAGGCAGTCCCACTAATGGAGCTGAATCACCTAATAGCCACAGATCCCCCATGACTTCCACGAATTGGTCTAACCATTTTCTGAAGCCAGCCAAGCTGGTAGCCAGCACCACATCTCATGGTAGTGAATTCCAAAGTTGAATTGCATGATGTGGGAAAAAACTGGGATGCAACTTAACTAGAAGCACAAAGAACTTTGTTATTGCTATTACAGTTTGGTGTAATATCCCCTTAGATGCCGATTATTGCACACACAGCTATTTATTCTGTGTCTTGTCAGTCCTATATAAGTGGCTGGGGGTGTCAAAAAAGTCAAGATGGCAGCCACGACAACAGGATTGCAGCTCTGCCCCCTTTTAGGTGTCTCGCAAAGTGTAACATCTCATTAAACTCAACACAGGCTGAACAATTTTCATTCATGTCTGTTATGTCCAAAGTCCCCTGCTGTGTTCTGTAGGATATCTTAAATCTAAAAAGTTCACGAATCCCTTAGCTTAAATGAATGATTTTATTTCTAGGCACTAAGAAAGCTTTATCACTCCACTAGGAGTCACTGTTGCTGCATTAAAACATCTTGAGAGGCTGGAACATCTTACCACCACCATCCCATCCATGGCAAGTATTTTGAAGGTCAAAAACTGCCAGATCTCTAACAAGCACAGATAATAGAAATTCAAAACAAAGCCAGCACATTGAAATAGCAGGTGTTATTTGTTCCAGACCTTGAAAGTTATTCATATTCTGCATGGAGCTCTCATTTTAACAAGGGTATTGAGATCCTTGTTAAAATATAAGGCAGAATGCTAAGTATAGTTCAGGCTGTTCTGCCACAGGTTTTAAAAAGCTCTTAACTCAGCTTTACTTGAATTTAACTAAACTAACTCAGCAATAGTATATGTAAAGTGAGGAGCTGTATAGTTTTCTTTCCTGGAATGCTATGAATGTCTGTGACCAATGGCACTTGAGGATACGAAGTAAAAGATCACCATTACGCATTTTTGTTCCCTTTATTTTTAAAAGGAAATTCCCGTAGAGGAAGTACTTTGAGTAAGTGATGTATGATGTAGGTAGCGAACAGTATTATGATTAGATTGCAGTGTGTGTGAGAACTTAAGGCAAAGGCAGGCTGTGGGAGGCTGGTTGTGGCTAAACAGCCAATCAAAATGGTTGCATTTTGAAAGCATCTGCTCCTTACTAAGACATTGGCTACCTCACCTCCAAAATGCTAGAAATACTAAATAAAGAAGACAAAGTTGTCAGGAATGAACCCTTCTTCACCATGAGCTTCCATACCAAACCTCTCAGCTTGTTCTGCTAAGAATTAGCTCTGAGGAAGACCAAGGCAGGATGGTAAGAAGAGGTCTAAAGCACAGAAAAGCAAGAAAGGAAATGCTGGTCCCAGCACAGCCTTAAAAAGTCCCCACCATCAGAAAGAAGAGGACAACCAGAAGCAAAGTGGATTGACTCAGTTACAGTAGCCATGAGTGCACTGTTGGAGGAGCTGAAAGACCAGCTTAAGGACAGATTATTATTGAGAAAAATCTATATATGTGGCTGCTAGGAGTCGACAATGACTTGATGGCACGTAATCTATCAGTCAGAAAGATAAGAGTAGGTGACTGTGAAAGAGCCTTCATCAGAGGTCATCAACTAGCACTGACCTTGCAAAAATTGCTGAATTATCAAATGCCACAAGTAGCTCAAATTAACCAAGAGAAAACAAGGCACCCCACTGTTAGATACCTCCAAAAAGGGCCTGAAGATGCAGACACCCTCTGTGGTTTTCCAGAATTAAAAAAAACCCTTTTATAAAATGTTACACAATAGGGCTGGCTGTGCATGCTTTACAAATGATTCAGTAACACAAAGATGAGTCCAGCTCCTCTGCTGTTACTCCCTGAAGTAGGCTGACTTGGGGGTGGGGGGCTTCCATGCATGCTTGGGGAAAAAAAAGCCCCCCCCTTTGAGACCAGAGCTAACTTCCATGAGTAGTCTGAAACGGTCCTTCCAACCTGTGCACAGGGTTAGTCAATGTTTTGAGAAGATGAAGGGTATTGAAAAAGCCCAACTAATGCTTCCAGCAAGCCAAACACATGGCACCCCACCCAGCCATATTTTGTTTTGAAACACATGACTTTCCTTATTTGTGTACTGATGATATTCAACTTTACATTGCCACCCCAGGCTGGACCACTGCTATCCTGACAGCCACAAGTTGGGAGGGAGGGGGTTGAGGTGGGAAGAAAGAATATTAGATTTAGTTAATGTTTGTCCAAAACATTCTGGTTTCCATCTCCAAAAGGCTTTTATAATTTCAAAGCACATTAATTCATTTTTAGAAACTTCCTGAAACTATACAGATCCCAAATTCAAGGCACAAAACATTCAAATGTTTCAAGATTTCAGTGGGGATAACTTAATCTAAAGGAAATAGCTTTGACCTGTCACAAACCTCCCACAAAATGCTTGCATCTTTTCTTGATAGAGATTTTCATTCAAAATCCGATCATCCTATAACATCCCATTTATTTCTATAGTGCTCAGCTCAAATGGATTCTTAGTGGTATGTACAAAATATAAATTCAGCTACATTAATACAATAGATAGCCACCTAGAGGAAGAGAAAGGCATCCACACAATCACCCCATCTTACATCTCATCCCCAAATGTCTGCTCAAATCAGAAGGATGCTCCTTGGGCCTCTGGGGGAAGATGTTCCATGATAAGGAGGTTAAAACAGAGGACTGCCAATGGACCCATGGCTTCTTGTACCCACCTAGGGATGCGACCCTGAACATCCTCTCACTGCATGATGGTCCTTAAGGTAATGTGAAACCAAGCCATGTAGGGCTTATAGGTCAAAACCAGCACTTCAAATTGAACTTTGAAGCCCACTGGCAATCAATGCAGCATCTGGAACAGGGGTGTAATATTTACATACATACTAGTGGCTTTCAACCACTAATGAACTGACTGCTGCATTTTGCTTAATTATAGCTTCTCAATCACTTTGAAAAACAGCCTCATGTTGTAGTCACTTGGAAACCAGAGTGTTTTGGACAAACATTAACTAAATCTAATATTCTTTCTTCCCACCCCGACCCCCTCCCTCCCAACTTGTGGCCGTCAGGATAGCAGTGGTCCAGCCTGGGGTGGCAATGTAAAGTTGAATATCTTCAGTACACAAATAAGGAAAGTCATGTGCTTCAAAACAAAATATGGCTAAAGACAAGGAACTGAAGTCTTCTCTCTTCTCAGGATTGAGTTTTATTGACAAATGATTACTTAATTACAAAATGAACTTTTGGCAGCCTTATACATACACGCAGAGACATTACAGAGATAAACATTTCAATACAAACAAGAACAATTGTATTAAGTTCTTTCAAAGTTATATGGGATGGATGACAACTATTAAGAGCTGCTTTTCTACAGCCCTGCTGAAGACATTTCAAATCTGTGTTGAAGGAAATGGATTGACATGATAGCAGCACTTTTTTCCTTTATCAGAATGTCATCCCTGCAGAAATTTCAGGCATGCTGTTCACAGGAAATCAAGGGAACCAATGGGACAAATTTGCTCCAAAGAGCAACCCTGTGGCATTAGTGATCTTTCACCCCTCTAACAACTGCAGATTCCTAATCAAATCTAGACATGTCAATAACAACTGCAGATTCCTAGCAAAATCAGTAACAGTAATAATAGTTTATTAAATTATTATGCTGCCCAACTCCCAGCAACTTGGGTCTCGACTGCCCAATGGTTGCAAATCACTTGTTTCCTATCTCTGATCTTACGTGGTTTTTCTAATCACTGGAAGACCAAATAAACAACTTTAAATTTCCTTAATTAATGGAATTGAATGAACTGATTTTTATTTAAATGAAATGAATTAAACACCATGCATCAAAACTCATCCTGAGAATTGATGTTCCCCCACATTTATATAATTAGAATAGAGGAATTTGTATAGCCTTATCTTCCTGGAGCTTAAGCCTCTTCTAAAACAGCTTGAACTGGTGATGATAATTATAACAAGCACTAAAAGCCAATGTTCTTTCCTTAAGAATATCCAATGGCCAACTCAAGATATTAGGCTACCAGAAGTAGAAATGAGCAAACTGAGTAAATAATACTGTAGAAAAGCATTGTAAAGGTGCAGATCATTGAGAAAGTCTACCTCTGTGGTCACTAAAAGTTGATACCAACTTGATGGCACATCATCAAAAATCAATCAAAGACATCATTATTACTGGTGTGTAACATTTCCAAATTTATTTACTGGATACTATTGCCACGTGACTGAGGCATTGTTTTTTCTGTACTTAACATACTCCAGCAGTGGACAGCCTGGGATGACTTAAGTCAGCTGTCCCAGTAGCCTTATTTTTAGGCCACTACCACCCCCAAGTCCTCTCTTCCCTATTTTATTTCTACTACCAACAAAATGCTATTAAACACAGTGGCATGACTAAAGTCATGTCTCCACCATACACCAAGTTTGGATGCCATATCTCTCCTCACCTATTTCTCACCCCTTTTTCACTCACCTGTATTGCCACAGGTGAAGGAAAACCAAAAAGAAAATAGGGACAGAATGCCTACAGCAATTCTAACTAAATCCACGGTTCATAATTCATAGAATTACTAAGGTGGAGCTACTAACGAAGGCTATTTCAAGTGGTCTTGCTAAGAATGACCCCCTCAAAGTTAATACTCTGAATCATTTAAGTGGTTTTCCCTGTTCGTATGACACACTAAGCCCACATATGACCCAGTAAAATATGGTATTTGAACCAGGCCACTATATCTAAAATACACTTCTCTAGAAATGCCATTTTTTAATATTGCTGTCAGATCATCATGCTGAAGTTTTTTGCTATCTTATTAAAATGCAGAGCAACAGTCTAAGGTCTGCATGTATAAGCATGGCATTAACCATGCATCAAAGATATCTTCTGCAGAACAGTACAGGCAGTCCTCGACTTATGACCAAAATAGGGACTGGAAAATTCATCGTTAAGTGGTGTGTTCATTAAGTGAAGCACCACGTGACCACACCTGATGTTACGACCTTTTCTGGTGCGGTCATTAAGTGAGGTTCCCCATTGACTTTGCTTGTCAGAAACTGGCTGGGAAAGTCACAAATGGTGATCGTGTGACCCTGGGACATGTCAGGAGAGCTGCTTGGGGCTTGGAGACATTCCAGTGAGGAGGAGGGTGAGCAGAGAGCCGGGAGCAAGCAGCAATCTGAGCGGTTAGAGGAAGCAGGGTCAAGCGGCGAGCAGCGAGAACAGGCGCTGCTGATGGACGAGGATGTTGGACCGCTGCCTCCCCCGAGGGCGAAGAGCAGAGGCGAGCAGAACAACAGAGGCGATTGGAATTCCTCACACGTGAGAGGACATGCCCTCTTCTCGAACGGAGGCTATAGAAAGAGCGCCATGAGCCAGGAGAGGTTGTCAGGGGCACTGTTCATTTATAGATCCTTTGCCTTGCCTTGAATCTGAAACAGAATTGCCTTGTAATAATATTGACTAGGTCCATGGCTAATTACAATTACCTTGGATTGTAGCTTGCTGGAAAGCTGAGTTTTACTCCCTCATAAAGACTAATTATAAGAACATTTTGACTCTGACAGAAATTCTTGGAGCGGGGGCAAATTAACTGAACGGGTGAGGTACTGCTTTTATTGATTGTCATTGTTAATAAACCTTAAATCGTGTCTGTGCGTGTGTGTGCGCCTTAGTCAGAACAGGACAGGACGCTGCAAATACATGCTGGTTGCCAAGTGCCTGATTTTCATCACGTGACTATGGAGACACTGCAATGGTCGTAAGTGTGAGGACAGGTCGTAAGTCATTTTTTCAGCACTGTCATAACTTTGAACGGTCACTAAATGAATGATTGTAAGTTGAGGACTGCCTGTATTTTTGTTCTTTTACAACCAAGTCTTTACTGGTTTTCCTGTTGCATTTTGGGAAGAGATCTGATTTCATTCATCAGATTAATAAAAAGTCAAAGATGCTCTGAAAATGTGTAAGTTGCTCATGTTCCTGTGATGTGTAGTTTTGAGTAGTTGGACTAGATGGTTAGAATTGTTATCATGCAGAAGCTGCTATTGGGGAGCATTCTTCCTGGGTACAGCACAAATCTGGAAGTAAGTCTACAATAATTCTCTGCTGGAGATGGTCTTGAAGGGAATATTCAGAAGCCATTACAAAAGCAACAAGGGCAGAAGCATTCCTTTAGCCTGGGACATAAGATAGTATTAGGAAGAGGTTCAGACTGGCTCTCCCTGAAGCAAAAAGAGAAAGGGATGGTAAAATACAAGCAGACTTACAAAATTCTGTTACTGCAGCCTATCTCCATAAAGTATACTTCTAATCTTCTTGTGGAGTTGGTCTCCTGATCTGGTCTATTAACAGGGCTGACAGGCACCCAGAATAGCTGCCTCGTTTTCTGGGTTACAATCCTATTACACTTGATTCTGTTTTTTAAGATTGATTTTGATATTTTGGGTATATTTTGGGAGAGGGAATGGGGGACCTGCGTGAGGGAATGGGTGAAGGTGATCTTTTGCTCAGCGGGTCTTCTTTTGGCTTCTGTAATTTTAGGTTGCCATTTGGAAAACTTTCAGTCTTTTTGCCTGAGGCCCTTGGTTCCAGGTGATTTTGTCTTCTGGTTTCGTCTTCTGTTTTGAATAGATCATCTGTTTGATCACTCTTGGGAGGTTTCTTCTGCTTAAGATCTCCTTGACTACCACCAGTCTCAGCCTCTGCTTTGGGCAGATCCCTTTTACCACTTTTTGGAGGTCTCAGCTTCTGCTTGAGATCCCCTAGACCACCACTAGCATTAGCTTCTGCTTTGGGCAGATTGCCTTCACCACTCTTTGGAGGAGCTGTTAGTTCTACAAGATCCTTTACTTCAGTCTTGGAAGGCACACTGATATCTTTCCATCTTCGCGCCCCCGATTTTGAATTATATTCATACAGTTTGCCAGTAACTGTGGAGGAAATGATTAATTTAAAAATTCATTTTCAGAGTGGAAGGGATATGATTATTTATGACTGCTTATTTGACTTGGAACCCTCTATAATCTGATGGGATTCTCAGCACGTTACAACAAAATATATAACATAAAATGTTATAAAATAAATAAAATAAAATACTGTGGGTAATATATCCATAAATAGTAAAGCAAAATCAACAAAAATCTAAACCTCCATTTTAACCACCTTCTGAAATGGGACCCCAAGGAGACCAAATTGATCTCAATAGGAAGACTGGTCTAAACAACAGGTGTTGCCACAGAGAACAATGTCTCTATGCTTCATTGCCCTGACCTTGCAGAACTGGGGCACCACCAACACTCCTCCTGCAACAATCAAGTTGCCCAGTTAGAGAATGTGGTCTCTAAAGTGGTTACAGAACATTGTTTCTGTAAAAAATGACAATTTAATCCACAGCAGCCACAACAATTATTTAAGGTGTCTAAAGTTCACCAAAGATTCTTGGGTAAGTTATTAACAAGAAGGGGGGCACAGCCACCAGTGAGGAATAAATGAAATACCAGATAAAGGTACAACACTTCCAACTCAAGAGTAGCCCAAAACTGCCAATGTTTATTGCATAGTTTGTACACCATGCAGGAAAATGGCTAATTCAAGGACCAGCCATGTCATACATCTCAGTGAACTGGCTGCACTTCAATATGGACACAGCAGCTGGTATCATTCACTGGTATCTTTCATAAGCAGAAGGAAGCTCTTCAGGCTTGTCCTGTGTACAAGAGCCTCTAGCATGGACTTCCAAAATGAATCAGCTGTTGCAAGAGGAAAACTATGTAATCAATAGGCAAACTACCTGTTGGATTATAGCAAATACGATTTCTTGTTTCGTCAAACACATTTTATGTAACTACAATTCATTT
The DNA here is from genome assembly GCF_035149785.1 of Candoia aspera. Classification (NCBI taxonomy): domain Eukaryota; kingdom Metazoa; phylum Chordata; class Lepidosauria; order Squamata; family Candoiidae; genus Candoia; species Candoia aspera. Next base: position 68,605,769 of record NC_086159.1, read on the forward strand.
AAGTTTTAGATATTATCACTTCTTTGTAATTTTAGATATTATTATATCATTTTAGCGTCTATTTCATAATTTAAATATAGACTGCACCCTGGACCTCACTCATAGATGTTAGTTAGGTTGTTTTATAAATGTATTTTAACTCTGTCTAAAATTTATTTTATTATCTATTAAGATAAATTTATATATTCACTATGCACTCTGCTTGTACTGGTTGACGACTATAATAAATTGATTGATTGATTCAGCACGCTTGATAATTTGGCTTTTCTCTTAAATGAATGTGTGGCATTGATATTTGCTTTGGAAGTATAAATGTCTTGCTCTAATAAGACTTAAGCTGTTTAATTTCAAAACCATTTTGCTCTTCTCATCCCCTTTTAGTAGTTGTAATACCTGGGTCTATTGCTTCCCCATCAAAAACAGGATTTAAGTTGGTCATTTCCTAAAGAGAGAAACAAAATGCTAATTTAGTACCATTAATTAAAGTAATGGGGGAAAAAGCTGACCAGAATGCAATCAAGTAGATTTCTACAATCTGCATGTTGTATTATAGCAATTTGGATTTAATCAAAGTTCACAATAAAATAACTGTAGTTTAGGCTACTGCTATTACATATTTGGATCATTTTGCCAAGATGCAGAGATAACTTTTAGACTTTAATGTTATTAATTGTTTAAAAATCTTGATAGGTTTTCCATCTAGAAGCAAACTTTCATTTTGCTTGATGGAAGTAAGAAGAACAGATATTATACTCCAATTGAATTGATATTATGCACACTCCGTATGTTGGCACAAGGCACTGAAGTATGGATACACTTCCCCCTTCAAGATGAGTTGAAGGTACAACTGTCACTCAAGAGAAAGATCCTAGGGTTGGTCCCAAATTAAGAAGCTTTTTCAGATGAGGGTTGAAGATAAAAAAGCAGAAGAATAAATAGGAGGTAATAAAGGAAATGCAACAATTCACTCTCAGAGCGTTTGCCATCAACAGTACTAAAGTGGATCCTCAGATTGATTTATATGTATGTAAAAAAGGGCATGCATTTTGCAAATCAATTCCTTGTAGGGCATCAATTGGTAATGTTCATACTGTTTCCAAGACAGCTCTATCATTAGGCAGTGACCTCAGATGGCAAATTCTGGGAGGTGTTAACACTAGAGCGTGACCTGTCAACAGTCATATGGCAAAAATGGGTGGGACCACAAAACCATGTGGGAGACAGGCTCAGGAGTTTTAATGAGTGAAATGGTTGCTGTAATCATCTGCAAAGGTTAACCAATGATTTTGCCCACTAAAGCCCCCCAACCTTCTCAAAGGAAGCATTTTTGGTCCTACCTACTCCGGGGGCCACAAAAAGGATATCGGAGGATGGTGGGTGCAATGTAGAATAAGAGAGCAGGACACAACCATAAGGTTAGTCTAGCATCTTTAAACTATTCTGCTGCCTTCAGGTGAGCTAGAAAATGCTGCCCCAACATCAGTGTTATATAAAAAAAATCAACTAGCAATTCAGGCAGGATATATACTGTACATGGACTATAAACCACCTTGGAATGCGGCAACTAGGAAGTGATTGAGCATTTCTTGTTTATGTTTTGCCAAGGGAAGTGTGACTTCCAATTCCAGGAAGTCTTGTGAATTGAACTAAGGGTGTGAACTTTTAAACTGGATCTAGAAAGACAAAAAGGAAATGCAGCTCTAAATTACTTTAATTTTGTGCTGTTTTCCACTGTTAACTGCTTTGAAGAGGGGAATATAAATTTTTATAAAAATAAATGATCAAGATTAAGCAGGAAGGAAAGAAAGAATTGCAGTATCTTTCCAGGCTGTAATGTAAACCAGAATAAATGTTGGTATTATACTAACCCTAAGTAGGCAATGGTATACTTTTTAATTTTTCTATTTCAATTTTAAAACACACTTACCCATATTACTTCTTTCTTTGTTTTCTTCACTTTCTTCTTTTCTGTAGGAAAAAAAATCATTATGCTGCTTTTCCTAACATTTAACTTTATGAGATAAACAAGAGGTAAGTTAAAAGTATCAAATCAAATCAAATTCTTTATTACAGGTCATCAACCTAGACTAAATAAGAGTTACTACATAAAACCTACAGTAGAGCTAAACAATAGAGCATACAAAATAAGACATACAAGATAAAAAGTTAAAAGTAAAAGTTAAGCACTTTCAAAGAACTTAAATTAATATACATGTGCAATGCAGATTTTAAAAGGGGCGAGGCTTTGATTACCCAAGTTGTGCCCACCTTGACTTTTCTCACCCTCCATGGACAGCTCTCCATGAACTCCTGAATCAACTTGTCTTAAACATGCTTAATGTTAGCTGAAACTTGTGCAACTAATAACATGAATAGACACTGATCACTTAAGTTATTAGCACCCAATAAGACTTAGGAGAATATCAATTTATGATTATCTCTCCAATAGATAGCTGCCTTTGAGTAAATAGAAAAAGAGTTTGTGAAATCAGTCATGCATCTTGAATTCTGAATTCTCATCTGATTTGCTGAAAATGCTCTCTCTCAGCCAGGGAACTGAAGAAACATCCCCACTCTTTCCAAAATTGTCTACCTTTCCTAAAGAGCAGAAGCATTACAGTAGGCCTTCATCATTAACAGCAGGACACTGCTTGTATGTATTACAGAATTCGTATGTACTGTACTATATTAGGTAAAGGGTAAAGGTTTCCCTTGACATTAAGTCCAGTCGTGTCTGACTCCAGGGGGCAGTGCTCATCTCCGTTTCAAAGCCGAAGAGCCGGCGTTTGTCCGTAGACACTTCCGTGGTCATGTGGCCAGCATGGCTAAACGGAACGCCGTTACCTGCCCGCCGAAGCGGTACCTATTAATCGGCTCACATTTGCATGTTTTTGAACTGCTAGGTTGGCAGGAGCTGGGACTAGCAACGGGAGCTCACCCCGTCACGCAGATTCAAACCGCCGACCTTCCGATCGGCAAGCTCAGCAGTTTAACCCGCAGCACCACCGTGTCCCTGTGCACTGTACTATATTACATAGTGTATATTTCCTTTGTAAAATTATATTTATTCCCTACTCCAATTCACCGTTTAAAAAGGTACGTACACATGACTTAGGTCAAATGTGGAGAAGAATGCACAATCAAATGAGCAAACTCAAGTGATCTCTGTAGAACTGCCTTTGAAGAATACTCAGAAGTTTCAACAGATGAAGGGTGTCATAATGACTGCCATACGTGAAGTGGGCTATGGTGTCATATGACCTCACCATTTCCTGAAGGAAAGTCTCCTCTTCTGTGTAGCTACCAAAATCTGAGTCTTCTCAGATACTTCTCCAGATACTCTTACAGATGAGATGAAGCGGATGGAAATTAGGGAGAAAGTCTTTTAATGCTGGAATTATAATTACAGAACGCTCTCCACAGACATAATGCACCTGTAGCTTTGTGGTAACCAGAGCTCACATTAAATATTTGGAAAAAGTGCAAAGACTGATGAAGGTGAGGCAATGCTATTCAATACTACACATGCTATGTGTTTCCCAGCTCAAGATGGTGAAAAACGGCACTACTGAGTTTTAGACAGCATGAGGTACCAAGTTGTGTGCCTTTTCCCATAATCCTTCCCCCTAACAGGACTCAATTACTGATGGAATGCCAGTTGGTGAGTGTTCAGACAGGGTCTTCTTCACTGTGATGCTCAGACTCAGGATTCTCTGTCACAAAAACTTATTTTCATCCCTCTTTGATGATAATTCAGCCTAATTATTCTGCTGGATTTTCAAATCCATAATCTGGTGTTGCTTCTGATTTTTAACATGGTCCTATCAGATTGTTTTTTAAATTTTAAAAATTGAATTCCGATTGTATCCGTTTTATCACTCTGAGCTACCTTAACATTTGAGAACTCTTCGGGACTGTAGCATAGGTGGGTAACATCCACACACAGATATACATTCAGTTTATTCCTAATGCATCTTTGAACTAGCAAAAAGACATAGACGTGAAAGTCTGTATATATATGATAAGAGGCTTTAAATTTTGACTGATTATGTGCCATCAAGTTGGTGTTGACTCTTAATGACCACATAGATAGATCTTCTCCAGGATGATCTGTCCCCAACCTGGCCCTTCAGATTTTCCAGTGGTATACCTATTGCTGTTGATCATCCTCTTCATTTTCCTTCCACCTTTTCCTGCACTACAGACTTCTTAAGAGAATTCAGCCTGAAGATTATATGTCCAGAATATGGTAATTTGAGTTCAGTAATTTGTATCATGAGTGAGAAATCTGGACTGATTTGTTCTATGATCCATTTGTTTGTTTTCTTCACTATCCATGGTATTCTGAACAGTCTTTTCCAACACCAACGTTCAGAATGTCAACATTCTTTCTATCCTGCTTCTTCAAAGTCCAACTTTCACTTCCATAGAGTGCCACAGGAAAAACAATTGCCTACACTTTTCTGATCTTTGGAGGTATAGACTCATCATGGCATCTGAATATCTTTTCCAAGGCCTTCATTACTACTCTACCAAGTGCTAAAGTGTGATATATTTCTTGATTGCTGGTTCCTTTACTGTTGATAGTTGATCCTAAAAAGCAGAAGCTATCGACCACTTCCATATCTTCATTGTCAATTCTGAGGCTGGCTCTAAGTTACATATCAAAATTCTATTTTGCTCTGTTAAAATTACAATATTATATCTGCAATCTAATCCAGTTCACAAGATTTTAAACTGTGTGATTCTAGGTCGAACTGCAACCAAAAAACATATAGAGTTTGAAAACATTGTTAACATATTAACAGTGAGACAGTGTTTTCAGATCCAGGAAAGCAATAAAAAAGAACATACCTGGGATGTCTATCCTGTCATAAAAAAAGAGATTATTATTATATTAATGGTCATTAGACAACAGAGTAAACAAAGCAGGATTGAAAAGTATTGACAACAACGAGTTCAAGTTTTGGAGGATGGACACACACTTTAGTTTCTGCCAGTCTGACCAATATCATTTTTGAGCAATATAATTAAATGCTCAGGAAGACCTTAAAATTAAAGAATTTTAGATTTAAGAATTTTAAAATTAAAGAATTAAAAAGACCTATCGGCCGACCTCCAAAGAGATGGGAAGATCCAATAGTCAAGGACTTTGGAGAAGAAAAGCCAGGATTTGAGACGAATGGAAAGCAAGTTGCAACCAGCAGGACTCTGTCCAGTGACAGTCTGGTCAATCAAGGTGATCAAGGTGCTAATTAAATGCATATGCAAGGTGAATATTGTGCCCTTCAATAACATGTGACAGCTTAATGTTTTAATGCCTTTGTTTTGGGGGGGGGGAAATATGATATGAGGGATTTTAACATCCCATTCCCCATTTTCCATGTTGTTGAAGATAATGGAAGTTGTAGCCCAAGAGCATCAAGTTGGGGAAGACTGTTTTAGGTTGTCCATCCAGCTAACATGTTTATTCCTGTTCCAGAATATCAGGGGGATTGTAAGCAGTTGGTTTATAGCGCAGCAACTGCATAGCTGTTGTGTATTTCTTGCACGAGATCCAAATCTTTCTTGTTTTACATACATACATTTTTCAAATTCAACAATAGGAATAGTGTGTGATCAACAGTGTGATTAGGAGCTATAGTGGGCCTTGAGTTCAGTAAAGTAGATGTCATGTATCTATGGAATAAAAGCTTATATAGTATCAAGGAAGGTCCCTTAGTTCTATTTGTATAAACATATATTTGAGAGAGAGCTCTCTGTAAAATTATACTTTCTGGAAATACTTTCTAGAGGGAGTGGAAAACTTTATATTCATTAACAATAGTTCAGAATTAAGATCAAATTGCTCTCAGGCCATAAGATGCAGAGACTGGGTTCGTACAATAAAAACAAGTGATAGAAAGCAGACCTAAAACACCATTCCTCAACTTGGTTGCCCTCTAGACATATTGTGAGAATTATAGGAATTGAAGCTGAACATTTTAGAAGGCACCAGGTTAGGAAAGTGTGATCAAAGCATTCTTCAAATCACGAACTTAGCTTGTGTAGCTCCTGCACATGTTACAGAACATTTTCTGCTTGCAGAAATCAACAATAGCTAGTGTATATCATTAAAACAAATTACTATATTCTGTAATACATTTCTTAATTTCTGTTGTTGAAAATTACCTAAATTAGGCCTCTATGTGAAGCTCAGGTCTATTGATCTAGCACTTTTATCTCAGCTTTCTTGAATAATTGTTAAATTTATATCCAATATTAATACAACATTCATTCTTTTTCATTTTGGGTATTAAAAATATACTGCTGTGAAAACATACATTCTACCAACTTTTCAAGCTTCTAGGACCTGGTTCAAATAGAGTGTTAAGCCATAATGTCATCTGTTTGGTGTTGGATTAGTGCAGTTTCTCAACCTTGGCAACTTGAAGATGTGTGGACGTCAACTCTCAGAGCCCCCCAGCCAGCATGCTGGCTGGGGAATTCTGGGAGTGGACGTCCACACATCTTCAAGTTGCCAAGGTTGAGAAACTGGATTAGTGTGTTCTGCAATTCCAGTCCATTCTGATTTTTTCAACAAATGGTAAAGAAAAAAGATTGTGATGTTTGAACTCAACCTGAATTTAATGCATTTGGGTTGCTTAGAAACGTAAGTATAACAGAACAATTAGGGGTCTCAGACCAAAGATCCGCTACTCTAATCTCATTAAGGGATATAGATTCTTAATGGGAGTGTTCCAGAACAGAGGAGATATACATTGCAAACACTGTACTATAAGTTGCATGATTTTATTTCAGTTACTTACAGTGGCTTTTTGTCAGCTTTGGGTTTTGGTGGGCAATGGGAACGGAGGTATTTTGCCAGCAAAAAGGTTAGATACCCAAGCAATCCAAGCAGCAACAGACTGCCAAGGACTATGAAGAATGGCACATACCAAGCTGATGAAGCATAGACATTTTCTCTGCTGGTCACAATGGTAACACCAGGCTTGTAAGGAAAAAATGGGGGTTGGAAATGAAATTGTTCTTAATTACCATGAACTCAAAAATATTTTCTTAGGTGGAGATCAGTACCATACTATTGCATGGAAAGCTCATTTGCCTAGTGATTTATTTAGGAACACTAATTTTAAGTTAGCAATTGTCATATATCATACCTGTCCAATGAACACTGCTCATTAGCTTCCATAACACCCTGTTTCTACAGCTACCATTCCTTTTCATTCATGGATCTTGCTTGCTTGTAAAGTGGATAGTGGTGGTACTCTATCTTACTGAATATTAGGGCTGTGCAATGCTCCAGATTCTGTTCCAAAAAGGGCTTTAGAGTTCATACAAGCATAACACCCATCTGTAACTCTATAAAGCAGGTGTATGTTTTCCCAGGATCTCATAGCAGTTGCAAGGGACAACAGCACAATACCAGGAAAAAATGCAGTTGCTTTAAGGAGCTGCCAACTGGGGGTGTGGTCAAGCTGCTGTGAACCCCAAATAATTTTTTTCTAAATTATTTTTAAAGTGCTGCACATACAAACTACATAAGTACCCATTATATGCCATGACCCTGCGGGATTTGCCTAACAACGGCAACTGAGACTGCTGCAACTGCTGTTGTAAGTCGGCGTGGTCACATGACATCACACTTTATGACTGTTTAGCAAAGGAGTTGCTGATCCCAACTACCGTTGTTAAGCAAGGACTACCTGTATTGACAGACATTTGGGAAGTGCTGTGTAGCCTGATCAATACTGTACCATACAAGGAATGGACATACTATATAAACCCGTCTCTACTGTTAACCAATTTGGTACTTCAAAACAGACCATGCTGTAACTAATATAGATTTATTAATAACATTATTTAGATTAATAGCCAGCCTTTCCCAAGTCTGCAGATTAATACTATCTCAAATAAAGTGGATCCAGCTGTTTCCTTATTCCTGCACCTGCCCAAAGCTCTTATTTTTATTTTTTCATTCATATGTTCTGCATAAAGTCTTGAGGATTATTTTCCTGCCCCATAGGTTATACTCAGAAAAAGCCTCCTGTTTTTCTTTGATTGCAATGAGAATGCAAGGAAATCAAGAGAACAGATTTTTCATATTTTTTCCTATGTTTTTTCTCTACTTGGGAGTTTCTTGCAAATATTTCTGGCAAAATATTATCACCATCCAAGCATTTCTAAGACTGAATTACCTTTGTTCTTCCTTTCTGTCATATGCTCAATAAGTGCTATTAGAATAGTTGAATATTTGACTTAAGCAACTATTTGGGGTTATGCAAAAATCTTGTCTGATCTCTCACAATATCATCAAAAACTTGTAAAAAATTCTGCAATCTCACATAAAATTTTACAAGGTTGGAGTGTGCTTGTGTGTGATCTGGTGGAATTTCTTTTCAGCTATATCTTTTTAATGTGGGATTCACAAACCCGTAAATGCCACGTTGCTATTATCTAAACTGAAATTCCATAAATGTGCTTATGTTATTCACACTTGGTTGCTATCTTCTGCCTATCCTGGGCAGAGCTGATGCTGTATCAAGTAATCATATTCAAAGCCACAATGGAATAGGTATAGAGTACCATTTGACTATATAAGAGTTGACTTGCTGCATTAAGTTGGAATTTTATGCATTTCCAGGTAAATACATTTCAGAGGATGGAAATGGCCTTGAAGGCAAAAGTGGCTGCGTTAGGGAAACACAAACTTAGCCCAGAAAAACAGGAAGGCGTGAGAAAGAAACTCCACCTTGACTCTCTTTGGTATATGAGGGAGGGAAGGGGAAATGCTGTCCGGCTTTCAAAATTCTGTTATTATATCAATAAGGTAGAGTTCTAGTACTTCTTGTGTCTATTCATGAGCTGGTCTACCTTGAGGGGCTGTCAGATACGAGTAAGTAACAGTTCTGTGCCTGAGCCTGGCACCCTGGGTGTGGGATGGAGCCTGTTTCTTGTCTAACGTTGAGGGCTTTTTATGATTTATTGATTTATTTATTTTCCACCCCACCTTTACTATTTTTATAAATTACTCAAGGCGGCGAACATACCTCATACTCCTTCCTCCTCCTATTTTCCCCACAACAACAACCCTGTGAGGTGGGTTGGGCTGAGAGAGAGGGACTGGCCCAAGGTCACCCAGCCGGCTTTTGTGCCTAAGGCAGGACTAGAACTCACAGCCTCCTGGCTTTTAGCCCACTGGACCAAACTGGCTTGCTGGTCTACATATGCATACATGTAAAAAGCTGGATTCTCTGGCTGCAGCGTGTTTTATTTCTTGTTTATTTACTATTGTGTGTGGGTGTGTGTGTGTGTACACATACACATATAGTATATTAATTTGTTTTTAATGATGTGAGCTGCCCAGGGTCATGTACTTGAGATGGGTGGCCATATAAATTGAATGAATGAATGGATGGATGAATGGATGACTAAATATATAAATAAATAACTTTGACTCCAATGTGTGGGACTATATATTTCAGGGATGCACAACTTCTCTCAGTTTAAAGGTCACACCTGGCCTTCTCTGGAATATCGGATCAGAGACACTGCTGTGAGATGGGTGGCCATATACATGCCTGTGAGATGGGTGGCCATATACATGGCATGCAGGAATAAATAAATACATAATCAATGTCACCACCCCCACACAGTCATCAATCTGTTTGTAACAATCAGCAGGTTACAGGGGTCTGGTAAAAATGAGTCAAGATGGTAGCCACAGTGGTGTAATTGAAGCCCCGCCTGTTTTTTATGCATGCACCAGGCAGACCTTTGATTGTGCCATCGTGGCCACCATCTTGCCTCTTTTTTCCATACTTTGCAGATGATCCTGACAACCAAGCAAACTTACTGTGCTAGGAATCACAGTGGTAGGGCTTGGAATGACTCTGATGGTCAAGGTTACCGTGCCAGTTTGAACACGAACTGTAGCTCTTTCGGTTCTTGATAACAGGTTATCATCTGTTACAGAAACTAACAGCCGGTATTCCCAAACTCTGTCCAGGCCTGTCACATAATCAAATGGAGTTGCAAATACCAGCCTTGAGATATTCGAGCCAGCGTTTGGTGAAAAGGTGAAATGGTTATTCACATTACCTAAAAGCAGAGCCAAAGACAAAATGCAGAGAAAAATATATATTTCAAAAAATAAATGAAGATAGCTGGTGATTTAATTCACTGGAAGGTGGTGGCTCTCTGATATGAACCAATTAACGTAGTGATTACTGTATTTCGCTGAAATCTTAAAGCCGGAGTTTTCCTCCCAATTGATATGCATTCTAAGTATGTGAGAACAGTTTATGGTCAATTAGAAACTGGAAGTGTTTCTCTACCTTCCTGGACTTGATCTGCTCTTAAGCTGATCTCTCCAACTCACCCCCCACCCCAGCTGTTAAATATTATGTAATAAAAATTAATTCTTTAAACAGCTGCTTCAAATGAACCAGACAAAAGCAGCTAGATAGCACCCCAGCCCAAAGCCGTATACAGCCTCAAAAGTCATCTGATCTCAGTTGCTAAACATTAATGGCATAATTTCCTGCAATGTTGTGATGGGAAGCACACCAAAGTTGTATTAAGGCCTGTAAATAAGCTTAACATATTTTTTAAAAACCCAGACCAGAAAAAGTTCTAACCTCAACCCCCTTGCATCATCAACTTGACAAGTGTAGCCCCTGCCCCCTGCCAGAAATGTTAAACTCCCCTGTTAAAAAAAGGACTTCAATACTTTCCTTCAAAAATGCTATGCGTATGTATAAAAAGGCAGGGATATACATGACGAATGCATTTTTGCGATTAAGTTCATTATGCATGCTGAAGTGTCAATAGCTTTTACAGCTTCTTGCAGGTTAAAAAGATAGTAGCAAACAATTTTTCAATTACATGCAAAATAATTCTTGTCGAGTATGAACAGGAAAGCCTTACTTTATCATTCGAGCCAACTGGCAAACTATAAGTTCAGATTGCTGTGTAACCTCACAGCACTGAGAGAATTCTTTTCGGTATTGATACTCCCCTAAATGAACTACAAGCATCCTATTAAAGGTGTCCAGTTTGATCCAGTAGCTGGATCACGAAAAGGCTGATGACGGAAAACTTGTCTGGAGCTAGTGATCATTCAGGGAGAAATGATCTCCTAGTGGAATCTAGATCAACTACATCTGGCATTTTTCCAGAGCTTTAGTAGTGTCAGCCTTGCAAGGCAGTCCAGACAAGAAGCACACCCAGAAGTACTTAGTTCTAACTTTATTGTAAGGCTAAATTAACAGAATCTTGCAAATACATCTCCCCCGCTTGCCTTTACAGCCCAAGAAACTAGGGAGGGTCCCTTCTGAGATGTTTGCCATGCCCCCATTCCTTCTGCAGGTTCTGCTGCTGCTTGTCTGACCTTGTCTTGTCTGCAGCCCTTCCTCCTGTCTCCCAAGGTCATTCCCACCTACCATTACAAGTAGCCACCAATTCTAAAACCCAAATAACATGTGTTATAATGTATATTCTACTAGCAACTAATGGCATAAGATATTCAAAGAAAAAGGATAAAATACCTGAAGTAATAGTGTATCGGAATGATCTCGGACTTGAATCCCGATCCACACAAGAAATACTGAAACCGTTAATAATGCCCAACCTTAGATCCACCGGCATATTCAGCAACTGTGAATTAGGTGTGCACTTTGGTGGTTCATCATTTGCTTCAAGAACATTTATCATTACCTAAAGGAATAATTTGAAAAAATAACATCTGAGCAATCAAGGCGGCTTTCTAGTCTATAGATTCAGGGTGGGCTCTACTAGTAGATGCAACAGAGCACTTGGATCTGAGCAGCAGATACTAAGAAAGGGGACGTCATGGCAAGCTCTCAGAGGACCAACAGCTTGGAGTAAGACATAACTTATCAGTCAGGGAGAGGCGACACCTTCATCTCAAGCAACACAACATCTTGTATCAAGCACTGTACTTTCTGAAGAGATCTAATCCACTTCCATCCAGCTTTGCATATGACATAGTGTTATATATTATTACTACATATTCTCAACCACCATGAGTTCCTCCAGATGTGGTGGCATGCAAGCATAATTTTAAAATGGAGCAGAGATAAAGGGCCTGGTCTGCCAATTCTGTCTTTATGTTAGAAAAAGTGCTTGAACTCTGATCTAAACAAAAGAACAAGAAAAGGGAAAAGAAATGCCTCATCAAGAAAAAACTGTGCTTCTAGTTTGAATCAGTTGGTTATGAAGGTCCTCAGAGTAGGTCTCCTCTTCTGAGGGTATGGGAAAAATTGAAATGAAAATGCCACTTGTAAAATGTGGACGTTGCGCTGCAGATCCACAGCTGTGCCACTGATATGTGGAAGCTGAATGCGATGGTTTTTAAAGTGCATGGCATGCCCTGCCACTTCCATTGCCTTGTTCTGTTGCAACAGATCATGAGAATGCTAATACTTATAACTCTGATAGTAGATCCAATGACTGAGCATTTATCTTAAACCATCAGCTCTGCTCTGGCTTGAAGCATTGCCTTAGAAAGTATTGAATGCATCCAACAGGAATTTGAAAGTGCCTTACAAATCCCAGAATCAAGGAACTTTTGATGGACATTGTGTAGTGCAATGTAGACTTTTGGGGTCTTCTGCTACTTCATTCTTCCCCACATTCTGATGTCAGCATGTGTTTTTCATAGTACAGGTAGTCCTCACTAAACAACTGTTCGTTTATAATGGTCCAAATTATGATGCCTCAGAAAAAGTGCTTTATGACCTGTACTCACACAACTGTGACAAAAAATTGTACCACCCCCGCAGTCACATGCGATTTGGGGACTTGGCAGCTGGCTTGCATTTATGGCCGGATGCAGCATCCTGCAGTCACGTGATCATGATTTGCAACCTTTTTTGCCAGTTTCCGGCAAAAAAAAGTCCATTGGGGAAGTTGGATTCGCTTAACGGCCAGGATGATTCACTTAATGACCCGTGATTAACAACTGTCGTAAAAATGGTCGTAAAATTGGGTCTGGTCACACAATGATTCACTTAATGACCGTACCGCTTAACAACCAGTTTTCCAGTCCCTATTGTGTTTGTTAAGTGAGGACTACCTGTATAGATATCCACATTCTGAATTGGTTCCATTTTGAAGATCCCCTGTGATGCAGACTTCAGGAAGGCGATGCTGAGAATTAATAACCCTCCCCCAGTTCAAACAAGGTCATGCACATTTTCCTTCTATGAATGTCACATCTGGCAAGTCCTACTGTGTTTCCTACCGAGGAAAGAAATGTAGATTGCAAAGAACAATAAGCTCTGCATTCAGCTCGCTAGTTTACTCACAGATGAAATTGCGTTCTTGCCATTGTTGTCAGAAGCTTGCACTTTGAGGATGTGCACTTGACATTCTTCATAGTCTAATCTCTTTGTATTCCTCAAAATCCCCAGCTGGGGATGAATTGAAAATAAGTGTGTGACTTCCACACTGCTTTCTCCATACAAAATTGAGTAAGATATTCCAGTGGAAGGTACATCTTTGTCAGTTGCAAACACTCCTCCGATAAAGGATCCAGCTGAAATGAAATAGCAGCACTTTAAGAAGACACACAGGCAGTTTTGTGGGTGTGTGGTATGTGCAGAGCTTGTGCAGACTTCAAAAAATGATTCAGAAACAGTGCTTCAGATCAGGGGTCAAAAAATCAAAATGGCAGCTACAGCTGCATGGTCAAATCCCCACCCCTTTTTAACACGAATCTGTAAAGTATGTTTAAAAGGGGGCATGGCTTCAGTCACATAGTTATAGCCACCATCTTGACTTTTTTGACATCTTCCATGGACTCCCTGCTTCAGACTGTGGACACTTACAGCAGTTCTCTGCTGTTCATTGAAGTACCCCAAGTTTTTTTAGGCTCCTATGGAAGCCTGACAAAAGAAATTTAAATAATCATTAAAGTTAATAGGACTCCTAAAAAAACAAGTCATTTTTTTCCAGGATTGCAAAGGGGTCTTAAAAACATTTGGGATGCTTTAAGGAATAATAGGGAGATGCTATGCTGGCCAATGGTACGTGGTACTTCTGAATCTCAGAGTGTGTGTGCGCCCATGAGCACATGTACAATACTAATTATTATTTATTTAATTTCTGTACTGTACTAAAAAGATGAAAATCAGCAACCTCTTACCACCACATATGAAACCACTTTAAATTGATAAATCGGACTGAAAAGCACAATCTTTATGGGTGTTTTTGACTCTCTTAAAGGCATATGAAGTCTATCCCAGTATTTATTCTACATTTTTCTATCCAGACATCAAAACAAGCTGCATGGAAAATATACTGAAGAACTTGTGAACTGAGAAGCCAGAAGAATCATGATTTCCTTTGGCTGAGACTTAGCTAAATTACTGTTAACTTTGACTGTTGTCATCTTAAGGGTTTTGAGGGGACTGGAGCGGTAATTTATGTAGCTGCTGATTTCAGGGATATCCTGAGGGCCAAAAAAGTCAAGATGCAGCCACAATCATGTGATTGAAGCCCCGCCCCCTTTTATAACACACATAAAAAGGGAAAGGCTTTGATTGCATGGAGGTGGCTGTCATCTTGACTTTTTTGACCCCCATGGACCATGCTGGCATATTTTCAAAATCTTTGCTGATTTAATTTTATTTATTATAAGTTAATTCATGCTTTCTTTAAAAAGGCAAGATAGGTGTTTTGGAAACAACATTACAGCTTTCATACTGCTATGTTTACATAGTGATTTTAACAGATGTTTGTTTCACTGACTTTCAGAAAGTTAAAAAAAACCTTTAAAAAAAAAGAGGGAGGGAATAGGTGTATTAAATTCTGAAGAGGCTTCAAACACTTCATTCCAATGGTTTATTTGGTCTTAAAAAAGCATTCGCCCCAATAGAGCTGTCTGCTTGACTGATACAGAGAAGTTAATAGACTCAGCATTCGTCTGAGAGAATTCTATTTTATAGCCTTGTAAATTTCTGAAAAAGTTACCATAACTTACGTGATGTTGTTTCAGATACATTAAAAATGTACGAAGAGCTATTGAAGACTGGGTTAAACTCATTCACCGGTTTAATTATGATGTAAATGTAGATTAGCTCTGTAAAATACAGCAAGGAAGAAAAGCATGAAGGATGACATAGAACTTCAAGTCCCATTTAAAGAGATCTCTTCTTCCAAAAAAAGAATGGGGAAAAAGGGGGCTGGAAGGAAAGTTGATACTCACCAGAAAAGTAAGGCCAAGAAATATCCCGGATGACGGTATTCAGGATATATTGTCTCTGGTCTGTTGTATTTTCCAAGTTTAGATTTCCTTTGAGCTTAAAGGAACATACTTTCATTTGATTGCTGTATTATTTTTCTTTACTGTGATTTGTTATCACATTTTTCTATCACTTCTGAGCTGCTCCAGGGGGATTTGTAGTCTTAAGGGGCATGGTGATAAAAATAATTAAGGGGGGGGAAAAAAGCTGGCTTCCTGCATAATGCAGTTGTGTAGAACTGTGTTCCATATAACTATGTCTCAAATACAAAGTGACCTTGATTTGATATTTATGGTTCTATTCTGGTTCTTCCTTAGGAAAGTGGGGCTGTAGCAACTCTGTGGTCCTCCTGAAATGTGTCAAGAATCTCAACGAGTCTAGATTAGGTTAATATTCAGTGGAATATGTTTTGGCTTCATTCTAAATAAATTGCTTGATTTTGCTTCTTAATACTTAAAAAGTCCTAGCCTTAAAGTTCCAATTGGGAGAATGTTTTTTGATAACGGTCTTCTTGAAATAGATGAAACACTTACATGTCTCCACATTAAATCTTGAGCAGCTTTAATGCTACTTTGATGTGAAATGTTTCCCTCACCGCACTTCATATGCTGATCATAATTGAAAAGGCACTCATTCTCCAAGTTTAACTAATATAAAGCAATTAAATAGCAGACCTTAATTATTCCAGAATGAGGAGGATCCTGGGTGAATTTATTACTTCCAACTCCAGACAGTTCAGTGAAGTTAAACAGGTTGTTTGGTGACTCAGCATCAACATCTTTACAATAATTCTGTAAATTTATAATTTCTAATCCAGGGGAGTCCATTTCAGAAATTATCTTCCTACTTAAGAAAAATAAATTAGCTATGGAATTTATTCCAGGTTTTCTGGTTCTTTGCATACCTTTCTTAAATGTCTAAAAGAGCTTCTCACATGTTAGAAATACCATTTTTCTGGGAGCATGATCACATCAGAAAAGGGATGAGACTAGGAGCACCTGAAGAGGTCTTTCAATGATTTTTCATGGGCCTTGGAGGAAATTATTATCCTTTCTTTGCTGCTCTTCTTCCCACTTTTTAGCATCAATATAAACAGGGGTATCTGGGGAGGGGGTTGTCAAAAAAGTAAAGATAGTACCACAACCATTTGATCAAAGCCCTTGCAATGAACTGCAGAGCATTTACAATTAAATGTGTGGGGTGGTATAGAGGAGTAGCATAGCTGTTGGGAACTATATGTCTATTGAGGTTTGTGAAATGGCATGATTAAAGTGATCTCACACATAAACTTATTTGGCTTTCGTCTTTTGTCAATCTGCCAGCCCAATCTAGAATCCGACTAAGCTTTCTGCAGTGTTATAGAATTCCACACACCTGCATCACAAATCAAAAACTAGGTGGAGCTTCAGTTGGCCTCCATCTTGATTTTTTTCACCATATCCTGCAACGCCCCCCACCTTCTAGAGGAAATGTGCCATAAAGGTGTTAAAATATTGACATAAAGCATCAAATATCATCTCCTTCTCATCCTTCAATAAACCAGAAAGGACAACATAGAGCCCTCACTTATATGTGCTGCGCATACCCCCTCAACTGTGCCACCAGAAATGACCGGATCATTATAATTAATATGAAATAATTGCCTCCTTTAAATTACTTTAACAGTTGGTAATGTTACTACCTAATACACAGTTTGATACACTGAGCACTAGGCTAAAAAGTTTGAAGTGTTTATCCTTAGCTCTAATAAAATTGCCTGAAGTTTAAGGAATTTAGAGAGTACAAAATATTATTACCTGTGATTGTATTCATTGCATATTGGTGGATTGTCATTGATATCTTCAATAATTATAAAAATACTGGTTTCAGCTGTTCTTCCACGAGTAGGGCTATCCTCAACATGAATTATCAAAGAAACATTGGGAGAAGTTTTGACTGGAAAAGCTTCACGATCTATCCGTCCAGCCACCAGAACCGTACCAGTTACTAAAACAGAAATAAGCCATAAGCATTTCCAGGGGCAAGCACAGATATAATCTTTGATTATGACAGAAATAATTTATATTTGTTTAGTGAGGTTGTTCCACATTTTACCCACCTTGGATCTATACATTCAGCGTGTTCCCCTTTCCGGTATGAGATTTATATCGTTGCTAACAAAGGTGCCCACAGAAAGTCAGGATGGTGTCTGCAACCTTATGATCAAAGCCATGCTCCTTTTTCATCTATGTTGCAAAGGAGAGGGGCTTTGATTGCTGCCATCTTGACTTTTTTGACCCCCCCACTTTCACTGTTTATATTGTTGCTAAAAAGTGGAAAGGAAAGCGGCAAAGTAAAGATCATAATTTCCATCAAAGGCCATGAACAGTCATTAAAAGCACGTTAGGGACTACTGAAATGGAAGAGAAAAATTCAATCCATTAATGAAAAAAGTCAGCAAAAAGTTGATCGCTGGCTCCAGAAATATTAATTTTTATAATTCAAGATTCTTGAAGAGAAGCTGTCAGAATTAGCAGGGGAGTTGGAATTAGCTATCCTTTTGCAAACTTAAATTGACTGGCCTATCAGTGCTTATTTGTACTCATTAAACTTTATGAAACCGCACAGGAATTCCCTATCTTTTGAACAACTCCACATTACACCCTATGCAGAATGTTATATGCCATAATGCATTTCTGGCAACAGGGACAGGAACCATGAGTATTATAAATAATGTGGCTATAGCTGTAATAAGTATGCATCTAAAGCTGATTTTATTCAGCCATTTAATTCAGCTCCCATTAGATTATTTGATAGATGTTCTAATAAAGTATGAAAAATGATACTGCAAGTAATACTTTTCATTATTTAAACTTGACAGGACTTTGAATTTTGGTATGAATCTTATCCCCTTCCAGAAATACCTTCTCACCCCACACATGCACATATACACTCATTTCCTGAAAACTTAATCTGTTTTTGTCTGAACATTGTGGCTCTGTTTGAATGTCACAATAAGCCATTATCTGTTATAAGGAGAATGTGGTACAATGACACTTGGTGTCACTTGTAACTGTCCTCATTCTTGTCTCCTCTACTGGCTTGACTGCAGAGAAGAACTTGAAAGCTTTTCCTGCCATGTTTTATTAATAATTAATTGATTATTTTATTAATGATAAGTCTAGTGTTATGTCTGAACCTCAAACTGTGGCTAGGTTAAACTATGATTTGTTGAAACAAGCTATCCTCCTGAGCTTTGCTTGGAAACTGGCTTTTTCAACAAACCATAGTTTTAGCTGTCATAGTTTAGTTCGTCAAAATGGATTTGAGAAGGTTTTAGACTTTTTTGCGTGAAACAGAAAAAAACAATCTTATGATATATGGTTTTGATAATTAGACAGGATAGATTATAGAAAGAAGAGAGACATGGCAATAAACCATCCAAATCAGGCCAAGCTGATGGGAAAGCCCAGCAAGGAAAACAAAACCACAGAGCAAGAAGGATTTGAAAGCCATCTAGTCCAACACTTGCTTGAAGTAGCAAACTTAACCCTTAAAGCACACCCAACAGATAACTGGCCAGCTTCTTCTCGGAAAACTCAAATGAGAGAGACATCTCCTTCCTGGATCCATTGGCTGCACTGTCAGACCTGTCAAAGTTAAGAAGTTAAACTAGCTCGGCTGCAAAAATCAGGATGGCCTGATTAGTAGGTTCTGTGTCTCTTGGCTGCCTTCAAGTGGTCAGTCAGAAATTTGCAGCCTACGTATGGTTGGCGTCTTCAACTGTACAGGCGGTCCTTGACTTAGGACCACAATTGAGACTGGAATTTCCATCGTACGTTGCTGCAGATGTAAGTTGAGTCACCATGTGATCGGACCCAATTTTATGACCACTTTACAGCTGTTGTTAAGTGAATCCAGCTTACCCAATGGGTGTTTTTTGGTGGAAAACGGCAAAAAATATCACAAAATGCAATTGTGTGATTGCGGGACCCTGCAACCAGTAATAAATGCAAGCTGATTGCCAAGTGCCCGAAATGTGATCATGTGACTGCAGGGGGTGGTGCGACATTTTGTGACACTCGGAAGTGCTTTACAGGCAGTAAAGCACCCATTCTGAGGCCGTTGTAACTTCGGACCAAATGGTCATTAGTCAATGACTACCTGTAACCAAACTTTTTCATTTGGTCTTTTCTTGTGCAGTAGCAGAGAACAGAGATCCATCTGCTCCCAGCGTCACCACCATCTCCATCCTCTCTTCTTCCCACAAAGCATACTGCATTCCTTCCATCTTGTGGGACCGGTTTTCCACACTCCACAACTTTCCCAGCCCTATAGCTCTCCTCTGGATTCCATTCAGTCAGATAAATTCCTTACCTGGATTGATGTAAAAATTAGGGATCGCTTCAGGAGCACCCAGGCTGAAGCGAAGGCTATGAATAAAATCTTTACCATCTGGATCCTCAGCTGTTACATTGGCAACAAAAGTTCCTGGTGGTTTTTCTTCAAGAATCCTGAAAACATTATTTTTCCTACGATAGATAAGACAATACAATTGGATATGTTTGATCAGGTGACGCTGATATTACTTAAAATGTAACTGGTATTAAGGGTACCAAGGGTTACAATATAATAGTAAAAATTAATTATATTTAATATATCCAGTGCTGGACCTTAGAACATATCCCTGCTTCAAGAAGTTGTCTTCTTCCTCTCCTTCTCTTAATGAGAAGTAGCAGATAGGCCTCTCTAAAATGGTGCATGAATGCAAACAGGAAAGTCAAGATGACCGCAGCAACCACAAGATTGAAGCCAGACCTTTTTGACTCACATTACCAAAGGGCAGGGCTTTGATGTGCAGTTGTAGGCACCATCTGACTTTTTTGACCCCCTCACAGATGCCCCTAGAGGCAAAGGTAAGCAAGTATGGGCTTTTCTTCACGACATAAAATGGAGCAATTTATAGCTGATTTTTTTTTTTTAATCTGATCTCAAAGCACCATCCAGACCTCTATGCTCAATTATCAAGCCTAAAGAGAAAAGTTTTGATGCAACTGGGATTTTTCTACTTACATGTTGAAGACAGGGTTTTCATCGTTAGTGTTTATGATATTGACCATCAGGGTCCTCGTAACACTAACACCGAGGTGGTCCGTTATGGTAACATTTAATGTATAGCTGTCAAAACAAAATAAAACATAAAGTATCCTTCTGTGGCTTAGATGCAGGATTGCTCTACTAGCCAATCCTTGTTTAAAATATCAAATCATCATTTCCTGATTTCTGGATCATTAATATGATCTTACCTGGTTCGATCCTTCTCAAAATCAAATGACTTCAAAGTAGAAACCGTTCCAGTTGGAGAAATTGCAAAGAATGGGAAATCTGAATTCAGGGAAAACTGGAAGAAATAATCAGATGTAATGGGACCATTTGTGACATAATATGTTTATTAAAAATACAAAAAGCCAGCACAATCAGTGTTCCCACTTCAGCTGGGAGTCTACTCGTAGTTAATTCTCAAGTTACTTTTCAGCACATTATGGCCTCTGTAGACCATTCCCAGATTGCATTACCAACGCTTGGTGGAAAAAGAACGCCAATTTCCCCTTTTGTTCAAAAATAGGGATAAAATGAGTATTTTGTTGCTTTAACACACACACAGACACACAAGCAGCAGTCTGATTTTTCCTTTTTTTTAAAAAAAAGGAATGGTAGAATGGGTGTTTGGTTGCCTTAAACTTTCCTAAAAACTCCTTTGGATGCCCCTCCTCCCAATCCAAAACTAAATCCCAAATTTTGGCCCTGACCATCCTGGTGACATCACCATAACCTCACAGGCTAGGTCTTCTCTTCTGCATAAAATAATATGGCTGCAGAAACATTGCAGATTGAAGAGCCACTTCTGAAGATGTGCCTTTCTACTGCTTGGAGGGGTCGTATTGAAGATGCCAAGGATCCACAAAACCTGATTCTTAAAGGTGACTTTTTAAATAAAATAATAATAATAACTAAGTTAGCATGCTATAGAGGACAGTGCCAACCTCAAGCATAATCTTTATGTCAAGAATGGTTCTCAAGATCCATGTCTCCCAAAGGTTTTCTCAGAAAATCAGAATGATTCTATTTGGTGTGGACTTCTGACAGTCTGTTAAAACATGAGAGAGATAAGCTGACATGGTAGAGCATCTTGGGAAGTAAGAGTGGGAGCAACTTCATTAGTTTGGCCTTTAGTAAATGTGTTGATGGGACTAGTGATGCTCACCATAACTGCCCTCTAAGAGGGTGCCCATAATGTGCCCTCAAGACTCCAAATGGGCCCAACTGGCTTTAAAAGTTTGAAGCCCTTGGTATTCAGTCATAACGTGATTTCTTTTGGCCCTACTTGCAAATTTAGCAATATTGGTTTATTAATAACCATGGCTAAGGAAACCATGACGAAATGTGATCTGCAAATCAGGTCTATATCTCATCTGGCTGGTCAGTTACAGATCTGCTCTATCATGATGGTCTCTTTTTATATTAATAAAGTTCTCTTTTTATATTAATAAGGTTCTCTCTATTTAGACAGAATACCGTATCTCATAGATGACCAGATAGATCAGGAACAAGATGTTTGGTAAATATACAATATATATATATATATATTTTTTTGAACTTCAGCAAAGGATCGTTACCTTGTTGTGGTGCTGGAGCTCACCTCAATGATGCCATGAGCTAAACCATGAAGGGCCACCCAAGACGGGAAGGTCATGACAGAGAGGTCAGACTAAATGCGATCCCTGGGGAAGGTAATGGCAACCCACCCCAATATTCTTGCCGTGAAAACTAAATGGATCAGTACAACCAGAGATATGTTGGTATACCATCGGAAGATGAGACTCCCAGGTCAGAAGATGGTCAAAATGCTACTGGGGAGGAACAGAGGATGAGTTCAACTAGCCCCAGACGTGATGACGCAGCTAGCTCAAAGCCAAAAGGATGGCTAGCGGCCGACAGTGCTGGTGGTGAACGGCGAATCCGATGTTCTAAGGATCAACACACCATTGGAACCTGGAATGTAAGATCTATGAGCCAGGGAAAATTGGATGTGGTTATTGGTGAGATGTCAAGATTAAAGATAGACATTTTGGGCATCAGTGAACTGAAATAGACTGGAATGGGCCACTTCACATCAAATGACCACCAGATCTACTACTGTGGACAAGAGGACCACACAAGAAATGGAGTAGCCTTCATAATTAATAGTAAAGTGGCTAAAGCAGTGCTTGGATACAATCCAAAAAATGATAGAATTATCTTGATTCGAATTCAGGGCAAGCCATCTAACTTCACAGTGATCCAAATATACGCCCCAGCCACAGATGCTGAAGAAGCTGAAGTAGAGCAGTTCTATGAGGATCTGCAGCACCTACTGGACAACACGCCTAAAAGAGACGTTATTTTGATCACAGGAGACTGGAATGCTAAGGTGGGCAGTCAAATGACACCTGGAATTACAGGTAAGCATGGCCTGGAAGAACAAAACGAAGCAGCACATAGGCTGATAGAATTTTGCCAAGACAACTCACTCTGCATAACAAACACTCTCTTCCAACAACCTAAGAGATGGCTTTATACATGGACTTCCCCAGATGGACAACACCGAAATCAGATTGACTACATCCTTTGCAACCAAAGGTGGCGGACATCTATACAGTCGGTAAAAACAAGACCTGGAGCTGACTGTACTTCAGATCACGAACTTCTTATTGCACAATTTAGGATCAGACTAAAGAGATTAGGGAAGACCCACAGATCAGCTAGATATGAGCTCACTAATATTCCTAAGGAATATGCAGTGGAGGTGAAGAATAGATTTAAGGGACTGGACTTAGTAGATAGGGTCCCGGAAGAACTATGGACAGAAGTTCGCAACATTGTTCAGGAGGCGGCAACAAAATACCTCCCAAAGAAAGAGAAAACCAAAAAGGCAAAATGGCTGTCTGCTGAGACACTAGAAGTAGCCCAAGAAAGAAGGAAAGCAAAAGGCAACAGTGATAGGGGGAGATATGCCCAATTAAATGCAAAATTCCAGAGGTTAGCCAGAAGAGATAAGGAATTATTTTTAAACAAGCAATGTGCGGAAGTGGAAGAAGACAAGAGAATAGGAAGGACAAGAGACCTCTTCCAGAAAATTGGAAACATTGGAGGTAAATTCCAGGCAAAAACGGGTATGATCAAAAACAAAGATGGCAAGGACCTAACAGAAGAAGAAGAGATCAAGAAAAGGTGGCAAGAATATACGGAAGACCTGTATAGGAAGGATAACAATATCGGGGATAGCTTTGACGGTGTGGTCAGTGAGCTAGAGCCAGACATCCTGAAGAGTGAGGTTGAATGGGCCTTAAGAAGCATTGCTAATAACAAGGCAGCAGAAGACAATGGCATCCCAGCTGAACTGTTCAAAATCTTGCAAGATGATGCTGTCAAGGTAATGCATGCTAAATGCCAGCAAATTTGGAAAACACAAGAATGGCCATCAGATTGGAAAAAATCAACTTATATCCCCATACCAAAAAAAGGAAACACTAAAGAATGTTCAAACTATCGAACAGTGGCACTCATTTCACATGCCAGTAAGGTAATGCTCAAGATCCTGCAAGGTAGACTTCAGCAATACATGGAGCAAGAATTGCCAGATGCACAAGCTGGGTTTAGAAAAGGCAGAGGAACTAGGGACCAAATTGCCAATATCTGCTGGATAATGGAAAAAGCCAGGGAGTTTCAGAAAAACATCTATTTCTGTTTTATTGACTATTCTAAAGCCTTTGACTGTGTGGACCATAACAAATTGTGGCAAGTTCTTAGTGGTATGGGGATACCAAGTCATCTTGTATGCCTCCTGAAGAATCTGTATAACGACCAAGTAGCAACAGTAAGAACAGACCACGGAACAACGGACTGGTTTAAGATTGGGAAAGGAGTACGGCAGGGCTGTATACTCTCACCCTACCTATTCAACTTGTACGCAGAACACATCATGCGACATGCTGGGCTTGAGGAATCCAAGGCTGAAGTTAAAATTGCTGGAAGAAACATTAACAATCTCAGATATGCAGATGATACCACTTTTATGGCTGAAAGCGAAGAGGAACTGAGGAGCCTTATGATGAAGATGAAAGAAGAAAGTGCAAAAGCTGGCTTGCAGCTAAACCTCAAAAAAACCAAAATTATGGCAACCAGCTTGATTGATAACTGGCAAATAGAGGGAGAAAATGTAGAAGCAGTGAAAGACTTTGTATTCCTAGGTGCAAAGATTATTGCAGATGCTGACTGCAGTCAGGAAATCAGAAGATGCTTAATCCTTGGGAGAAGAGCTATGACAAATCTCGATAAAATAGTTAACACTGACAACAAAATAGTTAACACTGACAACAAAGGTCCGCATAGTTAAAGCAATGGTGTTCCCCGTAGTAACATATGGCTGCGAGAGCTGGACCATAAGGAAGGCTGAGAGAAGGAAGATAGATGCTTTTGAACTGTGGTGTTGGAGGAAAATTCTGAGAGTGCCTTGGACTGCAAGAAGATCAAACCAGTCCATCCTCCAGGAAATAAAGCCAGACTGCTCACTTGCGGGAATGATATTAAAGGCAAAACTGAAATACTTTGGCCACATAATGAGAAGACAGGACACATAATGAGAAGATGCTGATGCTAGGGAGAGTGGACAGCAAAAGGAAGAAGGGCCGACCAAGGGCAAGATGGATGGATGACATTCTGGAGGTGACAGACTCGTCCCTGGGGGAGCTGGGGGTGTTGACGACCGACAGGAAGCTCTGGCGTGGGCTGGTCCATGAAGTCATGAAGAGCCGGAAGCAAATGAACGAGTAAACAATAATATTTTTTAAAAGTTAGAATGGGTAACTGACCTCCCAACTTTTTGTAACACCTTAAGGACCTGGCTTTTCCCCCAAGCACTGGGTCAGGAGGATTTGCGTTCTTGCCTGTTGTGATTGTGTGTCTGTTGGATTCTTGGCAGAATTTTTTGGCATGAGTTTTCTTAATTTATGGTTGTTATTGGTTGTTTCCTGTTTTACCTCTATGTTGCCCTGAGAGGGCGGCTATATAAATCATCACAATTAAATAAATACAATGACAAAATATGAACTGCAAATCAGGTCTTACTCATCTGGCTGGTCAGTCACAGATTTGCTCTATTGTGATCGTCTCTTTTTATACTATTATATTATATTATTGTATTTATATTTAAACATACTGTACACAAGCACACATACACAAACATACACACACAGCACACCTATTTTAACTGACCTTCTCCTTGGTTGTATTCATAGTAAAACCAACAACTATTCTTCCCACTAAAGCCAGTTTGGTGTAGTGGTTAAAGTCCTGGACTAGAAATCAGGAGGCCATAAATTCTAGTCCTTCCTTAGGCATGAAAGCTGGCTGGGTGACCAGTCATTCTGTCTCCACCCAACCCACCTCACAGGGTTGTTGTGGGGAAAATATGAGGCCAGAGTATTAGATATGTTTGCCGCCTTGAGTTGAGCAAAAATAGAGGTGAGATAAAAATCTAATCAACAAATAAAACTGGAGGATAAACACTCCATTGCCCCAGCTCTTTGATCTCATATCACTTTGACAAATTGGTTCAAAGGCTTTGTTGACCCAAGTGCAATAACAAGCCTTTTGTTAAAGTAATGTTTGTGAGGACTGAATTCAGCAGGTAACTGTGTTCACGGATTTTAACATTAGTTGAATTCTACTCACCTTGACTTCCCTAGAGGGTCTTTTTTCAGGATCCCCTGCATGAATTTGATAAATAGGTCCTGCTGGTGTGTTTTCCAAGATGTAGACCACAACAGCTGTACAGATAAAAGTAGTATACATTAATTTAAAGGGATTAAAACTATCCTATAGAAGCAAAAGTGACAACTTGTGATTCACTTCTTCCTTTTTTTCTGGAAGGACCCTTCTGCCTCCTCTTGTTTTTCCCCTCCATTATGCAATTTGGTTTGGGGGTTTGTGAGCCCAAAGGCGGGGTTTCTCTCTTTTTCAATCAATCTACGCTGCTTTCAACCCAGCCAACCTTGGCTGATCTTCAAACAGCTAAACAGGGTCAGACTTGTTTCATACTTGGATAGAAAACTACCAGAACATTGAAAAGTAGCATGCTATGAGGGGAAGTTGAAACAACATCCCAGAATAAGCTGTGGCAAAATAATTTCAGTATTTTTGCCAAGAGAACAATATGGACATATCAGTGTAAGTGGCTGGTGTTGAGTTCATCTCAAGAAAAAAGCTACTTTTGAGGACTCTAAATATTGGAGAACTGAGAAAAAAATAAAATTAATTAATTAATACATGGTGGTGCTATTTCAGACACCCATTGTCATTATCTCAATTTTTTTTTTACGTTGTTGTTTTATATTTTCAGTGAAGCTTTTTCAGACAGTCTGGTTTATATCTATCAATCTTATCACCTATCTTCACTGTTATGCAGATACTGAAGATCCCTACAAAATCTACTCAGCCTCCTGGATCCTTTTGGCCGTTCCCACTACTCTGATAGGAAATTCAAGATTGAGGGCCTTTCAGGATCAAGTCCCATATTTTTGGAATTGGTTTTCCTTTACTCTTCAGATGTAATTTTTTTTTTTTAGTCTGGGCTGTTTGATTCAGAGGAACAGGGCTACTCCTGTGATTAGAGGACTAGCTTCTGGTCTGGCCTCTACAACAGGTCTCTCTGGCTTTTCTGTTGTACTAGACAACCTGTGATCCATTGGGTCATCATTTCAGAAAAATTTCCTTACCAGGTTCCCCAATGCCTTCAACAATGGCAGAGCTTCTAATGTACTGGAAAAGTTCTTTAAAATTCAGGGAGAGATGTATGTGCCTTGAAAGTAGCCAATGCTGAACTACAGTCAAACATCAGGAGTTAACCAGAGGAAATATTTTATGATATTTTGTATTATGTCATAAAATGTTTTATAAAATTTGCCAAATTTCTATTCCACAGGAGTCATGGGTCCCAGTTATTGAATGCATTCTGTAAGTTAGTCCATTTGAGGTACCTTGGTTCAAAAACTGTTGCCCTATAATGCATCATTTCGCCCAGTTAAAGGTTACAAAGTATCAAACAGACACAAGAGTTTTAGTAGCATATAGATATTGTTTAAGTTAACTTGATTGAAATAGTGGTATAGGCTTTTTACCATCTAGTTTATTCTTTGTATTCTCAAGTGGTTACCTGTTTGGTATATCACCACTCCCTTAGAGTTAGAGCTGTCAAGGTTTTAATGTATCTATTTTCTATTTTTGTATATTCTAATTAATTGGTATTCCTTTATTTCTGTTCCATGCTTGGTTTTTAAGAGTGATGTTATTATTGTACATAAATGCTGTAAATAAAATAAAATGAATCTAGTATACCTAGTTTCTAACCATAAGTATGGCCGTAGCAGCTGACAGAGTAAGAAATATTGTATTGCCCAATGTCAATGCATGGTAACTGTCATATTTCTGCTCATGTGAACACAAGCTTGCTTTCCTCTAATCAGGAAGCATGCAAGTTGCATAATGCCATTGTTTATTCTTACACACTACCATGGTAAATTTTAAAAGAAGTGCTTCTTCATATGTAATCTATTTTTAAAGAATGGAAATCAGCTGTCAGCAGTATGGCAAACTCTTGTTTTAAACCAAGCTGGCATCTTACTTTGAGTTGCCAAGTTGCCTAGAAACACTGGGGATTCATTTACATCAAGCACTTGGATAGTCAGAATCTGTAGATCAGTTGCCCCAGCGGTATCAGCAACAAGGATCTGCAGTTCAAATGCATGGGGCATAGTTTCATAATCGAGAATGGGATTTCCTGTAGTAACAACCTGAAATGATAAAAAAAAGACAAATTATGAGCAAATATCAGATGAGGGTCAGATTGGATTGCATTAAAATCAGTTTGTTTAAATTAGGGCACTTCCACAATACCATTGTCTCTGCTTCTCAATGCCTACAAAGTACTTTGAAGCCAACGTGTGATTACAGGTAGTCCTCAACTTACAATCACAATTGGGACCAGCGGTTCCATTGCTAAGCAATGTGGTCATTAAGTGAGTCGTGCTTGATTTATGACCTTTTTTGATGCAGTTGTTAAGCAAATCACAGTGGTTGTTAAGCAAATAATTCAGTTGTTAAGCATGGCTTCCCCCATTGACTTTGCTTGTCAGAGGCCCCCTGGGAAGGTTGTAAATGGTGATCACATGAACTCAGGATGCTGCAACTGTTATAAATACCTGCCAGTTGCCAAGCACCCAAACTTTGTTTATGTGACTGTGGGGACGCTGTGACGGTTGTAAGTGCAAGCACCGGTCACCAGTTACTTTTCTTAGTGCCATCATAACTTCAAATGGCTGTTAAATGAATGGTCGTAAGTCAAGGACTACCTGTATCCTGAAATACTGAAGGCATGCAGGAAACACCAGGAGCCAATCAGTGCTCACCTTCCAGCTGACCAATCAAAGAATGCAGAAAGTATAATCCAATCAGTGTCCTTTCCCCTGAACTATTGCAGATCCTGCAGGAGGAAACCATCTCCTCACTCTACCCAGAAGGGAAATAAAATAAATTGTCAGTGCCTGCCCGTCCCACTTGTTTGTTCTGTGTACATTTGTTTGGTTGCTTCAGAAAAAAGAAAAGAAAAAAGAAAACCCTGAATAGATGCTATGGAGATATGCCTTCTTGTTTTCTTTTTACACTCTCAAACTAGCAAGCCAAAGATGGCTCTAAAGCAATGTTTCTCAACCTTGGCAACTTTAAGATGTGTGGACTTCAACTCCCAGAATTCCCTAGCCAGCCATGGCTGGCTAGGGAATTCTGGGAGTTGAAGTCCACACATCTTAAAGTTGCCAAGGTTGAGAAACACTGCTCTAAAGTTAAATTCAGTGCAGTAGTCATGAAGTGCAACACATTTCAGTAAACACAACTTCAGAGCCAGCAGGACCACCCCCTTTCTCAAAGAGGCATTTACTACTGCACTACTTATTCAAAGTATCTGATAGTCCTCAGTGATCTCTTCTAACAAACAGTTTTGCAAGCACTAGTAGCCACAGATGTGACCTGGTTAAATTAAAGTTATAGGTTCCTGCAAAACGTTATTAGTTTCAGAGAGCTCTTGGGGGCCTTTGCTTCAGGTAAAACCAAATCTTGATTTTCTTCAAGTAACAACCTGAGTGTTTGAAGTACTAGCAATTACGGTAATATTAACGTGATCCAGGTTGTCGGCGGGGTCCACAAAAATCAAGATGGCGGCTGCAACCATATGAACAAAGCCCCACCCATTTTTTACATGAGTTCCTTGGGCAACACATGCAAAAAGGGCTGGAGCTTCATTCTTGTGGTTGGGCCATCACCCTGACTTTTGTGACCCTCCTGTGGACACCCCTGGAAGGGATAACCAAGAATATCTGTTCCCTGCTACCAGCCTTTGCTTCTGCAGCTAAGCAAGGACGTACCTGGTATAAAAGTGGAGATATGGGGTTGATCCTGAAAGCTTTTGTGAGTGGGTTGGAATTGATTATTAAAGGATACTCATATGGTATTGAAATGTCTGGCAAAAGACCTTCTGTTAAGTTGACACGGAAAGTATGCACCACAGTACCAGATTCAGAATTTTCAGTAACGTTGCCTGTTGCAGGTAAACCAGAAAAGTTGAGGGTTCCCCCCCCTGCAGATTAGAATAAAATAGGTATTGTTGAGAAGCATTATTTCATGGTGCAAATTGTTCAACACGTGTACTTTGCATACCAATACCTCCCCATTAAGAAGAAACAACTGTGTTTTCAGAGGTGTCTGCGGGGTGGTGGGACAAAAGAAGATGGTGGCTGCAATTGTGTAATTGAAGACCTGCCCCTTTCTTATGCACAAACAGGGACATGGCTTTGATTGCATAGCTGAAGTCACCATTTTATTTTTATGTTTTTTACCCCCCTACAAATGCTCCAGCTGTTTCCTCTTCTAGTCTGTGTGCAAGGGTATCTGCTGAGGTACAACTCTTATACCCAGGCATAAATGGTCCAAAAATTCAGCTTACTTGAGCCACCTTTTCTCATTTGATATCATTTAGATCCATTAGACTTTTCCATCAACCTCAAGCTCCCCAACTTTATGCTGTCCAGGTATCTTGGAAAGTGCCCATCAGCCTAAGAAAGGATGACTAGCAAGCCAACGTATCTGGAAGGCATTGGATTAATAATACAGGTAGTCCTGGCTTAACAACCATTTGTTTAGTGATGGTTCAGACTTATGACGATACTGAAAAAACAACTTATGACTGGTCCTCACATTTACAACCATTGCAGCATCCCCACAGTCATGTTATCATGATTTGGGAGCTTGGCAATCGGTTCACATTTATGACTGTCACAGTGTCCTGTGGTCACATGTTCTCCATTTTCAACCTTCCTACCCAGCTTCTGGCAAGCAAAATCAATGGGGAAACACGTGATTTGCTTAATGACCGCATGGGACTCACTTAACGACCACAGTGATTCCCTTAACGACCGCCACAAAAGAGTCATAAAATCAGGTTGGATTCGCTAAATGATAGCTTCACTTAGCAACTAAAATTCCTGTCCCAATTGTGATAGTTAAGTGAGGACTACCTCTAAGGCAATTACTTTTACGATTACCATTATTGCAACTCTTTTGTAACTCATGGGGGGCAGGGCTGGAGGAAGGCCAACTGATGCTCCAAGCACAGCCCTATAATGGTGCCCCTTGACAGAAGTGAAACTCTCAGGACACAAGATGGAAACAAATGTGATATCTGACGATACCTTCAAACCAAATTTTTAAACTTTAGTCACTTACATGCCAAAGAAAACCCTTTTTTTAAAACAATGCAGATTAAAATTGAACATAGCAAATACGGACACTTACAAAAACTTTGACAGAAGTTGAGTGTGGCAGTGAAAGAGTTAAGGGCATGATAGCTAGGGGAAAAAACTGTGCAGTGCCCCCTTCCCTTGGTGCCCTAAGCATGTGCTTATTTTGCTTAATGGTTCATCCAGGGCTGATGGGGAGGTTTTCATGCAAGTAACAGAAGACCCAAAGCTGGAGAGAACTTTATTGTATCGGACTGCATCTATATGAGTTTATGTTGAGTAACTGCTGTGCCTCATTAAGATAATTTTACAGGGCTGGGGTACCAACTGTCTCCCATTAGTAACTGTGCTGTATTTTCCTACCATTTAGTTTGTATTTTTTTTCTTGCTACCTAAAATCTGAAAAGGAAGGAAGGAAAGAAGGAACAAAGATACTCCTGGTCTGAGCACTTTCTTTTAATTAAACAAAAACAGAAGACTAGTAGAAATCTTAGGCTCCACCTACAGGTTATACAGTAAAGCTGAATCTAAAATCACCTAGTAACAAACCATTTTAATGACACTATCAACACAGATATTCAAGCTAGAGCAGTGTTTCTCAACCTTGGCAACTTGGAGACGTGTGGACTTCAACTCCCAGAATTCCCCAGCCAGCATGGCTGGCTGGGGAATTCTGGGAGTTGAAGTCCACACGTCTCCAAGTTGTCAAGGCTGAGAAACACTGAGCTAGAGAGTGAATCACATTATGAATCTACATTTGGATATTATTAGCTGGAGGTAAAGACAAATAATATACTGTAGAATAGAGCATGTCTTTCCTATCATGGCTACAGCGATAAAGCCCAAACGGCTAGGACTCTCAGTCCCAGTTGGAATGACAGTACCCAAACAATTGGAACTACAGTTCCCAGAATTCCTGGCCCCTCTGTTGGGAATTCTGCAAGTGGTGGCCCCACCCATCTGCTTCACATCAGATAGGAAGGCTGGTCTCTTTCCTTTTAATTTTATATGCTGCACAGGCTGGCAGCTGACCAAATAAACTCTTAAAGCAATTTACAGTGAACCACTAAAAGGAATTATAACTGCAATAAAGAGTTAAGTTCCATAGCCAATGGCAATAAAATAAAATTAGATTGGTGCAAGTACAAAGCCAATTAATACAAGATATCAGTCAATTAGCCATAAAAGTTTTCTGAAATGGAAATGCTTTTGCTAGCTTTCTAAAAACAGTAAGTAAGAGATGTGTGAGATGGTTTTTACTGCATTATGTTGATTTTCCCGTGTTTTCACGTTGCCCATATGTGGTCTTTATTGGAGTTGGATTGTCTATAAAGCTGAAGTCTTATGATAAAAAGCAAGGGCATGTCCAGTGAGAACAATACAATCCATCCTTCTCCATAGCTGCAGCTGACAAATTCCAAGCCCAAAACATAAAAGGAAGTTTAGAGCTAAACTTTAAAGCTAGGTTTAATCAGGCAGAACAGAGTTTGTGGTCCTTGGTGCAGAATTCTGCTGGACGAACTGAAACTTATCTGTTGCCGGGATTCGTGCTGAAAATGTAGGACTAAGGATCAGTTCATGCAATCCCCTGTTTTTAAGCAGAAGAGTGTAGTGAATATTATTTAGAATCACTTAAATCAATTAATAATGTCAATTATTTATTCATGCATTTATTGCTTTTTAATATAATGACAGAAAAAGGGAAAAATAAAAAAAAGATACAAAGATCCGTATGTTATAAAAATACATAACAGGTGCTTAAAAATAGAAAAAATATAACAGAAAAAAATAAAACTATGAAATATGTCATTACAACAATAGAAAATTACAATTATATATATATATATATTTCTAATACAATTAGAAAATTAATTATGACATCCCTGTTAATCGATCTTGAGTATGCTCTGTTTTCAAAATTAAGAATATGGGTGAATTGTAAGGGATCTTATCTGCACTGATTGAAAATGGACTGATTTTTAGGCCTTGGGCATGTGTTATATTCTTCTTTGGGAGGTTTATTTCTAAGTTACGTTATTGTTTTGATTTTCATCTGTACACTGGCAAGAGTTACTCATGTGAGTTGCGTAGCTAGGTAAAATGTTAAAATGTATACATAAATTTAGCCAAAGGGGTGGTGGGGTGGTGGTGGACCACAAGGGGACTATGTCTAACTCAGTGTACCAGTTACCAAAAAATTAAAACTATCCTGAGAGATCATTAGTAGAACAAGTCTGTTATGTCTGAGATAAATAAAAGTAGTCTCTTACCAGATATTTCTATTACCAAAATAAAGAAGCAAAGGCAGAGCCCATTCTGTGTCGTTCTTAAAATGCAGCCATCCATGATGAAACAGATTCTGAGACTGCTCCCTCCGTCAACTGCAGTTCCATTGATTATTCTCCTTATCAGGCAGTGAGAACCAAACAAAGGTTTTGCCGTAACTAGGGAGGTCCTATAACATGAGCCTGTTTACTCTCCTATGAATAGGGCACTGATAGCATTCCCATATGAAGTTAATGAAATTTATACAACAGAAGGGACAGCAGAGAATACACACACACACACACACACACACAAATATGTCTAGATTTGATTATCTTCGTTGCCTTCTCCTTTCAGTCTTAAATAATACATGGCAAAACGACATTCATGAGATAGAAAAGCCAAAGGAAATAGAATCTCTCTACAGGCTAGGACAATAAATGCCTCCACTAAAATAGCTTTTTAGAATTACCAATAGATGATGTATAACACTATGGTTTTATGATTAGAGTATTATGATTATTTAATGGTTAGTAATGATTAAATATTACAATTTGTATGAGTATTGTTTTATTATGTCTTATGTTGCTGCTACGGGAGGTTTAGAGTCTGGCTGATTGAAGCAGTATAAAAGCATCTGTTAACAATAAACAACAAATAAATATACACTATCAACAGGATTAAATAAAAGTAATAATTTGGAGTGTGGTAAGTTTTGAAGTCTTGGTGCTTTGTGGTCAAGGTAGCATGGGTAAATGTAATAATATTTAATGGAGTAAATTATAGGATATATCAACCCTTTCGATCTCATGGTTCTCCTGCTGAGTTATGCCAAGGATCTCAGATACGAAGAGAACATTATGACAAGAGCTGCATTCCTCTTCTTCTGCTTGGACCATTCTTCTACCAAAGAAAGCTTTTGAGAGTCACCACATCAGCTAGGTGACAATACTGTGGCACTTGTTGGAACCCTAGACCCGATGACTCCCTCAGATGCCTATCTTTGGAACCCCAAAATGAAATCAAAATTAATTTATTTTAAAAAGTGAAAATCAGGCAAAATGTTACATTCCTTCTCCCAGCGCTGTAAGATTTGGGGTGAAAACACTAAAACCTTTGGAGATTTGACTATCTTCTCATATTTGGTTTTTCTTTTTTAAGTTATATTCTTATTTTGGCATTTGTACCAGAGACCACCAGCAGTACCCTTATGGACCACCAGTGGCTCCTCAAACCACAGTCTGGGAATCTCTATGCAAATCTATTGGGATTGTCAATGAGACTGACACACCACAACCAAACAGCTTCTCAAGCTGCCCCTAAAAGTGGTTAATACAGTCAGCTGCTTATGTGTCACTTTCATCCGCAACACTGGGTGTTCCCAACTGGAAAAAAAAGTGTGGGAAATGTTTGTGTACACGTCTTCCTGTGCAATTGTTTTTTTTTTCCCACAAAGGCAAAAAAGTGTAATATTTTTAATGGAAAAAAGGTGTATTTTTCCAATCTTTGTCTGGCATTCTCCCTGACATCCAGGCCTAATATATAGCCTAAAAAGAAATATACACCATGAGTGATAAGACTTGTATTTGTCTTAACAAAGAAGGCAGTTAAATGCATCTAGCAGATGTAGAGATTACTAGTTTACAGACTAGTTCATGGGGATGTCCGCAGGGGATGTCAAAAACATCAAGATGGAGGCCGCAACCATGTGCTTGAAGCCCCTTCAATCATACAGTTGTGGCTGCCATCTTGATATTTTGGAAACCTCCTGTGGATACTCTGGCTAGTTCACATACTGCTGCATGCTGTATTGGACACCCTCTTGAGCTGATAAGATTGGCAAATACCCAAGGGTCTATTCAAAATAGCAAACAGCCAGAGAAAACAGAGTCACTAATTGCTGTTCCACAAACCATGAGGTTTCTATGTACACAGGTGGTTGCACAAGTATCTCAACCAAGGTACACTTTCTCAAGAAAATAAATAAGCAATAGTTCATCCAGCCATCATAACACATTGTGCCATTACTGAAATCATTTTGGTAACCCAAGAAAGATGCCTTCACAGCTATCAGAGAGACAACAGGGAATTAGAATGAGCTATCTTTTCAATACCACTAGAGTTGTTTGATTCCATGCTGAGTTGTTGCAAAACTTTGCTTTTCATCCCCTGTCAAAAAGTTTCAATCAGAGTGCATTACATAAAAAAAGCAATATTTTCCTCGGGCTCTGAATCTGTCTGAACTCCATCATTTTTGAAAGCAGTTGTACCATAGAACTATAGAGTTTCTGTCCTCAACTGAATGGTGAGGGCAATTTTCTCTGAAAAAGAAAAGAGCCACAGACATGATCAGTGTTTCTGTGGTAGAAATAATCAACATGATGGCTTAGTGGCCTGGGAGTGAAGAGCTCCAGGGCAGTTCATTCTGGGATCAGAGACAGAAGGCTATGGATTGTCATCCAAGCAACAACATCAGTAAAAGATCACTCCTACCTGAAGTGACTCTTCAAGCCAATCTGTAGCTACCATTTTGTCTGTCTCGTTCCAGTTTCTCATTCTCCCTCTACACTCTTCCCTTTAGAGCAGTGTTTCTCAACCTTGGCAACTTCAAGATGTGTGGACTTCAACTCCCAGAATTCCCCAGCCAGCATGCTAGCTGGGGAATTCTGCGAGTTGAAGTCCACACATCTTGAAGTTGCCAAGGTTGAGAAACACTGCTTTAGAGTCTTGTCCATCTGGACTGTAAGCCTGAGGATAGGCCCTATTTCTCTTCTTTAATAACCTTTGGAAAAGTTGGGTAGAAATTCACCCAGTAAATAAAGCAAGAGGAAATGTGTAACTGACAAGCAATAGAATATGCAGGAAAAGACTAACAGCTTGCAATGTTCTTTATTTTTTTAAAAAAAGTTTGGAGGTTGAGCTTTATAAAAAAGGAATTGTGTGGAAAAAAAAGTGGATACAGAGATGTTTAAGGTCACTTGGTAAACCTGGTCAGTATGGAATTCAGGTAATGAAAAAGGAATAGTCTTTGGCAACACATAATTAGCTCGAGACACAGTATCCATTGAAAGCACAGGGACATCTCATTCATCATGATCATCATGCAAATGACTTAAATTATGTCTCGTCTGCAGATGCACATAGCTTACATAATTCACTTCCACAAATTAGCAATACTGTAGCTACCAAATGGAGGGCATTAAAAGAGAAATCCACAAATGCAAGGCGGATAGGATATCTGTTGCACCAGCTGAGATATTTAGATGCCTTCAGTAGGATCAGACGCAGCATCCTGTCCAGAACAACCTGACCAGGAGCAGAGCAGGAGGAGGTGTTTGTCTTTGTGTCCAACATAAACTTCCAGATGCAAATTTCTTCCACGAATGGGATGGAGGAATAAAGATTTTGGGGAGACAGGGGTCAGTCCAGTCCAATTCTCTATTACTGTGAGGGAAAAATCTGACGCTAATATCTTGCCTGAAGATCATTGCAGGCATTTATTCTGTACACCGCATGTGCCTGTTCGCTAATTGTTGTGAAATGTTCCGGAGCCAATGAAAAGCCGCATGTCAAAGAATGAAAAACATTCTGATGACTTATTGCTGGTCCAGGCCCTTCCCAATCAGTTTGTTTGGGACTGCTCTGTTCCAGAAAGAGGCTTTTTCCTTTGTACCTTCATTCTTCACAGCAACTTAAGGGCCTTCCAAAACAACTCTCTCTCTCTCTGCCAAACAATTCCTTTGTACAAGTGGCTGCCAAACAATTGCAAAGTGCTTTTGAACAACCCTAGGACAGGTACATTTTCCTCTACTATGTTACAATAGCTTTTCAGTAGCAGTTAAATATTTACATAGCAATGAAACAAATTAGTGTCATGATTTATGGTGAGTTAGCAAAGTGGGGCCTTCTTTAAAAATCTTCTGTGGATCTGCTCAAAGCAAATCCAGGAAAGTGTGGAGAAATACTTCTTACTTAATCGGACCGAATTTGAAATCTCCACGGCTATTTGACATTTTGGGAATGAATCTGAGATAGACAGCAAATACAGTTTGGCATGAGGAGTTAGTAGTGATTTAGTGTGAATTATACAGAAAAATCAGATTTTTTTTAAGTAGAAGTAAAAACAGTCAAAGGGAGGAAGAACAACATATACCAGTAAACAACAGCATAAATTATTCTAATGATATATAATACTATGGCAATAAACAGAAATTTTGCAACTCTCCCAGGGATCTCAGGATGCTGGTTTGACAGCAAAAGATGGATATAATTCTCTGTTCTTCCAAATCTGCTAATTACAAGGTTAGAGCATGGAATTCTATGGAAAGTGCAATGTAGATACTCAAGAATTACTTTCTTGAACTTCACATGAGCATATTTACTTAGAGATGGGGATACTATTATTTTTTCTCTCCAGTACCGCCTATAGTGCCTTTTCTCACAATCAGACAGGAAAGAATAAGTCTTGAGTAAGTTTTTCTGTTTGCTTTTAAATTAGCCTGCTGAAGAATTAACTCCAGCAAATCAGCAGGAATGGTAACATATATAGGCAGCCCAAGGTAACTGAGTAAGAATAGAAGATCACAGCATGTCTAATCAATCTTTACAGGTAGTCCTTGTTTAACGTCTACTTGTTCAGTGACCATTCAAAGTTATGATGGCACTGAACGAGGGGTACTTATGACAGGTCCTCGTAGTTGCAGTTGTCATAACATCCCTGCGGTCACGTGATTGCAATTCGGGCGCTCAGCAACCGGTTTGCGATTACGATGGTCATAGCATCCCATGTAACATGATTGCCGTCTGCGACCTTCACTGCCAGGTTCTAACAAGCAAAGACAGTGAGGAAGCCAGAAATAGGTCACAAATGGTGTTCACGTGACTGCGGGACACTGCAACTGTGCAGGATTTGCCTAACAATGGCAACTGGGACTGCCAGAACTGCCATCGTAAGTCAGCACGGTCACATGACATCGTGCCCTATGACTGCGTCGCTTAGCAACAGAGTTCCAGGGCCCAATTACCATCAGTAAGTGTACATCAGGATTTTTCACACTGGGTTCCATGGAACCCTCCAGTTGTACAAGAACTTCATGGAGTTCCATAAGAAACTAAAGGTGGGAAAAAAGTTCAAACACAGCCAATTTTCTATTGCTTTGCCTTTTGATCAGGGGTTCTGGGAAATCTGATTTTAGCTAACAGGTTCTACAGGCTGAAAAAACTTTGAAAACCCCTGTAATACGCTAGTTTACAGAGGGGAGAATGTTCAAATGAGTGAGAGAGACAGCTCTGGAGAGGCTTAAGCATAAAAGTCTAGTAGGTACACTGCTGGCCCAAAAAGCTTTCCATTAATTCCCAGCTTCCAGAGGCTCTGTGATCTTTTTGAAGACATAGAATGCTAACAAACACTGGGTCAAAGAGCCACATTGACCCAAAGTTTTTAGAGCTGGATATTCCAGGATGAGTTGAAATTTTCCTAACAAATCAGAGCAGCTAGCAATCCCCTTGTAAAATTTAGCCAACAATTAAGATGAGAAATATAGACCCTCACTGCATTTCAAATTGTGTAGATGTGTTAGAGATGCAACAAGGGACCTGAAATAAGAGTCTTAGAGATTTGGACTGGGCTCAGGAGCAACTGCAGGGTATGGTTTAAAAAATCAAGATGGAAACCACAACAAGAAACTCTACTTATTTTCTTGACTTTTTGACCATATATTGTGGACACCCCTGAGTCTGGAAGATTTTTCTTTCTGTAGGTGCATACCTGGAAACCATACAGCATCTGAAAGACTGTTGGTACTTTAAAGATCTTAATGGCCACTAGCATGTAATAGCCTCCTTATGAATAAAAAGAAACCATCATACCCTTTGTATTTCAGTCACCCCTTTCAGTAGCTGACCTAATTTGTTGCAAGGACTTGACTTACCCTCTTAAGTTTTGAGTTTATTTGCTAATGAAATTTACAGGACCAGATCCCTTTTGAAAAAAACAAAAACAAAAAAGTGAGATTCAGAGGAGGTAATAATCAGTTTTTCCTCATCGCTGTACTAAGGCCAAAATGCTTCTCCTGAGTTCAATCTGTCATAGTAAGAATGGTCACCTCATCAGCATGAAGAAGTATGGGTAATACAATCCACCACACCTAACTAGGAGGGAGAAATTTCACTTTTAGTTTGAGCTGGAGCTATAGTATTCAAATAAATATCAGGGAAAAAATACAATTCTCTTTCACTCTCCTTTCTGAGATGGGATTGCAGGAGGGAGAGGGTTGTGACTGCCAAATCCAATCTGCATGGAAATATTTTCATACAGTTTCTAAATTAGGAGAAGCAATCTCAAATCTTTTTGCTATATTTTTCCACAGAAAGTATAAAGTATCCCACTGAATGTTAATCTTCGCTCTCTAAATCCTGTTTGCTTGTTGGTCTTGTTCAAGCAGGTCCAGGAGTTTTCAGACCAATTAACTTGCATTATGATTTAGTATCACATCCAAAAGACTAACTGGGAGATCAATGCTGGGTCAGGCCTATTGCCTCTTTTATATACAGGAACTGTTATAGATTGGTTTCAATACTTGGGGATCTGCAAATTATTGTTAATGGGCATAAACATAGATGCAGAATTAGCTCATCTGATTGTGTTTCCTGCCTGGTTTACCTGGGAGGGCTGACATCAATCTTGCAAATCTGAAAGTACAAATCTCCCGCCCTCCCTATTTATTGCTTGAGTTGTCAAGGCAGGTCTTTCCTAAGTTTCTTTCTCTGTCTGCTGCTCTGTTGTGGGCTCCTTTCTCTTTTATCTGATCTTTCCCTAGGAGGCATCTCTTCCCCCTGTCTTCCAAGGTCACCCTCACCATCACCCTTTGGGACAGTCATTTTCTCTCAGCCCAACCTGTGTGGGGATAAAATGATCCCATGTAAGTTGCCTTGAGCTCTTGGACAAAAGGCAGGACATAGTTTAATTTATTAAACTTGTATGCCACCCACCTCTCAACAACTCTGGGCAGCTCACAACAATCAAACAAAGACATTGCAATAAAATCTATTATTAATATTATTATTGTTGAAAGTCCTGGCAAATCCAGCATGCCTCATTAACATGTAAATTGAGTTGTCCCACAATGCAACTCTGAGGAAGCTGTTTGTTGCCACTCCCACTTCCTCTTCCTCTCTTCCTTCTTCTCCACCAGAAGCAAGCACAGGGATGTGTGCTGCTCTCCTCCATTCTGGGCACCATCTGGTGGGCCTGGAATTCCCCTTTCTTCCACACAGCTCTTGGCAGCTGTAGGGCTGAGAGTTTAGGGCAAAACTAAGAATTTAGAAAGAAGAACGAAGGAACTTCATCTTTTCCACCAAGATGGATGTAGCAGAAACAACATTAAAGTCAGTAAGAAATTCCTTTTATTTATCTCAACCTAATGCGTCTAAGCGTGTGATTCTTTATGCTTGGGAGGGCTGAGTGTGTAAGATCCATAACCTGTATTTCTCTGGCATGCTCACTGAAGCTATTTTAAAGATAATCTTTTTCTGTGCCAGCTTCTCAGCTGTGTTATAAGCTGTGCTCCAATTCGTTGGTCCTAGCAGGCCACTAAATTTGCTTCAATTATTATTATACACAACATGAAATCACAGCTGCCAGTTCTTTAGCTGGTGTTGGCCTTCATTCGCATCTAGTTCTTCCCAAGAACCTAGGATGTTGTAATGTATCGGCGTAGTATATGTGCGGATCCTGTAACTGACAGATGGAAATTTTGTCAATGCGCAGATTTTCTAAGTGCTGTCCACATCTTTCTGGTATAGCACCCAGTGTGCCGATAACCACTGGGGCCACCACGGCCTGTTCATGCCATAATCTTTCCACTTCGATTTTCAGAACTTGATACTTTGTGATCTTCTCCAAATATTTGTCTTCTGTTCTACTATCCCCTGGTATTGCCACATCAATTATCCACTTTCTTCTTTTCAACCACAGTTAAATCTGGTGTGTTATGCACCAAGTCTTTATCAGTTTGTATTCTGAAATCCCACAATATTTTAATCTGCTCATTTTCAACGACCTTTTCAACTATGTGTTCCCACCAATTTTTCATTACTGGCAAATGATAATATTTACACACGTTGCAGTGAATCATTTTGGTGACTTGTGTTATGTCGCTGTTTATAGTCAGTTTGTGCAATTTTCTTGCATGAGTTGAGTATATTATCTACTGTTTCTCCTGCTTCTTTGCACAATCTGCATTCTGAATCATTTTCAATTCTGGCCTTGATTGCACTAGTTTGAATAGCTTGTTCCTGAGTAGCCAAAATCAGGCCTTCAGTTTCTTTTTTCAGTGTTCCAGTTGTAAGCCATTGCTAGGTTTTATCTTTATCCTCTTTCCCCTCTTTTGTAGAAATTGACCTTGTAATGCTTTTCCTTGCCAGCATTCTGTTCGTGTTATTACATTATTTCGATATTGACGTTGTGTTTCCTATACATTCAGTAAGTTCCAATTTTTAACTTGTATCAGTGCTTGTTCTTGTCTTTTACATAATCAGCCGATGCATGACTTTCTTCGACAGTTTGTTTGACTTCAGCAATGGACTCTGTCTCCATTTATGCGGGGCAGGTATAATCTATCAGTATCACTATGGGGATGTAATGCATAGTGCATAGCCATCAATTTTCTTGTTTTTGGTCCAAACTGTCCAGTTCAGCTTGTGTCCAGTTAATAATTCCAGCAGTGTATCAAATAACAGGTACTGATGGCTTTGATGGTGCTTCCACCATTCAATTTTGGTGTTTCCACCATTCAATTTTGTCTTTAACAATTGTCTCACTCTTTGGATGTATTCTTTACTGATCACCTGATTAACTTGTCTATGCTTCATGTTATCCAACAGTAAAATGCCCAGATACTTACAGGCTTCATCCTGATGGCTCCTGATGCTTTGGCCATTCAGCATTCCAATTCCATTACTGTTCGTGATTTTATCTCGATTTATGAAGGACATTTCTCTAGGCCAAATTCCATTGATACATCTGTGCTAAAAATTCTTACACTATTTGTCAGTGATGATTTCTGATTTTTCATAAAGCTTCAGATCAACCATATAAAGCAAATGTGAGATTTTTATTAGCATTTTTTGCTGTTTGGTAGCCAAGATTTGTTTTCTTCAAAATCACTGAAAGTAGGATCATAGCAATGACAAATAATAAGGGTGATAATGAGTCACCCTGGAATACGCCTCTCCTAATGTTCACAAGACCATATTTTTCATTTCCAACCACCAA
This sequence comes from Candoia aspera, assembly GCF_035149785.1. NCBI lineage: Eukaryota > Metazoa > Chordata > Lepidosauria > Squamata > Candoiidae > Candoia > Candoia aspera. The sequence continues at coordinate 68,648,443 of NC_086159.1, forward strand.
TTCTGTCTTCTACTGCTTCATTATTTTTTCTATAAACATTCTAATATTTTCACTGACACCAGTTGTTTCCAAACATTTGATGATCCAACTACGTGGTAATGAATCAAACGCCTTTTCATAATCAATCCAGACTGTATGTAAATTGGTTTTTCAAGCTTTTGCAATTCTCCAAAACCATTTTATCAAACAGATCTTTTGTACCCCTGCTTTTCCTTTTATTTCCTTTCCATTCTATGGAAGGATGTTATTTTCTTCCAAATAATCTTGGATTTTGTCTGCTATATGATTATTATTCTCATATGCAACTGCAGCCAGAAAGCCACAAAACCCATTTTAGCATAAGCATGTGATGTGAAGCCAAAACATGGGAAAGTCATGCCATTTTATTCTGGATATTATTTATTTCATATAAAAACATCAAGAATTTGGCAAAGAGTTCATGAGAGGAAGTCGGACTATAGGAAGAGCTGAGCTTGTCAGTTACATATATAGTATATCATTCTAGAACAGCAAGGCTGGCTGGGGAATTCTGGGAGTTGAAGTCCACGCATCTTCAAGCTGCCAAGGTTGAGAAACACTGTCCTAGAATATAAAACAAACATAATAGGCATTCTGAGAAGAATGCACTTCCACACACTGAGCAGGTGAGTATTTGCAGCAGTTTTACGCATTAACACATTTGAGCATGGGTCATCCCTGAAAATATTACTGCTGGCATTACATCAAAGGAATGTTGTGGATATATTTTGTTTTCAAGCACATTTGCTTGGAAACAGGACTGAATGCCTGTCAGTCTAACATTTGTTCAGGCTGACACATGTGTTTATTTGTGATTGTTAGGAACAGAAATCCCAGATGGGAAAGGGCTCAAAACCCCCAATTCGTATGATTGTAAGACAAAGCAATGATATGCCTGCACCAGAGTCACTAGTGGCAATATTGCCACCTAGTGTCACAAGGCCTCACTCTAGCATTTTGATTAAACATTGTAAAGCAATACCGTACCCCTGACTTTCTGGTCATTCTCAGAAGGAGGTTATCAAGAGGATTTTTCAATGAAATATTCTTCCTCTCCTTCGAGTGAAATACACTTGATTTTAATCAAAATATAGCAGAATTACGACAGCAGATGATTACATTCTGACGTATATTTCAATCACAGCTTTTAAAGTTTAAAGAACTAAATGGATGTAAACTGTGTGCGCCACAACCCTAAAAGCCATTATCAAATAAATGTTTTTATACATTTTATGTCTACTTAAGCATTATAATCTGATTTTCAACCAACTGGAAGAGACAAAGGTTTGATCCAAAGCACACTTATGTGCAGTGGAATTCCACTGGATGCAATAGAGTTACATAGTAAGAATACTAATCGGGGAATTAATTTCTACCTAATGTCTTGAGGATATTGCAGTAATTAGGTTGTTAACCAATTAATATATTTCAATAAACATGACAAGATAGCAATGGATCTTTTGAATATATTTAATGAAAACAGCAACAATTCTTGTCAAAAATTACCCCACAGACATTTTATGTATTACTTGGGAATAAGTTGATATGCGTACATTGGTTTTATCAAATGATGCATGTTGTTTTAATGAATTCATTGCCACTGTACACCATTCTGTGAAAAGCAAATAGTTTATTGATGCATGTGTCCTTAGAAATAAGACCCACTAATATTGGAATTGCAGCTGGAACCCAAACATCAACTCTAAATGTGTATTTCATCAGTTGACTGCCAATTTATTTTGTGATGTTCCAATTATTATGTCATTCCTTGGAAGGTAAGATGCACCATTCTAATTTATCTGAAAACCTGTAGGCTGAATCAGGGTGTTTTGTCACTTGATCATAGCAAGCAAGTTTGGGAAGGTATCCATATCTGAATAAATACACCTTATGCTAAAATAATTAAATTATGTTTCTTCTGTGGCAGAATTATTATGGGAAATGTTTAATAGATTTAGAAAAAGAAAAGCTTAAAAAGTTTTGAAAGCAATAATTAACAGAGGAAGGGAGAAAGACTGGATTGGCATAACCTACTAAGGCAAAATTAACCAACCATATTCTAGATCAGCAAATTTGGCAAGCACTTAGTGATGGTTGGGGACAGGTCATCATGGAGAAAATCTATCTATGTGGTTGCTATGAGTTGATGACTTGATGGCACGTAATCATCACCATGTTATACCAACATAGAAAAGTAGTTTAACTGAATAATGATTACATGAACCACTTAAGAGGGTTATATGAGACCAGGTAAAAAGACTAGGGCTCAAGATAGTTAATATCCTTTTCCCCATTTAAATGATCACCAGATGATGTTACCTAGCAGTAAGGAAGAACAACTCAAGTTTTGATCTGCTAGATCTGTGTTGCTCTAACCCTGAGCTAGAGGCATGTGATCACCCATAAACTAATCTGTATAACAAATAAACTGGAGTGCTGTCTTTCAAGATCCCTTCCAACTTTGGACACTGCAGAAGAGAACTTCTTGTTAAAATATGGAATTGAGTAAGCCTGCATCCAAACCATCTCCAGATCTGGGATATGTCTAGAATATCAGCAGAGTTAGGCCAGACTGAAAAAAGCCTAAGTGACACCTGACGGTTCTCGCCTTGTTCATACATGTAATACAACATCAGTTCATACCGTACAATCCAGAAATGGCAACCAGTTGGTTAACCTTAGAGAAGCCAGGCCATGATTAAAAGGACCCCCTGGACCCAGAGGAATCACTTTCCAATTACTCCACCTGGTTGCTTTATTATTTTTTGAGCTATATTATGCCTTTCCTCCATGAGCAAAAAGCAGCATATTTAAGATTCCCTTTCCCTGTTTTTAGAATTTTAAGCAAAACAGATCTAAGCCAAAAGGTGGTTTGTAGATTTCTTACTTAGCATAATGTATGAATTCATTTTTATGCCTTAGAGTTATGTAAGAACCAGGCCTCTATAAGCTATTCATCAAACCATAGTTAAAGAAATCCAGGCTTACCTTTATGTTGGAATCCTGCTACAGAATCCAAGGTGAGGGCCAAAACCAGTTCTCTAATTCCTGCTGTTAGCCATGAGCATTCTAAAACGACTGAGGTGGTTTCTGCTTGTTCCACCTATCTTCCAGCAGCACCTTATTTGACATCCATCCTCTAAACCTGGAGTGTGAGAAAAATAGGTCTTTCATGCCCTTGCGTGGCCTTTCTGGCAATCAGAAGGTCAAAAAGCCAATTGTGTATAATGCAACTTCCTGGTGCTATAGTGTAGAGACATGATATCTAGAGGATTCAGTACTTCCTTCTTCTCTGGGAGATAAACAAATCTCACCACAGATAAACAAAATCAAACTTTATTTTAAAAAAGAAAAGATAAAACATGTAGATCTTTTTTAAACATTTAATATTAAAATGCAAACATTCAGTGTTGAAGAAGATAAATTGCAGGATTGCCCATGTCATGAGAAAAACAGCTAGTAAATTACATAAACCCAAGAAAAATCCAAAAGAAAATACACTGTTCTAGCCAGACTCCAAAATGTCAGTGAACGGCTCTAAAGGAGGGTATTGCAAATTAATATTACAAATTATGAAGAGATTCTACAGAGGAAAATATATCCCAGCCTGAAGATGGAAGCTGCAAGTTGAACAACCAATTTTATAAGTTATGCCGGGGGGAAAAAAAAAGTCAGGAAATTTTGAGATGCTAGCACTACAAAATCAAATCTAGCATAGATTCCTTCTACACCTATATCTATAGAAATAGAAGTCTTCTACCCAGAAGTTTCCTTTTCTTCCCTGGGTTTCCCCCACATTCCTGGAAATTCCAAACTTTAACCAGAGGCTGTGGGAAATTATTGCAGTCTCATGTTTTTTTCCAGCTTTGATAGCTAGACTTCCCCCTTTGTTTTACCACAGTCAACCCTTTTCTATCTCCAGCAAAGGGAAAGGCTGGGGTAGCTGTCTCTGTAAGTATATGACAGAGTATCTGTCCCTCCTGGGGCTATGTTTATGGCAGGAATATACACACAAAAATGATGCAACAAATATATTTTCATGTAATGGGAAATATCCAAAGATAGATCTGCTAATAAAACTTTAGAATGATTGGCATGTGATTGCTGAACTGGTTTCTTGTGAGGTTGGGATAGATAAAGCATCAGTCACTTAACTGTGATTAAGAGATAGCTACAGAGCCCTGGAAATAGCCCTCCTTTCATTTAATTGTTCTTGCTCTTTCTTGTAACCATAATTATGGATAATTTTTTTATCCTCACTAACTTTAAACACAAGCTGGATTCACACAACACAAACTAGCCACTGCAGTTTGGTCTGTGGTGTGAACATGCATGCAGATGACTGAAAACCGGTTGGGTAGCTAATAACCTAGAAGACAGATATACAATTTAAAGTTATATTGATAGTTATAAAAATGGGCTGAAAGGAACAGAAACGTATCAGAGACAAGTGCTGAATTCTTCATTTAAGTAATAAAATTCACATGCACTGTGGGATACCTAACTTGGTAACACTACTTATGTAGAAGATCTTGGTACAATACAGTAGCCGATTGCAAACTGAATTATGAGTCAGCAGGGTGGCATGGCTACAAAAAAGACAAAGGCAATTTAGGGGGGCAGCTACAGAAGTATAATTTCCAAATCACAGGAAATAAAAGTTCCATTTTGTTCTGCTTTTGTCCGCCTTCGCCAGTTCTGGGCACCACATTTTAAAAAGAATTTCAACAAAGTGGAACAGGTTTGGAACACAGCATTGAGGGTGATCAGAGGATAAAGTCCTGTGAAGAGACACTAAAAAAATTAACCCTGAGAAGATTAAACTGAAGGGGGAAATGTTGGCATTTTCATATACCTGAAAGGAAAATGCACAGGTTTTGGTTAAGGCAGTGTTTCTCAACCTTGCAACTTCCTAAATCTAAGAACAGTTTGATAGTGGAACCAAGTACCTAGAAAGGTGTTTGGGCATCCCTTCACTGGAGTGATCAAGAGAAGGCTAGAGGGTCATCTGTTTGAGATACTTTAATTTGAATTTCTGTTCTGAGCAGGCATTGGACTTAATAACCCATTTCAATTCTTGGATTCAGTGATTAGTTCTGGGTGTCATATGAATTCAGAAAATTGAGTAAATTGGGTGAACTTGGTTAGATGAACCACAGGTACTTGCGTCATACGACCAAAGTCACAAATAATTCTTCTATGATTTGCTGTATAATTATTGCTGATTTCCATAATACAGATAGGAGGTTGAAGCTGAAAAAAGAATAATTTATTTCTGTGGTCAGTTCATTATGTTCTAGTGCTCTCTAAGTTGAGCATAGCACCATGTATTAGTATATGTATGCTTCACATTTCTCCTTCCTCTGGTGCTTGGGATACTGCCAAAGGAGTCTATTTCCATGGGAAATTCAGATGGAATAACTCCACAATGGCTAAGCACTCGTTTATGGTCTACCCTTGCTGTTCCTGCACTAGGTCAAGCCAAAAGCCAGCAAACCACATTTTGGCTTAGAACACAATGCATGAATGAAATGGCCAATTATCCTTTCAGGGACAATGCTAGAAACCTTCCATCAATTCTCACCCTTGGGCTGATAAGTCTTTCCTTGATGCCTGTTGGACCTTAAAACATATATATGGGTTCATATATCACAGTAAGCCATAAATGTGGTTTGTTTGGTTTTGGTTGATCATATAATGTGAATCCAGCCACTCTGGTTTATATATTATAAACCACAATTTATGATTTAGTACAGTATCTGCACTTGGCCATTTACAGCACACCACAACTATGAAAGTCATTATTTTCTTAGATTCAGAAAAAGCAGTGAGAGAGAGAGAGAGTGTCTATGTGTAATGGTAATTGCAATGTGTGTCATGCACTGATTGAAATGAGGCATTAAATGATCTTGTGTAGAATGATATGGATTCTTCCTATATGTTGTAATGATCTGTTTTATTCCAAGTAAATTTGAGCATGAAAGAGGAGCCAGCCTCACTTGTATTCTCTGAAATCCCTTGCAGACAAGACAGGTGTCAAGAATGGTTGAGTGTCTGCATTTAGTTCTTTTGCTATAATTCCTGCTGGATCTGCTAAAAAGCTACAGGCAGAAAACAGCATCCAATTTGGAGAAGGTAAACGCTCTCCAGTCAGCCATGCCTGAAGGCAGAACTAAAATCACTAAACAGTTCATACTTATTAGAAAGCTACAGCTGTAACAGACAGTGTGAGCGGTGACTCCGCACCGTGTTAACTCATTTTAATATGGCAGTGATTAAGTTTTGCATTGCTAGGGGAAGAAAAGACTTGAGCATCTCTCCTGGACTCCAGATGACCTCAGCTTCAATAGATCCTGAAATGTTTGTACATAACTGACATAGTTAACTGACGGCACTCAGGGAACATCGTATCTTTGATTAAATATTTATTTTATGGTTGTTGAAAGTCTCTGTTAACAAGGCAAATGCAGATATTGACAAGTTTAGTACATACAGGCTGAGAGAAACTACATTTTTTAAAACACACACGATATTTAGGCTGAAGAGAATGAGCGGTGAGGACTGGCTGCTTGTGGGATTCATATTTGCCCAGTTTTTGTTCCTAACAAAGAAATGCTATGGGTTTTACAGTGTTTCAGAAACTTTTTGGGCTGAAGTGACAGAAATTCTACAACTTATTTTTCCATGGATTTTTTTTCCAATTTTTAAAGGTGCTTCAGACAGGATCCAAGCTTATTTTATTTAATGGAAACCTACTGAAATTAGCAAGACTTAAGAACAACCAAGTCCTACTGATTTTATGGCTGCCTCTAATGGTAACTGGATTTAAAATCATCCCAAGCTGTAATGTTGTTGGTCTGGTTCTGACTAACATTTTAGCACTTGGTATAAAATCTGGCCACTGTAATTTATAAATCATAAATCATGGTTTACAAGTACTCAGATGCAACGGTGGTCTGCCAGGAGCTCATGTCCAGATCTCAAAATCTTCCCAGATTTTGTGGCTGAGTTTTGTAGCAGTAACTCTTCTTCCACCTGCTTTCCTCCTTCCCTAGGCTTGGCCGCATCCTGCCATCACAGCCTCTCTGGGTTGTCATCCTCACTCATCCCAGCTAGATCTACCTGCTGTCCTTCCTCCTCTGGAAATCATTCTGTGAACTCCCCCTTTTCCTCACATCCTCCTTCCAGCCCAAGCAGGAAGTAGTGCAACCCACAAGATGGTGTTCCTGATAGAACAGGGAAAATTAGAGGGAGGGATCAGGAAAGTCATCATGACAGCTGTGACCATATGAACAAAACTCCACCCCTTTTTTTACATGTGTCTGTGATGGTGGGACTTCTATCATGCAGTCATAGCTGCCATGTTGACTTTTTTTAACCCTCGCCCCTGGAAACCCCTGGATGTAGCCCTTGGTTGTAGAAAAGTTGTGCTCCCCTACTTTATAGCTTAGCATAATGTGTGAATCTAGAAAACAACAGCTTATCTCTCTACAAATCATGGTTTGGAGGGTTTAACAATGAACATGTATGTTTGTGCTTTGTAAAAGTCTAATGCATCCACTGTGCCCTTTCCACCCACTGTGGTAGCCCCAGAATCGATTTAGGTCTCCCTGTTAAAATTCTGCAGCAAAATGATTATGGATAGTAGACTACCCGCCCATCCAAATTAACTGTGTTTTGTTGAATAAGCCAGAATAGTAGTTATATCTCTTTCTATCTTCTATTGTGTTTTATGGTCTTTTGTATATTTATTACACTGTAAACCCCACGAGTTGTTGGATTTCGTTGGCCTAGAAGTCTGAGAAATAAATATACTAAGCCAAAACCCCAAAAGCTTAGCTGAAACAAGGATAGGTCCATGAATACCCCTCAAGCTATGAAGGTAGTCCTTATTTAGCAAAAAAGGTAGGTTCAATTCGAGGTTTGCTTTAAGATTCACAGGAAACTCCATACTAAGACTTTCATGAGTAGGTCTTAGCAAAGGTAGTAGAAAAAAGGTGGCATGGCAGTGATAGCAACGATAGTGAGAAAAGGCCTGAGTAGGTATGAGTGCCCCTTGGTTAGCTCATGTAACATGCTGCCTTAAAAGCTGCATTGGTTACTGGTGGGCTTCTGGGTGCGCTTCAAGATGCTGGTTGTCCCCTTTAAAGATGTTCATGGCTCAGGACCTGGATATCTACAAGACTGTCTGTTCCCAACAGTTTCTATTCACCCAACTAGATTAGTGTCATGACCCCGTTGCAAGGCACAAAGAGCCTCACAACGTGGATCATGATCATCAAGAGAGAGAGGAAGGAGATAATTAAATCAGCGCTTAAACCAAGCACCCAAAGCACCCACACCCATGGAATCATATGCAGCTAAATAGAAGGACTTCAGATAAGCAGCGATAAGCCGCACCTGGTGCCCTGGAGGACACACCTGACCCAAGAGGACAAGGACAGCCACCGGGAAAATGCCCACACAGCCATCAAGAAACCCATCAAGGGGGATTGGGGACAATGAAGGGTGGAGGAGCACGGGACCCCGCAAGAGGGTATATACAGGGCACCTCACCACCGCACCCCCGTTCCCGTTTTTCTTTCTGTCAGAACCGTTTCAATAAACCGGAAATCCTTAATCCCTATTGAGTCCGTGTCTTATTTGGAGCGAGGCTGACCCTGACAATTAGTTCCCTCCAAGTTTCCTCTTATGAAATGTCATCTACAGCAGTGTTTCTCAACCTTGGCAACTTCAAGATGTGTGGACTTCAACTCCCTAGAATTTCCCAACCAGCATGCTAGCTGGGGAATTCTGGGAGTTGAAGTCCACACATCTTAAAGTCACCAAGGTTGAGAAACCCTGATCTACAGGGTTCTTGGAGGTGGGCCTTGTCAATCACTGTCTCCCCTGCCCCCTGAGATTCAATAATCTCAGATTACTGGGATTTAGGAAATTAATCAAAACCTGGTTATTTCCAGGGATATTTGAGGGGGAGATAGATTGAGAGTTTCCTCCTTGCTATATTTTTTTTTTATCGTATGGTGTAGCAGTTTGGTGTTCATGCTGCTTTTCTTGCTGGGAAATCCTTGTGAGGTCCAGCAGCCAGATGTGTAGACTATTTAGCAGTGACAAATCACGTTGCCCGGGGTGCACCACGAGGAGGCTAGTCTACATTGCACCAAGTTGGGTTGAGAGAAAGTGACTGGCCCAAGGTCACCCAGCCGGCTTTCACAAGGTGGGACTAGAACTCACAGATTCCTGGTTTCTAGCCTAGAACCTTAACCACTAGACCAAATTGGCTGTCCCTTGCTATGTTTATGTGACCATATATTTTTATGGTTCTGTGACATGGGAATATTTTGCTATTATTATGCTAAATACAGCATATGATATTTGTTATCTGGCTCTATTTTCTTACTTGTTTCAATCCAGTTTATGTACGGTAGGACTATCCACCTTTCAGAGCTGGCAGACAACTGAAGTAGCACCTAAGCCTAGAAAAAAAGTAGAGATATGAGAATAGTATGTTCACACACAGAGTATGTTCACACAACACACTAAAAATGCATTGCAATTTTTTTTATTCCTATTTAGCTCTTGTAGTTTCCAAGTCACGGTTTATGGTTTAGTATTCTATATGGATAAACGACAATTGGTGTGGTTCATACAAACTGCTAAATTAGAAACTATGGCTTGACCCCAGTCAGGTGGCAGTGCCTAGTTGATCGTGACCGATCTTGTCAGACCTGGTTAGTACTTGAATGGGAAATCCAGCACTTTAGGCTAGATGGGAAGTCAAAGAACAAGACCCAGAAAAAGATGATACTAAACCTCATAGTTAACTGAACTCAAGTGTGAATCAAAGGCGACTTGGCTTTTTATAAACTATTCCCTGCAAACTACAATGGCTCAGGTCATACAACCTGCTAAGCTAAAATGGAACTAACCACATTATGGCTTAGTGTGTGGTATGAATGAAGACATGTTACTGACAGGAGAAATCAGTACTAAGGAATAAGGCTACAGGAAGAGATGACAAAGCAAACGCAAAAGGATGGACTTCCTGATTGACAGCAACATATAAACATCTGTGGAATTAATCAGTTCAAAGTACAGGTAGTCCTCATTTACTGACCGCAATTGGGACTGGCAACTCCATCATTAAGTGACGCAGAAGTAAAGTGAAACATCACATGAAAGCGCCTGACTTACAACATCAATTCCAGCTGTGGTCATTAAGTGAGTCACCTACGGTCATTAAGTGCGATGTCACATGAGTTGGACGTGCGACTTCGGCCGGTCACCAGCCAGTGCAGGACCTTACCTCAGGAATGGGGTGGGTCTGAATTCCAAACTCTGCATGGCTTTTCTAGGTTGGTTGAGCCGCATTCCACAAATAAAATAAAATAAAAAATGAAATCACACCTACATGAGAAGATCCTCTTCATGGGAGAAATGAAACTGACTAGTTGTTGGGCAACCAAGCCTCACTTCTTACAGAAGCGTGGAGACATGATTTATCTGACAGATATAGGAAAGCTGGAAATAAGCAACTCAGCCCCAACTCAGCCCCCCTCATTATTTTCTGGATGCTGTGCTAAGGAAAAATGGAGCAGTTGCATTAAAGCCAAAGCTAACTTTCTATGTACTCAAAGCAGAATAGCAAAAAATGCTCCCTCTCTTTCCTCAAGGAGAATAATTGAGATCTAGTCAGTTTAGAATGCTGTTCAAGAAAAATAGCACTGATATGACCCCTATTTGTCCCCTGGTGAAATGACAGAGCTGAACTTTTCTCTAGCATGTTGGAAGTCTGGAGAGAAGCTGGAGTCAAAAACAGATTGCGGGGAGAGGTGATGATCACAGAAGGATCTCAGGGAACAGAGAGGGAAATACTGGGAGGTAAATGCCTGGCGTAGAGGCTGGATAGTGACCCTGGGGAGGGAGAATGCTAGGGCTTCCCAAAACACGCCTCCGATCTCCCAGTTCTGCTGACCTCAGCTCCAATTTATGGGTGATAAAGCATTACAGATTTTACAGTCCTTGAAGGTGTGGTGGGATAGCACCAATCTAAGGAAGAAATGACAGCTTTCATATTGATATTCCCATGGATGACTGGGCTTTTTCGCTGATGGACTGGGGCAAAAGGAGGGGGAAAGTGGCATGACTACGCTGTGGTTAAGGGCAAGTTAGGACAGGGCCCAAGGGGAGAGAGGTCAACTCTAATTTTAGATTAACTTTTTAAGGACACGGCAACATGCAAGATACAGCAGTTATGTTGATTCCCAATCTCCTCCCCCAAAGAGCTCCACTTGATAAAATGATACTCACTTCTCTGCAGATCTTGCAAAGCCATGATGCTACTCGCTACCTTGTTCAAACCTAGACAGGAAACCCCCCAGAGTACCAAAGGCCTGACTTCTTGGTGGGGATCCATCATTCAACCTAAATAACCATTCTGCCTCTTACCTGCTCATCATTTTGCCAGAGAAGTTCATTTCTGCGCTAATGATTTATAAAGTCTTCTAAAGTCATCCAACCAGTCTTAGGCCAAAACAACAGCAACATAGGCAAGCTTTGTATCATTTTAACAACAGCTGGGCAATGCTGTGAAGATGCTGTCAAAAGTGAGGGGGGAAAAACAACTTTAGGAAAGGTACAAATGTTGGGTGGGGTTGCTGATCCCATTCACCTGTTCCCGGTAGTCCTCATTTAGCAACTGCCTCATACAACGACAGTGATGAAAAAGTAACTTTGTGACCAATCCTCGCGTTTATGACCTTCACAGTAAAGCAAAGGAAAGTTGAAGTAAGATCATATGCACAATCATGGTTTCACTTAGCGACCCTTCGCTTAATGACCAAGTTGCTGGTCCCAATTGTGGTCGCTAAAGGAGGACTACCTGTATATGTGATGGGGCAGGGCTGGAAGGCAAGAGACCGGCTTCTGCCTTGCAGGGCCTGGGACCCCCATCCTGAAGCGCTCTAGAACTTCTCACCAGTTTCTTCCTTCCCCATTTACCCCCCCTCCAATGGGAATTCTGGGAGCTGTAATTCCTCCTATCACTTTTGGAGAGCACAAGGCTGTTGCAGGACTGGTTGGAAAGTAGACCCCCAGCAACATCTCCTTCGTACCCGGCTGATGTGGGGCGCACGGGTTTGCAAGCCAGGGCGTGCCACCGGGCTTCGTTGCTTCTCGTCTACGGCCTCCCCGCGCGCTTTGCTTGTCCCGAGACCAGCCCGGCGTCCCCCGCTCCCCGCTCGCAGCCGCTGCTCCCTCCCTCCCGCTGCTGTCCGGCGCGCCGTCTTGACAGGTGCCTCTCCTCCTCCGCCTCCTCACCAGGAGACGCGAAAGGAAGAGTTTCCTGGGCGCCTCTGCACGGAGTGGGACGCTGAGCTGGCGCACGCGGAGCCTCCCCGGGGGCAGGAAGGCGCGCCCTCCGCCCACGGACGACCCGACCCCGGCGCGCTCCGAGCGCCTTCTGCTCGGTTTCCCCGGCGGCGGCGCTCCGGCTGCGGGCTAGCTGGCCGGGCGGGCGCAGCCCGCCGCCCACCCGGTTAGCCGCGGCGCCCTCCCGGTGCTTCCCCGGGGCGACTTAAGGGAAGCGCAGGTTTGAGGGCACCGGCTTCGCCTCCCGCCAGCGCGCCTGCGCATCAGGAGCCGGGGAGCCCGATCTGATAGGGAGCAGGGGCTGACACTACCCCCGTGTGGGCGGTGGAACGTCCCGAGGATGACGTGCGGCGTTCTCGAATCCCGTGTCTCGCTGGCTGGCTGGCTGCTCGCTCGTTGGTGCCGAAGGAAACGGGGAAAGCAGCGAAAGCGGGCGCCGCGCAGCAGCAGGAGCAGGGGCGGCGGAGGGAAGGCGGCGGAGGAAGAGGAGGAGGAGGAAGCAGCAGCAGCAGCAGCAGCAGCAGCAGCTGCACAGGAGGAGGAGGAGGAGGAGCGGCGGCGGCGGCGGCGGCGGCGCTGCTGCCATGGCGGCCCTGGAGCGGCCCGTGCCCAGTCCCGAGGCGTTCCTGGGCCAGCCCTGGGCCGCCTGGGTCCGGGAGGCCGCCCTCCCGCACACGCACTGCGCCGCCCCCCCGCACAGTAAGGGCACCCGCCAGACACAAGGGTCGGCCGACGGGCAGGCTGCGCCCCTGGTCCCCGAGCGCGCACATGCGATGCGTCGGAAGGGGGTGGGAGGGAGGCAGCTTGCATGCTCTGCCCCGCCGCTCCTCTCCCCTGCCTTCCCCGCGGCGGGAGGGGCGGGCGGGGGGCTCCCGCCCGCGTCGCTCAGTTGCATGGAGACCACCGACCCGCTCCCCCGCCTCGCGCCATGTGCGTGGGCTGCGCTGGGTCCAGCCGCGGGGCGGGGGCGGGGGCGGGAGCAGCCCCGCGCCGCGGTTCCAGACTGCTCGGGTGGGAGGGGCGGGGGGCGCCGTGCAGTTCGGGGGAGGACGGGCCGCGGAAGGATGCCCGAGGACCGGGCGTGGGATGGGGAGGTTGAAGGAGGCTGGCTCCTGGGGATGCTCAGGCCGAGGCAGGGATGGTGTCGGTGGCTGCCCTCCTTCCTTTGGCTCCTGGGGGTGAGCCAGACCCTCTGCTCTCTTCCTTAACTCCTCCTGCTTTCATCGGGCTGGACCCAAGTGCAGGGCGCACACATGCAACCTCTGTCCTGGGTTTTTTCTTACCTTGCTTTCCTCCCGCAGGTGTTGACCTAGAAGAGACCGGAAAAGAGGGTGCCAACAGCAGAGAGGTGATGAGGCTTAATAAAGAAGGTAAGGGGCCAGGGGGCAGGACCGTCTTGGATCTGACGTTTCTCCCCCTCTTTTTAGTTGGGGGGTTTGAAGTGTTCTTTCACAAGCCAGGCTGCTGCCTAAAAGCCACATGGATTGTTGTGTAGAGGTAACCCTGAAGAGGGCCAGGAGGCCTATGTTGGCTTGGTTCTCAGTATGGCTGGGTCTCTTGACCCGTGAGCATTCAACATGTCAGATATTGTTGGGCCCATTAGTGAAGCTGCTTTCTGTTTGGCATCTTGTTGTTAATTCTGGACCAGGCTGTGTTATTATGTGGAAGTAAATAATCATTTACCTAATTCTGACTCAGTTAGCTCCTGTGCTCCAGTTACAGCTCCACCATCCCAATAGCCTGTTCTTCAAGTTTGTTTTAGACTTTCTGAAGATAATATTGTGATCATCACCAGATGTTGGGCCAAATTCCGTTTTTTAGCTTCTGTTTTTCTAGTGATGAACATCTGGTTGCCGGAAGGTACATAGCGATTATGTAGGGTTAAAATTTGTAAACTGACTCATCCTTGAGTCCCTTGGATGTTCTCACAGAACCATATGTTGCTTGTAATTTAAAGAACTGTTCGTATGCTGCCCATTTTGGGGTGACTTCAGATTGGACATGACTAGCAGTAACAAATAAGCTATACTCTTGATAAAAGAAAAAACTTACATTGCAGTCAGGACATATCGATAGATTTGCTTTGTAATATGTTGGGTAGACTGCCCATTAATATTAGTAACTCTGGGCAGGTTTATGATCTCATAAACAAAGGCTTAACTTTTAGAACTAGTGGACATAAAGCATTATCTGTTACTACAGAAAGCATACTGTGCATAGAAAGCTGAACAGGACAACTTACAGTAAAGGTGATCTTGCAAGCCATCATTCTGTGGTAGAGCCATCAGTGTTAGTGCTAGAGGTCTTTTGAGTGAGAATAACTCATTTTGTTATGTTGGTTTAGACACCACCCCTCAATCTCTTTCCGAACTCTCCTATTTGTGGTTGTGGACAAATGGCTGCTGTTGTCTGCCATCGGGCAATCATATGTATATTTACGCAAAATTAATTCTCATAGGATTTGGTGTCAATTGGCTTGTATTCTAGCATGGCAGTTACCTGGGAGTAGGCCCCATGGATCGTAGTGGCGTTTCTGAATAAAGGTGGCTATGCTGTATGCAGAAATGCCCAAGAAATGTTGCTTCATGTTTATGAGTGAACTGACTTGATTTTCCATGTCATGAATTCGTGAAGAGTCAGAAGCGACTGAATGAATAAACAACAACGACAAAAAACCTAACCTACGTATTGGAAGCAATCCTTATGGGCTGGATTTCTTGCCTCTCTAAAGTTAACAACTCTCTTAAGTCCGGGTTTTTGTTGTTGTTTTAGTGACCACAGCTACTCCAAGTTGCTTGGCAGACAGATTGCTGCTATGGTTTACCAACCAGGGTCTGTATGTAGAATTGACACTTTGCATGCAGAAAGTTCTATCTTCCCACTCTGGCTAAGACTGGGGAAGAAAAAGTTCTGTTACTGCCAGCCTGTGCTGGTGTATTGGGCTAGATGGAACAGTGCTCTAACACAGTGTAAGACGGTTTCTTAACTATGTTTAAATTAAGGCTGTCATTTACCCTTGAAGCAATTGGCTGTGATAATGTTTTGTAGTCACCTCTATAAACATTTTTTTCTGCTTAATGTATCTAGGAGGTTTGCAAGCCATCCCAGAATACACTGAATGTTGTTGCAGCTGGTTTTACAGGCTATCTAGCCACTTGGAGTGATTATTACCTCTCTAAAGAATATTGATAAAATGTAAACATTTTTGAGGATGCATGGCTTGTATGTTTGCTACTTACGATAATTTGGACTCTTACAGCAATAAAGTATTCTGTTCTGAAAAGTTCAGGGCATTTCTGTATTGCTTAGTAGGGCTGGGTAAAGCTCTGAAGGGACGATTCGAAAAGTACATTGGTATTTGGGAGACTGACCCCCATGACTGCTTGGAAGGTTTTTACAAGTTGCTGGTGTGTGCATGTGCAGACAACACTTTTGCTGTTGTTGCTGGCAGAGTGGTTTTACATGCACTTGTGTGTGAAAATGATGTGGGAAAACTCTCAAAGCAATTGCAGGGAGCTTTCTGGAAGACTGGATGTCTCAATACATCAGGAAGGGGCCTTTGGTGGTGCCAACGTGCTTAACAAAGTGTTCCTTTGCAAAATTTGTGTAACCGTACTGCTGAGTAGCCCTTTAAATAATGTATTTAATTATGAATTTTAGCGCAGTTTAAAAAAAACAAAACCAAACCCTCAAATGAAGTAACTTGAAAGGGGCTGAATGTGGCATTGATTAGAAATACGCTGTCCATTTTTAACTGCATGTGTGAGTTTTCTGCCCTGGAGCCCGGAGGAGTGGTGTACTTTATGGCCCTAAAATGGGGGAGGGAGCAAGTTATGTTATACCTTTTACTGTACAACAATCAGACCAGTTGTTTCCATGAAATACATTGAATTTCTAGAATTTATTGATATACTTTCAAAACAGATACTTGGTTTTAGTATTCAGTACGTATTTAGAGGCTATAGAAGGATTTTTAGAATGTTCTAATGCCAGCATATCTCAGTACTTTGAATTAGAATTAGGAATTAATTCTTTAACTCTGTAGATTGAAAATATTATGTGACATTGTTTTGACAACACATTGAGCCATAAACTAGTCAACCGCGTTTACCCTAATACGTTTTGCAAACCCATGTGGTTAGTTTAAGATTTAGTGTGTTGTGCCAACCCTGAAAATTGAGTTCGTTGGGTAGATCATGGTTAAATTAATCATAGGTAAGTGTGTCATGTTAATACAATGTTGACATTTAGAAGTTGCAGGAGCGAATGGTTTACATGATTCCCAGTTATTTTAGCTGAATTTACTTCTAGGGTAAGTTTAAAACTGTGACCTTGAGTATCTTCATGACATCATGCACTGTGAAGAGTTTTTGGGGGTTTGAGCATTGTCATGAAAAAGGAAGTAATGCTGAGATGTTATTGGATTAATAGATTATGGAGTAATGTCAACTCCTGGATTATGATATAGAAAGCTCTTACATCTCGTGGGACAGAGGATTGTTTTCGTTTCTTGGGGGCGAGGGTGGATCAGTAGTTCTAGAACTGGGTGTACATTGTTTCCCAAAGTGCCTCTGTGGTGTGATCCTAGTGAACGTTAAAAGCATAGGGACCTTCTTATAGCAAGGAGTTTCTGATCATTTTCTGCTGTAGTGGCTTCCCTTGAAATTATTCTGCTTGTACAAATAGGTTGGCTTTGATACTAGTTTATTTGCAAAAAGGAAACTTTCTGGCTTGAGAATACAGTGTAAACAATAACATCTGAATGAGGGCATGCTGTGTTAGCTTTTCTCCTCTTAGTGCTCAGAGAGGGACTTCATAGTCCTCAGCTTGGGAAAGACTATGCTGTGGTAGAAACAGATCACGATGGAGGTTTAGGTAGCTTTTCTGAAATCTGAATTGGAAAACGTATCTTTGCCATCTATATTATAACCTGTGACTGGTGGTTTTTCATGTGTCGCAGTAATAGGTAGCTTTAAATTAAGTAATTGTAGTCTGAAGAGCGTAGCTAAGGAATCTGAAAAGTTGTGCGTTAGAGAAAAGGGCTTGTGGACAAAACAAAACAGCACACTGTATTTTGTCACTGGGTCATAAATATTTATCCCTGTGAGAGAGCAGTGTGCTGTCATGTTCTTACATCAGTTTGTCAGAGCTGTTGATGCATTCTCTTCTGAGTGTTTAACTTATTCATGTAACATGCCTAGAGAATAAGTTCTTCAATGGTTTGTACAAAGAGGCAGTTATAACATGAGTATTTAGTTAGTTAGTTATTTTACAGTACTTATTTACTGCCCAGCTCATACAGCTCCAGGGATTTTACAGTAAGCTTAAACTTACAGAAATAACTCTGAAAAACAAAACTCAGCAATAAATATAAATAATAACAACATAGACATCTACCCATAACAAGTCAACAAAAACCATGAAAATCATTCACCAAATACCCAATTAAATAATAAAGTTTTCATTGATTTGCAAAATACCAGCAGGCAGCATGCAAGGCATAGTGGTGGCAGGCACTTGGGTGTAGAAGAATCTTGATTAATATTCTATTGGATAAGCAAAATGTTCAGACTGAGAACTGCTGTTAGTATTATTTTTAATATTCTACTATTATAACAACAGGCTCCATTGGATATGTAGTGCTGGCGGAAGAAGGTCTCTGTTCTACTTGACATCCAGTAGGCATGGGAGTGAAACTTTGCTATGCTGATTCAGGGATGAGCTTCCAGGCTCCAGTCTAGATACCTTATCCTGCCATGTCACCAGCACTTGTGGCTGGCATCTTCAGAGGCAAAGTGGTCTGTTCTGTTGTATGCCTGTGTAGCTCATAGGCAACTGATCAGGAGCTGACTGAGCTCCTGCATTTGTAACCAATTTCTAACTGGACTGGAATTCTGGAAAGCCAGTTTCTGATTGGTTCTTTGTCCAAGTGAATTTTTTAATTGGTCTGATTTGAAGAAGTTATAAAGGAGCTAATTTTTGATTCATCTGTCTTTGAAACACACCACTGCTTCCCCCCCCCTTTTTTTTTTTTATATATCTAAAGCAGTCCTACCTGGGACTATAGCTGCCCATCACTTGTTGAGATGGGCGGCTATAGAAATTGAATGAGTGTGTGTGTGTGTGTATGGTGATGGCTAATTAAGGGCTGGATTTTTTTGGTGTGACGTAAAGCTGGAAACCCGGCTTTGTTAACCTTCAGATTCTCATCTTTCTTGTTAAAGTTGTTGGGATACCAACTGCACAATAGGTTACCAGAGAATTAGACCATGGCCTATTAGTCGGGAAGCTTATCACCACTGGATTGATGGTGGCCATGAAACCTGCCCTGATGTATTTGCTATGCTGAGTTGCTACTAATCAGCACCTTGTTATAATGTTAGTCCATTGGACTACAACTCAAGTTATCAGAAAGGAAGCAGATCCTGTCCCTTTGGCATCTTGATCTAATAACAATATTAGATTACTACTTTCTGAGACTTCAGAGTATTTCATATTCATTCTTGAAATCTTTAAAATAGACTTTATTATTACTATTCACGTGGTGTTATTGGTGCAACACTGAGAAATACAGGCTTGATATGGAGCAGGGAGTTACAGGCTCACAATTGTATGTACGTTTACTTGCATGAGTAAACAGGGATTCTATTAACTTTTTTCCTGGTGTAGGATCAGTTGCACATTTTGTAGCTGTCTTTCCTGCTCCATCTGTTTGTGTGCTGTGTTGCTGTATACTTAAGCAGCATGGAGGGAAATCTGACTTGACCATAATTATGTAAGAGCCAACATGATATAGATCACATCAGTATAGTCTAGAAACCCAAGAATAAGCTCTATCAAACCGAGTTTAGAAAATGGTAGCTACCTGCATTAACTGTATTGAGCATGATATTTTATAGGTTTCATTTTTCTTAAGCAATCGTATTTTAACAGATGCTTTTTAAAAAGTAGGTTATTCCAGTTACAGGCAGTATAGAAATAATATTACTATATCACCAAGATAGATAGAATTTGGATTACTAGCACAAGGAATGCAAACTTCAGAATACTTCGTAACAGCCTACTATTAATTATACTATTGGAGTTTATGTGGAGTGGAAGTTGCATAGGGGAACATTATATAATGTGAATAGGAGGAAAAAGATAAATGTTGGTCTGGTTCATACAAAGCTGTTGTCTGGTTTTGGTGTAAAATGTTGTATAAATGCAGCCCCTGTGATTTGTAAAATGTATTTTATATCTTTTTATGTCATATGTACTTAGCTCATTATGGTTTATTAAATCATAAACTGAACGTGGTTTAACTAGCCAGATGACCCCAACCAGCCTTTCCTTGGATTATAGTTGATATTTCTGTTGAGTAATGGGGTACATCGTGGTACTTTTCAGAAAAGATCTTACTTTTCAAATTATACCTCTGCCCCATTCCCAAAAAATAGAATTGCTAAGAACATGGTAAATTTTACATTATGTTGTTAACTTTGAGCCAAACAAAGAAGGTTTTCATATAAATACCTAGGCTTATACTAACTCTCTTGTGACCATTTCTATAGGATAATCCAGCTTTTTCCAGGTTGAGAAATGTGCAGTTTATATGGCAGACTTCTAATATAATTTCTTAAAGTGAAAATCCAAAATTTGAATGCTGTGGTTGTTATTAGAGGTGTTGATCTCGGTAACTCATCTCTGAATGGAACTCAATGATAAAATAAGCAAATCATTTATACTAATTCAGACTGTAGTGGTAGATAAAGCAAAATAACATTTTAAACATTCCATACTTCTGACTAGTTCTGTTAAAAGGGATGGAAATGAAAATTTTCTTTTCTTTTCTCTACGCACGAGCTCTTTTACAGGAATAATCAATGTTTGTATGGCAGCAGAGTTTATTTATTTGTTAGATTTATATCCTGTCTTTGGTACTAGAACTCAAGGTGGTGTACCTAGTGTTCCCTCCTCCTCTTTTCCCCCCCCTAACAATCCTGTGAAGTAGGTTGGGCTGAGAAAGAGTGACAGGCCCAAAGCATGGATTTAAATCTGGGTCTCCCTAACCTATTCCACCACACTGGCTCTCCGTCTGGTTAATATTTAGAGATTTTTGAGAGCTTGCACATAGACAGTTAGGTTGTTGTTTAATAATAAATAATAATAAATAACTTAATTCCTAAAGTAAGGTGGAAAAAAAATGAAAAAAGATACCTGGTACTTTTACCATTGTATATAAATGTTTATAAATAGCTGTCCTTCATAATAAACTCCTTAGACTTGATAAATTTTATGTTAGTAGTCCTGCATTTCTAATCCGAGGAAT
Organism: Candoia aspera; assembly: GCF_035149785.1. NCBI lineage: Eukaryota > Metazoa > Chordata > Lepidosauria > Squamata > Candoiidae > Candoia > Candoia aspera. The sequence continues at coordinate 68,669,141 of NC_086159.1, forward strand.
TTAAAATAAGGGGGACAGTTGGCCACAGGATTGCAACCCTTCCAGTTGCACAAACACTGATGGAAAAAAGCAAGCAAGATTATCTGGAAGATCCTCTTTATTTGTCTGATAAGGAAGCAAGAAAACCTACCCAATTATCTGAGCACTATCAACCACTTTAAGGATTTGGATAGGTGTTCCCAGCACCCAGTGCTGTATTTACAGTGTAACTATAGGGCTTTTTTTCCCTAGGAGAAAAATAACAACTCAGAGAAAATGAAATAGATTTGGATAATATTAAATACACCATGAACTTATTGGATTTATTAAGTGTATGGAGGCTTTTGATAATCGGAGTTTAGCAAGTAAGCTGGATTTATGCTGAGAAACGTCCATCCATCTTTCAGTACTACTGTTTTTAGACATAGTTTATTTCAATGTGTGTTTTTCCATTTAGGCAAAATGTATCTATATTGATAATTGTATAATTAATGGTTGGAGTCAGTAGTAATCTATAAATGCAGTAGTGTTTTTTTCTCAACCATATTTTGATTGCCACAGACTAATACTGTAAAGTCTCCTTTGTTTCAAGCTTTATTTCTAGTGACTTTGAGTGGCAAAATGGAAGTGGTTTCCCAATGATGTTTTTCAGGATATTTTTTCAAGTTGAGACTTCTTGGTGCTGCTCTATCCAAATCTAACTCTTGCTGACCTTGCTTAGCTTTTTGCAAAATATTCAGGTGCAGAGCTCAGACAAAAACATTCATTTATCCCAAACTAAGATGCAATGAAAGCATGAAGCTTCGCGTTGGGGTATAGAAAGTCTCATTCAATCAAAATGCAATGATAGATATATCTGTGTAGGTATTTTGGCAACAACAGTTATTTGCCACAGCCTTCTTCCAGGAAGTGTATGCATTTCCCAGTCTAACCTACCACCCTGATGGTCCCCCCATCCAAGTACTAAATACTGCTTAAGCTTTTCAAGATTTGCCAACATTAGCTAATTCTGATCCTAAAGTGTGAATTTTCTCAGACTTTATGTAGTTGCCATCATTCCACATATTAATAATCCCAAGTTTTGTTATATTTAGACCTCTTTAGAACCCAAATAGGGAAATGAGGAAGGGATGGTCTAAGATGGTGGTAGAGATGCCCTTATTTTAAAGAACTATCATGGAAGATCAGGATAATTCTTGGATCCTCCTTTCTTCTCCATCCCTAAAACGATTCTTGTTTCAGAGGAATTCAGTGGAGCTTACTTTATTTTTATGACTGGATGTTTAGATCACCTTTTCTTGGCAACAGAAATATTTGTCAATATTTAACTATAGTCAAACAGTAGAAAAAAGATTATAGATTAAAGGAGCATTTGGCTACTTCCCAGCTTTACTTTCAAAAGCCTGTTTGGGGGTTGGTGCTAAGTACTTTATCATGGTGTACATTGAATCTTAGGCCCCAGTTCTATCAAGTGAGATGGCAAACTTCTGTCTGGACAATATAATACTTCATACTGAACTGTCCCTTTGCACGACGAGTTGAATATTGTCCTGTTGTATCAAGAACTAACATTTAGGAAAAGGTATGCTAAAACTGTTGTTGCTGATACATTAATTTTCTTTGTTGTTCAGAGACCTGTTTTTACATAGAGGCTCAGGTGATGGAACGCTGTCTGCATTTTTAAATGATGAAGACCAGACCTGGGTTGATTTCTTCATTTGATGTTTATGAGAACTAGACCTTTGAGACTGGATCATAGGCATGTTTTATAATAGGATAGCAGCCTGCCCTGCTGTCTTGGAAGCTGTCAATATTTGTTGGCTTTCTGCGTGATACACTTTTCTGTGTTGGCTAGATAATAGCTTTTCAAAAGTCCAAAAGAAACTGTTCTTTCAGTGAAATGATCACTGTATTAGGGATCTGCAGGTATTTGGATATGTAGTGGGAAAGGTATTTTGGTTTGTCTGTGCTGTTGACAGGCACTGCAGACACTCCCATGCCAGATCCAAAACATCTGTCCCAGTTTGGGTCTGATGGCTGCACACCACTACACTATGTAAATTGAACCTATCTGTGATGGTTTCCATAGATCAATGTTTCTCAACCTTCGCAACTTTAAGATGAGTGGACTTCAACTCCCAGAATTCCCCATGCTGGCTGGGGAATTCTGGGAATTGAAGTCCACAAATCTTAAAAGTTGCGAAGGTTGAGAAACACTGCCATAGATTGTACGGAATACTATTTAATCTCTTTGCACTTGGAATTCTGTTTTAATAGTATCAAAGCAAAGATTATTCATACTTTATGTGAAATGATTTAATTCTCCTCTTACAGAACGCTGCCATTTATATGTGTGCTCTACTTCATACTCAACAAAGCTTTTAATATGATTTATTATTTCTGATTGTCTTTTGTTTAATGGACTCTGCATTATCTGGGACCCTGGATTCTTCTGAGCAATTTTCGGTGGACTTCTGCTGATTACCTCGTTCCGTGAGATGTAGTAGAAGGGCAAGGGATCTTTGTTGATCCGCAGATGAATCTAAATATAAATGTACATAGTACAACATTCATTCCACAATTTTAATTCACTACCAGTCTTTATTGCACTTCTTACACTCAGTGGAGTATTTTCTGGCTGACAAGTAAATTGCTCACTTCAGAAATAATCTATCAGTGTTTATATATTTGCTTTTGCTAAACCAGTAAAAATTACTTTTTTCCCTTGTAGGAAATACCTAAGACTCACTTTTTTGTAAAGTGGCTGCAAGATGTGATAATTGCACAGCATGGTCTGTCCTTATATTGTCATCAAACTTTCTTGGTAGCAACCTGCAGTAGACTCAAAGCAAGGATGCTTCAGCTCATTGCCTGAAGGGACAGGCCTCCGGTATCCCTCAGCTTGGCTATAAAGGACCAGCACTGATAGTAGTGGTTAACTTTTAATACTAGAAGGAGCAATTTTTCTTTGGCTACTTCCAGTGCTGTGCTGATAAAGCCTTTTTCTCTTCGTTGGTTCATTTCTGTTGTGAAGCTAGGTTGGAGAAAAGTGTCTTCAGGCAGCAGTTATGGGGGGAAAGTTCGTGGGAAAAGTTTCATCCTCTCCATTGCACAGTCCTTTTAATAATACGTATTTATGCTTCCCAACCCTTTCTTAGAGCCAACCTAGGCCGGTGACCAAGTTTAGGTAGCTATTCTGTGTCAGGTTTTGTGATCTTCCATTAAGGTTGTTCTAGAAGCAAAATACACCTAAGACTGCAATCTGATTCAGCTTAAGTCCCACAGAACCAAGCAAGGTCTCCTTCCAAGTTGACACGCAATATCCACAGTAAGACTGAAATACCTGACAGGTTTTAAACAAGGGTTAGGAGGATAATTGATAGCCAACAAGTTGAACATCCATGCACTTTGTCACTTCATAATTTATTTCCAGAAAACAAAAAAATTGTCAGCAACCATCATTGTTGACCATAAGCTATCAAAGGTTATAACACTTTACAACAACGGACTTATAACCATATTAATGTAGTAGAAAAACTAGGTATATTTCTTTGGTTTTTAGTACTCAAAGTTGAAAACTTTGAGGCTCAGACTTCTGCTTATGAAGATTATAGACCACTGAAAATAGGCCAGTTAGAATTTTGAAGGGGCATCTTTTCACTTCACAATATGTAGTGAATACAATATTATGATTACACATTGGTATGGTTACAATCAAGGACGGAATGTTTAAACCCATTTATTTAATTATTGTGCCAAATTAATATTTTCCTGGGTAGTTTGGTGTCTTTAAGTTTATGCTGTCATCCAGGCAGAATGAATAGTATCCTGTAAACTTAAAAAATGTTATGGGTTTGCATCCCACATCTTAATGTCACTGGGTTTTTCAAGCATTAAGCTCATCCTTAAACATCACATTTGATAACTACCTTATTTTAGGATGCCTGAACAGCACCTAGCTAATCTTGTTTGGGCTCTGAAGTTAAGCAGGGTCAGGCCTGGTTTGTACTTGGAAGGGGGCCTTTTGGGAATACCAGGGTTAAACATCCTGGAGTCATCACTGCTGTGCCACTTCTGTTGAGAAGAAAACCGTATGGATGTGTTTGTAAAGCCAAGTATGACTCAAAGGCTACCCTATCTTACCTTAGGTTGGAGGATTTCAGGATAAGCACTGCCGTTCCATGTTGTCCTGGTGAGTTTATATCAAGGTCTAAAGGAAGGGTGTGATGTTGTGGTGCCTTGCCATAGGCTTTGCTGGAAGGAATATACTGTGCGTGTGTGCAGACGCGCACACACACACGGGGCCAGGTTTGCCGATGTGAAATGATGGAATTGAATTCTCTGAGCATAGCTGTTTGCCTGCTCTTGTAGAAATTTCTGCTTCATATATATGGTGCCTGTTTTATCAAAAATGCCTGGCATTAATGTTACAGACTGCAGTTCTTCTGTCAGACTACAGTTCTGCCATTTCTGAGAGAGAGGCCAGATTTGGTGTGAGTGCAATTCCAGTCCACCAACAACTAGCCCAATAGATTTAGGTCTATCGGTGACATTTTATTTGCATCTCACTCAGGCAGTAAATATACTGGATTATGCACTGTATTTTTCTGGCTGGTACTTGATCACATACATTTATTGGACCAATACTGAAACTTGGGGGGGGGGAAATCCCCCATAAGCGTAGATGGAAAATAATTATTTTGTTCTAGAAACTTGTTTCTGTTGCCTCTTAAACTCGCCATTGAATAAAACTATGAGAATCTGTGTCATACCCACAGATGTTATTAAAAGTCTTAATCTACTGTTTTAGGTACTTCACAGTGTGTTCCCTCTTAGTTCTGTGGTTTCTTGGGTTGTTCTTGTTCTGTGGTTTCAGTGTTTCTAAGCTTCTATTTTGAACCCTTGCGGGAATTCTGATAGAGGCGCATTAAAACTTTTAAAGCCGTTGTAGTATTGCCTCTTTACTTTGTGGATTAATTGATAAAATGCTCAACTTAAAACACAATTTTCTAAAAGCCAGGGTTTTTTCCTGCCTCTTTCTTCATTGTGGATGTAGTAGGAGAAAGGATATATAGGTGAATGAATGATTTATTTTCCCTTTCACTGTCCTTCTTCCTCATGAACTGACTGTGTAGGCTCAAATGTTGAGAGGGTGGTACAACTGTAGTTGTGTTAGGAATACCAGGTTATAAAGGGTTAGTGGATTCTTCTTTATTTTTCCAAATAATATAAAGAGAACTCTGGTGGTACAAAAAATGAATGCCCTAAGGAAAGTTTTGGTTCTTACCACCATTGTGAAGCAAGAACTGATGGTGCGATTGGATACTAGGTTTTCTTTTACTCGGTTTTCGTCATTTTGCTTTGCCTTAAGGGTTGTGTGTTCTGCTAACAGACTAGCTGGTTTCTCAATTTTTAAGGAGGGATTTAAAGGAAGAACAGCCACAGTCTTAGGATATGTGAGCCAATTAATAATGAACTAAACATTTGAAGAAATGGAGTGGGGAGGTATTTGAAAAAGATGTTCTTCCATATGTTTTTCTCTTCTAGAGTGATTTGAAACTGGTGGTGGTGCTTTTAATTTGGTTAAAGCATTTACAGGACGGTTATTATTAAAAGTAACATTTTAAGTTCCACAAGAATAGGCTGGGGAATGTAGTGTTTCTGAAATAGCTTACTCAGCTGTAAAAATTAATAATAGCCTTTCTTTGCTTTGATTTTCAAAATGCCATGAGGGCAAATTAACAGCAATAAAACATAAAATGAGCAAGGAAACAGTATAAAAATTTCAGCTATTTTTATGTTTTAAAAAGTTAGGACAAGACGGTTTTAATTTTATGCAATAATACTTTTAATGTGGTAGTTGCATACCACTGATTTTAGTTCATCGCGCAGGAACAGAGAGCAAGGCTCTCTGGTGGTGGAAATTATTGGATGAGATTTTATGCAGACATTGCTTTAAGAGTTGTATGCCCTTTAAAAATGATTTGTAAGAAGTCTTTCAGGACTGATGAAATTAACACAAAGAAATTGCTACAACAAACACAGTGTCTTTGGTATATGCCTTCTGATTGGTTTCCAAGATGTGTATGCTTTATTAGTGAAACCATTATAATACTGCCTTTTGATCCAAACAGGGGCCAGTAAAAGCATACTAGAAAAGACCAAAAAGTACGATAAAAACTTTAAAGAAACTTCGGTCATTAAAATAGCCTTGTGTGGCGCAGAGTGGTAGGCGGCAGTATTGCGACCGAAACTCTCCCCACGACCCGAGTTCGATCCCAACAGAAGCTGGATTCTCTCCTGGGTAGCCGGCTCAGGTCAACTCAGCCTTCCATCCTTCCGAGGTCGGTAAAATGAGCACCCAGCTTGCTGGGAAGGCAACGACTGGGGAAGGCAATGGCAAACCACCCTGCTCTATAGTCTGCCAAGAAATTGTCACAAAAGCGGCGTCCCCCCAAAGGGTCAGACATGACTCAGTGCTTGCACAGGGGACCTTTCACCTTTCATCAGTCATTAAAAAGTAAAGCAGAAGGTAACTTTTCTCTCCCCATCTATGCATCACAACAGTGGAGCTCTAGTTGTGTCCTTTGGGAAGGAGCTCCAAAATCAGGGATTGACCTCACAAAAAGGTACTTCTTTAATCCTTACAACCACACCTCTTTAGTACGTATGGATAGGGTCATCTGGGAGGATATGGTCTACGCAATATCCTGGCCATAAACCATTAATAATTTTAGAGGGCAAAACCAACATTTATGATGCATGTGGATTAGAAAGGTGGGATTGAACTTCTAATATAAACACTGTAAACAAATACGTGAGGTTGTGTTTGAAACAAACCACAAGTCAGCATAGTGGATGAAACAGTTTAATGTAGTCTGAAGCAGATGTACTTGGGAGGAGTTACATTCCTGTAAGGAAGATTTGCAGGATTCTGGTCAGGAGGTGACTAAACTACCTAGCCTTGTGTGTGGATCTGCCCTTTCGAGAAGGAACCACCTGCACCAGCTGACTGCCCTTGTGGTGCCAGCAGTTGCTTAAGGTGTTTCGGAGCAATGCCAGAACCAGAGGTGCTATTAAATGATTAAACTCATCTAGTGGAGGAATTACAATCTAATCCAGAACAGACTGTATGCCAAATCCCAGATGTTCTTGTTTATTGACCAACTACACCTCTTTCCTGTCTAGACTGAATATAGGCTAATAAAACTTGGCCAGGTAGCCATTTCGTATTTGATGGAGACAGACAGACAGATATAAATAGACAGATAAAATTTTAATAAAGATTTTTAAAAAGGAAGATAAAAATGAATACAAACTAATATAAAGTAAGAAAAAAGGAAAGGAAAACAAACAAATCAAAGTCAAAGCTAAAATTGCAAGCAAGGAAAAAAAAGTAAAAGAAAAATAGAAAAGAGAGAAAAAAGATACAAAGAAGTAGTAGTTTCCAATCTTCTTTACAACAGTTATGAGTACAATTATAAATTTATCTTTTACTCTATGGTTATAACATAACTCTCTTCTTTCTATAATCTATCCTGTCTAATTATCAAAACCATAAATCATAAGTTCATTTTTTTCTGTTTCATGCAAAAAGTCTATAAGGGGTTTCCAGTCAGCAGTAAACATAGATATTGTCTTTTATCTGATCAAAGAAGTCAATTTGGCCATCTCAGCAAGTTCCATCATCTTCACCAACCGTTCCTCCATTGTGGGTAGCACTGAATCTTTCCATCTTTGTGCATGCAATAATCTCGCTGCTGTTACCACGTACAAAAACAAAGTTCCATTACTTCTTTCCAACCGTTTGTCCATCAATCCCAAAAGAAAAACCTCTGGTCTCAACTGTATATTAATCTTTAAAATCCTCTGAATCAATGTGTGCATCTAAATTTGGAATTTTCTAGCTTTTTTACCATCCACTAAACATGATAAAATGTCCCTTCTTGTTTTCACATTTCCAACATAAATCTGAAGTACCCTTACACATTCTAGACAATTTCTCTGGTGACATGTACCAACTGTCCATCATTTTACAAAAATTCTTTTTAAGTTTATAACATAGTGTAAATTTCTACCATGTATTGTCCCATTGTTCCATCTGTATATTATGACCAAAAATTTTAGCCCACTTTATCATACATTCTTTCACTTGTTCTTCTTCTGTTTCAACTTTCAATAAAAGTTTATACAATTTAGCAATTACAGGTTCATCATTGGTACACAATTCTGTTTCAAACTCAGTCTTACAGTGCTCAAAACCATAAACTCTTCTGTCTACTTTAAATCTTTCTAATAACTGCAAATAAGAAAACCATTGACAACTATCTCCCTCTGCCACCAGTTCTTCTCTTGATTTTATTTTACATTCCCGTGGACAAAGTTCTAGTATCTCATGATAAGTTAGCCATTTGTGTTTGCCTGTTATTTCTCGTCTATAAAATGCTTCTTGTGCTGAGAGTCACAAACTTGTTTTCGGGAACAACCATACTTGATCGACTTATTATTAAGATATTGTTTACCCTTTCTTTTTCACTGTATAGTTCTCTGTGCTGCCAAAGGAATTAGTGTTGCCACTGGTTTAAATTCTTCTGTGTCTTTGACCTGGTTCTCCATATTGTGATAAACCGTTAAGAGTAGAATATAGGCTGCAGGTTTGAGATCTCAAAAAAACCAACCCCCCCCCCCCACCATACAAGGTCTAGGATTTTAAGAAGAAGGTTTTTCACTGACATACCAGATGTCTTTAGTGGACAGATTTTGCTTATGGGTGTGGGAGAGCATTCAGACAAGTGAGTTTCCATTGTAGCTGGAAGTAACACAAACCCAACATAAAGTCTTTTATATCTGTGAGAACTAGGTTTAATCTCAGTTACAAAAATTGTATGAGCCACAATGACATTATATATATAAATAAATAAAATGATATTACTATGCAAATGGTGTAATGACATAAATTGCATCACGATGCAACAGACACCCATGTTCACTGTCTTAATTTTTCTGGGCTAATAAAAGCAATCCCTAAAATTACATACTCAGCTGGGGTAGCTGATGCTTTTTAAAAAAAGACAATTAGCTTCACATGTCCATTGTACCAGATGTTTTTGTGCAGAACACATATATTAATGCTTGGTTTCACAGATGTCAATAAAACTAGATTCCTTAAGGGTTTTTTGGAAGATTAGTGTTGATACCATCAAGTGAGGTCAGGAAGACTAAGAAGATATATAGCACATTTTGATATCAGATCTTCCTTGGGTTTTCTAGCAGATAATTTTTTTGGTATGAGATTATCTCTCTCTGTGTACTTAGGATTATGAAAAGGATAAAATCATAATGTAGTGAGGTCATAAAGGTGAAGCCCTCACCCTGAGTATGAATGTTTAAATTTTGAAGAATTATTTTGGTGGTTATGGAAAAGACAGGAGGAAGTTTGTAATTATCTAATATGCTAGAAATATTATGTTTTGCATATACTCTGTAGTTTTTCTCCTTCAGATGAATTTTTCAAGTCAGCATCACCATGTTGATAAAATGATCCTATTAATCTGAAAATAGATCTGCTTCTCTCAGGCTATTTGTATAGCAAAGTGATACAGCACAGAATGAATTTCACTACTTATTCACTGTGGCAGGGAAGATATTGTGATTTCATGTTTCTTAAAGAACTGGATTGCTATATTGTTGAAGGGGTGACAGGAACAGATTCTCTATCTGTATACTCTTCGTTCTTTTAGAACCAGGTAGTGAAGTATTTGTAGTCATATAACATTTGACAGTCTTTTTCTTAAACCAGCCCACCCCCCAATTTGCTTCTCTTGGTGAAGAGAAGGTAAAGGAAAATCTCGTCTTAGATAAATGCTTTTTTCTCAAGCAACATTTTGTTTTGCTTTCTTAATCTGATAGTCTTGGAAAAGGCATTTTACTAATCTGATGTTGGAACCAGCTAGACATTAATTAAGTCATGACTTAAACCTACTGTGTGTATGTAATATAAAAAATAGCACTGTGCAGCTCTTCAGATTCTAAGGCAACAAGAGAATGCACAAGTGACACCATATTGGCAACTCTTTAAAGCAACTATGTCTTTTTTTGACAATTCTATGGATGTCCTCCATGGCTGCAGCTCAGTTCAGAAAAAGACACATTTGGTTGAAGGAGTTACATATAGATGCCTCACCTATTCTGAAGCATTTTTTTGCATTTGAATTCAAACTACTACACAGCCCTAATAATAAAGTGATATTGTTTTGTTTAAGGTACAGGATGAAAAACATACAGCATGGTAGGCAACCTGTATTGTACTATAATGTCTACCAATCCTTGATATTTGTTATGCTGGCTGAGGCAGCAGATTGTCTACCCTTCCTACAGAGGACTGAGTTCCAGATTATAATGAAAATTATTGTGATACTTTTCTTTGGGCTTTCTTAAATTCGAATAGTTTTCCTTTTAACTGAAGACTTTTGGTAAAAACTTTGAACAAAACCAACCAGAGCCTTGTACTTCTTGTTAGTGTCTTATCTGCCTAAAACTGAATATGTTCACAATGTTGTTTAGCTTGCGAAATCTTGATTTTCCCTTTTCATTTCAGCTAACAGTTAATAGGCTGGATCATCTCTCTGTGAAAATCTGGAATAAAGAAAACACACATTGCTGGATTTGTTCTGGGCCTTTTAATTAATCCTTTTATTATAAGAGAATGTATAATGTATGAAATTATAAAGGTTTTGGAATGGAAGGGAGAGGTTTTACTAGTTTATTGTAGTCCTTTGGGATCAATTATGATCCCAGAGGCATAGGACAGTTATGATTGAATTTTGCCTTGCAAAGCAAGACAAGTTTTATTGTAGGAAATCTATATTTTAATTGCAATTTATCCAGACATTTTAATTGCATTTTGCCTGTTTGCCAGTTCTGTGAGCTTTAAAATGTAATAGATATTTAAAGTTTGGCCTCTATCAGTGTGGTCCCTCTGGTACTTGGATTTGTTTGCAGCAGCTTTACATCATACCATCTGGAATCTTGTAAAGATTAAAGATCTACTAGATTCAAGTGCAGTTTGCAAAATGCAGGTGCTAAGTAAATCTCTGTTAATTTCCAATAGGGATTGTTTGCACGCAGTCTATCATGGATTGGTCAGAATGTTGCTACTAACCAACAGCCTGCCACCTTTGCTTCACAGTACTCCGCCATATTTCTTTTCTTTTTTTTTCATAAGGTAATCACAAAACTGAGCCGTTCTGGGCCACAGCAATTTAACTCTGCAGCCTCATGTTCTTTCTTCTCAACTGAAACAGTTGCTGAACCTTCCACATTTGTAGGAACAGTTTGGGCTGGCCATCGTTAAGGATACCACAAGATAGCTAAACAACAACTCTCTGTTTAATGTTAATTTTGAAATAGCTAGGGGATTTTTTTAAACAAATGACTGCTGCTTGGCCTCCAATCTCTACGTCTACTAATAGCTTTTGGAAATTGGTTTACTCTGTTTGGGATAGTAAACAAACTGCTTTCACCACTGGTGGGGAGTGTGTAGTTTCCATCTATTGTTGGTTAAAGGTCTTATGCCATGGTGTCTGGCACCAACAGTGATGTGACATACAGTAGCTCCTGCCATTTCTCAGTCTGGTGCTGCTGGGTGGGTGCCCTTTCACCATCCTCATCATCTCTATTCAGGAGCCAAGGGAGGTTATATTGAAACTGATTCAATTTTTAGAGAAAAGAGAGCAGGAAACAGTATGAACATTATGAATTATATGGAGGTAACAAATTATGGTTATGGTAGAAGTATTGCTTCTTTGTTCTTGCCATACATGGGATAAACATGAAATGTACCTACACATTTCAAAGACTGGCAAATTACAGGCAACTTAAATAAGATTTGCTTCTGAGTATGTGTCTAGAGTTTGCTTTTTCATTGCAGTAACACCTTTCTTCTTAGAAACGGAAGCTTTTATGAGATTAGCAAGGAACAAAACCTTGATGTACGTCGACTTTTGTATGTCATAGTTGTTTCATTTAATAAAATGTCAGTGAGCTAGCTGGCCTGCTTATTTATTGCCTCTTTTTCTTCCTTGCTTAATCAGATTTACTTGCTCTATACAAAGTGCTCTGGATGTAAAAACTATGCACCTTCTAGAAAGGTGGGGAACACCTCCTTGCTCTGTTCTAGGAGCATTTTGCGCATTACATTTCCTTCAGTATATGTGCGAATGTGACAAGCACGTATTCATCAGTGAATGCTATATATGCAAATCTACTTTGGGAGAACTCTTGAATGACTACAACTTGCTGTTGAGTATGTATAGCTTGGGAAAGTTGGCTTTGTTCTGTGTCCCGAACAGCTCATTGTTTGGAAATATACCCGCATCATTTTTGTTTTGCACTATTTAAATGCTATTCCTTACTACTGTGACTTGGTACCTTTGCTCTATTTTTTCCCTTCTTGGTTTATGTGAAAGCAATTCACATACCTTGGCACAACTACCAAGGAAGTATATAGCTTTGCCAAGGGACTTTCTTAATGACTTGATGTAGTTCACCTGTTTTAGTGAAGTATTTTTGGCAAATAATTTGCTTGGACCTTCCATGTTGATTTTAATCTATAGAGTCCATTTTTGCCTGAACGTGGGCCCCGAAACAATGTTTTTTCTGCTTATTACCATAGCTTTTAATAGGTTATCTGCTAGAATTATCATTGATAATTCAGTGGATGAATGTAGATTTATTTTCCAGATCAATGAATCTTCAGGGCCAGCCTGCCATATTTCAAATGGTTTTGGATTTCTTTGTTTAGAAAATATAACATCACTCTGCAGCTAGAAAAGTATGAGAAATTGAACAGTTAAATCGTTGTGTTCCAATTGATCATTTTCACCTTGTTCAGAGGGTGAAGGGAGGATGACATTGTTCCGGCAGCTGAATTCTTGTTTGTTCCAAATGTCCTTTCTGTAAAATTGAGTAGTCTGATTCAACCCTAGTGTGTAGAATACCTTTCTTTTCACTCTCAAAAGAACTTGCAAGAGAGCACTCAAGAGAATGTAGGTACAACCCTAACTAGCAATTTCATCCTAGTATTACCTGAAGTTATAAACACAGGCTCTTTGTGCTGTTGTTCAAACATTGGACTATAAAGTGCCAGTAAATGACTGGGGAAGGTAAACTTTAAGGCTATAGATGCTTCAAAACTGATTTGGAAGAGGTGTTTCCAGCCTTGTGTGACTTGCAGCACCTTCCTGCTGTTCATCAAGAGTCACATTAGCATTAATGAATGGATTTCTCAGAGCAGGATCATTTTTCCCCCCTTTAAAGCTCATATGGAAGGTTGAGGAAGGTTGGCTGAAGAGAAGAGAGGTGCTCTGTTCATAGGTCCTCCAAAGCACTTTTTTTGGAATAGTTTTTGAAATGTACATTGCCCCAGCAAAAAAATCAGAATGAAGAAAACAAACCAAATACTTATATAAAATCTGCCAAAGACTATTTCTGGCTTTCTTAGTGATTAGAACAGCTGCATGTGGGGGGTGGGGTGGAGAAGGGTGTCCAAAAGACAAGATGGCAAACACAGTGTTGTGATGCAAGCTGGGCCACGTTTGTGCACAAAATGAGTGGGGCTTGCATCACAACGCTGCGTTTGCCTTCTTGCCTTTTTGACAGCCCTGGCCCTGCTCCCACTGGGAGAGACCTGCTGATGAAAGGGAAGACTTGTTGCCTTCTCACCTTTAGTAACAGAAGCAACTATTTCTTTTTCCATCCTTCTCATTATTAGCCTGTCTAAAACAGAGTACAGATTAGGATGGAGGTTGTTAAACTCCTTTTCATCAGTGAGCTGTGGAGAGGTAGTTGAGCAAACTTGAGTATTCCAAAAAAGGTGTTGGAGCCATTTTTCCCCAGTGGATTAGAACCATGCAGGTGAATAGTTAACTAAAGAGGCTTAACTACAGAGGAATATTGAATTAACAGGATTAAGTTGTTGAGATAAGCGAATCACCAAGGTGTTGAAACTCAGTTCTATGCTTCAGTATGCCAGGAAGAATTATATTGTTACTACTTGTCATGAGTAAGGATGGCGAGCAGGGGGCTCCCATCCAGACTGTTAAGCGCATGCGTAGCACTGAGGAATTAGGTAACCATTCAAAGAGACACAGATCGGGACCGCCTTAACCTTTGGGGTTTATATGGCTGGGTTTTTCCCACGCTTCTTCAGTTTGTTAGGATTCCTGTTATGTACAAGCAATAAACATTAGAGACCAGTTCCTTGTCTCAGCGTGTTTCCTGGCAGTTAGGACACTACTTCAGTGCAAGATCTTCTAAGCAACACTTGCCCTCTAGAACATCCGAGAAGCCCAAGATGGAGCAAACAAGAATCATGCCTTCAGTAACCATTACAGTACTGCCAGTGCCCGCCAATCATGGGCAGTATGGAGATAATGAAATATGTAGTAGAAGCCTTATTAAACAGCACCTGGGAGAATCAAATAGAATCTCCTTTGAATCAAGCTTGACTTCTGGTGACATGTTGACATGTTTGTGTAATTTTCATGGTAACAATAGGAAAGTGGTTTACTGTTGCCTTCTTCTGAGATTTTTTTCAACTTTCCCAGCTAGCCTACATTTCCTAGTGCTGATCAAGTCTTCCTGTATGGTATTTACATAATACTAGTGAAGTGCTCTGATTGAATGGTTATATGTGTCATATTTTACATTAACTTGCAGGTGAGGAGGAGATGGCAGATCAAGATTGGGGAAAGATCCTTTTTTCATCTTCTTAGACTGAATGAAAAAAAATTACTTGCAGCAGCCAGTTTTTGTATTAAAATTTAGTTGTTCTTGTATGTATTCAGGATCAAGTTTAGAATTTCTTCAGGACTTTCTTGATCAGTTCATAGAATTGTAGAATTGTGACGTTAGAGATCCCAAGGATCATCTAGCCCATCCTTTTGCAATGTGCAAAGAAAAACTAATTAAACTCATCTTTGAGAGGTAACTGTTTCTTCTTAAAAACCTCCAGAGAAGGAGAAACCCCAAACCCCCATAACTAGACTGTTCCATTGCTATATACATTTTACTGTCAGTAAGTTTTTCCTTTTATTTAAACAAAATTCAGGTAGCTGCAACTTACGTCCAATATTTCTGGGCTAATTTCAGTGACAGTGGAAAATAGTTCCTGACTATCTACTCTAGGGTACCCTTTTGTCTCCCCTCTGTCTTCTTTTCTCCAGACTGAACATCCCAATTTCCTTCAGCCTACTTTCATAGGGCCTGCCCTCAAGTCCCTGTATCATCTTTGTTCCCTCTGATGCCCAGAATCATACTGTATGCCATATTCTAGGTACAATCTCACCAGTGCACAATATAACAAATAAGTACTTCATGTGTCTTAGATAATTGCTTTTCCTAATGCAGCCTAGAACTGCATTAACCCTTCTACCAAGTATGTCCCACTGCTGGCATATGTGCAGCTCATTGTCAATGATCACACCTAAGTCCTTTGATGTAGTGTTTCCAAGCCACAAATCTCTCATTGTGTAACTGTGCCCTACATTTTTCCTCCCTATAAATGTAATACTGAACATTCCTCCCTGCTGAACAATATATTGTTCCTCTCAGACCTGTCTTCCAACCCATACAGGTTAGATTACAAGCTCATTCTCTCATCTTGGGCGTTATGTTAACTAGACACCCACCCATCCCCCATTTTGTATCATCAGCATACTTGACAAGCAGCTTGACCTCAAGAAAGATTCCAGTGGGACCTCATAAGCTGGTACTCTCCAACTTGATGTAGAGCCCTTAATGCCGATTATCTGATTGAGGTTAGCCAAGGCATTTGTGGACCTATTCTACCGTAGGGGTACAACTAAGAATATTGTGTGTAACCTCAAAAATCTTTCCTGAAACCAAGATTAATTATAACCACAGCATATTTTTGTCCACTAAAGTACTTACCTTGTTAAAGGAGGAGTCACAATTTGTCTCACATGATCTGTTTTTGACAAAGCCATGCTTGATCTTAGAAATCGTAGCATCGTCCTTAAGATGCTTACAAGTAGCCTGCTATAGTATTTGCAGTTACATCTTTTCAGTTCACCAGTCAATAATTCTTTTTTCCTTTCTATAAGGGAACCATATTGTTGACTCAACAGGTCCCCACAGCTTTCCAGCCAGTTTCTTCAGTATTCCAGGGTATATTTCATCAGGGCCGGAGGACTTGAAGGCATTCAAATTATCTAAAAAATGTTTTACCACTTTTTACACATCAACCTCCTGCTTTGTGTCTGTTCCCAGTTTACTATTCCAATCAACATTTCCTTTGGATGTAAACACAGAAGTAATATAGGAGCTGAGCTCCTCTGTTTTCTTTTGGTCTTCTCTCTATTTGTCTTCTGCTTGCCTCCTTTGTCTTGCACTTGTTGTTGACTTATTTCAAGAGAACATTTTCACTAAATTTTGCCTCTCTTGCTAGCTTTAGCTCATTTTCCACCTTTGATTTTGGTCCTACATTTCTGACCTGAAGTTTTTAGAGTTCCCTGGTAACTGGCCCTTCCTTCCATTTCTCCAAAGCTTATTTCTTTAGTCTGAGCACCTTTGTGAGCTGCCTTTTTGAACACATTGCCTGCATTAAATGTCTCCTAGCTTTCTTCCTCTTTACTATTGTTTGAAATTGTACTATCCTTAATTTCAAGAAGTTGAAGCCAGCTATAATACCATTGTCTTTAAGGTTTTCTTCCAATCATCATCTTTGTTTATTAAAATCACTGTTTCTAAAACCTACAGTTTGTGTTTGACTTTTTAAAACCTTTTTGTTGTTGTTAAAGTCAAGAACAATGGCTTGTGTGGTTACTTGTACCCAGAGTTCCCACTCCTTAGATGTATAATTAAGCACCAGATCCAAGGTAGCAGATAGAGAAAATTATTACTCAAGTGAAGAATGTGTTTGACATCTTGTGTTTTGGCAGAATTAGCCTTCCAACAGATGTTTGGGTAGTTGAAATCTCCAATCACAACCGCTTCATGGTTTTTTGTGAAGCTTCAGTAATTTACTTTATCTACCTCCTCTGACTGGTTTGGTTGTCTGTAACAGACTCCTACTAAGATGTCCCTTCTGGTAGTTTGCCTATTTATCTTAACCCAGATGCTTTCCATACTTGAGGTACCAGGAGTTCAGTGGACCTTTGTACAGGTAAGTTCATTCCAGATTTACAATATTGTACAATAGTACCTCCTTTCTTATTGCCTGTTCCTCTGAAAAGGGATATGCATCAAACCCAGTGTTCAGTTGGTGGGATTCATCCATCATGTTTTTGTAATCCCAATTACATTTAATCCTTGCCACTGTGCCTCGTGACATTCAGCTCATCTTGCTTGTTAGCTATACTTTGTGCATTGGTGTAGACATTTAATGGATTAAAGTCCCTCTATTCTTTATGCCTTTCTGTTTTTCCTTTGTTAAACTAGTAACTTCCAAAATACTTCACTTTGCTGCTGTAATCAATCCATTACTTGCCAATTTGTTACTTGCCAGTGGTTTTATGACGTTCACCCCCTTGTTTAAAGTCCTCCTGACCTGTTTAGCCAGCCATTGTGCAAAGATGCATTCTCCCTCCTTAGAGAAATGAATTCCATCTCTGCAAAGCAAACCCTCTTCCCTTAAGTTTCTTCCATTGTTGAAAAACCCAAACTTTGGTTGGTTGTTCCAACATTGCAACCAGGAGTTCACTTGATTTTTTTTCCTTTTGCTGGCTTTGCCTTCAGCAGTAACTATTGATGAGAACATCATCTAGGCCCCAACATCTTCATCCTCCTTCCCAAAACCATGAAGTCCCTCTTCATATGCTGGAAGTCATGCCTTGCGGTAGCATTTGTGCCCATGTGGATGTGTAGGAACAGGCTGTGATCCAATGAGCCTTGTGTCATGTCTTAAATTTGGGCACTTGCAAGACAGCACGCATGTCAAGATGACAAATGGGAGCTTTTGTGTCTCAAGAAGGAGTCATCTACAAACACAACCTTCCTTTTCTTCTTGGTGATGGATCACTTCCACTTGAATGAGGTGATAGAACTTCAGCTGTGGGTGTCTTTTGTACCTCACTCATGTTTGTAGAAGTTTCCTGGGAGGCTAAAAGTTGGAATTTGCCAAGTTCTAGGGAAACGGTCTGGGTTGTCATTTTGGTTCTGATGGTGATACGTTGCCAACTGCTTTCATTCTCATTCTTTGGTGAAATTGTAAACTTCACATTGCTCATGGTGAGTAATGGCATCCATACAACAATTCAAGAAGTCTTCATTTTAACAAATGAGATGTAGGCACGAGACTCTGGCCTCCAGTTCACCAGTCTTTCCTTTCAGAACTTTCCCAAGCTGGCATTTTATACACGCAATGTCTGCTTTTCTACTGGGAGAACCGCAAACATGGCATATCTGTTGCACGTGATTGCCAGGACCTCATCACTGGTGATCATGTCTCCCTATACACACTGGATGAAGTGGGCGGGGGGGCCAAATACATTTACCAAGTTTCAGTGCATGGTCACTGGCCTGAGCTGGCCATACAAAGTCCAACTCCTCTACTGCTTACAGTAACTTCTGCTTTCTTCCCAAAATACAATAGGAACATGCATCAACTTAGAAGCTGCTGAAGGCTAATTCCTTTGCTCCTTGCAGAAACTTCTTCCCAGAGTATACTAGGAATATGCAAATAAAACCCCAGAGCATGATATCCAAGGCTGCGGCCTTGAGCTGGACTTCCAGTTCCAACTCCTCTGCTGCTTACAGTGATTTCTGCTCTCTTCCCAGAATGCCCCAGCAATATGCAAATGACCACCCAGGCATTCTGTTTTGGGTGTTACAGTCATCAAATATATGTAATTCCACCGGCATGTTTAGTGCATCTCAGTAGCCGTTCAACCCATGGAACTGAAGTATAGGTTTGAACTGTAGGGCTATTATCATACGGCAAAATAAAACACAAGTGGAAAAACGATTTCTGCAAAACCATTTCAAATTAAGAAAGGAAAGTTGTGCTGAGCTTTTTTTTTTTTTTTTACATCAAACTGATTATTCAAATACCTTAATACATGGTGACATATGCCCCCTCATATGATTGATTCATCTGTTTTGGCTCTTTTTTTTTTTAGGTTTTAAAAAGGAATGAGGCTGTTGACTTTTGGAGGTAACAGTTCACAAAGACTACAATTTTAAGTCCTCTCCTTGGACCTCCCAAAGTGTGAGTGAAACTGAGGGAGCTTTGCTTCTCTCTGATTCAAATTAATTCCTTATTTTAACATATTTTGCAGGCAAACATTAGACACACTGGAAATTATCGTTTTTATAAAATGTATAATTTTGGTACATTAAAAATGTGCAATACATTGCTGGCTGCTCTTAGAGTACACAGTACAGTTATATACGAGACATTATCAAATCATAGGTTTCTTGGTACTGTTCTGTTATCATTTATCCTGTATTTTCTTCCCTACTTCAGGGATTAAGATAGATAAAATCAAAAATAAATAGAATCCTGTTGATTCTCTTAAGCTTTTGTGATCTGCAACATGTGTGAATTGTTTTGACTCGTTCTTCCTTCTTTTATTTTTTCCCAAGAGAGTGTAATGAGATAACTCAATATGTGCCATTCTTATTCATTCATAATTTCATTTTCCATGTGAACTATCCTTCCTGGCATATAAACTGCACTCTTTATATCTCTAGAATTGTAATATGCTTAGCTATGTCAAGCAGTGGGCAATATACCTTTCCGATGGATCAGATTTATTTGTGGCCAATCATGTACACTGTCTAGGGCCTCTGGAGTGGGGCAGCTTATAAATCAAATCAATAAATAGTCTGTCAGTGGTTTCTTTTGTCTTCAGGACTGCTCTTTGAAGATTATTCACATGGGATATTCTGAGATAATAACACTGAGAATTATATAATTTTATTAAGAATTTTGATTATAATAGTAAAATCTAACAAACTACACTTAAAGAAAAGAATAGAAAGAAGGAGTAAAAGTGCAAGAAAAAAGAAAGAGAAAAGAGAAAAGTAAGAATATAATAAAGAGAAAAGAACTGTATAAAGAATTGACTTCCAACCGTCATCAAAACAAGTATAAACAAATGTAGTGACTCTTCACTCCTTCTAAGGTTACATTTATCAATTCATCACATGAATTATCAATAAACTTATCTAATTAGCTATAAAATTATCTCTCTTATCTATAAACAAATCCATAAAACATCATCTTTTCAATCCTGGTGTCAGCAGAAAGTCCATAAAGAGTTGCCAGAAGTAACAGCATATCTTTTTTTAACCTTGATCAAATAAACCAACTTCATATTCCTTCCTTTTACTTCTAACAGTCTTAATCTTTAGTTCATTCAAATATTGTTGTAGGATTTGATTTCTCTTCATTTCTTCTTTGTCCCGTTGCAAAGAGTTCTTCAAGGCTTTAACAAGCCTCTTTTGTAAATCCAGTAAGAAAAAAATCACTCTCTTGATTTATCACTCTCTTGATTTATCATTTGTATTTCTCTTTTAAATTTTAAAACCTCAGCCACTTTTGTAAGTCCACTGAAACATCCTTTTCTAAGTCATTCCCTTGGCCTGTCAGTTGTAAATCCATTTTCAATACCATCTCTATCTTGTCAGATAAAATTTGTTCTACATCTGTCATTTCTTCAATAGCATCTTTTGGACATAGTCTATCTATAGAACCACACATCGTTACTGACATTGTTGATATTGTGACTATCATTTTCTGATTCCACTCTTCAAAAGTCTCCTTCAGTATTTTTATTGTTATAAAGTTTTGCAACATTTTACAGGCTTGTAAATCTTTCCTGTACCTAAACCTAAAAACTTTGGTCCTCTCTAGTGTCCAGTTTTTGAAACCATGAAATTGCTCATCTTTCTTTTGTCTTGTAAAACCCAAAACAGAATCTATTTCCCATGAGAAGCTGTTTGTTCTTTGTAATCAATTCCAAAATTTCATTACAAAAGTGTCAATATTCCAATTAATTCTGGACCTTTAGTCCATCTATAACTTTCTAAGATCAAAATCTTTATATAGTTTTTGCCGTTTATTTCAAATTCTTTTAAATTCCTAAGCTGAAGATTAAAATTTTCTTCCATTCAGGATTGAAGGCAGATTCACCCAGCGTTTTCAAATTTGTCATTCCAAAGGTCTCTAATAGCTTAGAAGTAGTTAATCAGCAATTTCTAAAAGTGATTAGAAAGTGACGTTTGCAAACATAGCATCCTTTAGAAGTCTCTGCCACAGTTGTGAGCAAAATGGCTATTCTCATCATCTCTGGCACTCAACCCGCAGAAAACCGCTGTCCTGTGGTCTCTTCGCAAGGCGCAGAGTACAAGTGGGCGATCTCCCATCCTCTCCTTATCCAGAGAGGTTCCAAGGTACCAGTCTACTCACTGGTACCTTGACAACATCAGCTCTGTTTTTGCAGAGCCATCTTCTGTTTTTCGTACCTCCCCCAGAAGTCACTAAGAATTAGTCAAGAAATTAATCCCTGAGAGGTAAAATAAGTTTACTGTTCTACAGTATTAGGAGATAGCCCTCAAATTTTGGATCAAGAGCAAAATATTTTCCTGTACTTTTTTTTTTAATTGTTGATCCTTGTAACCACAGGACACAGTGTGAATTGAGGACTTCCTTTATGTTGATAATTGGGTAGAGGTGTGTTCAATTGCTTGCAATTTTGAGCAATTACTTAATATCTAGGATGGATCACATATATGAATGGGTGGAAATCTCCAATAATCAGGTGGTCAAGTCACTTTTTTTTCAGTTCATTTATTATGCAGGAAATGTTTTTCTAGTATTAAGCTCTCCTTGAAAAATACAGATAAAAGGCATGAGTTTGATGTTGAGATTTTAAGTCATGGAACAATAAGTCAGTTTGTAATGTACTCATAGTACATTAACAAATGCAATATTACCTAAAATAATATGACTTTTGTGGCTTCTTAGACTAAAATGCTGCTCTGCTAAATGCATGGTTTTGTCTAATGTTTAGTTTGTTAGTCATAATGAAGTACATATTACTCTCCTTGGCTGTATTATTGCTTGCACTTATTCATGGCATGAAGGTTAGTATCTTTGCTTCTAAGAATGTGTTTCTTGTGCACTGTTTGCAGGAATGAGACAATAGATATTTGGTGCCACTTGCTTTCGCTTTCAAGAGCCTGCTAAAGTTTTTGAAACAATATTTATCTTGTTTTCAGCACAATCTATAAGGCCGGTTAGCCATGTTCATTTCGCCATCAGAAAAGCAGAATTGATTGTATCTAAGGTTTTTTTTTTCTTTTATGGAAAACCGAGTCTATAAATAAGGGAATGAATAGTTGCTTTGATGCCATCAACCGCTTTTTCCCATTATTTATTTACTTATTAAATGTATATGCCATGTGACTTCCAGTGATTCTGGGCAATTACCATTACCATAGGAATTTCAGGCTTCTGCTATGATTTGTCTGGTTAAGGCATTGCATTTCCTTTTCAGTGTGATCCAGCCTGAAAATATTGTTTAAAGGACATTATATAAATTATTATTACATAAATAGATAACACTTTTTATACATGTGCTGTCTGTGCCCAGGAACTGCTAGGATTTCTTGCTTGCACAAAAATGTAGAGAGTGGGCTTGCACTTTAGTTAATACTACTGGAAGGAAATGAATAATTCTAAAAGAAGATTCTACTCTTGAAAAGCCACCAACATGATAAATGTTGGATGGATATTTTCCATCCAATATTTTCCAGGTATTTACTGGGACTTCGTTAAATTGCCAGTATAGCTGCCCATCACTTTAAAAAACACATACTCACAAATAGGGTATTCTACTCCTGAGATAATTGACTACCTGGAGGCTTTGATTTTTGATTATGTGCCATCAAATCAGTGTCAACTCTTAGCAACCACATAGATAGATTTTCTCCAAGATGATCTGTCCGCAACATGGTCCTTCAAGTCTTCCAATAGGGCACCCATCACTAGTGTAATTCAGTCCATCTACTTTGTTGCTGGTTGTCATCTTCTTCTGTTCCATCCACCTTTCGCAGCATCACACACTTCTTCAGAGAGCTAAGTCATCGCATAACGCGTCCAAAGTAGGATAATTTGAACCTAGTTGGTTGGGCCTTGAGTGAGAACTCTAGGTTGATTTGTTCAATGATCCATTTGTTTGTTTTCTTGACTGTCCACAGTATTCTCAGAAGTCTTCTCCAACACCAAAGTTCAAAAGCTTCAATATTCTTTCTATTCTGCTTCTTCGAAGTCCCAACCTTGCTTTCATAGATTACCACAGGGAAAACCATTGCATGATTCTGATCTTTCAGGAGGCATTGACCCTGTCGGAAAACACCACTCAGGATATACCCTGTGTAAAATAGAGAAATCTCCCCCTCTCCCCCACCCAGAGGGAGAGTTAAAATCACGTAAGGCTTCCTACATGGAGGCATGACACATGCAACATCTGTATATCTCTCTCTCTCAGCTTTAAGAAAGATGTACTGTACATACCATTCTGATAAACCCTCAGATAGTAGAACATACATTAAAGCATATACTGTAAGGGAGGTCTGTATTTCTTTACACCTGAGCCTTAAGCAGTAAATAGACTTCCTATTCCTGCATCACGGAAATAACTTCAGCCTTTTCTGCTAGACTTGCTTCCTTTGTCCCAGCTGTCCTTATTTCTTGTGGTCATACGGCCTTTTGATTGGCTCTAGTGTTGATCTACTGCCAGTTCTTACAGTCACAAGGCACTTGGATACCTATTTAAATTGGTGACCTAGATAGGAAAGGAAGATAATACATCTGTGTGGAAAAAAGGTTGTGATCAAGGAATGGGACTGGCAGTAACAGAAAAGGAAGGTATTTTGTTTTCAGGAGCAGTCCATGTTGCTGTTCTTTGAGATACCTGCAGTACAAAATGAGGGATTACAACCATTTATTTATTTATTTATTAATCAAATTTATCACCGCCCATCTCCCAAAAGGGACTCTGGGCGGTTTACAATCATGATACGCAATGCGGAATAACATGACAGATAGGGGTACCCATTAATTTAATACCAGCTTTTTCACCTTGATGCCCTCCAATGTGTTAGGATTAATCTTTAGAATTTCCAACCAATGTTGCTGAATTTTGGAACATGCAGTCTCTCAATACATCTGGGAGGACCACCAGATTGGGAAAAGCTATATTATCTTCCTTTATAAACTTCCAGGACCTTTAAAATGACATTGACTAGCGCAAACCTGTTACTCTTTGGAGAAAGTTGTCGAAATTGCCACTGTGCATTTATGTGGGGCATTTCCTTTTTTTGGTTGGGAAATAGGTCAGTTTCCTGGGGTTCACAGATGTATGGTGGTCCTTGCAGCTAGTCAAGTATATACTTGCTCTTCTTTCTGACAAGGTTAGGTAAAGGTAAAGGTTTCCCTTGACGTAAAGTCCAGTCGTGTCCGACTCTAGGGGGCGGTGCTCATCTCCGTTTCAAAGCCTTGGAGCCGGCGTTGTCCATAGGACACTTCCGGGTCATGTGGCCAGCATGACTCACGGAACGCCGTTACCTTCCCGCCGAAGCGGTACCAATTAATCTACTCACATTTGCATGTTTTCGAACTGCTTGGTGTGCAGGAGCTGGGACGAGCAACGGGAGCTCACCCCGCCGCGCGGTTTCGAACCGCCGACCTTCCGATCGACAGCTCAGCGGTTTAACCCGCAGCGCCACCGCGTCCCTCCTAGTCCATTAAAAAACAAACTGTAGGAACTTGTCATGTAAATTACCTTGAGAGTACTCAGACCAGAAGTGGGTGGGGTATAAACTGAAAAGCAATAAGGTTGTTTTAAGTACACTGGCTTTTGTTAGCACTCGACTATAGGACAGAAAGACTACAAATTAAATTGCCATGTTCCTATTTTTTTCACTTAAAACATTGTTAGTTCATTTAATGCAGAGACATCATTAGATTATCTTCTGTTAAATGGCTTTAGGCTCTTGATTTATTAAATGGCAGAAGTTTTTTTTTTTTTTTTGCAATCACACATTACCATACTAGTCAATCTGAAAAGCAATCTGAAGTTCCAGAACTGTGTTAAGCATTTGACTGGGAAACGGCTAACATAACTGGGTTTTTGTAGACCACCTCAGCTATTTCAAATCTTTATAAAACCTTTTTCTTTTAAAAAAAGAAAAGTGTGCTATTTCATACACTGTGTATTCTTCAACTGTTGTGGGTTCAGTTGTCTTGAGGTGTTTTGCTACTCACCTCTTTTAATCTAAAAGCATGCATTTAACTTGCAAGCTTTTAGGATCTCAATTTACCCTTAACTGCCTTGAGCAAGAAGATGAAATTACTGAATATCAACTGCTCAGAGATGGATAGGGAATAGCACTGGGTTTGTATCATACATTCTATTTTTATATACTTACTCTACTTCAAGAGCACTGAAGTAGATTTTTGCTGTGCTTCTTAAAAAAACAAACACTGTTCATTCTGTATGTAAAAGTCTCTCACCCCAAATTCTCCCAGATGTATATTGGATACTTTATACTTACTTTATTTTAGCATAAGAATTTATAGCTTCATTATATAAACTTGCAACATTGATTTCTTATTAGCGATGTTCCTTGCAGGGAAATGCCCTATTGGGGATATATTGGCATCCTTCCATTGTTTACTGTGAGCCCAGTGTTTTACCACATTATTTTAAATATCTGCTTTTCTTTTTCTTTTGTTTTGTCCTCTACGGCAATTTGGTCACCCAGAGAAGATTCTTTTTATTTATTTGTCACGGGTTTGTAGGTCTGTGACAAAATCAGGTATACACTTAGATTATTAGATGAGAGATTCCAGCGCTGCAAGTTTTTCTATCAACTTTTTAAGGAACTGAAATAAGGGAAGAAATCTGATTTCTGAGAAGAGACTTAGATGTTATTCCTCAGGTTTATGATTCACATTGGTTTTGAGATGTGATTTTTAAAGCTACACTTGAGCAATCAAGCTAGGATCAGCCCGAACTATTTCTGTGAACATGTTAGAAAACCAGTTAACCTTTTCTGCCCAAGAAGGAAAGCAGGGCTCCTCATGTTTTGGGGAAATATTGCCCATTATCCTTCATTTATTTAAAACAAAGTAGAGTGGGCATGCAGAACATATCTATATAGAGTTCCACTGGACTAATGGTAAGACAGTGTCAAAGACATCTGTGTTAAGATAAAAGGGCAAGCTAATAGATGGGATGTCATGCTAAGAATCTTCTACAGACCACCAAACCAGTTCGTAGGTGAAGATTAATTAAAGCAGTTAACTGAAGTCTCAAAACAATTAAATGGTTGTGATGAGAGATTCAGATATCCTGATATTTGTTGGTAGACTGTTTCTACCAAACACAAAATGTCAGATGAATTCTTCACTTCTGTTGGTATTAATTTTCTCTTTTGAAAGGTTGAGGTGGGCATTAGGGATCTGTTATCTTGGATTTGGTCCTTACTAACAGAAGTTGATTGAAGATCTTCAAATGGTAGGAACTTTGGATGCAAGTGACTACATTATTAGAATTCTTGACTTTAACACAACTTTTTTTTTAAAAAAAGGATCAAGCATAAACTAGGGCTGATTTGAATATATTAAAACAGGTGGTAAGAAAGATGGCATAGAAAGAGATACTTACAGGTAAAGCTTTTCTAGTTGGCTGGGACTTCTTGAAAAGGAAATTAAGATATTAATGAGAAGGAAAACCAGGAGACATTTAAAGAAGCAGTTCATGAAGGAACTAAGACTAAAGAAGGATGCTTATTAGAAATGACAAGAGGTGATTACCAAGGAACTCTACAAAGCTTCAGGTCAGAAATGTAGGACCAAGATCAGAAGGCAAAGGTTGGAAAATGAGCCAAGACTAGCAAGAGAGGCAAAATCCAGCAAGAAGGATTTCTTGAAATATGTCAACAGCAAGTAGAAGACAAAAGAGGCAAACAGGAGACAAATGGAGAGATGACCAAGAGAAAACAGGAGCTCAACTCTTATATTGCCTCTGTCTTTACATCCAAAGGAAATGCGATTTGAATAGTAAAGACTGGGAACGCACACAAAACAGAAAGGTGATAGGCATAAAGATATGGTAAAAGATATTCCAGCTAATTTGAATGCCTTCCATTCTCCGGAGCATGATGAAATATATCCTACTATACTGAGGGAACTGGCAGAAGGGCTCTTGAGATTCTGTCAATTATCTCTGAGGAGTCCTGGCGAACTGAGAAATGCCGGAGTACTGGAGAAGCACAAAAGTGTTCCCTGTTCAAGAAAGGAAGGGGGGAAAAAGGATTCCAGCAGTTATTGACTATTGAGCCCAATAGTAAAAATGGTACAGAAGATAGTAAAGTAGGCCACATGTAAGCATCTTGATAATGGCATGATTGCTAAGAGTCAGCATGACTTTGTCTTCTTTAACAAGGTAACTACTATGGTGGACAAGGGAATGCTATGAACATACTCTGCCTCAATTTCAGAAAGATTTTGATACGATTCTACATGACATTCTCATTGATAAGCTATTAAACTATGGTTTGGATGGCAGTATGATAAGGTGGGCCCAAAACTAGCTGGCTAACTACACTCAGAGACCCAGCACTGATTATGTCAAGCCAGAGAGCAATAGATAGTGGAGTCCACAGGGATCTTTCTTGGAGCTGGTATTCTTCATTTTTTTTAATGACCTGGATGACAGAGTTTATGGGCTGCTTGTCAGATTTGTGGAAGACATAAAATTTGGAGGACTGGACAGCACTCAAGATGAAAGAATGAGTTTGCAGTCAAATCTGGACAGGTTGGAAGATTAGGCTGAGAGGCACAAGATGTCCTTCAATAGGGGACATACAAGGTTTTACATTTAGGGAGGGAAATATAGAACAGTTATAAAATGGGAGATTTGTGGCTTGGAAATACTGCATTGAAGAAGGACTTGGGTGTGATCCTAGACCACAAGCAGAAAATGTGTCAACAGCATGAGAGAGCTTCTAGAATGGCTAATATAGTTCTGGACTGCATTAGAAGAAGCATTGTTTTCAAAGACATTTGAAGTCCGTATTCCCTGTACTGGTGACACCTCACTTGGAATGAGTTCTGTGCGCTACATATCCAAGAGCATATTGGCAGAACAAGTCAGGAAGACAATGAAGATGATACAGGGATTCAAGAAAAGGCTGAAGCATTTGGGATGTTCAGTCTGCAGAAAAGAAAACTGAGGGAAGACCAGTGTTGAGGTTCATAAAAGAGGGCCCTAAGGAAGATAGTCAGGAACTATCTTCCACTGCCACAGAAAGTAGGACCAGAAATAATAGATCTGTACAGTATTGCAGTTAACTAGATTCATTTTACTGTCAAAGCATAACCATACTTCACTTCTTGACAGTAAGATCTGTGCAACAGTGGAACAGTCTACTGATGAAAGTTATGGGTTCTGCATCTTTGAATATTTTAAAGAGAAGACTGGACATTCTCCTCTTAAGAATAGTTTAATTGGTTTTCTTGCACATTGCAGAAGGTTAAACTAGATGGCCCTTGTGGTATCTTCCAACTCCACAATTCTATGATTCTGTGACTTTTGGAAATCGTTACAACCTGTTTACCATCAGTAGTTATATGCTTGTGTGTACATGTGCACGAGGAAGCATAGCATGGGTTGCATATGCTCAGTTTTGGATCATGTGACCAGGAGAGAGGCTTAGAACAATGCAGTTGACAACATCTTGGACCACTTCCAAACTTCCTCTTTCAGTGATATATTTGGAGAATTTTTCACCTCAGATCACAGCTTGATCTGGCCCATAATTTATTTTCCATTTTTCTGTTGGGTTAGAAAGCATAACAAAGAAAGTCCCTTTGCTATATCAGTTGGACTTCTACAATCCTACTTCATGTGGCTGGGGGTATTTTGGAAGTAGAAATGCAATATACCTACTATTCTGATTCTTCTTGTCCCTTATTCCTAGATTGGAAAGTATGAAGTGAAAAATGGGGGGCAGTTGGCTCATAAATTGTCCAGAATCCCCCAATGGGAGGAGATGGGCGGGGACAAATTAAATATAAATAAATGAATAAATATTTCTGCTCATGGGCACAAGAAGACATTGATCAAAATTCATTAGTAGATTTAGTCAGGACATATTCCTGACTGGGTAGCTATTACATTTCTCTGGTTCATGTCATATGCTCAGCCGTTAGATTTCCTGTTTGTGGGGCTCACGTGGCAAGTATATACTGTCCTTTCTTCCTGCCTAATGCTTTTGCCGTTTCATCAGGAGCCAAACTTCATAAGAGTATCCTTGGAAAAGGACTTCTGCTTATTTCTTGAAATAAATGCTGAAATTAGATGGAAGGGAAGGGCAAGGGCAAGATGATAGCAGTGGTGGTGCATTTGTACTCATATGTTAATCCACAACATATAGATTAAATTTCTGATACTGCAGTAATCCAGATAAGATGCTTCCTTCCCAGTTTACATAAAAAGTAGGGCATTAATGTGGAAATAGCTGGGTTCTTCCGTATTGGCAGGAGCACCACGGTTGCAGTTCTGCACATACATACCTGATAATAAGCCCCCTAAATTCAGAAGGACTTACTTCTGAAGAAACATGCACAGACATTTATTGCAATCATCCTTTTTTTTTTGGTGCATTTCTTAAAATACAGTATTTTAGCTTTTTGAAAAGAAAGTATTTTTTGTAAGGACAACTTCTAATGTTTGTATATATGTATTTCTTAACTTTCCCACAGATATGCACTTATTTGGCCATTATCCAGCTCATGATGATTTCTATCTAGTAGTGTGCAATACCTGCAATCAGGTTATCAAGCCACAGGTTTTCCAGTCACACTGCGGTAAGTGAAAATTTTGTTCCTGGATTATGGCTCAGTTGACATCACTTTAATTTGCTTCCCTGGGTTAGAATTCTGAATACAAGGAAAAATGCTTGGAGTTGCTTGTCACTGATTGTGGGGGATGGTGTAGCAGAAGATTGCCCCCTGAGTTCAGTCTATTTGGAGCTAGCCCAAGGCATCTTGTTGCTGGAGTTAGAGAAGTTAAATGGCATTCTCTTTCTCATGTTCCTTGTTCATCCATCGCTCCAGATGGGAGAGGAGTCTGGCTGTGGCAGGTGTGGGAACTCAGACACAAAGGTATTGACAGAGCCATAGGCTGCCTCCAGTAATTGAGTCAGAGGCAGATACAGTAGGCAGAGGTAAAAGAACTTCTCTATCCACCTGTTTTGAGTTCAGAGTCTCACCTGTGAGAAGACAAAGCAACATACTTCCACTCTAAAATGAAGGGGAGGTGAAGGTTGTCTTTGTGTCCAAGAGATGCTTGGAGTACCTATCTGGCCCTGAAGGGAATTCCTCCTTTTCCAGCCCTAAGCTATTTTCTGCCTGCTAGGAGCCTCAAGAGCCAGGAAAAGAAGCAGACTTTACCTTGTTTGGTGTCATGTTTGAGATGCGGCCTGAGGTCAGAGGAACCCACAAAATTGTGATGGGTCAGTAAGACTAGCTAGACTTTGTCAGTCCTTGCTGCCACTTTACCTAGGAACAATTTCCTAGGATATTCTTGAGCGAACACAGTCAAAACAATCATTGGGTCAGGTATGCCCATTCCTCACTTTGCTCTCTTTAATAGCCTAGTCAGGATTAATTTCTTGTGGTGTAGAAGCTACATTTGGTGAAGTGAATGGGCTTGAATGGGGCATGTCTGTCATCATAATCAGCCACAACGCAGACCATAATGGAGCTGTTGGTTCACATCGCAGGAGATGATTTCAGCGAGCCTCCCCAAGCAAGGTGTCTGCTATTTGGAGAACATGCTTAGATATCTTCATACCTGTGCTTTGGCACACAGGACTATAGACTTCTCAGGACTGTGGGAATCTGCTGTCTGCATGTCCTCACAATCAGCTCCCTTTTAGTTCTGTGGGCTTTATTTTAAGTCATATTATAGGATCAGGTGTGTAATTATTTTGAAGCATTTCTTTCTGGCGAGAAAGAGAGTATTGAATTAGAAGGAAATCTTGATAATTGTTAATCATCAAAACTTTGCCTTGAATCCCTTTCTTTTCAATTTATATTTAGACAGCATGATAGAACAACCTAATTATTTCGTCGTGTTAGTGCAACATAATTTATTTAAATATTAAAGTTTATACTGTTAGGTTTACTGTTTTTCTAAAAAAAATCCTTTGCATGCATTTTCCTTTCTGTAATAAATATGTAGTTGCGTTAGTTACAGTATCTTACTACATTTTAAATAACTTCTGTGATTTCCAGATCTGTGTGTTGCGTCTGTAGCTATACCTTGATATTATTTTTATTGCAAAAGCGTCCTTTATTTATTTTTTAAAAATACACTGGGGAAAGAATTTTGTAATTCTGAACTAGGATCTACACCTTAAATATGTGGACACTATTTATGTTTTTTGTCTCTCTGTTGGTCCAATTATGAATTAACACACCATGCATACCTCCTTGTTTTTATTATGGTGTCTTCTGAGTTGACTAATGAATATTGCTGCTTAGTGATTTTTATTAGTCTGGTATTGTATAGCTAAACTGAAGAGGAATATGTGAGGATTTCAGTAGAGTGCTTAATACACAGTTTTTATGAGTGCCTAAGATAAAGATTTTAGGATCTTAACTGTAAAAGAGCTTGGTCACTGCTGGCCTTATGTCCATAAGATTTGAATAACCTGATCTTTTTTAGGAAGTGATTGCAAGAGAGTGGAAGGTCCATATGTTTGGATTTCCTTGGTGTTTAAAATAAATGTATTTCATCTAATGTTCTTTTCAGTGTTGTTGATAGTAGTAGTAGTAATATGAATATGAATATAAATAGATCTTCACAAACAGTAACTATTGATCATGCTGAAATGGTTGTCAAGAAGGAAAGCAGCAAACAGTCCCAAACTCCCGAGTCGGTCAAGTTTAGTTTTAGGTGCCATGAACCAGGCAAGAACTCTGTGGAGAGTTGTAGCTTTGCTTGATATCCGAGTATACTAATACCCACTGCAGAACATGAAAGGCTGTGGCTAGGTTTTAGAAACAGTTTATCTCCTTTGTGACTCTTAAACTAGAAACCATGAATGAAGTTCTTGCTGCCCGTGTTGGACTGACTCCCGATAAAAATTATATATGGCAGAGTTGGTAGAATAGCATTTTTTCATCCATTCCTCCCTCCCAACAGCCTTCAGAAACAGCTGGAGGCCACTGCTGAAAAGGATGGGCTACCTAGCAAGAGACAGATGAGGATGACATTGTACCCACGGAAATTAACTTTTGATTAATGTATCGGTTAAATTGAAATACACTTTCAGATAAGTTGACTGAACATGGTGAAATTAAAAGCATATGCTAATTTAAATGGAAAGCTATTGATCTCAACTTACAGGATTCTGTGATTAGTGAAATGTCAAAGTAGTATACTATAAAGTGAAGCATTTTGTTACAGTTAAGGTACATTGAATTTGTGCTCATCAGTCTTAACTTTGTTAACTCTGAACTGTAGACCTGGAGAAGCACTTTCTTTTCAGATGTTATAATGGAAGTAGTTGTTTTGGTTTAGTTTTCAGTTGCTTAAATAACAGTGTACCCCAGGAGCATCCACAGGGGTGGGAGTCAAAAAAGTCAAGATGGCGGGCATGCAATCAAAGCCCTACCCCTTTTCTACATGCATTGCTTGGGCAACACACATAAAAAGGGGCAGCTTTGATTACAGTGTTATGGGCACCTTCTTGCCTTTTTTGAGCCTCTCTGTGGATGCCCCTGGTACCCCCTTCTACATTCTACTTCAAAGCAAGTCCTATAGTATTCATAGAGTTTAGTTTCCCCAAAGTGTGTTGAGGGTTTTGACCATAGTAGGAGAGATAAGATCTCCATTTTAGGAAGTTCAGTTTTCACTTCTATTTCATTTTTTGCATATGGAACCATTGCTTGATAGAAGCAATCTTGGTGAAATCTTCCCGCTGTGTTTAAACGTGCATCCTAACCTTTATGTGCTTCAGTTTGCTTATACAGATTCTGCCATTTGGCATACTGTATATCAATATAGGTGTACTATATTTTCTCATACATGAAAGTCCCTTCTGCGTGAACATTTTGCAGTGCCTAAAGCTGCCCACGCTCCTTCTTGGATACTGTCCCCTGTTGCCCTGACAACAATGCTAAGGTTTAAGAGGAAGAAGCCTTCTTTTGTCCTGGAAGTAATCTCTTTTTAGAAAGCAAGCAGATTTTCTTGCCTCTTTGCTTAGAAGAAGGCTGCATGAAGACTTAGTATCTGAGAGGGATTCTCCTCTTCCAGTTTCCCTGCTATCAACTCCCCAATGACAATGGATTAAAATAGAAAATGTCTGCTAAAATATTCATAAGGGGTATAGAGCTAACATCTTAAGACATTTGTTTTAACCAATGATTAAACATGATTACATTGACATGGTTTATTTTATTAAATCAGTACCGCTACAAATATACCCTTTGTAGTTGCTCTCAAGAACTGTGTCTGCAAAACACTGCATCGTTCACTTCCTGTCTTATAGCAGTTCTGTAGTCATACATATTTGCATAATATTTCTTGTGTGTAGAGTAAGGAGAAAATCCAGTTCCTTGTTGTTTCCAGCCCTTCGCTTTCAGTACAGTTCCTGAATGCATTCTGTTTGATTTCCTACTCTTGATAGAGATCAACTTGTGTAGTGGCAATTTTGTGTCTTCAAGGAGTCAAGTAATTTTAGATAACTTTGTGGTATAGTGCTTAGTTTCCTTAGAATGCCCTTTTCTTTAAACTGTGCATTTAACTAAAACGTGGCTAATCAACTGCTTCCTTTTCAGTTTGGTATCTGAATGTTTGCTATTACATTTCCACACTTGTTGATGGCTTGAAGTAACTTCTTTCTTAAATCAAGAGTGCTGTAATGCCGATGGATTTGTGTTTATTGGCAAAGAATTAGGGCTTCTTTCAGCAGTGAAATAAAGTTGCTGTTGTGTAACTTTATGGCCATTCTGAGAAGAATTTTAATTATAATGTATAACTGTGTTAATCTCTTCCACTCTCTCTAGGAAAAGAACAGCAAGGTGTAATGGTATGTGGGAAAGGGCGAAGAGATGCCTAGGGAATGGTGGGATAAGAGAGAGCACAGCCCGCAGCTGGATAGTGGGAGGGGCAAGAGGCTCAGAAGGGACCCTCCCTAGTTTCTTGGACTATGAAGGAGTTGGTGGGAAAATTGTAACTGATGTCAGCTTACCAGGTAGATGAGACAGGAAACACAACCAGATAAGCTAATTCTACTTTATTGTAAGGCTACGTTAACAGAATCTTACTAGTCTGAAAGTACAATTCTCCCGCCATCTCTTACAACCCGAGAAACTAGGGAAGGTCCCTTCTGACCCTCTTGTCCTGCCCACTATGCAGCTGTGGGCTATGCTGTCTGTTATCTGACTGTTCCCTCAGCAGCATCTCTTCACCTCATCTCCCAAGGTCTTTCCCACATACCATTACACAAGGTCTCATCAAAGCTTGAATCAGAAGCTTTTTATTTTCTGATTAATAAGTTTTATTAAAAGGCGTAAGCATTAGTGAGCTTCGGCTCACTTCATCAGATACATGGCTAAATTGATGTAGGATTTAAATTGGGATGAGGTGGAGGGGAAGAGAGGAGAACACAGGTTAGTTATGTAGACACAAGTACATGTGAGGCAGATTACCAGTACCTTATCAGTTAACAATTATAATGTGTCAAAAATCTGTTGTGTTTGTTAAGCCCTTCTGAAATAGCCTAAAACCTTGTCCTGTACTGTTACGGGTGAACAGGAAGTCACACAGCCTGATGGCAAGGTGTGCTGTCTTGTCATCAGTGATGATGTTCTTGATTAATAAGCTACAGCCCACATTGGACAATGTCCCTGCACCTTCTCAGGCACTGCACCTTCTCTGGTGGCAGATCCATGCTTACATACAGACAATTATCCAACCTGAAGCAGACTCTCAAAGCAACAAGAAACAACAGGACAATGATGCTAACATGGGAGCCAGTCCCTGCAACAAACTCAAATGTCTAGTTTGCACTGACATTTACACCAGCATTATCAGGCACCCCCAAAATATGCACATAAGATTAGAAGCACTTTCATATACTCTTCCTCAAATGTGGTATGTGCCATCGTCTGCTAGCAGTGCCCATCTGGGTTCTGTGTAGAACAAACAGAACAAATGTTATACAAATAATTGATAGGCACAGGACTCAAACCAAGGAGGAAGAAATATCAGAGCATTCAACTTCCCAGGATTTTCCACTGCAGATTTCAAAGAAACCATTTTTGGAAAAAAGAGATGTTAACATACCATTGAGTGAAAGGTTGCTGAACTCACGTACATCGAAAGGTTTCAGGCTATCTCAAAAGGTTCCAACAGCCACAGTGAATTTTTAACACATTACAATTGTTAATTGATATTTGCAATATTCTCACAATAAACACATCTGTATAACCAACTTGTCTTCCTCTCCCTTCCTCCCCTTGACTTCATCCCTTTTTAAATCCTACAGGTAGTCCTCACTTAATGACCACAATTGGGACCAGCAACTCCATCGCTAAGCACTGTGGTTGTTAAGCAAGGCATCACATGACCACGACTTGCAAATTTACTTCCATGTTCTCCATTAACTCTGCTTGTCAAAAGCTGGTTGTGAAGCATGTGAATGGCGATCACGTGACCATGGGACGCTGTGATGATTATAAAGGTGCGCTGGTTGCTAAGCTCCCAAATGGTGATCATGTGACCGCAGGATGCTGCAATGGTCATAAATGTGAGGACTGGTCGCAAAGCTGTTTTTTAACACCATCGTAGCTTTGAATGGTCACTAAGCAAGGCAGTCAGTAAGGGAGGACTACCTGTATATCACTTTAGCCACTCCGTGCATTTGATGAAGTGAGCTGAAGCTCCTCACAAAAGCTTATGTCATTTCATAAAATGTGTTAGAAAAGATGCTACCAGACTGCTTCTGATGTTTTCCCTGCTCTGTTCTTCACTCATATCTTCTTCAGAACTTTCTATCTCCTTCCAGGGCCAGATGTCTTTACAACACGGGATCTAGTTTCCTGCAGAGTAAGGGTATATACACTGTAGCCTTCTAAAACAAAACCTTCCTCCAAAGGTAGAAGAGGAAAATGATAAAATACATAGGGAGTATTCATCTATTTAATAAACTACATTCAATCAAATTTAAATTATATCAAATAAAATACTGTTTTTCTTCCGACCCTGTTCTATTTATGGAACACACTTTCAATACAGTGCCCTAAGTCTGAAAGCCGTGGACTCTACCCAGAGGGTTACAGGGTTCTGGTCTGATCCTCCAAGAGACGCCTTGCCTCAGGATTCACAGTGGAATGTCTCCAACAAGGATTGGAGGACCCCACTGTGAAAAGGCCTTTATTCAGGGGACTTGATATCATGGAAGCAGCTCACAGAATACATTTTCTGAAGGCATCTGCTTTCGTCTTCACGTTTTGGCAATCTTGGAAAAAAAATATCTCTCTTGGTTTTCTTAATCCAGAGATTAATTTGGGTCTTCAAAGCTTTCACAGATTGTAAGAACTGATTTTTCTGCCGAATCCTCCTCCTTCCCTCGTTCTTACCCCTCCCTCCCTCCCTCCCTCCCTGTAGGATTTCCAGTATTACTGTTTTATACTTATTGAGAGATTAGTGAGTACACTAGGCTTGGAAATCAAAAAGCGTCCTGAAAGAAGACAAAGACAGACCAAATTATTGCCAACAAAACTAGATGGAAGCACCTGGTGTTGAATTTGACTCAAATGAGACGTTATCCTTTTACATTCCCCCCTTACTCTTCCCCCAATTTGGGGGCTCCAGTGGGTATTCTAGTATATTCAGTTAGGAACACAGATAATTCCTTAAATTTTGACAAGGGAGTCTCTCTGACTTTGTGGGAAAATCATATAGGTCTTTATAGCCTTCTTGCTGGAAATATTTTATACCTTGAAACAACGAACTGACATTTTAGCAGACCTTCTGAAATTCTAAAACAAGCCACTTTGATTTCACCTTGGTTTTCTCTATCCCTTGTCCAAAACTTTCTCATTTTTCTTGAAAATGAAAGTTGTACTTTTCTAATTAATAGGAATCTGAATGTACAGTACTGTATCTTAATTAAAATGAAAGTGCGCTTATCTTTTTTTGTCCTGAAATTAGTTCTAAAAAAATATTTTGCAGATTTCAGGCATATAGAAAACCAATGTCCAGCTTGTTTTCTAAGCCTTGTAATTTTGATTTTTTTGGTGTGTTTTTACAGCTGTTCAAGACTGTACGGTAAAAATTTGTAAGCCCGCATGTGCTGTTCTCATTATTCATTTCGTTTAAGTTTGGAAAAGAAAACCGCTTTTTATGTTTGAAGCATGTGGAGAATAACTAGGTAATGCCGTATCTTACTTAGTGGGCCTGCAAGACAGATTCCAAGTCCAAGGTTCGTAACATGGGAGAAAAAAAAATCACTGTTAATAATATATACATACATCTTCTCTGTATGATTTTTAAAAATACATTCTTTATAGATCCTGAAATGTGAGTGCTGGAACAAAAAAACAGGCTGTTCTCCTTCCTAAAGACTATTGAAAGTTGTAAGTTATTGTATTACTAGCAAGATTGATTATCTATCTATCTATCTATCTATCTATCTATCTATCTATCTATCTATCTATCTATCTATCTGTCAATCATATTTTTATCACCGCCCATCTCCCCCACACCCATATCCATGATACCAAGCTTAGTGTAGTGGTTAAGGCATCGGGCAAGAACCTGGGAGACGGTGAATTCTAGTCCTGTTGTAGGCACGAAGCCAGCTGGGTGACCTTGGGCCAGGCACTCTGCCTCAGACCTAGGAAGCAGGCAAGGGCAAATCACCTCTGAAATCTTGCCAAGAAAACTGCAGGGACTAGTCTAGGCCAGGGTTTCTCAACCTTGGCCACTTAAAGATATATGGACTGGCTGGGGAATTCTGGGACTTGAAGTCCACACATCTTCAAGGGGCCGAAGTTCCATTTTCAGTTGAATTTGGGGACACCACTTGAAGCATTTGTTGTGTTGAGCTATTTCAATTGCTTTTGTTTGACTTGTTCATTGCAAACAGCTGAAAGTCTGTATGTTTTGACAATCAACCTGATTTGCAATGGGGGTTGAATAATTTCTATTACAACTGTACCAAAACAAAATTAGAGAGTAATGAAATTAAAAAGAATACAGGACTGAGATTAAGATAACAAATAAAATAACAGCAAGTTTACCAAGTTAAAGAAGTGAAAGCTATAATGAGCACAGCTCATATTTTCTTATGGACCTAGTTACCAGCATGGACAAATTTCTCTTGGCTGCAGACCAGGCAAAGCTGGCTAAAGCCTTTACTATTTTTTCTTTGGATGACGACAACAGGAAAGCAATTTTGTAATAATCAGGTGCATTTTACTTTGCAAGAGAGGTGGTAGAATTTTTCTCAAGGCTTCTGCAGAAATTAAACAGTGAAGCAAATAGTGAATGAGATCCTTGGTCATGTTTGTGCCACGTGGGCAGAAGTGAATGTTATAAGGACCATTTAGAAATCTCCCTTCAAGTATTGCTGATGGCATCAACTGCATTCATAGTTGAGCTAAAGCCCTTCTTAATGGTGGATTCAGAGTTAACAGGTAGCTTTTCACAGCAATGGAAATTCTTAATTAAAGGAAACCACAATGGCACCTAGCTGCCTAGTGCAGCACTTTGATCTGTGTGACTTTCACAATCAATAGCACACTCCTTTACACATTCCTTTGCACCTATGGGGGGAGATAGCCAAGAATCTTCATAGAGTGCCCATAAGTGCTGTGGGTGACTCTGGCCCATGTCTTAAATGACAGGTCCACCAACGTTTGTTCCAGAAAGCATTTTTTAACTCTCCTAGGACTTGTGGGCCACAGCCTAAGCCAAAGTTAAAGATGTTTTGATGAGTTGCTTCTCTTACAGCAGTTCCTGCCATTTCCACCTGAAGAAATGACGTTGGGGTATATATATTTAGGCATAAACGGGATTTTAGTCTGGTAGGATTCCAAGGCTAAAATCCCATGGGAAGAGCAGAGACCCCAGTTCCTAGCACAGAATTTTAAAACTTTGCTCGAGTAAACAAAATGCACCCCTTTGCCCCCCAAATTTTCAAACACCGTTACTTCTTTCTCAAAGTGGGAAGTAAAGCCCTATTATAGGAAACTAAAATGCCACTCATAAGGAGTGAATTGATCAATTGGAACAATTTTCAGAATTCTGGAAGCTGAAGTCCATACATGTTCAAGCTGCCCAGGTTGAGAAACACCGTTCTAAAACATGAATGCGGAAACAAGAAATAGGTTGGTTTGGCTTCCCAAATCAGTGAGACTTTTAATAATGTGATGGGTGGGTGATTGTATTAGTGGCAAGACAATATCCATATTTCCTATAATTTGAAAAGTGTACTTTTTAAATTTGACCACTTTTCATAACTTTCTGTAATTTTAGGCTGTTTGGTGGCCCTGTTGTATCCAGTAGGGGGAGCTTCTACATTAAGATTGTCCCTCCTGAACTTGCTTTTTTCTGGACTTGTAAGGTCTCTTCTGAAATAAAGCATTAATAACAAAATGCTTTTTTTCCTGTGAGCATAATTCTTACAGTCCCACTTGGAAGCTTCTCCTACAAGTTAATCATGAGTTTTCCTAATAAATGTCACATAGGAAACAAATCTGACCAAACAATGAATTCCCCTTCTCAATTTACAAATGCAGTTTTAAAGAGTAATAAAGCAAACAGATCAAATAATGGCAGACTTTCCAAATTTTTGAATCTTATCTAGTATTCATGATAAACATGAGTGTGTGCGCATGCATGTGTATGCAGACACACATAGGCGTTTGTGTTTATATGTGTATACATAAATAAATACCCTATTTCCATCTCAGTTGAGATAATCAACTCCATTCAAGCATTTGCTCATTCTTGGAGATCAGAGTGGACATACAAGCGACTGCTCTAAATTAATATTTCTCTTTCTCAACCAATCTCAGCACCAGGGACTCCAAATTCAACCCTGAGCTACATGTATTCTCTTCTATTGCCAATATTTCTCTTCCTGCCTGCTGTTACATAAATGGACCTGAGTGCTTTTTACAGAACTGGAGATTAGTAAATGGTAGTACCTATCAGAGGTTGGACTTGGTTAGTGTATGTATGGGAGACCACCAGAAAATGCCAGTCTGCATGGGAGATTTTATTTAATCCTAAATAGGAGGATAGAGAAATTATTTTCCTTCAGAGGGTGTTACGGAACTGACTGCTCTAGATCAGGAGAAGGCTCTTATTTGAGCCCCAAGGTTTGTAAGTCTGCAGTGAGAAATTGTGACCGTGGTGACTCAACATACCTTGTTTAGCAGATATACCTTCTGAAGCTCTTTGATGGAAAACTTGAATGTGAAGTCATGCCCTTCCACGGAGCCCTGACTTCAAAAAAGGCAAAATAAATAAATGGAAGGTACTGGGAAACAAACTAGGAAAAGAGGGTTGGGAAAGGAGGAAATC
This sequence comes from Candoia aspera, assembly GCF_035149785.1. Classification (NCBI taxonomy): domain Eukaryota; kingdom Metazoa; phylum Chordata; class Lepidosauria; order Squamata; family Candoiidae; genus Candoia; species Candoia aspera. Next base: position 68,709,766 of record NC_086159.1, read on the forward strand.
TACCTGCAGATTGAAGGCTGAGGTCATTTACAATAGAACTGAAAATTGAACAGTAGCTGAAGAGGACGAGGTGGCATAATAAGCAAAGGTGTGGAAATCTAAATGTTAGAGACTTAACTATGAACGGTAGGTGCAAAGCTGGGTGGTGCTTAAGCTGTCTTTGTCAATCTCCATGAAGCCCTCAGTGGCTTTGAAACAGTCCTTTCCTTTGCCAGTATTCTGAACTGACCAAGGAAAGGTAGTGGGAGTTAATACTGCTAGAACTGTTGCCTCTTTGTTTCACTCTTGATAAGTTTAATCAGTCATGAGTTCTTGAGCCTTTCCAGAAAAACAGAAATGGCAGATTCTATATCTCTTTGCCTCTCTCTCTAGCAAGGTAGTGAAATTGAGTTTCTTGATGTCTGCTTCTGTAGGCTTTAACTCTTCTGCCTCTACTGTTTCCTGCACAGTTCTTTTTTCAGATGTGTCAATCCAAATACACTCACCCAAAATAGTGAATATTTGGAGTGCTGTTTTTAATGGTGAGTTGTGAAAAATAGAGGAATCTAAACTTTTTGTAAAAGGAACTTCTCAAGCGCCTGTGGTCCTTAACTTTAAGCATTCTACTGCAATCCATTTTTGTAAAATTCTCATTGCCAGCCACTAGTATACTATCTCTGTTTATTTATTATTTGGTGGTAACACATGGTATATATCCAGTATTAGAACTACACATTCCAATGAGATGTACTTATTCATTAATAGAAGCAAGAATCCAGATCACAAGAAATAATGGTTCTACTTTACTCCACCCTGGTCAGACCCCACTTGGAGTATTGTGTCCTGTTTAAGCACCACTGTTCAGAAAGGACAGTGACAAGTCAAAGCAAGTTCAGAGAATACTATCAAGATGTTGACTAGTCAGTTAACCAGGCTCTATGAGGAGTGATTAAAGACTCTGGGTAGTTTAGTCTATGGAAGAGATGACTGATGTGAGATTTAACAGCAATCTTCAAATAACACAAGAGTTTCACACAGAAGAGGGAGTAGACTTATTCTTAATGAGTCTGTTGTGGCTCATTAAATCAGCCACATTGTTTACCAGGAGCATGTGGCTGTTACAGGGAGTAGAACTATCACATTTTTTTTGGTGCCATCTAATGGTCATCTAGATTGTTGAAGCCCAGATATGATAGCCCTAGTGGGGAGGCTTCTGCTTCATCTGTGTGACCATGGAAACAGACATAGCTGTTTTTATGAGTTCTGGACCAAGGGCTGCCTTAATGCTCTTTTATGTTCCAAAGCATTTCTTTCAAACTGAGTTGTAGCACTGCGTCTCCCTGTATCTGTGGAGGATGTCCATCTGATTTAAGACCACCCCCTAAATCAGGATTCTCAATTATAAGAAAGTTACTACCCCTAATAGATGTTGTCTATTTAATGAGTGACATAGGGAGACAGGTTAGTGAGCCCTGAATGTAAGTAGAATCTCACCAGTTTTCACAGTGCTTCTAGAGAGCCTTTGAGGTTCCCCAGCTCAAATATTATGTCAGGCTGGGAACGATCTCTTTGAGACATTCATGGAGTCTCTTCCTAAAGCACATGGTAAGTCTCCTTGCTGAAGCTTGGCGGGACTGGGTCTGATCAATGCCAAATGAGCAAACCATACATATGGTCTTTTGCTTGTAAGACGGAAGACATGTGGATAATACATAGAATAAAGCAATTAAAAGTAGACATCAGGAAAATTGATGAATCAGTCTGCCTTAATATAAGACAGTTATACATTTTTATGCAGCATATGAAGTATGAATATGAATATGAATTCAGGTATGAATTCAGGAATAAATCTCCTCTCTTGTTAATTACGGAATGCATAAGGTAATATGGTGAAAAAGTGATGCACCCTAGAGAAAACAAAAGTGTCCCAACTGGTTAAAGAGCAGCTGAAAAATCTGGAGTGGTGATTTCCAACATCTACTGTACGTGAACAGAATTTCTAGTCTAACTTAACGTACTACAATATATCATCTAACTGAGTGAACCTCCAAAATTACGTTTCCAAAACGATAGTAATAATAAAAAAGGGTTCTGTTGGATGATTGCCATCCTCAGCCATCTCAAGCTTTGTCATCCATAGAATTGTCTTATTCTGCCAATATTCTAGAAATATATCCAGGGTATTTCCAAAAGACAAAAATCATCCCTTAAATATGTCTTAAGCATCTTAGTCTTAGTTGTACAGTTGAGCTGACAGGGTGTGTAACCGGGTGTTTTGTTTTGTGTAGTCAGAGCAGTTGGTGCCGCAAGTGCAAATCTGCTGTTCGTTGAAGCAGGGATCTGCCTCACTTGCAGCCTTTGCAGAGTATCTAATTGAACTGCTGTCATTCTCTGACAGTGTCGGTAACGTGAATCATTTCGTGTTCTAGCGGTCCCAGTTGTTTACGGTCGTCCTAGAACTGGGTTAACTTGGCAGACCGAGTTTCCATGTAAGTTGTTTAGTTTACCTTTCGTGTAGCAATGTATATTGTATGCCTTCTGTCTGATTTCTCCCTCTAGTAGAAATTAAGCATTTTTAGTCATTATATTTTGGAAGATAATAATCTTGTATGTTGCAAAAACAGGAAAGCAATTTCAGCGTGTCAGGGAGTTTGCAAGTTCCACAAACTGCCTTCTATTAGAAAAGATCAGTGTTCGTAACGCTGGCAGTTCATTCCCTTTGACATTTGCACAAAAGTGGCACGGCTAAACTCCATGCCATTTTCTTGTCAATAACTGTTGTTTACAGTATTGTAAGGTGATACTCAGAAACATTTTCTTGTCAATAAGCATGAAATAATTGTCCAACATGCTGACTTTATAATTGTTTGTTTGGTGGTTTCTGTCTTTAAACTCTGCTGTAATGTTGTTAGTAGATGTGCTGTTTTCACTTAAAATCTGAGTTAGAAGGGAACAGAGTGTGCTAGACTTCGTCACAGAGAAAGTGAAAGTACTTAATATGTTTACAACTCCTGGCTGTGTAGCAAACTGCCTCTTAACTATACGCTTCCCAACTACTTGAATTCTGTTTTATGATTTTATTTTTATTTTTTTGATCTTACAATATGCCTGGCATTTGCTTTAACTGTTGAGCATTTTAAACTGGATATATGAGTCATACCAACTACTAAGATAGTACCTTACATTACTTCGTGATTGGTAAAGGGAATGCTTGCATGACTAAAATGTTTCACAGTCTCTGCAAAAGACAAAATTGATTCTTTCCAAGCTTGATGAAAATTCGAGGAGAAGCAAATTTGTGGGTTTGAGAAACCGTCATTTTCTAGTAAGTACAATATTCTAAAACTGTTGGAGCCAAGATTCTGTCATGCTCCGAGTCTGTAGTGTTAAATGTTTTAAATAACGTACTTTTGGCTCTTTGGGAAAGCTGTTGGGAAGGCCTCACTAATCTGCATTGTTTTGTGCAATATTATGCCATACTTCTGTGCGTTATTCGGTGCAAAGGTTGCTGTTTTCAGGAGGGCTCCGTGTTTTTTTACAGAAACGTTGCACATTTTGTAACCATCTGCAGTGTTTCTGCTGCTTTAATGCAATTTTTAAAAACACTCAAGAACAAAAAAGCTTTTTCAGGGCACACATCCTGCAAATTGAAATTCTGTAGTATAGGGGATGACATTCCTGCTCTATAAACAAATTGGGCTCTGTGAGAGCATCACTGAAGGAAAATCAAATTCTGTTCTTGTGTTTGCTAGGAACTTGTCACCATTTTCTAGGCAACACAGAGACCTTTTCTATTTGGTCATACTGTACTGACAGTAGATTTCATGTCCTCCAGTGGAACAAGTCATTTGTTCTGATCTCGCTGTAGTTATCTGGCTGGAGCTGAAGGGTTGTGGCAGAACATACCTAACGATGGCTATGTGCCTTCATTCTTACGTGTCCTCAGTTTATTCAGCCTTACATGGGCAGAGCAGGATAAGGTTTGGCTTTGTGGCCTGTTCCCTTATGCAATGGAAATGTAGTCCTTTCTTGCAAATAATTTTATATATTTTCACCAAGGATGTGGAAAAACTGCTGAAAATGGGCACTTCACAGGAGGGACTCCATCTCAGCTGAGAGTTAATTTTACAGCTGATCCCAATTCTAAAGGAGGATTTTAACTTGTATATACATTTTTTGCTGTATATACTGCACGTTGTATGAATAGCTGAATTCCCTAGTGTGGCAAAATAATCTACCATAACTTTAAAAACTATTATTTTAGTTATTTCCTTTAGTAATGTCACTTTTACACTTCAAATATTGATTCAGAATCCTGTGGCTCTCCAAAAGAAATTTACTTTATTGCTTGATGTTTTGTACTGTCATTTTAAGGCCGGTAAGATTATCTTGAAATAGCAATCTTGTAATTTGTTCCAATCAGTCATTTTGTATACATGGTCACTGCCTTTAACAGTGAAAAGGAAAGATTAATAATAATTTGATGCTTTGGGATGTATCTTGTTCATTTGTTTCAGGTTTAGTTACCACTGCAGCATGTTTTAGATGCTTCTACCTGATATATAAAAATTCAGTACAGATATTGAGTTATGGACAACTTGTATTGTTAGCAGAAATAAAAAAAGCATTAGTTGTCCATAGATATGGAAGTTACCAGATCAGGAATTTAGTATTAAATGTGGAGCATCTATTTGATGGTATAAATAAAATAATAAATCTAAAATATTTATTAGCATTTGCATAAAATTTTTATTAACATGCAGAGAGGGCCTGTTATGGACCCTGTCCATGAGAGATTGTCGATTGGCAGGATCCAGGAAGAGGGCCTTCTCTGCCTTGGTCCCTGCCCTCTGGAATAAGTTATCCCCAGAGGTGAGGCAGGCCTCCACTCTCCCAGCCTCCTGAAAGGGGGTTAAGACTTGGTTGTGCCACCTCACTTGGGATGGGAGGGGGGATAGTCAATCATGGGGGTGGTTGGCACCTTGACGGGGCCAATGATGGCACCGTTGTTCCACCATCTTGGATTTTATATTTTATATTTCTTATATTTAATGTGTATTTATGTTTTATACTGTATCTCTTTTTAACAATATTTTATTTCTTTTATTTTAATTTGCTTGTAAACCACCCAGAGTTTTTGCAATACGAGTTGGGTGGTAAAGAAAGAAAGATAGATAGATAGATAGATAGATAGATAGATAGATAGATAGATAGAAAGAAAGAAAAAGAATTTATTGCTTCATATGAGTTTCTTCTTCCATTCACCACTTATGAAATGGGTCTAGCCTTTTTTAAACCCAAATTTTTTCTAATGAACATTTGCAATGCTTCATGTCTTGTCTTCACTGAAGCATTTAGTAAGCACCAAACAGTTTTTGGCAGTTTAAGTTGTGTGCCTTTTTAAACCATTCACTAATAGATCATGCAATTCAGTTACATAATCCATTGATGTATAATTAGCCCATGCTACTTAACATTGGTGAATATAAACTAATAAATATCAGGGAAATGGTTTAACTTGTCTATGAAGGTTTAATTACTTAAAGCTTTCCTTTGCCTTGTTGCATTTCCTATAATAAGTCATTACTCTCTATAACAGAATTAATGTAAATAGATTGCAACTGTAGAGCAAATCATAAGCAAATGAGAAGATTAATTTTTAAGTTTTTGATCCTAGCACATTCTTTGTATACCATAACACTGATAAAAATGGGATAAAATACTTGAGACTATTTAAAAGGTTTTAATTGATTTATGAACAAGCTAATTGGCTTCAATACTTGATCCCTCTCATGTATAGGATTGTGATTAAATTAAAGCATAGATTGCACCATGGACATATATAATTCATGGTGGCCATTTTACAGTAGTTCTTTTGTTTGGAAAAAGAAACTGTTACATTCTGAAGAATTGTTGTCATATATTCATAGGCAATTAAAAATTTCCCCTTGTCCATTATTGTATTGTCTTTAATAAAAAATTTACAAATGAAACTTACGAGACATATTATGCTTTGGTATGGAAAACAAGAATTACTGTGTTTTAATGAGGAATGTAAATTTGCTTATATATTTATAGAAAACTCATGCATATTGCATAATACGTTGAGGGATGTAAAATGAAGAGGCATTATGCTTTTTTCATGTCCCTAAAGACTAGAAAATTTTGTTTTCTAGTCTTATCTATGAGCTTGGATCTGTAAGCAAGGACACTATTACAAATGGCCATGTAGAGAATTTAGGGCAGTGCCAATCTGAAACTAATACTATTCCACTATCTGTTGCCCTCTCAGGGCAAGCATCCCAAATTATATTAACATTATATATCTCCACAGCTTGGCAAGATATAGAATGTTTTGGCCTTACGATTTTCTGTGTGTTTGTGTTTCTTTAGTTTCTCTTCCATAACTGCCTTTATTTTTATCCATTTAGTACTGTTGATATTTCTTTCCTATTGTAGAACGAAGACACGGTTCAATGTGTAAACCTTCCTCATCTCCAGCATCTCCACCCTGCAATTCCAGGGCATCCCTAATACAGATGAAACCGAAATCCTGTATCAGTGGCCATAACCCTGTTAACAACAACTCAAAGCCATTCAAAACGCCCAAAGACAATCTAATTACCTCCAGTAGCAAACAGCACATGGTCTTTTCTTCAAAAGTCTCAAGAGATAAACCTTGGTAAGTTGCTTTTCTTGCAGACTGTTGATTTTGTTCTTGCTTCTCAATATTAGATTTCCACAAATTTTATATATAATAGAATAGCAAATTTCTCCTGAGGTTGAAAAATAATATATCTTAAATGGAAAATGATAAGACTAACATGTTCATGGGGCATCACAGAGTGATACCTCTTCCAGAATAGTCTGTAGATAAAGGGTATGCAACACATTATCTTATACCAGGTGACAACAAAGTAAGTGAAAATTCTAATTTAATTGCTGGGCAGATGCTGAAGAAACCTTTTTGAGATACTCCTTTCATGATACATTTATTGTAGAACCAGCTAGAATATGAGCTGTAGATTTAAATTTCTATTCTTTTAAACTCCAACATTTAACTATAGCAGCCTACCCTTTTGACAGATCAGATGAATTCTGATGAGCAGGGAACACTATAACTGAGTTCCATGACTTGATTTCAAAATTACAGCCAATAATTAGTATCCTGATTCACTCTACATCTCGTGCCCATAGCTTGAACTCTAAATACTGGTTTGAAAAGTGTGTCACTCCTAAAAAAGCACTTACATCTTATAGAGAATTAAACTTTTTTGTCTGTTTTCTCCTATTTTATTCCAAAACTCCAGTTATTAACAATGAAAAAAGAAGTCCTAGCCACAATTTATCTATGTAGGCCAAACAAAATAGCCTTGTTTTGGTAGGTATTTGAAAGTGGCTTGAGTGTAAGAGAATCTAAATCATACTGTTACAGTGTATCTCATCAAAAACCTGAGCAAGTTATTTTAGGTCCTTCTTTGCAGCCAATACCTCCCCACTCAAATCTTTAGATTTGATTTGGAAGCTCTTAGAGAATGGCCACAAATTATTAAAGAGCTTATGTCAGAGAATGTCCCTGGCAACAATCTGATTCCTAGACATGCTTTAAGCAGACATAAAGTGATGGTTTCCTATGTTATAACCGCACTTTTTACTACTGCAGATCATACTCCAATCTTACCTGAAGATTGGGGTTTAGTGATTATTGTTCCTCTTCATAAAAAGTTGGGAGAATCAGTCCAGCTAATTATTCCTCCATTAATTTCCTCAGCACTGTAGGCAACCTTGATGCCAAGCACTTATTGCTGAAACATCAGGATTGGGTATATCAGCAGATGTGTAAGTGGGCTTCAGAGAAGGGTCAGTCAATGCTTGGTCAGATTTTGGTCCTCAACCATCTATTTGAAAAAATAAAGTTCACCTATGTAGATTTCAAGTCAATATTTGATTTGAGAGAGATTTGGGGTGACATTATAGTAAACTAACATTGATAGATGCCTCCTTTTATTAATATACAATTTGTATATTGGTACCTGTTCAAGATATAAATACAATATCTGAGGCTAGTTTTCAAACAAGATTCCTAATTGAAAAGGTGTCATGCAAGATGGTTTAGCAACCTCTTGAATTACATATCCTGCCCCCTTGATGCTGTTTTGATTTTGGAGATCAAGTCATACTGAGGAAATTGTTATGGTCTTTGGTGTCCTATTATATAGAATATGTTGCATATAAACTATTTTAAAACTAAGGTTGGATTTTTGCCAAATAGTTTAAACACAGAGGGCAGATTAACAGGTGATAGAGCAAGTAGAATGTTATAAATATTTGGGAGGGGTTTTTCATGGTTCATGGACTTGAACTTTGGTAGACACGGATGACTGTTATATATTTTATCTGTTAGCAGACAGAAATATTCATTGTACATTCAGGCTTTGTGCTATCATTTATCAGCCTTTGAAAGCTAATAATTGTGCAATGTTGAATGAAGTCATTTGGTTGTTGTGGCTCTTATTACTTTTAATTCCATTTTAATTTTATTTTTTCTATTTTATTTCTTTCTGCATTATATATGGTAGTGCTGGTATTGCAGCTGTAACAAACAAAAAGAATATGAAATGTATTTGGGACTGGAACGTGGGATGACATCTACCTACCTGGGAATAAGCTTAGTGGGGGTTTTTTCCAAATAGTCATAGAAAGATTGGCACAGTGAAACTTGATCAACAGTTTGCCTTTTTTGCTTTTGTAACAGCATCTGAATATTTCCCTCAGAGCCATCTCCATGGCTCTTTACACATCCCAAGCCCACCATCAGTTGTCAGAAATTGGGACCAGTGCTGTTTCAGTATTACGTCTCGGCCTGAAACCCAACTAGAAGGGGTCCAGATAATCCTTTTCCTCCAGGTCCCTCAAACCTGTGATTCGGCCACTTCCCCAACAACCTCCCTGTCAGCCTCACTTGGTAGATTAGACCAGGAAGTCAACTCCACAGAAAGGCTAAAACTACTCTTAAGATAGGCTATAATAATGGAATCTTGCAAGTCAGATTATGCTATACCTCCTCCCCCTTCTTATACTCCAGTGAACTGGGGAGGTGTCTGCCTGAGCATCTTCCAAATGTTATCTCATTGCTCTGGACTTAAAAAATATTTCAGCCCCTTCTGCCTAGATAACGGTTCTTGCATATTTCCATCAAGGTCGTCTTCCTTCCTTTCTACATAGGGAAGGTTGGAGACTGGATGAAAAATTTCCAGATAAGTTGGATCCAGCAAGGGCTTCTCGGGCAGAAGGTGAAGCACCGCCTCTTTCAGAGCTGGGGAACTACCCCTTCTCTCAGATATACAGTACATTCACTACATGAATCCAACTGCATGTCACCTTCCAGGAAGCCTTGACCAACTAGGAGAAGGTGCATGGATATAAAACAAAAGTAGCCAAACAAACAGACCCAGGGGCTCCGTCCACTTCCTCAGGAACAACAGGCTTAAACTTATCCCAGATAACTAAGCCATACATTGTCTCAGTCAACTCTATAAGACCTACATAGCTGGTGTCCAACTCAGAGTAGACCCAAGCAACTCTATCTGACAGATGCCAACAGTAGTCCTCACGGTGGTCTTGTGAGTGCTCCCTAATATATTTTTCCTAATACCTCCATAATTGGAAATTGGAGAGATGTATCACAAAATTTAAAGCATGAATGTTAATGCACAGCTGTATAACTGTCTGAAAATTATTCCAAGAAGTGTGTAATGTTTTAATCATTCCAATTCTTAATTGTGCTCAACAGGTGCCCTGATTGGTCAGAATACAACCCAATCTATTGCTTTCTTATTCAGGGTTCACCATTTTGTTAAAGGGCATAACCTGTCAGGCCACTTTTTATTTGCAAGGGAGCAAAGAAACCTGAGGTTCATTGGGACATAGTTTCCAATTCTATAAAGTCAAGCATTTAAGCTACGTAGAAGTAACAACATTGTGTGCATACATCTAAGCTGTAAAGTAGCCTTTTAAATCTGAGGTACGTTGAAGTCTAGCTTTCCTCAAATATCATAGTTTATCAAAATGATTGAAGAAGTATCATCATGTTGTGACACAAGGCCCCTTTTTCCTTTATGTGTGCAGCATCACAATGCACAAACAGAACTGGTGGGATTTGTGTCTCATTGGTGTGATGCTGCTTTCAGCATTTGCTCTTCCTTGTTCTCTGCCCTTCCTTGTCCTCAGATATTTACTTAAATGTATAGGGGAGCTGCAATGAAGATGAATTAATTAGATATTTATAATTGTGAAATATTTATTTAGACATAAAATAAAAGTCATTTTTGAACTGAGCTTAAAAAGCCAAGTTCTTTTGTCCTGGAATACTCTAGAATCTAAAGAGGCAACTGATGCCTTCCAGATGTTTGGGCTGTAATTCCCACAATCCCTTGCCATTAATAGGAATTAGCATTCAAAACATCTGGAGGCCCCAGGAGTTTAAAAAGTCGATTTTCCGGAGCCATATCGTAGCTTAAAATAAGCCTCATGGTCTTTTACATTACCCTTACAGTCCACAGGACCATTCCAAGATGGTTTTGAATCAGAAACACAACATATGAATGTGCTTCCACCTGAGTCCTTTATAAGCCTTCCCATTATTCCATTCACAGAATTTTGAAAAGGGGAGACAGCATTGGGTTCCATTTATATACCTTCCATTTTCCACAACTATAAAATAGTTCCATGCTATAGTGCTTAGTAGCAGTAGAAACTAATCCATTAGGAAGCACAACATCTGTCCTGAAAATCTGATTTTAATAGGGAAAAGAGATACTTTTTCTAGGTACTAATTCCCAATCAATTATTTACTACTGGGGAATTTATTTATAACATCAATGGAGGAACTTCCAATTATACTCTGAGGACTCCTGTGCTGTGTTTGCAAGGGCATGCTCATACATGCTTTCTGTGCAGTGTTATACCACCACACCCAAATCACCCATTTATTGCAGCTAACATGGCAGGGATACAAAATACTGTTTCAGTAAGTCACTTCAGATTGATGTGTCTTTGAAAAATGAATGAAAACTGCATATCTGGTGGCAGGTTCAGCTAACAGTTAAGTAGCTTGAGCTGGTAGATGGTTGGTCAATGGTTAGGAGTTATTAGTATCATAATAGGAAATTATACTATAATTTTCCATGTCAGAATCCAGATATTTTGCACCATCTCAGCTGAATGAGCATAATTAAGTTTATGCTGTAAGACTCGTTCAAGGCAAAGAAACCCCTAATGAACTCTTTCCATGTTCTTTTTTTCAGCTGCTTCAAACTTTAATGTTATGTCTCACAAAATATCAATCCCAAACAAAATGCCTAAAAAAGAAACAAATATAATAAGCATGGCTTTAATTTTCAATTGTTGTACTAGTATGCAAAATGTTTTGAATACAAAACATTTTGAGCTCAAAATACTCCAGTTTGGGTTTGAAATGAGTGGTTCTTACCTTACCAGAAGTATTTTGTATTGTAGGGCACTATTTCTCAACCTTGGCAAGTTTAAGATGTGTGCGCTGCAACTCCCAGAATTCCTGGCTGGGGAATTCTGGGAGTTGAAGTCCACACATCTTAAACTTGCCAAGGTTGAGAAACGCTGGGGTAGGGAATTGCCCAGAAGACTTGTCACATAAAGTAGAGATTGCCTGTCATTTAGGATGAAAAATTCATTGAAAAATCAATCTAAATCCCATAATTGGGAGGGGAAAATGGCTGATTCTGGGGTGATTGGAAGCGAACTATTTACACCGCCAGTAAATAGCTACCACAAAATCTGCGTAGGTAGATAATCATGTCTTGTCAATGGTGCTTGTAAGCAAGGAGCATGGTTAAGCTGTGGCCATTTTGATTATTCTTTATTGCGCTTTTTCCCGTTCTATGATATGCTCCTTTAGACTGCAGGAATAGGCACCAAAACTCCCTAGTTATCTGATTCTTCCCTAATACAGAGTGGGCAGTCTGTGGCCCCAGGACAGGAAATGAAAATGGAGAATACAGTTTTTTGGCCATTTTTAGCTGGGCAGCCTTTAAAATTGTAATGTAATCCCATAAATTCCAAGCTGAAAAATGCAGCCCTGTTCACATGGGTGATGTAGCCCTACCCATTTTGCAGCTCTTAGCCACAGCAAAAATGTTAAGTGTGGCCCTGGATCACCAAAAGATTTATTGTTCTTACTCTGAGAATAAGCAAAGAAAGACATATAGCTGCTGCTGGGTTAGTCAGCTGTCCAGACTCTTATATGCCAGTAGAGAATAGCATGGTCTTTTTCTGCACCGACTGTTGCCTATGAAGTCTGTTTTAGTGATGAATAAAATTAAAACATGTTGTTTTGTTCCACCATTTCTAACTTTTTGTTTTTGCTTGAAATGTTGTGGAAGAACAAACAAATGAAGCCAGAGCAGAGGAGTTCTGATGCCATAATGGATATTGAGTGTGAGACATGGAACAGAGAGGCTCTGTTCAATTTCAGCTCAACCATGAAACTCCTGGGGGATGGTGGATCAGTTTTATGGGCATGCAAAATTTTGAAATTGGAACATACAAGAATGAAACGGCTTTGTTGAGCTTAAAGTGAGTTATCCCAATCTTACTGTAGTATTTCAACACTGTTCAGGCCATTCCAGAAGTGATATGAGATAAAAAAGACAACAGGGCTGTTTCAGCTTGGAACTCTTGCAGGATGGCTGGAACACATCCAGTCAGGTTGGAACAGCTATTTTAAACTCAAATCCTACAAGTTTTGCACCGCCCGGTTAGTCTCTCCTCTCTCTGAGCTTATCTTCCTTTGCAGGATGGCTGGAAGAGTAGAATATATATGCTATCTTTCAGTCTTGATTAAGTGCAAACTACAAATAATGTGATAAATTCACGGTTAAATTTTTTCTTAGGGTTAGTTTCAAAGCTGTGCAGTAAATATTCAAATGGAGTTCTTGATGATGAGAAAGTTAACTAGAGGTTTTGGCTCAGTTTTAGTTCCTTTAAGAGAAGGGAGATGTTTCATAATCCAGCTTCATATATAATATATACGTGTGTGTGCAGTTCTTTAAAATGATGCTTTTAGCCCAGCAATAATAATGATACGTACCTGATAGAAACAGATTTGTGTGAAGTGGCTTTGGCTCTGCTTTAGTGGTAAACGCATAATTGGAAGCAATTTAACTGGTTTGATGACTGCTTTGTAGAATCAAACTCCTAATGGAGAACAAAAATGAAAGCGCTTCTGCTGAGGACTCCTTTAAAAGTTGCACAGATTTGAATGTTGTGAATATGTGGAATAGTTAAACTCCAAAACTAGACAGACAGACAGATATGGCATTAGATAGCTTATTTCTATCATGGAAAATTTTTAAATGTGTTATAGCTGTGTTATGAGATTTTGTTAAACCGCTGAGCTGCTGAGCTTACCAATCGGAAGGTCGGCAATTCAAATCCATGTGACGGGATGAGCTCCCGTTGCTAGTCCCAGCTCCTCCCAACCTAGCAGCTCGAAAACATGCAGATGTGAGTAGATAAATAGGTACCGCTTCGGCGGGCAGGTAACGGCATTCCGTGTAGTCATGCTGGCCACATGACCACGGAAGTGTCTACGGACAAACGCCGGCTCTTCGGCTTTGAAACGGAGATGAGCACCGCCCCCTAGAGTCGGACACGACTGGACTTAATGTCAAGGGAAACCTTTACCTTTACCTAAGTGTGTTATAGTTGTGTCACAATATTTAAAAAGCATAGGAAAAAAGCCAAGAAAGATTTGGGGACTCGGTAATATTTTTTCTATGATTGCGTATCTATCTCTTATTAGAAATAAGTCTAAGTCACATGCCTGCAGGTAGTTGAAATATTGGTAACAGGAAATCAAAAAGATAAAAATTGATAAAATTGTGGGATGATATCTATCATTTTAATTTATAACAGAACTGATCTTTATGCCTTTAAAAATGCTGGTATCTTTTTACACTAACAATCTTAAAGTAAGCAGCCAGTAATTAAACAGAATTTTACAAGACAACTATCCAAATTTTTATTTGCAAATATTTCTGGACAGTTAATTCTTTCCTTGGGCATTGAGAAAGTAAAGCCTGTTTTAACAAAAGTAAAACCAAATAAACCAACATCAAGATACCTAAAATATCAAACTTTAGCAATTACAATTACAGATATTCGGTTAAATTTTAATTTAGATCAGAACAGTTTTAATCTGACTCAGATATTATCACCCAACTGATATTTGATTCTTCACAGCTGAGTACCATCATTGTCCCTAGTAGCCCTATCTCTTCGTAGCTAACTGCTCAATTCTCAAGATAAGGAATCCAGAGAAAGGCTTGTGTGAGCTTGGGCAAAAGACAAGTTCTGTTTCCCTTTTTCTTCTGAACCAATCCCATTAGCTTGTTCATATGATATACCCTTAGAGATGACTTTGGATGTGAATATTCCTGGCTTTAGAGAACCAGGAATAATTAATAGAAATAAATAGAACAAAACAACTTGAGTATGGTAGAACCAAATCAATTTGAAAAAGGAAATGCAAATGTGTATCCTTCAGACTCCCCCCAAAAATGAATGTCACACCCAAGCAGAATGCTCTTTCTTCTTCATTTTGCCTGCTTTTTACAGTGTGCTACAGGGACAAAATGCTGTTCTAGGAAATATCTTATCATGCGCGTTGACCACTGAAAGTCTGACTAAGTTCCCTTCGCTCACACATTCACATAATGTCCTGAGTTTTCACGTCATTTTCCACCCATTTTCCAATCTGTCTGCCATTTTAATACCTAGAAATGTTTCACTTAACTAACCCTGTATCTGATTATATCACATCATTGCTCTTGATTGTCCTCTATGGTGTGATGGCTCTGCCTGCAAAGCTCCTACCTTTATGTGAAATTCTGTGTCTTTGGATGGAATGGAAATTTACATGTGTATGCACACAAATAACTATGCCTGAAAAATGTTAAAAGTGCATGAGAGGGCCTGTATTACGTTAGAAAAGCTCTCAGAGAGGAAATACTTTTATCTGTTTTTAGTCTTAGACATTCATTCATTTAGGCAAGTGTTGCTTTTAACAAAGGTAATTAATGCTGTAAACTATGTTATGAAATTAAAGTTTATCTTTTTTTAAAAAAAGTAGAGAAGGATGCTGTATAGTCAACAGATTTTGAGATTTTGCTAAGTGTTTTTGTCATCTCTTTCCTAATATTCCAATTTTCTTTCTGCAAAGGTCTTTAATTTGGGTGATTTTGATAATATTATATTCTTTTTACTACTGTAGTTCTCAATCATTGAGTCTAGCATGCAGACCAGTAGAGCTAGCTATTTGTAGGAAAAAACACATTATGTTTACAATATAGTGAAATCTCATTTTACTGGATTTCAGTGCAATAGAGTTTACATGCAGCAAATTATATTTCTACCGAAATTTACATAATTGTGATGTTACTAATGTAAAAATCCATGATACTGTACTCTTAGATTCAATGGACTTTCCTTCGTAACGGGTGCACCCACACTCAACTAGTCTGTTAAATGAGGTTTCACTGTATTTACAGAGTAGATATAACACCACCATCCCCTTTCAAAACAAAGGTGTGTCATTTTCTATTTGATCATTACAACTTCCTAAATTGTCTGCAGAACTGGCCATTTCTGAAACTTACTTATTAAAATGAAAATGCACAGTGTTATTAAATGTGCCGGTTTTTTATTCATTCCAGCGTTAGTGTCAATTGTAATAGGACATTACACATAGAAGAAAGGCAAGATACTGTATTAGTAGAGCAGAAGCATGGTGCAGAAAATACATCTTGAAGACTTTTTCTTTGGTGTTTCAGTGTTCCTGTTCCTGTAGTCAGTCTAGAGAAAATTCCTAATCTAGTGAAGGCAGATGGTGCCAATGTTAAAATGAACTCTACAGCCACTACCACCATCACCACTTCCTCAGCCTCTTCATCTACCATACCTGCTCCAAATAAATCTGCTTTGACATCTAAATCAGTGCCACCATCACCAGAAAAGATTTTGAATGGCAAAGGAGTTATAGTTCCATCAGTAGACAAGAAGCACCAAAATGGCACTAAAAACAGTAACAAGTCTTACAAGAGAGTTTCAGGTAAGTAGCACTGTAGCATGACTTAATGAGATTCCCATCGTTCTTCATTAGTGATGCTGGTTGCTGAGCAGCAAGCAATTTATCATGTGCCATAGCTGTTAAGAAACTGGTTGTTCTCCCCACCTGCTCATGTCCAGCTTTTGCTTAAAATATGAATAAAATGAGAGGTCAGCTTGCCTTAGACTTCTCATTTGTGTGCTACTAATTTAGTGAAGACGAGATACAAATTACCATTCTGTAAAACCAAGAGGATGTTAACAACTTTTTGATCATATAAATGGATCTTCTGACTGCCCTCCAGTTTACCTGGACTATACATAATGGATTAGATCCAAAGGTTATTTTCTTCCATTAGAAGCAGGGAATCCTTGGGTCTAACCCAGTGCTCACTGGCCCTCATGACTATAGAGCAGTCAGTTCTTCTCAAATGAGAAATGCCACATCTGGATAAGGTAGGTGCCCATTATATGTTTCATCAGTCAGCATTGCCTTCATGTGAACCTTCATGCCTGCCTGTATTATAACCAAAGTTTGTTTGGGTTTTGTCTTCAATATGCTGTTGTAATGACATCACTTTGCTTGCTGCATTTTAGCTGGCAATCATACACTCTACGAATTACTAACCATTAAATTATTACTGCATGTTTAAAAGTGAAGGGAGAGGGGAAAGAATCCTGAAAATCTCATTTGATGGCCCAAAATTAGTAAGCCTTCTAATGAAACCACTGAATGAAGGTTACTTGGAAAGTCATATTGATTCCATCGTATTGTGGTAACAAAGAATCTCTCTTTATTTTTATTTATTGTTTTATTTGTTTTTCAACATTTTTAATCTTGCGGCCTTCAGTCCCAGCCTTTGCACAGAGGGTGTCAATAAAACTGAAGTACAGTGAAAAGCTAGAGAAGCAAAGAAAGAAAGAAAGAAGAAAGGGAAAAGAGTATAAAACAAGGGTTAAGATCAAAAAGCTGTTTTTTAAAATAAAACAAGTTAGGTCAGTAGGAATGGGAGTGATGAAAAGTATTTCAGTGATAAGGTCATTTAGAGAAAAAGGCAAAAACAAGTCAGAGGGATTTAATAGAGGCATTATAAACAGCATAAAACAATGTATTTTACCTTAGTTTTTCTTGCTAAGGGAGTGAATTAAAGGTGCCATAGCTGGATTTGTGGTGAAAATACTAATCTTTTGAAAGCAAGAGTGAAATCTAAGCAGGAAACCTTTTTGTAATGCAATGGGGTCATTTTCCAATGACACTGATTTCCAAATTAAGTTGTATTCAGTCAACTACTGTATTACCGCTTCATACATTTGGAACTCTAATGCTACACCTGATGATAGAAGATACAAAAACATTAATAATATTTCTCATTAGTAAATATTTGCAGTTTTGTTCAGAAATCCGTATGTGCCATAGATGGCTAACATTCAGCATTGTGATAATTCAGTGAAATAACTGACAAGTTTGTTGATTTTCTTAAGTAGTGATGTGATTAGAGCCGTTCAGTGAAACAGTTCTGAAAGGCTGTATTTGAGTACTATTAATTTGTCACTTGAACTTTGAGCAAATACTAAACTGTAATTTGGCTTGATAAGGAAAACATGTCAGGTTTTTTTTATTGGCAATGGTAGAAGACGTGTTATGAAGGAAGTTACAACAGTTACTTTCTGCATCCATTGCATAAGAGTGAATGACTATAGCAAGCTTCCTCAACCTAATGACTCCCAATTACAAGAAGTCATGCTAGAGCTTGTAGTCAGCACATCTGGAGACAACAGGCTTGGGAAGGCTGATTGCACTGTAGCTTTAATTAACCAATTTCAAGATGGCAGCAATAATAATAATAATAATAGGGCATTTTCCTAGTGGAACCCAACTTCTCTCCATCCATACCTCAGCTGTGAACAGTTTTCCACTAGCTGAAGAACTCAAAACTACAGTATGTGCTAACTGCAACCAGAGGACAGGCTCAATTTTGATAATAATTGATGAAGATCTACAACTGCAGGATACCTCCCCATATACCATGGTTTATTTTTTTTTCAACATTTCAACATCCTCTGCTTTGGATGGTACAACCAAGAGGCAATCATGGTTGATCTTTAAAGGCTGTGATGCGACAATCCACAACAACGGCAGTGTGATATCCTGTACTGAGAGAATAGCTGTATCCTATATAGGGTAACTAAACAGTATCCTCTTTCTCAGCATTGGCTGGTCCTCAATTGGAGTATGGTGTTCTGTACTAGGTGCCAGAATGCAAGAACGTTGTCAGCAAAGAGGAAAAGATTCAGTGGATTCTGTGAGGAGGGTGACAGAAGGTCCAGCAGGCAAGTCATATAAGGAGAGGCTGAAGGAGCTGGGTATGTCTACTTAGAGAAGATTAAGGGAAGATCAATATTGTAAAAGGATGTGAGAAAGAAAAGGAGGAACAGGTGTTCATCTCTCGCAATGATCTGATTTACATGTCATGCCAAACCATGGCTGGGCATGACATGAGCAAGCCTTGAATTTGCATGTTCCCTCCATTCTTAATGTGTTCCACCTCCCTCCCTAAGTTCTATTAAGCAGTTGTATCCAGATGGCAAAGTGTGGTTTATACGGTTTTTACTTTCCCGACTGGAAAAAAATATATATCGGAGGAGGAGGAGGAGGAGGAGTTCAGCTAAAAACTGAAGCACCTAGAAAGGAAATCTTTGTAATGATTACAAGAATGGAGAATTTTCAGCCATTCACAGGAAATGAATTAATTTTAGACTTCAGTGTGCAATCTGAAAAGCTGACGAGTGGAAAGAAACTGTCAGAAAATGGCCATCTGAATCCATTCTGAAAGTTCCTATCATATCCCTGCTTTGCAGGAGTTAAAATTGTGACAATTTTTATTGTTGGAACAAATTTCTGATGCCATTAATTAACCCCTTCCTGTCTTCATCAGATATTCAGAATTCTCAGACATTTGCATTGTGAGAGAGTGCCCTGTTTTGCTGTGTTTTTTTAATAGCATAACTGGAGAGAGCCAATTTTGTTTGTAACTATGAAGAACAGGAATTGGTGTTTGACATTAGTCAAACTCAATTTTTCATATGTAATGAAGCTTTGTATAAACAGGGCTTTGTCTAATCCTTAAATTCCAGGACAGCAGTAGGACACTCTGACACCCCAGATGTTGTTGAACTACAGTTCCGAACATCCATAGGCAGCATAGCTGAGGGTCAAGGATGGGGAATTGAAGATAAACATCTGGAGGGCCACCAGTTGCCTATACCTGCTCTAAAGTTTCCTTGCTATGTAGCAATTCCTCTCGATTCAATGGAAAAACAGTGGTTTCCTAGATCACAGACTGTAGGTGTTACAATATGCGGGTCCAGGGGTGTCCAGGGAAGTGTCAAAAAAGTCAAGATGGCAGCCACAGCCATGTGGTTGAAGCCTGCCCCTTTTTATGTGTTGCGGCTTTGATTGCTTGGTTGTGGCGACCATCTTGACATACACATATACACACACGCCACAGACACCTCTGGGTAGGTCTAAGCCAACCTAATGAGGTGTTGTCTTTATTGATCCTATGTACAAGGGTTGTCCCCTACCTTTTTTAGTAGAGCACAGACATAGAAGTGCTCTTCTGCTCCATCAATCTATTTTATTCCGTACTTCAGAATCCAGCCTTTGATTGCTTTTGATATATAACTTCCATAGATATTTTCCTCATATCCACCCACCTACAAAAAAAAATCCATTACATTTCATGTTGAGTTTGGCACAAGCTGCAGATCCTTCAAGTCAAAATTGACTTAATATGCATGCATGCATACATACACGGACCTTTGTTTTCTTGTCAGCAATATGGAAATGGTTTGCTCTTACCTTTTGCCCATCCCATCTGACCTCCACAATTTCCTGATGGCCTCCTGTCTAATTTTTGCAGTCAGGCAAGGTCAGCTAAGTGCTGCCACCTAGAGGTCTTGTATATTACACACACATGGTACAGAGGACAGACCTATTTGGGTTGCTCTTTTTGGTATCCTTAACTCACAGAGTAGGTGATTCCGGTGGATGGCCATTCTCACAGTGTAGTTTAAGGGTAGTGCTTTCAAGCCTTTTGTTAGTTCAGAACAGCGAAACTCTACTTATTAATAATTGGATTATCTAATCATTTCTTGTAGAACATATGTCTACTGTGCATATGTCTGTATATGGTATCTCAATGAAAATAGGCTAAAAGCAGAAGGAAATGAGAACAGTTAAAGAAAAAGCACTATTTTTACATATCTATTTTGATGTGCAATCTTGTAGTGTCTTCAGTTTCATTCATGTAATTTATGTTGTTGCTTTTTTTTAAGAACCTATTTATGTATTTTAAACAGAAAGAGAGTTTGACCCAAATAAACATTGTGGAGTATTGGATCCTGAAACAAAGAAACCCTGCACGAGATCACTCACTTGCAAGGTAACTTTCTTCACAGTTCAAATATAGTAATACTTTGACATAGTTAGTTGTTTCAGATGTGCCTGTTGAAGGCTATAGTTATTCTTCTGTTGGGATAGTTTTAGGTCACTGCTTTTCAACCTTGGCCACATTAAGATGTGTGGGTTTCAACTCCCAGAATTCTGGGAGCTGGCTGGGGAATTCTGGGAGTTGAAGTCCACACATCTTAAAGTTGCCATGGTTGAGAAACACTGTCTTAGATCACCAATAGTAACCAAAGGTTTCTAGTATCCAAAGAGGTAATCAGATGAGCATGAAAAGAAAAGTCTTAACGTCTCACAGTTACAACGAAACTCTGACTTTAAATTTGCGGCTGCATGAGAAATGGTATGCCCTTAATTACAAGGTTTCTTACAGTGGAAATACATAAATTATTCACAAATTATTTAATTATAATATTGGTTAACTCAGAGGAGCAGCAGTTTTTGAACCAAGTTACATCTAGTGGAGAGTGCTCCAAAGACACAGCCAGATGATTTAAATATTGTTAAGCTCTTAACAAAAATCAGACAGACCATGGTGCCTAGTTCTGGCTGGCAAATGCACAAATTATGTAGCATGTATTTATTAGCTGCTGGCATTTCACTTAATCTTACCCTGTAAAGCCCTCCATCCTTTTCAAAGCAGCAGTAATAATTTCAAACAGTAATAATTTGCACACTTTATTGGGATGAGAAGGATGTAGAAAGCCTGATCAGCCCTTAAAAAAAACCAAGTAAACTATACAGCGAGGGTCATCAGGACAGTTACAGAAGTGGGGTGAGAGTTTTATTGCCCTTCCTTCCTACAATTCTGCACACTGCTGCTGCTCTGTTGCCATTAGCAGTGGAGGAAAGGGCAATCAGTTTTCTGCCACAAGAGTAGGTTGATTAGCAGATATTGAGGGTCTGAGACTCTCTGCAAATAAAGGAAATCAAAGCTACAGGTTGTCCGTAGGTGGGTTATGCTGAATATATTTCAGTGTTCTTTGATTCTGGAGGGAAGAAACATCTATTAAAAACATGTGTAGTACTGAAAAACTCTGTAACCCTATCAGCATCACACCTTGATCCAAGGTTACCTATTATGTTCAGTTTGCTGTAACTACTTCCATCTAGAGCAGTGTTTCTCAACCTTGGCAACTTGGAGGAGGGGGGCCTCCAAGTCACTGTGGACTCCTGGTAACTGCCTGGACAAGTCCCTGCAGTTTCTTGGCAAGGTTTTTCTGAAGTGGCTTGCCATTGCCTCCTTCCTAGGGCTGAGAGAGTGTGCCTGGCCCAAAGCCAACCAGCTGGCTTTGTGCCTAAGGCAGGACTAGAACTCAGAGTCTTCTGGTTTCTAGCCCAGTGCCTTTAACCTCTACACCAACCTTGCAAATTAACAGCTATGAAGTATTTCTGTTGCAGTTAAAAAGAGGGCTACTTCCAGCTGTGACTTGTAATTCATTAACACTGCAACCTCTTCAACATTGTACTACTTCTAGTGAAGATGGAAGCTTCCTAAAAAAAAAAAATTATCTTCATATGACAGTAACCAAAATTGTCAACATACCAGTATTAAGTATCTATATACTGAAACTAGTGCCTAGTTACCCATACACTAGTAATGCTCCATTTGTTTATCCATTTAAATTATAAAATTAGCATAATGAGCATCCTTTGGTTATCCTAATATGTATAATAAACATCAAGCCCCATGTAGATGACCAAGACCAAGGAAGCAAGAGTGACATGGATTTCAAGAAGTTCTTTTTAATGCTAGTCTGGGATAAATACAGAGTCTTGTAAGCTGTTAAGAAGAATTTCCCAGCATTAATTGTAATTAATCAAAGTGGGGTCTTTTTGAAGTGCTTTTTCCCAGATTGCTCAGCACCTGGGCTGCATTGCCTTTTTTGAGATAAACTTTCAACTGATTCTCTTCCAGCTTTCCCATCAAATAACCTGTTATCCTCTAGATGTTTGAACTACAGTCCTGTAATTCTTGGCCATGCTGCCTTTGGTTACAGGTAGTTCTTGACTTACAACCAAAATTGGGACCAGAACTTTCATTGCTAAGTGAGGTGGTTGTTAAGTGAGTCGTGCCCAATTTTACAACCTTTTCTGTTGCTGTCATTAAGTGTATCACATGGTCATTAAGCAAATCCAGCTTCCCCCATTGACTTTGCCTGAAAGCCGGCTGGGAAGGTCGCAAGTGGTGATCATGTGACCCTGGGATGCTGCAACTGTCATAAATACATGCTGTTTGCCAAGCGGCTGATATTTGATCACGTGACCTCAGGGATGCTGCGACAGTCGTAAGTGTGAGGACCAGTCCTAAGTCACTTTTTTCAGCACCGTCATAACTTTGAATGGTCACTAAACTAATGGTCATAAGTCAAGGACTACCTGATGAAAACTAACAACCTAAACATCTTGCAGATCCCACGTTGTGTATCTCATACTATTTTCTTAGCAGCAAAGTAGTATTTCCCTACAGTTCAGATTCCACAGAAGACATGAACTGATGTATTAAATACTTCACCCAGTTTATCTTCCAGTTTAATACTTAATGTAAATATAGAATTGCTACTTTTAATTTCTCACCACAATTATTTTAACCAATTTATTTTTTTAGACTCATTCCCTTAACCATCGGCGAGCAGTTCTGGGCCGCAAAAAGCAGTTTGACATCCTTCTAGCTGAACACAAAGCTCGATCCCGGGATAAAGAAGTGACAAAAGACAAGGAACACCCACAATCTATAAGGGAGGTGCATCTGAGCCAACCCATATCGGGGCCAGATGTTCTGGCAGGAACATCCATGAACTCTGGGCAAGAACCTAAAGGGCCATCACCTGCAAAATCTAGACAGCCTAACTCAGTATTTCCTAGGTGAGCACCATCTGGCCTTCAGCCATAAGTCCTTTGTATTATGTTTTGCTGGGCTGCTCAATTCTTTTCCATCTCTTTATTTTTGAGCTGCATTGTTTTATGCCCCTATTAAGAAGTATTTTAATTGATTGTTGTATGCCACCCAGAATCACTTCTTTTGAGATGGGTGGCTATATACATTTGATTAGCAAATAAATACATAAATATTTTTCTAACTGCTACTTAATAGGGGTATAAAATAATGCAGCTGAGAAATGAGTGAAAAATTATCTTGAAGACCTTTGAAACAAATTATGCAGCATGTATTTGCTGAGAAAGTGGAAGATTTCTAGATTTCTCAATTCTGCTATTTTGTACAGAAGGTGTTGCAAAAATTCAGGAACTGTTATTGAGAGCTTAAATTCTGTGAAATGAATTAATTATTGAAGTGGCTCTCATTAGCTTATGCCTACTTTATATGGTTCATAAGAATGTGAACGTTAGAATGTCTCAACCTGGAATAGGAACAGGATAAATGCGTGTTGAAATATACTCTTTTATGACTAGATTTCCTACTGTGGCTCCTAAAAGGTCTAACAGAAACCAACACCTTCTGAAAAAGAATTACGCAAAATTATGTGAAATCAGAACTCAACGGTTTAGTTCCCAACTGTAGATTTCCAAACTTCTGAGCTTCTGGTTAGAATTCCATCAACTGCAATGTGATTTACAGTGATTATGGAATCACAGAATATAGCTAAGTTTCACTATATGTTTCAGTTTTTATAGGAAGTCTTTAACTCAAGTCTTTCTGACTTAAACCTATGTACATACAGTTGAATTCTCTGGATATTTTTTCAGAGATCAATCCTATTGAATACCAAGGAACTTATTGCTAGGTAAGGGTGTACCTATTTGCAAAAGGTTTTCATTCTCGGCATGCTCAGTGGGGAATATATTCCCTTAAAAGACAGACAAGTCACATCTTAAGCTAACGCTGTCAGTATTCTTTTTTTTTTCTGGGAAACCGCCTGTAGAACTTCTGTGCTGAACTGATGTGACCCTATGATGTGTTTATTTAACTGTCAAATTTATACAGCCACCCATTTCACGGACGTAATGTTTTAACCTCTCCTAGATCCTCCTCTACAAATAGCATAAACAGCAGCACTTCTTCAAATCATACCGGGTACGTACAAGAATTGCCTCTACCAGCCATGGGAGGAGAGTTACCCTGCAGATTATCCAGCGATGAAGGAGAAGTAGAAGGATCAGAAGAAGCAGAAAAATTAGACTGCTCCTATTCCGGGCACCATCCTCGGCCTCTTGGGGTATATTTCTTTCTTCTTGTCATCCTATTTGTTGGTGGCATTTAAGGCAGGCTGGATATTAGGGCTATGTCAAGCATTCCAAAGAGGCCCTTTATAAACTGCGTTGGCCCAAAGGAGCACCCCTCCTCAAAGCATTCAAGGAGCTCCATGGTTTGGAAGCCTTGATGTGGCTGCTTCAAAGGCAGCCTCTGGCTGTCTGGGAAGATGTGCAAGTACAGTACAGCTCTTGGCTTTGCTGGTATTCCCAGCAGGTGTGTTGTGCATGTATGATAGGCATGTGCAGACGATTTGGGAAGATCTTTGAAGCAGCAGTGCCAAGTCTTCTGGAGGACACAGATGCTTTAGTGCAGTGTTTTTCAAACTTAGCAACTTTAAGATGGGTGGACTTCAACTCCCAGAATTCCCCAGCCAGCCCATGGGGAGTTGAAGTCTCTTAAAGTTGCCGAGTTTGAAAAAGACTGCTTAGGTGTATCAGCAAGGGAGTGTATTATTTGTACCAAGATCCTTTGCAAAGTACTCTATTCAAATTTTTCACAGCCCTATTGTCTACCTTTTATGAAATAACCTTGTTGCCAAAAGGATGTGCATTATCTATATACTGTTGTGTGTGGACAACACAAAGTTTACTTCAGTTTGCTTAATTGCTCACATAGTAGACAGGCTGTCTTGGAATTCATTTAACACTTTACGAAGCACAGAGCTTCCTGGTCTTAACACCACAGCTCTGCCAGGTGAGCAATTAAGAAACAGGAATGAGAGTTGGCATGACTCATTTTCTTAGTCTTGAATCAGAACACAATAGCTAGCAGTGTTTTGGCCACAAGCCCTGTTGCCATTTTGGTTGTTACCCTAGTAGACTTGTATGTTTCAGGAAGACAGAGATCACATGTAAATAAAAAAACATGAAATAAATGCTTTATTTTATCCATAATGCCTTGGAATCCTCTAGATTTCATAAGCATTGTTGGTATCATTGTCTTCTGAACTCCTTTCCACATTTAATTTAATAGTGTTATATTATTATTAACCATCTGCTCTGCAGTCAACCTGCTGCAAGCCAGCCTGGTTGTCCCTGCTTTTTTCCTCCCACCCCATCAGTTTAGAGTTTTATTACGACCATCTGCTGCCAAATTAGAAGCTATTTCTCTTTTGTTTATATTCTCTTGGATTACCCGAGTCCCCCAAAATCCACAAGCAAATTAGTTAAAGTACTTGCACAATTCTGCAAGCTTAGAGGGCCTTCCCTTTGAACAGTATATTTTATATTTATTTTTTAAAAGTACTGTATATCTACAAACATTTCATTTTTGTAGAATTAGTATATTTGATCCAGCACATCAATATCCCCGGCAGGGGGTCTCTGAGATTAAATCTACCTTCCAGTAGAAGATTCAGTTTAAAGAGTAGAGTGTTGCAGTTCTATAATTCTATACAAGTCTACTTGGAAATAACTGAGTTTGGCACTGAAGAAATATGCCAAGGACCATGGACTTGAATTTAAGTAGCAAAGATACTAGGTTCAGATCTCTGCTCAACTAGAGGGATCATCCTTTTTCTTGGGGCAAATCAGGCTTAAGGTTAAGAGGCAAAACAAATGCATGCCACTATTATTTGTAATGTACAGTAATTGACTATAAACAGCCATGTATTTAAATACTTGTGTTTCCAGCAATAAATGCAAAAATGACCATGACCATGAACACATGAACATGTGGCCATTTCGTTGTTATGGGGAATTTTTGTCCAGTGGCTGTGTTTGTGCCATTCACAACTGACTGTGTTGTTTAGGTACTTTGTCATTAAATTCTTTTTGTTTCTAAACTGGCAAAACTGAGATCTGAAAAACTGTTTCCTCCTAGATTACATTGAGAAAGTCTTGATACTCCAGTCTAAATCATTAGGCCTTCTATCACTTAAAGATGCTTCACATACAAACAGAATTCTAATTTCCTTTGTGAAAAGGATAGCCATTCTTCTTCGCCTTATCTATATTATTACTGGTAGTGTACATAGGTAATTTTTTATTAGCCATAGGAAAGAAAGCACTATAATAGCGACAATAAAGGTTATAAGATCCCCATAACATACAGTTTAGTATAATACTATTACCATTTGTAGATGCAAATAACTGAAATGAAAGTTCTGGATTCCCTTCATGTATTAGTTGAGCAGTTACTATTAGTACACTATTGTAGTGAGCATAATTATTCTTAATTTTTATAAGAATCAAAAATTTTGGAAAATGAAATTCAGACAGAAAAATGTGATAGATAAGGTCACTTCTAAATGGAAGTCCAGTTAAAGGGGGAAGACCATGCTTTTCCTTCCTACAGTAATGTCACTTAGCAAGGCAGTAGTCTAATCAACATTTAGAAAGCCAGGACAAGTTGATGTGATAATTAAAATACTGTTCTGTCTTGTTCCCTTCTCTTTCTTTCCTAGTTCTGTTCATTTGGAAGTCACTTGATGGGAAGAGGATACTATGTATTTGATAGAAGATGGGATCATTTTCGGCTAGCACTAAATTCTATGGTAGAAAAACACTTGAACTCACAAATGTGGAAGTAAGTATATCTATATTGCTTATCATGGCAAAAAATATTAACTTAATAGTGTTCTGTGAAAAAAAATGACACGTCTATCAGGGAAACAAATAATGTGTAAATCTAATGCTAAAGGAGGGACAATAGTAACACTGGTGAATAATTTTAGTAACCACAATGTAGTAACGTATTAGCTACGTTTTGGGGAAGTTTATTTATTTATTTGCTTACATCTTAGGAGAAATACGCTACTCCACTCAGAAAAGATTCTTAGGGGGTTACATAAGATGTAACAATAAGATAGTTAAAAAAAATAAGAAGAAAAACATTAGAAAAAAGTAAAAAAACAGATAAAATCTAAAAATCTAAAGCCTAGCCTATTTTCCCAATTTCTAAATGCAAGTTTAAGTTTGCTCTTAAATATATAAAAATGGATGGTACACATGATAATCAAACCTGACTCTTCGTTATTACGTGGATGCAGTTTTCTTTGCAGCAGTGTAGAAGTGATATACCACTGCTTTCCTCTAGATGTTTGGTTGATATCCTTATCCAATTCTGCTTAGATTCTGAATTCATTTCTGAATACTACAAGGGTTGAATGAAAAGTAATGCCTCCAATTTTATAAGTCACCAGCGGATGGCAGTACTGATGTGCTAAAGCTCTGTCATGTTCTTTAGCATCTGTTCTTTGACTTCAGTTGGCGGGAAGTTACTGTGAGAAAAGGTTGAGCTTCTACTGAAATAGCCTACAGTGAGTACTCGTCAGTGTGCTTTAAGCAACACCCCATGATTGAATTTTTGATTGCTGAAGGAATCTCTCCAATGGAAATTCATTACCGAATGCAGATTGTTTATGGTGATGTCTGTGTTGACATGAATACTGTGTGTCACTGGGCCAAAAAAATGTAAAGATGGTGAACTGGGAAGAACTGATTTGAAGTGGAGAACCTATGGAGAAGTGGTGAACCTGTGACAGCAATTAATAAGTTTTATATGAAAAAGGTTGATGAACTGATTAAGAGGTGGATCACTCAAAGGGAAATTTCTGTCATGCTTGGCATTTCATAGGGAGGCATGGGTCACCTTATTGATATTCTTCAATATCAGAAAGTTTGTGCAAGATGGGTTACTCCAAGTTTGTGCAAGATGGGTTACTCCCATGGTGACAGCACAGGTGAAAGGTTCAAGAGTTGAAATTTGCCAGCAGTTGTCATGCTACAAGAATGAAGGTGAGAAATTTCTTCAAGCATCGTGATAGCCAATGAAACATGGACTCATCGTTACAACCCAGAAATGAAGCATCAGTCCATGAATATCATCACAAACCTTTGCCTGCCAAACCCAGGCTTCAGCAGAAAAACTCATGGTTATAGTTTTTTGGGATGCAGATGGTATTTTTCACATGAAATTCCTTGAACCTGATACCACTATCAACTCAGGTCACTACAAGACAACACTCAAAACTTTGAAACAATTATTAAGCAGAATTTGGAAGTGCAAGAAGGAAATTTTGTTGCAACATCACAACACTAGGCCTCACATCTCAGGAGCCACCCAAAAGGCAACTGCAAAATTGGATTTCACTGTCTTACCCCAACCCTCATACAGCCCACACTTGGCACCATGGGACTTCCAACTTTTCCCAAAATTGAAGGAATGACAAGACCAAAAGTGGAGTTCTTTCATGACAGCTTTAAGAAGCTTGTCCATCATTGGCAGAAGTGTGTAGTGAATGGTGATGATTATGTGGAGAAGTAAATACAGGTAACAAAAGAGCTCATTTCAAGGATTATTTTCCTGTTTCATTTATTAAACTATCCATATTTAAACTAAAGTTATGGAGGGGGAATCATTACTTTTTGTCCAACCCTTATAGGATTCTGATTATTTTTAATAAAAGAAGTTCTGGAGACTAGAATGCTTATTATATTGGATACTGATTGTTCGAGTGTATTATAATAGAGTTCTGTGATAACACTGAAATATTGAAAAGTGTTTATAATAAAGGAGATTGAATGATAAGCTTTAGTAACCTGCACGTCAGTTAGATGGAAGACTGAAGGGGTGGCATGTACATGCCCGTGCTAGCTGCATATGTGCATGTCGGCAGGGCAAATAGAAAAAACTAGGACTCGGATAAATAATGTGATAATTCATCTTCATGCAGCAGGATCAGATGAAACACATCTTTAGAATTTGGATACTGCCAACTCTGCTGGGTTCTTAATTGGGATTCTCAAAGTGAATTTAGAAGCCTACTTTATCTTACTTGGTAGGCCGAAATGTTCAGGCAGGGCAGAACAGGCTAAAAGTTGCACGTGAACCAGTGGCCTGCTCTGTGCTAAACAATCTGGAAGTAAAACCAAAGTTTCTGAAGGATTGGAACTGGAGGATAAAACATTAATTGTGGAATTCTGAATTTGTGTTCCTATTTCTTAATCCTTGTAGGACAACTCTGCTTCATTAGCTAAGGATGTTGGGTGGGGTAGAAAGCAAATGTCTCTGTCCCAAAGTGTGTTTCTTTTTCTTCCATGTTTTAGGAAAATTCCTCCTGCAGTTGATAGTCCTATGCCCTCTCCAGCAGCACATATCAGCACCCCCTTCCCAGCCTCAGTTCTGCAACCTTTCAGTAATCCCAGCTCAGCGTATATCCCCTCTGCGCCCATCAGCTCAAGAATTCCTTCTTCCTACATCATGACTTCAGCCATGTTGTCAAATGCAACGTTTGTGACGACGTCGGATACAAATTCCATAACGTCCCACTCCACCGCTTTCCCTCACGTGGCTGCCAGCTTGAGTATCTTAGACTCGGCATTTAAGACACCGTCTGCTATGTCACCCGTTCCGGCGGTCATTCCTTCCCCGTCTCACAAGCCATCCAAAACAAAAACCAGCAAATCCTCCAAAGTCAGAGATATGTTGTGTCGCAGCGACGAATCTTCTAGTAACAAAAAGAAAAAGCTGCCCTCTTCCTCCTCGTTGTCTTTGCAGACTTCCTCCTCGTCTTCGTTTTCAGGGGCGCACAGGAAGAACTGTGTCTTGAATCCCAGTTCCACCCTGAATTCTTACCAGGCAACATCTTCCTATAACAGTATGTCTGTGCACAATGCAAACAACGGAACAAGCCCACTCAGTGCCAAATCAGAGCCCTCAGGACGGACTTCGCTATCAAGTAGCTCGGTGGACTCGGTGAAACATATGAGCATTGTCGTGAACAGTATTGACCCCTCCAGTTTGTCTGTTCCTTCCCTGGTTCACCATTCGGGGGACCAGTCCCTAGCAGCGCACAATGCAGTGTCTTCTTTGCCCCTTTGTTTTGACAAATCAGAAGGGAAAAAACGTAAGAACTCTAGTCCCAGTAGCAAAGCCTGTAAAATCACTAAAATGCCTGGTATGAATAGTGTTCACAAAAAGAGCACTGCCAATCTTATTTCTACGGTGCCAGATACGCCAAACAGCTCCATCTCTCGGCCGGTGAGTCAATCCTTGGTTTGGTTTTATGAGCCGGTCATCGGGTTTTGCTTTCTCTAAGTTGCCTGGGGCAAAACTAACTAATGGGGTACTTATGCCACATCTTGTACACCCACATTTCTTTTGTGTTGGGTGGACTTATCAGTCTGGTTCATAAATAAATAAATACACAGTTATGCCACTACACTAATGTTCATTCTAGAAGTGCACTTTCAACAGTCAGGTGCAATGTGCTCCTCCAACAAACTTTGTCCTGTTGGCTCCTCAAGGAGTAATGATCTTGAGTATGCCAACTATATACTCATCTGTATGCCATGGACACTTACTACAGTTCATTGATATTTGCACATTAGGAGCATGCAAAATGTACCATTACAGAATGTGCCTTATAGGGCCGTGCAGCACCTTGGGTTCAGGACAAAAAGGTGCTTTGGAGACATTGGTCTGCCACTCCTTAGAACAAACATGTCTTTTCCCAAGACTGCACTGCAGCTGTGAAGAGCAACCCACAGTCCCACCGAAGGATGCAGGTGCTGTGTGGAGTTGTAGACAGGTGCTCTATGAGAGCCCCAACATGTTCTGAAGCACATCTTTGTCTTCAAATCCAAAACATTGTACAGTCCAAATGCCTACTGGTTTTGGAAAGTGACTGGAAGGGCAATCACTCTCCAAACCAGGCTTGTGAACTTCCCAAAGACATCCAGTTGGCGACTAGGATACTGAATATTGGGCTAAATGGGCCTATGGCCTGCTCCAGGAGAACTCTTCTTAATATTGTTCACGTTTTCACCTCAGAATGGTCCCTTTTGAAATTTCCAGAAATTCCAGAAAACTCAGAATGGTCCATTTCCGGATTGAAACATTCTGTGACGTTTTTCATATCCTAGGATATGTTGGAAATAAAATGTCCCTTAATGTTTCTGAGAATTTTTTTTTTAAAAAGACAAGAATAGTATGTTCCAATGAAATGTAGAATCTACTGGAAGTAAAGTATGGTCTTTTTTTTTTATAACTTGCAGATTGGAAAAAACAGTGGTGTAGCTTTGTCCCAGTCCAGCCCTTCAAGTACATCAAATCCAATGCACAACAAACAAGTGAGTTCTGGGCTTTTTAAAAATTATATTTAGTCAGTAATGTGCATCACTTAATTGCTGTATTACTGTCAACCAATCTGGCTTCTCCATTACTTTTCTTATCATTCATTCATTCATTTAAAAGTTTTGTATGGCCGCCCATCTTAGAGCACAACTCTGAGCAGCTCACCAGAAAACCAGAAAACTGAAAAGCCGGCACCTCAGTCATCCTCCCAGGATGCCCCAACAACCATCCACAGGCTCCCATCGCTGCCCCAGTGCCTGGATGAAGAGCCAGCTCTTGATGGCCTTCCAAGGCTGGGGGAGTGCTGCTGGATTGCTAGGGGGAGAGTGTTCCATAAGGTAGGGGCAGCCACAGAAAAGACATGTTTCCTAAATCCCACTTGAAGGCAATATTTCAGGAAAGGGACCTGGAGCATGCCTACCCTAGCCAATCTAGTGGGATGGGCAGATACCCTCAGGGAAAGGCAGTCCCACAAATAACCTGGAACCGTGCCATGTAAGGCTTTGAAGATAATAACCAGCACCTTGAATAGAAATGTAAACTTAATTGAAATTCACTCTGCATGCCAACTGCTGCGTTCAGAAGCTAGTTTGTTTTATCTGTGATCGGTTCATAAGTAATTATTTGGTCACCTCTTGATGATTCATCACATAAGTTATTTATAAAAACTATTTTTGTATAACATTACAAAGGATCCTGAAGTGGTAACATTAAAAACATCAAAGGAACTGCTGCTGCCCAAATATACATTAGCCCTGCCAGAGTTCTCAAAGAGAGTTCCCCGCTCCCCTCTTAACTGGGGATGAACCCTATTAGATTCAATGGCCCTTAAATATATACAGGATTGCTCTGCTAGGATGCAGCCATATTGTATATGCATTATCAGGGAATAACATAATGGTGTACAAAAGCAAAACTTTTCAAATTTGGAAAGCTTTGCACATCATTTAAAAAAAGCCCATTCTACAAACTAGAATTTGCTTGATCAGAAGGTCGGCGGTTCAAAACCGCGCGGCGGGGTGAGCTCCCGTTGTTAATCCCAGCTCCTGCTCACCTAGCAGTTCGAAAACATGCAAATGTGAGTAGATCAATAGGTACCGCTTTGGCGGGAAGGTAATGGCATTCCGTGAGTCATGCTGGCCACATGACCCGGAAGTGTCCTATGGACAACGCCGGCTCTAAGGCTTAGAAACGGAGATGAGCACCGCCCCCTAGAGTCGGACACGACTGGACTTTACGTCAAGGGAAACCTTTACCTTTACCTTTAAGCAAGTATAGGGTTGTGTAGTATTAAAGTTTGCCTTTTTTTAATGTACAGAAACAGAAAATTCATGGTTTAGCTCAGTGTTTCTCAACCTTGGCAACTTTAAGCTGTCTGGACTCCCAACTCCCAGAATTCCCTAGCCAGCATGGCTGGCTGGGGAATTCTGGGAGTTGAAGTCCAGACAGCTTAAAGTTGCCAAGGTTGAGAAACACTGGTTTAGTTTGTAAGGTAAAACAGCAGTGGAGCCATGAGGATTCTGTGGCTCTCCAAAATATTGCTGAACTACAATTCCCAGCCACTGTGGCAGTAGTGTGAGGGATGATGGCAGTTAGAATTTTGAGTGTTAAGATTAATTTTAAATTTTAAAGGTTTTGTAAAAAAAAAATCATGAGGTGAAAACAATGTTTTCAAATGTTTATTTTTGTGTAGCTGATTTTGAGTATATAATGCAGAGAGTTGAATGCATTGCTGATTTTTATCACAGCTCTTTAAGGCAGGCTTTCCCAATCTGATAGACTTTGGATACGTTGGAATGCAACTCCCATAATCCTGCTAGAAAAGCCTGCAACCAACACCTCTGGAGGGCATCTGAGTGAGGCTGTTTGCATTAAAGTAGTTAGGGATATATCTTTGCAGAATAGGAAACTATGGCCATTAGATGAGGTTTATAGTCCAGGGTTTAAACATCATCTGGAGAATCTCAGTTTTCCATTTTGGTCACAGAAGCTGAGTGAAAAGTGATTCTAAATGAGTACACCAGGTATTTTTGTATAGGTGCTGTTCTATTTCACAAATAACCCTTGTTCAAATATTCTTTATTCCCATGATAGAGTCCAAGTATAATAAAATACCTTTCCAAACAAACCCACCTCCTTCCCAATTTGTACAAATTCCCAGATGTGTATTTAACCATGCATTTTTGGAAGGATGAGGCTTATGTACTTTTTCAACTTTTGGACCAAATCATTTATTGCAACAATTAAGTACAGTATTCTTTAAAAGCCCTAAGTCATTTTATGGAACAATTAAAATATGCTGGCTCTGTCACAAGGCTATACGTTCTACACCAACTTTCCAGCAACTGTTAGAAGTGTTGAATAATTGCAACTCATCCAGTCTTCCACTTACCTGGAATCTGGTTTCAGTGTAAAATCTGCCTTTCACACACTTGAGCAACCTGTGATGAGCCACAACTGCAAAGGAATGTCCTTTCCCCAGATGATGTATTTTGGGTCAGTTCTTTTTCTGAGTGCCCAGAAATAAAAATGATGGTATTTATGTCTGATTATTTAGCCTATGTGCAGCACAATTTAAAATGACCTGCCAGTCATCAAGGTAAGTTATATCCATCATGGGAACATCTGTTATTATGTTTGTTAAACGCTAACTCATCACAGTATTTTATTTATAAAACTGTTTGGGAATACAATTTTTCAAACAACAAAGTGGGTGTGAACTTATCATTTCCTAAAGAAAAACAGAATTGAAACTTGCTTAGAAGCATACATCTTTAGACTGCTGAATTCTGTTTCTTTTTTAAAAAATATTTGTTATAGTCCCATTTGCAACTTAAGATGAACTGTTTATTTTCTCTTTCAGAAGACATTAAATCGGACTGGTAGGATAAGGACTCTTCCGTAACAAGGAAAGCAACCCTCTTTATATTTTTGCAGCCTACTCCAGGAGAGCTTCTTGGTTTCTGTGTCCTGCAGATTTTTCGTAATTTTGTGTTAAAATCTTATTTGAAATCTACATAAAATTGTAGTAATGGTTTACTTTAATTTCTTACACGTATTGGCCTCTGAGCTGTGCAATCAGGCTTGATTTTAATTAATGCCTTTGGAAGAAAATTGCGCATTTTCTCCTTTTTGTTTGTTGCATCAACGGTAACAGTGGACATTTCAAAATAATGCCATTTGTGATTAAAATAGATTCAACAAGCCCATTATTTTAAATTTACAGTAACTTCTGTATTAATTATTGTCCTCGGGATTAAATAAAAATGTTTAGTGCATTTCACAGCAGTATAAAACTGTTGGGGGAGCACAGCCTACCTGTCAATTTTGCTGACTTCTGGCCATAGTGTCAGTGTTCCAGATCCTTTCAACACACTGAAGGGTTTATGCATCTTGCTCCTACCAATATTAACAGGAATGCTGTGTGACCATTTCCTCATACCTAGATGGAGGGGCCCAAGAAATCCATACAATTGCTGTCCTTCGTAAAACATTATTCTAAAAGACAGAAGTTGGGCGTACTGAATTTGCATCAGTAGAATTGCACTGACAATGTTTTACAGGAATTACTGATTTTTTTTAAATGAAAGATTTTGTAATCAGGAAACCAGTAAGGTACTGCAAAATTACTACAAAGGAATTAACTTTTATTTCTACAGAATTAAAAGTGCACTTATATGCAGGTTTATTTACATCTTGGGGGAAAATGAAAATGAATGCAAATAGATGATTAGCTTCTTTTCTTTTAAAGTAAAGGCTTACGGCAGATTTTAAAACATATGAAATGTTTAACAACTGTAAACAAGGCTAGGCCTCTTGGGGGAAATTAGAAAATATTCTCAAAATAATTTTTATAATATTATTCTAATTTATGTTTTCTTATACTTGGGAAGTGACAAGTGTAGTTTCATGAACAGTATGAAACTAAGAAAATTTAAGCAATGGTTGTATTTTTCATGTATTTTGAGTTATGTTTTATTGTACATTCAGATTGAAAAAAATTATGTACATATCTTTATTTTTGCACAATTTTTGTCTTCAGTTGTAGGAACAGAGCCTTGTTTTTTAAAAACTAATTTATTTTGTGTTGTATAGCTGCAGGAGTTATCAAATTTCAGTAGCAAAACAACGCTCCAATTATTGAACTGCTGTTCTATATTTTGAGAAAAACCTGATGATGATTATGAGTTTCAGTGGCTGCTGAAGGAGCAATTTAATAATGTTAAGACTTCCTTAGCTTAACATGCATCTATTTTGTAGGAAGCTGGACATTTGAGTGTGTTTTTGGAATAATGCTTATATAGCTCTTCATTTTCAGTGACTTAGGTCTTGCAGCATTTTGGAAACCTAAGTATCAAATAGAGCCCTCCACATTATTGTCCCCTCACATTAAAAAAATCATTTATGTATACTAAAATGGTATATATAATGAAATGCAATTTAAAAATGGAAATGGACTAGACCAGCCTGTATTGTAGTGTAGCATTTGTTAAATAGTTTTTTTTTTTCCTCTCCAACCATCTGCCCTTCTACACACCCCACTTGTCAGAAGACTTTGTGATTTGTTTCCAGCAATAGAGGCACAGAAGCTTTGGTTGTTACACATACGCAATGCATAGGCCCGTCAGCCATATTAAAAAAAGAAAAAAGCAACTTGGATAACTTGTATGCCTTCTTTTGTATCGATGTTAACAATTGTACATAGTGCTGATCAACCTTTGTAGAGAATAGTTTATACAGCATATTCTATTATTGCTGATTCTCAGTGAACTCTTGTTTAAAAGAAGAAAAGAAATTTTTCTATCTACACCTTCTATTTTGTTATGCTGTTTTACCCATGGCACTTTAAGAAAACTTTGGGTTTTACATAGCTGGTCGGTCATGGGAAATAAAAAACTGTTGCACAGAAGTGAAATTTGCACCTCCTCGATTGTGCTTTCCTACTACAGATTTTAGAATCCTTTTTGAGAAGACTTTTGAAGATAGTACATCCAATCATTCTAAAAAAAAATTGCCATATGTGTACAGTCGATTTCTTTTCTACGGACCCATATTTTGTAACACTATTTTCCTTCTTCTGCACCTTTTATGTATTAGCAGTATCAGAGAGAACCCATTCCATGCTTGTGATAATTGTATGTGTTGAAAGTAGATGTAAATAGTAAAATTTATGACTTACAATTTTGGAAAAAAAGAACAAACGTGTATCTGACTGATACTGCCATGGTTCAGCACCAGGCCTGGAGATATTCTCTAGTGGGCGATTGTATTTCTTTTGTTATTTGTTATTCGTTTGTTTTGCTTTATTATAATTATTATAATTATTATTATTATTATTTGTAACATGGCTTTGTAAATAAAATAATTTATATGTTTCTAAGAAAAACGTATGCAATGCTTCATTGCTTTTTAAAAGAAAAGAGCCAGGGTTATCTGGGAAAGATTGTAAGCCCTGATGTGACTCCGTAAAAGATTTTACTAGGGTCTACTCTGAAACAGAAATCCACTTTCTTCCCAAAAGAAGAAAGCATAGCTCTGTTTTACTGCTGGTCAATACAAAGGCTCTGGCCCACAACGTTCCACCCCAGCGCATATTCCACCCCATGTAGTTGGCACCATCAAAAACAGAAAAAGCCCCAAACAACCTCAATTACGCACAAAAGCCCCAGTGAAAAGGATTTAATGACTCAATATTTGTCTCACGCTACAATCTTACTGACAACCTTTACAAAAGAAAGGCCTTTGATCTTCAAGGAGAAGACAGAGGTGAATATTTTCCGGTCATTTCAGAGCCATGTGACAATGATAGATTTCACTAGGAGCTCTGAAAAAGCCTGGCCGCCTTAAATCAACACAAACTGAGTTAATTGGCAAGCATTATGTACCATGCCCCATAAGGATATTTTAACAAAGCCATAATGGCTGGATTCACCACACTGCACTAAAGCAGAACCACATTAAAAAAATCTGGACTTAGCAAAATTAATCCAGTGGGAAATTAACCAACATTTTCCTTCTGTCTGTGGACAGAGAAGCAAGCAACAGAGCTATAAAATAAACTCACTGCTGCAGCAGGTATTTCTACCACTTTGTTTTCATCTTGTAAACAAGTGGAGGAACTTCCATGCTTCTACTTCAGGGGTGTGACTATTGCCAATAAGGCCCCCAAACGCCATACCAGCCATTCCTTTAAAATATGCAATACATCAGATTCAAAGGGAAAACATGCTTTGGAGCATGCAGAGGTACCAATCTTGAACTCCTTAAAGGAGACACACTGAAGGGTAACTAATTTTCGGATGTTGCACACTGGTGGCATTTTCACACTCATTGTTCTGAAGCATCTTTCTGCCTTGAAAGCCAAAGTATTATATTGCCCTATTAACCAGCCACCACAAAGCTGTCTAGGAGATCTGCTGAAGAGTGGGGCTGCCAAACATTGGAGAAGGTACACTGAATAAGTATTTACCAACTATTATGCAGAGGTTTACTAGGTCATGGAACGTGGTCACTGAGACAGACTTCTGATCCTCTCCAGTAACCTAATCCTATATGGATTATGCTTCTGGTTTAGCATCCTGTATGAACTGCATCTAATCTGGTTTAACATTATCTACAAACCAAACCATTATGACTTGTTCAAATGTTTTTTTTTTAAACAAAAACCTTTGCTAGCAATCTTTCAGGGGTTTCCAGCTTTCCTGGAAATACATGGAATCTGGGGTGTTCATGAATAGCCTGTGTTGTATCTCTGGGCTAATAAATTTAGGATAGTAACATGCCCTGAGACTAATAGCCTCGGGGCATGTTATTATTTACTTAAATGTCCAAATAGTCTACTTAAATGTTTAAACAATCTCCAGCTAATAAAGGAGTCTCAAACTTGTGGCCCACAGGAAACCCAAGTATTTTCTGTAGCTTGCAACAATATTGAGGAAAAGTTAAGCCTGTGAGGCTTGGGGCTCTTAGCTGGTAGGGACCAGGAAGGCCTTTTTGTACCAAGAGAGGTGAAAGCAAACTAGATGGACTGGCTGACTATGGAACCTTTTTTAAGCTGAGAAGGCGGCTCCTTGGGTCTGGATGATTGGAGTCCCCATCAGTGTTTTAATCTGATGGCCATTTTATGGTTTTAGTTGCTTTTTAAAGTACTGTGCTGCTTTTTGGTAGGGGGAGCATACTTGTAGATGATTTTTTGTACACTGTCCAGAGTCACTTTGTTGAGTTAGGTGGCCATATACATACATACATACCTAAGAAATGGTCCCACACCCTGGCAGAGCAGGCTAAAGCACATAACAGAGATGCAGGCCCTTCACAGGCATCGAACCCTGTTTCTTGTTTCTTCTCAGCCTAGGCCAGTGCTTCTCAGCCTCGGCAACTTGAAGATGTGTGGACTTCAACTCCCAGAATTCCCCAGGAGTTGAAGTCCACACATCTTCAAGTTGCCCGGTTGAGAAACATTGGCCTAAGGGAGGCTCCATGGTTCTTGGCAAGATTGGCAAGCCACTGCCTTTCTTCCAAGTTACTCTTCTGCTGTCTGCGAGACTGCTTTCTGTAGTTCTGGGCCATTAGCAAGCTGACACCCTCCTTCACTCTCCTGTATTGTCTCTATCAGTTGCACTGGTCACTTTGCTTCCACCTCACTTGTTTCACCCACTAAAATGGTCTTTTTCTTTTATTAAACCTTATCAAGATTTCAAGATAAAAGCTAACCAGAAGTGAAAAAAGTAAAGAAAACAAAATGGAAAGCAGAGCGAGGTCAACAGTGAAGAAAAAGAAAAGAAAAAAATACAGAAAAAGAATGACTTCCCACTTCCTTTGCTACAGATGTAAGTATACAAGCCCACTTACATAAAAACCAACTATTGGTTCCTTGCTTAAGGAAGCACACTGCTGCATCAGCTGCCAACATGAAATGGCAAAAAAGTAGCTATTTCAGCTGTTTTTTTTAAATAAATAAATGCAGATTTCATGGCATACCATAACACCAATCTTCATCGTCTTAATTCCTGACTCAGCAGACTTTTTAAGGCAGGGTTCCTCAACCTTGGCAACTCTAAGCTGTGCAAAGCTGGCTGGGGAATTCTGGGAGTTGAAGTCCGCACAGCTTAGAATTGCCAAGGTTGAGGAACCCTGTTTTAAGGGATGAAAAAGTTTCCACGCTGAGGCATTCGGCCAAATAAACCCGAGGAACCTTTAATAACTAGGAATTCAGGAGAACCGCTACAAATCTTGCAGTCAGCCAACCGTGCAAAGCCACCCACTGCGCCGCGCGCGGTTACTCTTCCCCGGGGCACGTGCGACTGCTTCTGCCCAGGCACCACGCCCATCCAGCCACCGTAGACATTCGTCATCACTCCTTCCAGACTACGTCACAGCCTAAAGCCCAGCGGAGCGCCAGATGAGAAAACTGATTGGCCAAGCGCCTCGCAATCTCGCGTCACGTGAGCCGCCTTTCAAGGGATGGCGCAGGGCGCGTTCTCTTCCGTCGCCTAGCAACGGCGATGGACCGAGAAACGGAGGGTCGTGAGTACCTGGCGCAGCACAAAATCCCGGAACTTTTGTACAGCCTGACTGCGTTGCTTCTCTTCCACCGGCCAGGTGAGAGGCTTGCTTGGAGACTGCATTTTCATGCCGCGAAAGACGAGCGATTTTACCGTACACGGAGTATAAACCTAAAAAATGGGGGTTGGGATTGTTTCTCATAAAAAAGGGCTGGATAGCAGAATACCATGAAAATAAAAAAAAATAGTCCACACATCCTAAAGTTGAAAAGGTATAAAAAAGGATAGTTTTTTGCATGGCCTCGTTGGTGGCATTCATTGCCCGAGATGACCTGTAAATGATTCACGCATTAGGCTAAACCAGGGTTTTTCAACCTTTTCCATGTTAGCATGTGTGGAGTTCAACTCCCAGAATTCATGCTGGCTAGGGAATTCTGGGAGCTGAAGTACACCATCTTGAAAGTTGATAAGGTTGAAAAACACTGGGCTAAACCATATCATTTCTTTGGTTATGGCTTTCCGTCTTATGCGACTGCACTTGTGTGGTTTGAAAGCTATGGCTTATAGTGTGTTGTGCACTCAGCAAATTAGTTTGCTTAACAGTCCTTTACAACTTGAATCAGGTTTTTGTCACTAAGCTTCCCCAACATGGTAAGGTGAAATGTGGTTCATGGTGATGTAAACCTAACCATGTGGTTTATTTGTACAACATGGGTATATTATAGTCTGTGAACACAGATCATATGTAGTCTTCCTCCAGTGCCCAACAAGTGGGTTGGATGAGAATTATCGGGGTTACAGTTGAATACCTCTGGAAAACACCAAGGCTGGAAGACGCCGGAGTAGGGTAGTAACAGTATAGTTTTGTGTGTAAGCTTGTCACCACCATTTCAAATCATATAGAATGATGCTGTTTGGTTGTAATTAGAGGACATACGGATAGTCTCAGCCAAATCAGATACATCTTAACTGATTTCATTTTCCTCAGCCCAATCCCCTTCTGATGTCTACTGCCAACTGCAGACAGTGGTTATGAAATCCAGTGTAGGGGGCTGGAGAGACTAAATTCAAAGCCCATATTCAACCATACTGAATCACTCACTGCTATCAGTCCCACCTATTTTACAAAGTTGTTGTTGGAATAAAACTAAAAAAGTTCTACATACACTTAGAGAACTCCCCCAAAAGGAAGACAAGAGCTAAATTTAACATTAAAAAAATGGGACAGAAATTTTCTTAGTGCTCCCCAAGGGACAGTAACAATACAATCCTAGACATCTGTCTATTGTGAAGTCCTGAATTGAGTGGTGCTTACTCCCAACTCCTTGGATAGAGAACTACAATCTAAGAATTGGATTCTTACTAGATGTTAAGTACAAGTGGACATAATTGATGTACATTACAGGCAAGAAAAGTATGCAAAAACAATTACTTGAGTGATGATCTAATATAGTTTAAGAAACTAATATAGGTAGTCCTTGCTTGACATCCACTCATTCAGCTGCCTTTTGAAGTTATGACTGTGCTGAACGAGGGTTATTTACAATGGGTCCTTGTAGTTGTGGCCATCGCAGCATCCCCGTGGTCACATGATTGCGATTCAGGCGCTCAGCTTGCAATTATGGTGTCACATGATGACCTTTTGCAAGCTTCGCAAGCAAAGTCAATTGGGAAGCCATTGCAAATGGCAATCATGTGACTGCAGGATGCTGTGACTGCTCAGGATTTGACTAACGATGACAACTGGGACCGCCAGAACTGCCATCGTAAGTCAGCGCAGCCATGTGACATTGCACCTTACAACCGCATCGCTTAGCAATGGAGTTGCTGGTCCCAATTACCATCAGTAAGCGAGGACTACCTGTACTTCTGAATAAAGGTATGTTTCTGATTGCTGTTACCCTTCCTTTGACATATAGCTCAAGTTGGAGCTATTACTGGGACAGAGGGGCATGGATAGGGAGAGGCACAGGTGGTCCTTGGTTAACAACCACTCATTCAGCAACCAAGAATGAGTGATACTTATGACCAGTCCTCAATGTTCCAGCTGTTGCAGCACCCCCATAGGCACGATTGCAATTTGGACGCTTGGCAACTGGCTTGCACTTATGAGAGTTGCAGTGTCCTGCAGTCATGTGATTGGCACTTGTGACCTTCCCTGCCAGCTTCCCACAAGCAAAGTCAATGGGGAAGCCCACAAAAAAGGTCACAAGTCACTCCCGTAAGTTGTTCCCACCATTATTTTCTCTTGAAGAGCCCGTTACGGAGTACGAGATCCCAGGGATCTCCTATTCTGTAGCACGTGCCTGCCCACAGCAACACGCTACCCACGCTCCTTAGCACCTACGTGCCTGTTGGGCCGTACTTGTGCAGTGCCACAGCACCCCCTCCCTCATCTGGCTGCATTTGCACAGCACTGCAACACCCCCTCACCTGCCTGCACTCCTCCTGCACTCACCTGCCCACCGGCCTGCTTGCAAGCCACCCGGAACGTGGGACTTCCTGCTGGCTTTCCCACTGACCTTTCTGATTGGAAGCTGGGAGGAAGTCTCAAGTCACAGTCACATGAGGTTCTCGCTTAACGACAGCAACCGGGGACTGCCAGGATTGCCATGACTAAGCGACGCGGTCATGTGATGCCGCGCTTTACAATCGCATCGCTTAGTGATGAAAATTTCGGTCCCAATTACCATCGTTAAGCGAGGACTACCTGTACAAGGAGACAGAAAGCACTGCATTACAAGTAGTAGTTCATATGTAATTAGTAGAATCCAAGCTATT
The DNA here is from genome assembly GCF_035149785.1 of Candoia aspera. NCBI lineage: Eukaryota > Metazoa > Chordata > Lepidosauria > Squamata > Candoiidae > Candoia > Candoia aspera. The sequence goes on from NC_086159.1 coordinate 68,752,931, forward strand.
ATATACAGTACTATTTTGCTCACAATTACTGTTCTAAACACTAATATCATTGCATATAAGGAGTTATATTGCTTGTTAAGAATGAGTTGCCTTCTAACTCTACTCTTAATTACCAAACTAAACAAACCTATCAAGTAGCCATGTTTGTACCTGATAAAAACAGACCTGTCATGTTCCATTGGTCCTTTCTTCCACTACCTTTCTTCTACAAAATGGTGATGTCAGAGAAAACAAACAAACAAAAACTTCCTCTAATTCTTTAGGTACTTTCAGGCAAAGCTTTTGCATTGTCCTGCCTCGAGTCATAGTTTCACAGGGAGACCAGATCATGACATTCAATCTTTTCCCTTTATCCCACCCCCCATTAAGAACCGCACTCTCTCTTTTAGAATGGTTGTGTAAGAACTAGCAGTTCGGTCTAAAAGCACTTTTAAAATCCTTTATGCATGCTATACGGTTCCAGACCTTATGTGCTGCCATTGCTTATCTGTCATCCACCCCCCCACCCATCCATCCATCCAATTTATATAGCTGCCCATCTCACATTTGTGACTCTGGACAGCTTACAATTAAAACATAAACAGTACCAAAAAATGAAAAAAATAAATAAAACAGCCATACAAACAATGCAAACAACAACAAAAAAAGATTAAAAGCCATACAATACAGTCACCAGGACAGCACAGACATTCAAGAAGAGTACAGCCATTTTATGGGCTCCACGCCACTCTCTGATCCTGAGGCCAGATGGCAAAGCCAGGTCTTCAGGCCCTTCAGGAAGGCCAGCACAAGTGGGGCCAGCCTGACCTTGAGGGGAATGATGTTCCATAGGGTCGATGCAGCAGGTGCAGCAGCAGCAAAGGCCCTCCTCCTTGGTCCCTTCAGATGACCTTCTCTAGTAGATGGACCCCACAACAAGCCTCTTCTACTGGACCTGATGGGATGGGTAGATACTACTGGGGAGAGGCATTTCCTTAAATAACCTGGCCCCATGCTATATAGGGCTTTATGGGTTATTACCAGCACCTTGAATTGGACCCAGAAGCAAATTAGTAGCCAATGCATCTTGCGGAGCGGGGATGTAACATGCTCAGATTTAAGTGCACACATAACTGCCCATGCTGCTGCATTTTGCACCAACTGAAGCTTCCAAATACTCTTCAAGGGCAGCCCCATGTAGAGCTCATTACATATGGGAGGTGACCAGGGCATGAGTGACTGAGCATAGAGCCTCCTGATCCAAGAATGGATGCAGCTGGCAGACAACTTGAAGCTGTGCAAAGGCCCTCCTAGCCATGACTGCCACCTGCTCTTCAAGCAGAAGTTGAGAGTCCAGAAGCCCAGATTGTGCACCAGGTCTATCTGGGGAAGTGCAACGCCATCCAGAACCAAAGATGCTAAATTCCTAGATCCAGGTGGCCCCCCAAACCCTAAGCCACTCAGTCTTGCCAGGTTTGAGCTGAAGCCTGTTCTTCCCCACCCAAAATCCTACAGCCTCCAGAAACTGAGATAGGACGTTGGCAGCATTGCTTACTTCACCAAAGGCGGAAATATATAGCTGGGAATCATCAGCATACTGATGATACTTCACTCCATGGCTATGGATGACCTTACCCAGCAGCTTCAAGTAGGTGTTAAATAGGAGCAGAGAGAGTACTGAACCCTGCAGCACCCCACAGTTTAGGGGCTGAGGGCAGGACCTCTTGCCCCTGATCAACACTGACTAAAACTGGCCACTGAGGAAGGAAGAGAACCAGCTCAATACAGTGCTGCCTGCTTCCAACTCCTGCAGCCAGTCCAGGAGGATACCATGGTCAATGGTATTGAAAACAGCTGAGAGGTCAAGAAGAACAAGGATGGACACACTACCACCAACCCACTCTCACCAGAGATCATCAGAAACCGCAACCAATGCTGTCTCAGTCACATACCCAGGCCTGAAACCTGACTGAAAGGGGTCCAGATAATCTGCTTCATTCAGGATCCTCTGAAGCTGTTGCATGACCACCTTCTCAACAATCTTCCCTAAAAAGGGAAGATTGGATACTAGATTGTCCAGAATGGTTGAGTCCAGTGATGGCTTCCTAAGGAGAGGGCAGACCAAGTTCTCTTTAAGGGATGTTGGCATTATTCCCTCTCTCAAAGAAGAATTTACCACCGCTGAAACCCAACGTCACCTCCCTGGAAGCTGTTATGCTGCAAGCAAATAACTTTCTTGTACAAATAAGGGAAAATTGTAGCAACCTCTCTTTCAGATCCTCTCTTCTACAGCTGCTGTACTTTGTATTACTGTCTTCTTGGAAGTGCAAAAATACAAGGTTGAAAGAGATCAAGAAGCTTTTGGCACACAAGCAGATATCAAAGCACTGAGGAACCACACTGGTCATGGTAGTTTGCTGTTGAACATTACAATATCTTATTTAAATTCTATCTGACTTCTCTTGAGATTTTATTAATTTGTTAGTATGAAAAGATGCTACAGATCATTCTCATTTTCGCTATCATCGTAAGAGCCAAATATGGCTCTTACGATGTCAGCAACATGCTGTGTAACTGAAAAATTTTGATACCATCATTTGCTTTTTTCCTTTTCCTTTCCCAGAGTTTTTCCCCTTTTTTGCCTAGTCTTCCATATGTTTACTTACAATTTTTAAATTACAAACCCAAGGGTTAGGCCAACATTACAGAACATTAAACACTTTAATCCTAACAGTATCTGTCAAATAATTTTAATGAAAAAGAATGTTTAGCTTAGAAATGCTTAACGATATGGTTTAAAGTGGGTAACAACATGACCAATCTTTTGCTTTTCAGAAAGTCCAAGAGAGTTTTTGATAAAGACATTGGAAAAAGTAAAGTTTGCAAAATTGACTAATGTGGATTATCCCAATCTTATGGATGAGTCAAACTTGGATGCAATGTTTGAAATGCTAGATGTTGCAGGCCAAGGCTACATAAATGTAACACAATACAAAGGAGGTTGGTGTTTCTTCGTATTTTATGAAATTTTATCTTCATCTTTTTATTTCTGCCTTGACAAGAAGTTAAGATACATTAAACAAAATCTCAAAAATAGTATCAATTGTCAAATAAATGTAATGATAGTTTAAATTCTTTAAATTTGTACTATATAATGTTTAAAAGTCATAATTTCTTCTGCTTATTTAGAATGTACATTCAAAATCCAGTTGATTTGTTTGTAAATACCTGGGCAGCTTGGCTAGCAAGGTGCACTTTACATAGCATCACAATTTATGATGCATCTTCCAGTAAACAAACAGGGAAGGGTCATCTAGGAAAATATGAACTTCCTTCTCAGGGGATTTTAGATTGCAACCACGGTGCACTGTAAAACGGCCTAGGCTGTCACCATTTCCTGGGTGAGAAAGCAAAAATTTAGCAGAAACACTGGAGATCAGCAGGATGAGAATAGAGTCATCTCTATTCCATCCTGAGACTTTTACCTGGGATTATTTCATGCAATTGATAAGGATAGGCAAAAAAAAAAAAAAGGGGGGGACAATGTAAGGAATAGAAAAGAACAAACCAAGGTCCTTGTGAGTGAGGCATATTTTCAAGCCAGCTTAACTTTCCTTGTTATGATCCTGACAGAATTTAAGTATGTTTTTCCTTGTGCCAGGAATGGCAAATGATGTAAAAAAAGGTCCTTTGTGGTAGCAGAAAGCTGAGGATAATTCTACAGAAATACTTTGTAGCCGCTTTACATAATTATCTGTTTTTAATGTATTCAATGCAATTTTAATTTTTCTGCCATTTAGTAATATATTACAACAACAGCTGTATATATAGAGATTATTAAAAGCTGGACCTACATGGAAAAACATAAGCTAAATCAGTCCTTTACATTTTCTATCTGCCCCTATCTGTTTGCTGTATAAATAAGCAATGTGTGAACTGTGTAGTTCTGTACATATTTAGGTATAAGATCTGTCTAATTCATGATCAGTTTCTATTGACTTTTCTATTTATAGTTGCAAACAAGGAAGGGCCCTTACTCAAATAAATGTAGTGATTTCTGTAATCAAATTTAGAGGCTTCCTTCTGAGTAGATATGCATGGGGTTATATGAAGTGTGGCGTGTACTGCAACAGTGCATTCAGAAAAAAACTATTTTCTCTCTTACGTTTTAGCACTTGAATCTTTGGGATTGAGTACTCAGGATATAATTTATGAAGAAAATGCACTAATTACATTAGATACCTTCAAGGGAAATGTGTAAGTTGAACCAGGATGTTACATTGTATGTGAAATTGCAGACATACAGTACATACACTGCATATGCCACTAAATCCAACAACATATCCTGACTTGTCCCATTCAGGTCCCTTTTGTACCTGATTCTGACTCCAGCAATCAAACTGAGAATCTTTGGACATGCACGTGTGTCTAAAATCCATTGTTCCTCAGAAGATTACCTGCTGATAAAGCTATAAATTTAGGTACAGAAGGTCAAAAGTAAGATATCAAAGTAAGGTATCAAATTGTTCTTCCCCTCAATTTTTCAAACAAGCTGCCCTATAATTATTAAAATATTACTAGACTTTTCCTGATACTGTTTTTAGACACAAGACCGCTAAAGTGAGGTACATATTATTTCAGTGATTTAAGTTCTTGCAATAAATGAAATTAGTAAACTTTAGAACAGGATGGACCATCTGTGACCTTCAAACACTTTTATCAGTGATTGCCAAAAATTACTAGCATTGCATTCTGCCATTTTGAGGCAAGAAACATACAAAAGCTAATATATAAACACTCTTTTAAAAAATCAAAGGAACTCCCCAAAACTCTCCCCCAAACCAAGGAAAAATAGATAATCCTGTTCTGTTTACATCACATTTGCTTCCATTCTTATCTGCACCTCCATAAAATGTTAAAAGATTCCCACCAGTGCTCAAAATGTTACCAGTCATTGCTTTATCGAGCGTTTATGTCTCTGTGATACATGAAAAGTGAACTTTGACTCAAATAATGGATATTATAATAAAAAGTCAACAAAAATTCAAGGCAATTTTAAGCATTAACATAAAAACATGTGTAATATACACATGTGGAAATTGTACATTTGCATGCTTACTGCAGATATACTATTCACCCCTTAACTAGACTGCTGTGATAGGGAAGATGCGATTGTTTATATGTTGTTTATATGTTATATATCTTTGTTTCTCCCACAGGATGACAAAATTTGCTGAACTGTGGGAAGCATTTTAATCGTGGATATTCTCATCTGAAATATTTTTTACTTTCTGAAAAAACTAGCAATTCCATTTAGATATAATGGCCTTCACGTGTACTAACTGTACCATCATTGAAGCAGATATAAAATCTCTCCTTTTCCTGTATTTCAAAATCTTCAAAACTGTTATAATACTGAATTTGCTAAATAAACACTAGGAGTATTAGCCAACACTAAGCTTTTCTCAGTCCTTTTATTTTGGTGAGACAGATTAAACGGCTATTTTAGTTCTAACCCTTTTCATCAGAGAAAATAATGATACTCATTATGATTAGCTTACCCATTGCTACAAGATTATGAGGAGGCAATAACTTTCTAATCAAAACAAGGAAACTAATCACATTTTTCTCCTTGTTTATAGACTACATTTAAAAATCTGCACATCTGAAAATTTCTGCAGAGCCTGTATCCTATCTGTATTAGAAATATGCTAACATCAGGGGCCCAAATAAGTAAAATTTGCCACTGACTGGCATAAAGGTTGTTCATCCCTTTTCTACTTTTTGTCATCACCATGGTTATTTTATTTAAAAAGGTAGAGTGATTCTGCTCCTCTTCCCCCCATGTAATACCTTCCAGATCACCATTTTGGTAACACAAAGCTTCAGAGTCGTTGTGGGAAGACACTCTAATCAGGCTAAGCAGGATTAATCTGAGCATCACAGGAGGCAATCAGGTGAAACTGGTCATCTCCTCTCAGAAATTTTTAAAATAATTCAGTTTGTTCCTCTAAGATTATTATTTCTGTAATATGGAGTATATGTTAGAATATATTCTCTATTTAATTTCACTTGATCACCACAGTCAAGTGAGAAAATGAAAGGTGCCACACTGGCATAGACAGTAACTTACAAATGAATATAACAGCCAATGCACCAACCAGACTTTATCAAATTACAATTGTTTCTTTGAAACTGTGATATACAGCTGCTTAGTTTTCAGGGGGGTGGGGGTTAATGTATGTTTTCTTTCAAAGGCAATATACTGAACATCACATGAGAACACAAGGAAGTCTGGGTTAGAATGTATTGGCAATTAGTGTCTCTCCATTCTATTACCTTGTTTATTTGCCAGTATTAGGCCAATTTGTCCTCAGATTAAGAAGAATCTCAACATCCTTTGGAGCTAACTTATAAATTCCAAGTTCATTTAATGCTGCCACTGCAGTGGGTTGATTTGAATTAAAGGTGATTCCAGTTCTGGTTTCAGTGGCTGACTGTAGCACGTCCTTCAATAGCAGGGCTGAACCAATATTTAAGTTCAGTACAATACAAGCCTCCTTGATGCTAGACAAGAAAACAAAAACATTCCAGTTCTAAATTTGGGTAAGTTCCAAAGAGCAAGACAACCACAACTCCCTCATCCAAGACAACTTTAGGCTTCTTTCTCACACAGAAGCTTTCCACGCCACATGGCAAAAATCTAACTTGATTCTGAGAACTTTTAAAAATTGATATAGTTTCTTCTGAAAAAAGAAACCAAACCACCCACTGAATAGAATGCATATGCACTGCAAAGTTTGCAGAAAATCCTCTTTTTGTGCTTTCAAAAATACATTACTTTTAAATCATTATTGAGGAATGCATACTCTCAGAAGTAAAGCATGGTGGAGTTCTTTCTGTGCTCTCTTGATCTAAGCAGAGCTAGAACTGAGAGAATCGTCTCCCATTCAGGAAGAATGTCCCTGAGTCTGTGAGTGAGTCTGTTTCACATAACCCTGACCTCCTCATCCTCTTATATGTTACATTCTCCCAGTTGATCCATAAATGAATGGTTGCAGGGGCTTGGACAGGAATGTAAATGGAAGGGGAATGAGGAAAATCTGCTTAAAACATTTTCATGACATAGAAAAAAGAGGGAGGGGCATAACACCTGGTTAATCCCTCTCTCAAAAAACTAAAAAGAAAACTTTGATTCCCATATTCGACTTCTGAAATAAACAAGAACTTGAGACGTGCAATACTCACTGCTTGAAATAATTCTCTGGCCGTTTGCAGTAATGTGAAAACAAAGGGAAAAGATTCCGAGTCATATCAAACTGGAGCTGTGCTGCTCCTCCTTCATTGAAGTGATTGGCTAGAATGACCTAAACATATGGCACATAGATAAAAGGTAAGCAGTATTTAAAATGACTAGCATATTTTTTGCTAATGCACCAGCAATACGCTAGAGTCACTTACATCCTGATAGATGAACAAGTCCACGTTCCCTGCAAGCATTTGCCAGAAGATTTTGAACAAGGAATAGCAAAGCTGCTGCTCTAGCTGGAGGAGCCGGTCGCTCAAGGCTAGGAGCAACGGGCAGGCGGTGCTTGATAAGGACATCACTGCCTGTTCAGCCTGGGAAGGCAAGGAGAGCCACCTGGACGAAACACATGAAACCTCAGTCGGTCAATCCATGGCTTCCCTTGTTGCCCGTTCAATGAAAAGTACTTGAATAGTACATCTAAGAAAGCATCAGTTCAGTCCTCAGAGCTGTGTTTCTCAACCTTAGCAACTTTAAGATGTGTGGACTTCAACTCCCAGAATCCCCTGGCCAGTTGCTGGCTGGGGAATTCTGGGAGTTGAAGTCCACACATCGTAGAGTTGCTAAGGTTGAAAAACGAGCAAGGGCAGGCAACTCATCATAAAAGGGCAGGTAGATGCCACCAACTCACTCCCCATTGTGTGCTTTGACTATCCCTTTTGCATCCCCTCAACATCAGGGTTCACAGCCCTCTGTCACTGCCCAGCAACTGCACTAGCTAACAGCTGGACTACGTAACCACTGCCTTGGGGGCACACAGCCAATGAAGCGGTGAAGGAGAGAGAGGCTTACTTTCTTCCCTGCTTCAGTGGCCTTACCGACTATTTAAACCCCAAGGGAGCAGTGGTTTTTTCAGCTCTATGTATTGCACTTAAAACATTTGCGTCACTCTGAACAGCCTGCCTTCTAGAGGTTAGGAGGGCCCCTTCCCTGCTAATATGCTGGAACACAATGAAGAAAGTGATTTTCAATGAATTTTGGGGGCTGAGGGTGCTGCTTAATTGGAGGCAACTGCTGGGGTGGTACCAATTTACTTTGGCTGCATGATGTAAAGTATCTTTGTTTTTTTATATATGTTTTTATTGGTTTGAGATACAAGCTGCCTGGAATCTTTAGAGTACGCAATACACTCTAATTCATGGCGCAATCAATCAATTGGGAGGGCTTGAACATAGCGGTGCTTTTTTTTTCCCAGCAAAGGTGACAGTCTGATTTTGCACTTCTTTGCCAGGAAGAAAAAAAAAACAGTTTTCCTCCCAGTAACAACTATTGTGTGAGCAGTGAATGTGGAGTGTTGCATGCGGGTAATGGGCAGGTGCGAGAAAAAGCATCTTAATGTACTCATGTATATCTTACAAAACCAAATGATTTGCTTCAAACAAAAGCGGAATGACAGTGGACTTCTAAATAAAATGTCTACAGCCGTGTGTCATATTCCACTTGAGGACCAAAACAGCTCTTAAAATCAATGTTACAGAATGTTTGGTGTTCCAGCCTAGTAAAAATACTGAAGTCAATTCAGCATGATCATTTCTAAATTAAGGGATTACCCCAGTCACTTGCCTTTGTATTCAGATTCATTCAGCACCCGCTCATTTTTGAGCTGATCTCTTCTTGTTTTGCCACAGACACTTCCTAGTTACCTGACTCCCACTGCATTCAGCTTAACTTTTATTTCTCCTGACATCTACAAGTCTCACTTCCGTGTAACAAGGTAAGCAGAGGCACATTCATACTTAGCCATTTCCACTTCTTTCAACAGTCGTTCCTTGCAAAGGACCACACACTATCATCTTTTTGCCAGGATATGCACATCTTAGAATTTTCCATTCATTTTTCCTACTTTTAATAAACATTCTACCAGTGTATATGAAGTTTTGGTAATGCATTGATTGAATCGCAAAAAAAAAATAATATACAAAGAGAGAGTGAATGGGTTGAGAGGAAGGGGAAACTGAGAAAGTTTGGACAAATGGATGAGACCCTCAAAAAGAGAGAGGTTCTTGAAATCCGTTGAGAATAATTTAAGGGGAAATTTAAAAGAACTTCCCCTGGCTCAGCTGCCTCCTCAATGCGCTGCCATCTTTTGCAGCTATTTTATAACCGTATCCTTTCCAAAACTCGTGAAGGGGACAACTACTTCCCTTTTATTCAGAATTCTGTTAACAGCAACATTTACAATTCATCAGATATACTTTGCTGGACTAGGCTTTGTAAAATCCGTCAGATAGAAAAGGAGAGGGGAAATAAAGAGGCATTTCTTTTGTTTTTCTCTCCCACCTGCAAAACTCCATATTAAAGCTTTTGATTAGAAGAAGCAAAGCTTTACCTTTCCTTTTTATATATCTTGGCAACATCTTTGACCTCCCTGAAGACATGATCTACTTGGCGAGTCAGCATGTCATGCTTTAGTCGTTCCAGGAGGTTAATCATTTCATCAAACACCGAGCTTTCCATAGAAGCCAGCTGTCCTAACTGTAGCTTATTTAGAGCACTGCTCTCGGCATACATTTCCAGAGCAGCCTGCTGGAGCTGCAAAAAAAACTGCACAGACAAATAACATTGGGGGGAGAAGTATTACCACTAGTCTTCTGAGAATAAGGATCTTAAGTTGGTGGCACAGCATATGCTGCTTTGTATTCAGGAGCTCTGACATCTCCAGATTAGTAAAAGGAGCAAATAGCAGGGTACGAAAAGTCTCAAGAGAGTCTCTAATGTGTGGATAAGGAAGAGGGAACCTCCTTCCAGCTGAGGTCCACAAGTCTTTACTAACCACATGCCAGCAGTAGATAGAGCTACAGCCATTCCACATCCTAGATCAGTGTTTCTCAACCTTGGCAACTTTAAGATGTGTGGACTTCAACTCCCAGAACTCCCCAGCCGGCCTTGCTGGCAGGGGAATTCTGGGAGTTGAAGTCCACATTTTTAAAATTGCCAAGGTTGAGAAACACTGTTCTAGATTATTGATTGATTGATGCCACTTATGTGCTGCTCCATTTCCTGGAGACTGAGTGGCTTCGAGGATTAATACTATTATCTCCCACGTGGTTCTTAACTATTAAGAATCTTGAAAGAGTATGGGAGGGGGAGAATTAACTTTATGAGTAATTGGCTATGTGTCTCATGACAAACTGAATCACAGATTAGCCAGCCATATTTCAGCTTGACCATGTTCAGAGTATCAACCACACCCAGAAAACTGGTTAATGGAGGGCATTATTCAAAGAGCTTGTGACTCGGAAGATCATAATCAACCCATATCTGTTACATACAAACTCCTTACCCCACTCCATCTGGACTCTGCTTTCCTCACCAGCCCACCAAGAGAAACGCTTCATCTATTGCACAGATCAGATACAAACTAAAGGGCTGCCTTTCAAAAGTATGAGAAGCATTCTGCCAGGGCACAGGGTAAAACACTTCTGCTTCCTATATGAAATCAGAGAGATGCTGTCACAGCACTCTGTCTCTTTTTACTGATCAATGCATACAACCAGCAGACTCCTCTCATTGGGGGGTAAATATTAAGCTAAATAAATGAACCTGAGGTAAAGCAGTTTCCTGCACTGTGTGTTTATTCCCATGAATATGAAAAGCATACTGGGAAGAAACATACTTAGCTTTGCATCATAAAAATGCTTAAATTTATTTGAACAACCCACAAATGGCTACTTTTCATCACATGTTACTTACAACATTGTCAGCCCAGTCTGCTAGGACTGTTGCTATGTAGTTGACAGCATTGAGGATTGCACAGTATCGGAAAGCTAGAGGTGTTCTGGTTTCTTCCTTCATGACTTGAGTGAGTCGTATTCTAAAGTCATCCACCAACTCTTTTTGCAGTTCAAGGAACCGCAGTTTTCTAGCTGCTGTAGGAAGATGCTTGTACCTGTCTATGTAGAAAATGGCAAAACACTGGCATTTGGCATACGTAAAAGTTCAGGTAATATCAACTGTCTAACAAAGATCTATCTTCACAGATACTTTCACAAGCTCATTTTCCTTGATCCTATTTAACTAAGAGGCATGGCCCACAAAACACATCTTTGTGTTTCTGCAGGATTTACACTGCTAGGTCTACATTCACCGCGTTGTACTGTCTGAGATGGAGTAATAGAATAATGGCAGAGAATCTTTTGTTTAGCAGATATATTTCAGCTCCTAGAGCAGTGCTTCTCAACCTTGGCAACTTTAAGATGTGCGGATTTCAACTCCGAGAATTCTCCAGCCAGCATGCTGGGGAATGTGTGGAGCATGCTGGAGGATGTGGGGACAAGATATGTGGACTTCAACTCCCAGAATTCTCCAGCCAGCATGCTGCTGGAGAATTCTCAGAGTTGAAGTCCACACATCTTAAAGTTGACAAGGTTGAGAAACCCTGTCCTAGAAAATGGACCATCTAAGCTGTGTGTGGGTGAGGGTGAAGGCGGGCAAAGCTACAGCCTTCTCTCTATTTCTGGGACACACTTTCTGTCAGGAAGGACCTACCAGCCTTTGTATAGATAATGGATGGTGGTGGTAGGATTGATAAACGGAAGGCAAAGAAACAAAGAAAGAAAAGGGGGAGGAGAAGGAGGAGAAGTTAGTAAGGACATCAGGAAGAACTTCTATGCTGAACAAGGTGTCTTTGGTACCTCCATGTGGCAACAGAAACAGCAAGTTATCAAGAACTGTGGGTCTAAAAGAGGAAAGGCTGGACAGATGAGAATATATCAAGGTTGGGAATTCCCCACTTCTATTTTAGAACTTTACAGCCTAACAGTGACCCCCTGCTTAACAGAACAGGCACATTAACCTAACAACACATGGGGTTGGGCTCAGAGGACATTGCTTGTTAACCCTCTTGAAATCCATTTCCATGTGTTATTCCTTTGACTGCTAACGTGTAGTTGATTCTCTTGTAAAATATATGTCACCATTCCTGAATTAACAAACAACCGGAGCAAAATGCCAGGCATGTTGTAATTACCGGTGATAACCAGAAGCAGAGTCATAAAAGTTTCAGCACAGTCTGGGACTTTCATTTCATCTACATCAGTGATATCTTTGTACTGTGATACCCAAGCAGCATCGGACGAAAGCATGGAGTCCATCTTCTGAAGAGCAACTGCCAGGTACACACAATGATGAAACTAAATGCTTAAATACTTTTCATTTGCCTTGGTATTCAAAAGATGCAAATGTTATTTTCAAAAGTAAAGTTAAAAAAGAACACATGGTATAAAAAAAATCACACCAAATATGGCAGATTAAGATATTATTCAGCTAAAATTTATGTTGCAGTCTTGCTAATGACCATAAATACCAATATGAAATAGCATATCTGCCAATGGCTTCTTGGAATCAAACTGCTTTTCTTATACTGGCTAATAAAATTCTCCACACAAATACTATCATAAAGATTGCTATAATCACCCTTATATACATGCTAGCTGTAATTAAAATTCTTAATACAGGTAGTCTTCACTTACTGACCACAATTGGAACCGGCAGCTCTGTCACTAAGCAACACAGTTGTAAACTGAAACGTCACATGACTGCACCAGACTTACATCAATTCTGCTGCGGTCATTAAGTGAATCACCACAGGTCATTAAACAAGAAATCACGTGACTGCAACTTGCAACTTCCTGCTGGCTTCCCCATTGATTTTGCTTGTCGGAAGCCAGTTGTGAAGGTTGCAAATGGCGATCATGTGACCACGGGATGCTGCAACCGTCATAAATGCACACCGGTTGAGAAGTGCCCAAACTGTGGTCGTGTGACCACGGGGACACTGTGATGGTCGCAAGTTTGAGGACTGGTCATTAAATCTACCTTTTCAGTGCCTTCATAACTTCGGTCGCTGAATGAGGCAATTGGTGAGGACTACCTGTACCCCTGTGTACCAAATATTTGCTCCAGTTTCCCCACAGATTTCATTATTCCAATTACATTCTAGAAAGTGCCGTCTCTAGTTCTTTCACTATCCTCACTCTGAAAAATAGGTGCCCATGATAAGCTTAGTGGAGGAAGTGTGCAATCATTCATTCTGCAGCAGGTTCCTTTTTCCATTTCTCTGGGTCCTCTGGGGACACAGGGAACAAGAGAAGCAGCTCACAGAACGTTATCAAGCCTGAGCTACGAAGGAAGAGGCAGCACATCCAGTCCGATCGCTAGCTGTACGCTCTTGCAATTACCCTCTTTTTCAGGGGGAATTTACCTTGCAATAGACAGGTTTCACCACCCTCAGGTCTGGCAGCGCAACTGCTCTCTAAACACAGCACTCTGCCAGAGCTAGCTTCAATAGCTACAGACTCAGCCATAATCAATGGATTTTTAACTCTGAATTCTAATGGGAGTGGGATAGTCAAAACATAGCACAGAAAAACCTGAGTCTTCTGAGCTATAATCCACACCTAGAAGCCATCAGTTAGATGCCGTGATAAGGAAGTTGAATCCTTCAGGAGACATTAGGACTTTTCTACACGCCTCTCATTCACAAATGCAAAAAACAGCAAAATAAGTGGCCTGGTGGGAAATGCAGCACCAGCTTTTTTATCCCAAATGCAAACCCTATGAAGCGTAACTTTACAGTATTTGATCCCACCAGCTGTTTACACTCAAGGTAGCCAGTGTCCGAGAAACAAAGGTTAGGATTGTTTTAATCCAAGTAAATGACTCCATCGCATCTTACATTTTCTTTCTGCAGTTAACCACCTCTGAAAGTAGGTTTCTTCGGATAAAATGTGCATACAGCTGGGGAAACTGCTGAGATATCCATGGACTCCGTGCAGCTCTCTTTCAAAGAGAAGCATCTCGTCCACCAGGTGACAGAAGAGGTTGTCATCATACAACAAGCAAGGAATGTCGGCATCCAGCTTCTCCAGGATTAGCATCACCAAAGCGCGGGAAAACTCTAACTTTAAGAGGCAAAGAGATCAATTAAAACCTACAGATAAAAGTATGCTACACTTAATAGCATAATGGCTGTCAAGCCCTAAGAAAAAGAGAGGTGTTTACCCTCGCATTCACAGGAGTGCCTGCTTTATCCAGTATGGGTTGAACTTTGTCTTCAAGAAATGACACATGATTTCCAATCCACATGAGTACTTGGGTAAGGTACCACTCAGGCTTTTGAAGAAAAAGTCATACAAAATCAGAGAAAAACAAGCTGTGCACTGCTAGGTCAAAGATATCACGCTGTCAGCAACCTCATGCCCTACCTGACCAAGTATGCACACCTTATGTTTGCACCTGACAATACCTGTAGTCCTCACTTAGTGACCACAATTGGGACCAGCAACTCCATTGTTAAGCGCTGCAGTCACTAAACAGAACACCACGTGGCCACAATGGGCTTACGGCCTCACTTCCCGTTCAGTCATAAAATGAAACGTTATGTGACCACAACTTAGGATTTTAATTCTGCCTTCTCTGCGCTTGTAAACTAGTTGCAAAGCACACAATGGCGATCACGTGACCACAGGATGCTGCAACGGTCGTAAATGTGAGGATTGATGGCAAAGGGTTATTTTACACCATTGTAACTCAGGACTGTTGCTAAATGGGGCAGTCAGTAAGCGAGGACTACCTGCAAGCCAGAATCCTAAAGATGTGGCCTTATCAGGAATGGGCAAGTCTGTCTGCTCATGCTACATGATGGCTTCAGCTGCCAGCAAAAATAGCTAAAGAAACCTAGATTGCTCTACCTCTAGTTTCAAGTTCCCTGGCTTCTTCCTGTCTGAACAAGCAGGAGTCTAAGCCAGAATTTGGTCTAAGCTAAAAACTCTTAAGAGGTAAACAAGCCAGAGATCCCATTTAAACAGAATACTAAACAAACAGGTATCTGTCCAGATTTGGTAGGTCTCTACAGCCGGCAGCAGCAGTGTCTGAGGGGTGGGTGGGTCACAACTAGTCACAACCATCTTGAGAAGGGGTGGGGCTTTGACTGCATGGTTTTGACTGTCATCCTGACATTTATAACCCCCTCCATGCACATTCTTGGCTGGCAGGAAGAACCAGCAGGGAACAAGGAGCATGAAGCACTGCATACTTGTGCTACTGGCAACACAGCAGCAAGTTCCCTTCTTACTGAATATTAGGGAGATGCTGACTGCATATTTTCCAATTTAGTTCTGTAAACTCAGGGTACTTTTAAGAGAAAACTGAACATTTGGGTTCATTCCATCCACCCTCCTGAGCTGCAACCTTTATTAAGCACTACTTTAAAAGATAACTTCTAAGAAGAGGGTTTGTACCTCAACGCCATACCTTGCTCAGGACATTGGTTTGCCTGTTCCCCGTGAAATGGTATTTGAATCTTTTCTGAAGGGGAGTCAGCATGATCTGCATCGGTAATATAATAGGTGGAGTTGGGGGAAGAAGATACTTTTCTGGAAGCTGCTTTGGTTTGGTTAACAGTTCATCTCTGAGATTTTTTGTGTGTTAAAGTTCAATATGGTAGGGATGCATATAAGGGCTTACAGACATGGGATGGAATCAAAGAGTCCACAAAATGAGCAAGATGCATTTCATTTCACATAAGGAAAGAAAAACCCTCTTCCCATACCACACAGAACAATAAAACAAAAATTAAACACTATTTTTATTTGCCTGAGCAATAAGCCGGCTTACTCCTGATGTAAAGCCTTTGTTGACATGATGTGACACGGGAGGTCACCACTGTAAGAGCACACTATGTTTATAATCTGTTTATAAGAAACATTTGTTTCATCATATAATTCAATGAAAGGTGTGTTTTTAACCTATACAGCTTACGACAACTTGTATGAATAATCTAAGGACACAAACAGAAATTTTGGGTTCCCCTGACATGAAGGAAAAGGGCAAGCTTTGGGGAACCACAAGACCACCCAGCTACCAGCTAGTCTAAAGCTTACTAGTCACCTCAATAACATTCGTACCACTCTGCTTTAAGTCAGAAGGACCTGCCACTACTCCGATGCCTGGAAACAGCAACAGATACTGGGCCCAGATTTTGCTCTTCCTCTGAACCCCAGTGGTTAATTTCCATTGGCTCTGCTGTGCAGCAGAACTGCCTAGGCCTTCCCGCTGCTTGCAAGGCCAGGGCACCCTCTCTTGTGCTTCCAGAGGTGACAACACTGAGACACCCAAATCAAAGGGAGGCCTATCTCCAGGATGCAGTGGCATACCAGGGTTCAAGAGGAACACCTTGTGGGACACAACACAACTCAACATAGGGGTTGCTACTTGTGGGCTCCTGTCTGTGTTCTGAAGCCTGTTAGTGCTGGAAGGAACTTAGAGGAATAAAAAGGGCCAGTTGCCAAACAACTGCATTCCATTTTTAAGTTTTGTACTTAGCTAGATACCTCACAGAGATGTGTGAATAAGGGTGCACATACACACACTGTGCATGCGTGGATATGCATGTATGAATGCATATATGGGTGCATGCATATACATCTGGGTGGACATGTATATCTGGGTATGTGGGTGCATATGTTTATGTGTATCTATATCTGTAGGTGTATATGTATCTCTGCAGAAATGGCAGCTGAAGGGGAGAGAGAACGTGTGTTAACTTGCAGACATTAACGGCGGGGGGGGTGCACAATGCTTCTGCTCTTTCTATGAAGAAATTCAGCTGTTATTTTCTGCAGTTGAAGGCAGAGGAACATCTTAAGCTGGGCTTTGGGTGGGATGGGGATGGAGGGGGATATCCATGACTCCATTACATATCTCGGGATATCCTCCCAGAGTCACTGGTTTGAGATGGGCGGCTATATAAATTGAATGAATGAATGAATGACTCTACGTTCCATAAAGCAGTGTTTCTCAACCTTGGCAACTTTATGATGTGTGGACTTCATTTCCCAGAATTCCCCAGCCAGCCATGCTGGCTGGGGAATTCTGGGAAATGAAGTCCACATATGTTGGCTGTGGAATTCTAGGAACTGAAGTCCACACATCATAAAGTTGCTAAGGTTGAGAAACACTGCCATAAAGTATTATAATGTAATTCTGCACTTAAGCAAATGCTAGCCAGATACTTTTTTCAAAAGGTAACTTAAACAAAAAAAGGATACGATGTCTGCAGTTTTAGGAGTTGAGAAAACAGGGTTTCAAAGTTACTGTATATTTCTATGGCATTAGCTGAGGAGGTAGCCAGGCCCAAAGCTTGGGACTGTGCTGGTCCAATAAATGGCCAATGCAGCTGAGTCAGCACCTCTTCAAAATCACTGCAAGAAGATGAGCACATCATATCACCATGACTCAGGAATCCAATGCAAGTATAAGGTAATTGCTTTACATTTCCTACCTTGACAATTTATTTTTCAGGATCTTGTGCCAGAATTGAACAGTAGATCTTACAAAAGTTAAAAGGTGTGAGCAGGATGACTCTTGAAGCCTGATATCTAATTCAGCCATGGATGCCAGAGTAGTAGCAGCCTCTGGTACATTGTTAGTCATTAGATACTGCTGGATGTTGTCACTAGCAAAACAAAGAGAAGAACATTGGACAAATGAGCAGAGATTATACAGTGTATAATATTGCCGAAAGTTACAATAATCAAATGACACCAAAGTAGAATACCTGTGCAAAAAATTAAATTGGCCAACTACTGTTTCCACATGGAGGTCAAACAAATTATCATAAAACTACCTTTAAAATCATGTCAAGATCCCTAATACCAGAGCCACAGAAAGGTTAACACTATATACTACATATATAAATCAAAGGAACTCAAGTATATATTCACATATTCATATAAAATGGATAAATTATTTTCATAGTTCTGTTCCCCCCCACATATATTATTACTTCTGAGCCGGAAACTTACCACTATTTAAAAACACACAAGATCAGTTTATTTAAAATAAATATGTTTGCAAATGGATAAATCTCCAGCTAAAATAATCTAAATCCTAGAAAAACCAGAGACAGCTATAAACAAAGTTTTGCAACGAACATAGATACAAAAGGATTCATTTAGCTTCTCTGCAATATCCTTATCCTCTTTTACTATTATTTTAATTCCTATCTTTCTACAGCTTGTGAATAGCTGTTTCAGAATTTTTAATTGCTGTTAACAACTAAACTCATATTTCAGAAGAAATGAGCAATACACTCATCATGGTTTTTTTTCCTATTGTCTGGTTATCTATTTTCTGCAGAATTCTGTTCTTTTAGATAAAACTTCTATTTTCTGAAGGATTTACTCCCATTGGCATTGCTAACTAATAAAATTGTATTTTATTGAACACTTCTGTTTGCTTGTTCACTTGCAGTATACGTTCTGTTTTTCCATTAATACATAGAGGGGAACTTTGAGTACACTACTGTGGCCACCATCTTGACCGTTTTGACCATACCCTAAGACATCCATGAATATGTAAAATCCCAAGGATCTTGGAGATATTTGCATCCTCCTTTGACACTTTCTTATTACTCTTTTCATTTTTGAGAATGTTCTCTTTTGAAGGAAGGTATGACTGTGCTGTCCTCGACAATCTTCCCATCACACATAAATCATATTTGATGGTACTGAGAAATGTACATTTCAGATCTAACTCATATATTTATGCTAGCTTTATTCTGAAGCATAATCCTGATTGGGAAATGACATTTGCAGATAGGACTCAGAGGACACAGTTTCCATCTGGAGTTCTGAACACAGGAGTCCCTTAAAAAAAGTCAACGAAATAGCTGTTGAGGAAGATAAAGGAAGCTGGATTTTTTAAAAAAGGATTTAATGCATGCCTCTTTATATAAGTATTCCATGACTTTAAGCCTTCCATTACACTGAAATTACATAAAACTAGAAACATTCTTTACCTTAACTCTTCTATTTGTGAAATCTGTTTTAAATAAGCAAGATGCCTTTCAACTTCTTTTATTTGACTTATCAAAGCACCAAATTCCTCCATCCATGGGCTGGACATCAACAAGTAGTTATTAATTGAATCGCACAAAATTCTCTCATTCTCTAGAAGCTGATAGAGAGATTTCTTAGAATCCTCTGCATTCTGCAAGGCCTTCTGAATTCTTTTGGGAACTTCTGATGAAACTGTTAGTACCTATATAAATATGAGAGCAGCAGGCTGTTATACTTCCTGAACCATGTCCATTAAGTAATTCAAAACATTAAAATTGCAATATACTACTACTCTTAAAAAAAAATATCACAGATCTGTGGAGACCTGAGGCACAAACCACAACAAATGTGTTCAAAATGGTCTGAATAAAAAACAAATGGGAAGGGATAGTTTAATACATGAACTGACAACTCCAGTGTTACCCATCATATCCAGTGAGATAGACGTAATATTGTTCCAAGTGCCAAATGTGTCATACATACAGTCCAACATGTGTTGTTTTAAAAAGAGCCTTACCAGTTATGAATGGTTAAAATCACACACGTTGGCCCCACATGCCTGGATTTTCTGCATATGTGAAATGTTATTTCCAATATATGAACAAATGCCAAACCTTGGGGAATGCTGCTCAGCATTACTTCTAGAGTCAAAATAGCTGGAAACCTAGAAAGTGGGCTGCTTTCCCTTAAGGTATTTAAACATGCCTTCCCGAGATAAATGGAACTCACCTGTTCTTCTAATTTTATTTTGTTTTTTGACAGCTGTTTGATCAGATCACCAAGCTTGCTTAATGAGTCATAATCATTTCCAACCTTCCTTTCTACAAATTCAGACACATAGAATGGGATGTCGCAGCTCTCTGGGTCTTTAGGAATTCTTTTGTTTCCATTATTACGGTCTTCCACTTTAGCATTACCTGTAGTACTAATTTAACAAGTTTGTTATTAGGTTCATAGGCCAAGCAATTGTGAAATTTTTGCAAACACCAAATCAATTTGCAAAAAGACATTATTAAGAGCTCAGTAAAAGTATTAAATATCAACAGAAGATGCAAACTCCATCATATATCACAATGCATGCTGGGAAGCCTCTATATACTAAAGGTTGTTTTTTTACAAGAAGTTATCATCCTCACAGCAAAGAATTCCACAATATCTTCTATATTGAAAACATACCCTGCTTGGAATACTGCCCACTTCAATGGGGAAAATAGTGCAATGTCATAAAAATGGGCTCTGCTCCTAGTAATGAGAGAATGATGCATTCACACTAACAGCTAAAATCAAGGTTAACAAGAAGAATTTTAACATGATGGGAATCTGCCTTCCCACCTGACCTCCTGCAGTTCCCTGAGCAATTGGTGGGACTGGATTTGCCAAGGTTCTGCCCATTCTGCTGATGAAAGGACGCTGATGGAACTCAGCACCTAAAACAGAGTATTTACTCAGAAGAAAGCATAGCCAGGATTGAAGAAGTATCCAGCTGGAGGTTGTTTCTTGTTTATCATATTCTGGGAGGGAATTAAACATAGTTTTTACATAGGAGTGCATATGTGGCATTTTCCGAGCTACTGGTCTGTTGTGTTGCTAGAACTCCCCTTCCATTAGGATACCACCAATAACCACGCCAGAGTTCTTCTCTGCAGGTACTCACCAGAACATGTGAGCTTCTGCAGGGCGTTCTGCTTCTTCCCCTACCTTCTCCTCTCGGTCAGGTGCCTGCTGAGAAAGGAGCATATGAGAGTCAGTTTGGATTGCCCCAGCTTTCAAGAGCAACTAAAGTAGGGTATTTTTTTTTCAACCAAAGCCTCCAAATGTGTGATCACCTTCCAGAATTCCAAACAGAATAGTATTAGC
This sequence comes from Candoia aspera, assembly GCF_035149785.1. Taxonomy (NCBI): domain Eukaryota; kingdom Metazoa; phylum Chordata; class Lepidosauria; order Squamata; family Candoiidae; genus Candoia; species Candoia aspera. The sequence goes on from NC_086159.1 coordinate 68,773,913, forward strand.
TGGGAATTAAGGAAGCTGCAATCCACTATGTCTGGAACAATATAGTTCCAGGCATCCTCTTTTGCTTTCTTATAATGTCCACACATCACGTTTGCCTTAAGGAAGCAGACTGGGAAACATTTAATAGAAACAGATCAATTGCATCTCTTGACATTTGGTTTCTGACCAATGATCAGGATGCATTCTCTACTGACTTTCCAGGATATTTCATTCTTCAGGTAAACAAAGAAGAACTGTTGGCATACCTGGAAAATATCTCATCCATCTTTTAAAAATATCCATTTGTTTTTCAGCTATCCTGCACTTATCAAGTCAAAGAAAACCAAATATCTTTTAAACAATTATACAATAAAGTGGTATGCTGTACTATAAAAACAAGGTTAAAATTATAAGAATATAGTTATTCAATAATATCATGAAGACTGAATTCTATGCAATATGGAAATCAGCACTCCATAAAGTTATCATCTTGTGCCAGAACAAAAAGCAGATGAAAATGCTGGGTGTTTCCATAAAAGAGAGCCTTCACATTCTCTGATATCATACAAAACTGGCAGCAATTCTGTATCTGTCCAATTTTTAAAAGATCTAACAGGTGTAAATATGTGAATCTTCTCTATCTTAGCATACTGGATCTAACCTGTACTGTTTTTACTTCTCTGAAATCTCTGAACTATTTATCTGATAGCTCTCTAAACACCTCGCATTCAAGGTAACCAATGAATGGTAGCCTTAAAACAAGATGCCCTGAACACAGATGAGGCAACATACAGTATATGAAATTCAACTTTCAAAAGTACCAGCAGTGTATATGGAATTATCTCAAGGTGGAGATTTACAGTTACTTTCTAACAGCTAGAAAATAATACAGAAAAACACTAGAAGGAAAAAAGATCACTTGCCTCAGTAGACATCGACGATGCAGCACTTTTAATCCCTGATTGTGCCATTTCCAATTCAGCAAACAACGAAAAGAGGATGTTCTGCAGCAAACGATTTTGTTTTGGATGAATTAAAAAAAAACAGCTTAGTAATATTACTAAACTGTCAAATATCAAATGTTATATACAACAGACTGTTTTGGAATAATCAGAACATTGATACAGAATTTAGAGGAAGCTTCTATTTAGATTTGACCACTTATACCAAGATGCATGGAAGCAAATGCCTGTGTTTATATCTCTGCTTATTTTTATTCAGTCTGTTAGGACTTTATTGCTAGCTTCACTTGGTAAAGATGAGCAGGGAATGGATAGGATTAACTGAAGCAAAGGTATATAACCATCAGAACACATAATGGCACCTTGGAACTATTGCCTGGCTCCTCTCAGTGTCTTCCCAATATTTTATTTTGTATTGTTTGTATTGCCCAAATCAGCCATGGAGAACAACTCTTAGCCACATAGCAGGTGAAGTCTCTAATCCATATGTTCTTGGTTCTTTTATCCTCTCATCCATTCTTTTTTTCTTGGGCTTTCAAACTGCACATAATTCTTCCACTTGTCTAAAGAGTCATGTTCCTGAATGGTAAGTCTTTGCTTTAATCTAGAAATAATGATAATTATCCATAAATATTAAGTTCTTAGATATTATTCAATGTGAAACTGTTCTGCTTAGGCAAAAATGTGTATCATAGCACACATTACAACATACAAAAATAACCACTCAATACACTCAAGGCACATTCAATAAATACACTCAAGGCACAACTAAAAATACACTCAAGGCACAGTTCAACTACATGAATTACAAGTGAAAGCACAATCTCTGATAAATTACAAGGACTGGATAATGGCATTTCATCAGTAGTTTCATGTACCAAGGAGGTACAGAGAACACTAAATTTCAAGAATGGGAAATGCTGCAATTATTTATTAATGTGCTTATAGTAGCAATATTAAAATCCACACCATTTTCTCTACCACATTTAGAATGTTTCATGGGCAATTTATTAAGCTAAAAATGTACAATCTTGGCTTCTGGGGCCAGCTAGGGCTTCCAGAACAGCATTATTCGACTTGGCCTTTTTCAGATAGATTATCGAAACTTGTGTTTACCCGAGAGACAGATCAGATTGGCAGTAACCTCCACGATCTCTGGAATAATAAACATGAGTGCCATTTAAATTTAAAACAGGCTGTTTTGAAAACCTTAGCTCTGTTGGTCTGACCTGCTGAACAGAGCTTATTCAATGAGCCTGATTCTGGGTTATTTTAGGCAGACTGACTCCTAAACTAACCACCCAGGCTGGGTTCTGACAACACAAGTGGAAATAACGGACAGCCCTCGCCACCCCATTAAGGAGCCCTTAGGCGCAGAGGGCTGAGCGCCCTTGGAAACAAAGTGCTGGGTGGAGGGATCCAGACGTCCAAAGAAGGCAGCAAGGAAGACCGAGGAACTCGCCCAGGAAGAAGGGAAGGGAAAAACAACGCAGAGGGAGGCGTCGTGGGAATGCCCACCCGAGCAAGAGAACCCGAATGCGACCACGCACCTCTTCCTCCGCGCGCCGGCTCGAGCCACGCCCCTCCCTCCTCCCTCCTCCACCGGAGGACGCGTCAGCACCCAAGTCGCAACGTCCCTCAAAGTGGGGAAAGGGAGGGAACGCCTCTGACGTCATGGAGCGACCCGGCGCAGGGTTTAGACGAAGGCCTTCACTTCCAGTGGGCCGACGCGCACGAGAGTCTCGCACGGGGCGCCCAGCTTCCGGTTTGTGACCGGATGTCTTTCTTCGGGAAGCGTTGGACGGAGAGTGGGGAGTTGGATATAGGGCGTAGCGGGAGACGAAGGAGACTCGGGTTTTAGGAGCCAAGTGAATAAAGCCATTGGGTTTAAACCAGTGTTTTTCAAACTTGGCAACTTTCAGATGTGTGTTCTTCAACTCCCAGAATTTCAATTCTGGGAGTTGAAGTACACACATCTGAAAGTTGCCAAGTTTGAAAAACACTGGTTTAAATTATGCTAAATCTAAGGAAGTGTGCCTTTAACGTATAAGGGCAAAGCAGTTTGCATCAGCATGTCCTGGCCACTAAGATGTTCTCCTTTGTTCGCACGATGCCATCCTGAACTCATAACCCAGCTGTCTTTCAACAACCACCACCCTTCCAGTGCTGAGATGATTTTTTTTTCCTGATTAAGCTGCCACAGAATAATGTTGGGTGAATTTTGATGGGGCTCTCCTCTTTTGGGGGACAGTGTTCATATGCCCAGACTAACTTGAAGAATGTTTCTTTCCCTCCTTCCCCAGGGGAATTCCAATTAAATCTCAGGAAAAGATGCCACGCTGTTTCAAGGAATTGTGGATTGATGCTATGTATGCGCCTCCAAAGCACCTTTTTGTCTTTAAACCTAAAGCACTAATAGCACTAATAAAAGATCCCCAATCTCTGCTGCTAGATGAGAGTGGGAATTTCAATCTTTCATTAAGTAACATGGCATGCACCCCACCTACCCACATCTGAACACAACTGCCCATCCTATCTCAGCAAGCAGTGATTTGATTCTCCAGCCATGCTGAGATGTTTTGCACCTTCCCCATGGCAATAACACTGCATTCCATCTCCTACACTGAAATTGCACTTCTGGCCTTTTCTACTTTGGGGATTGTATTTCGGTGAGATGTTTCAGCAGGTCAAGAAGTGGGATGGTGATGATTTTTTTACAACTGACTTTAGAATTCTTTAGATAGACATCTTTTTTATGACAACTGTGGGTGCCCCCTGGAGGCAGTGGTCTACCTGGAGGGGGGGTGGTTATCAGCAATGCACAGGGGCTGAATTGTGGCAGCTGATACTTTTACACACACAAGGGCCCTAAAAAGCTGCAAGCACTCCAAGATTTGCCCATGTGTAGGTTAGAGAATAGGTTTGGCAAAGAGAAATCTATCTGGTTCATGTGTTAAAACAAATTCTTAGGTTTTACTATCTGTAGTAAGATATTCAATGAAAATGAGTTTATCAGGCATTTTGCCTAAATCCAGCTTTTCCTAAAAAAAAAAAAATCTATTTGTGATCCAAAAAGTGTAAAGCTGAGCAGTATCTTTCCATTAAAAAATTAATACATACAAAAAAGTTTTTTTGGCAAGTTTTAGAAATAAAACACAGACACACTGAATATCAAATTCCAAATGGGTATTTAATCCTGTTAGGTCAAGATGTAGCTAGTTCATCTATTGCCAGCAACAGACAAACCATAAATGTTTGTTGACATACTACTTCTGTTATTAGGTGTTTGCTTCTTTACAATTTTACACGTTATGAAAAACAGACACAAATGTTTAATAGTATTACAGCTCAAATAAAAGCAGTTGGAAAAGACATGAACATTTTGCCAACAGTAGTTGTGAAAGCAGGCTCTATCAGCATTCTTAAGGCTAAATAAATCTGTTCATTCGATATAAATATGTATTCATCAGTAATGTATTCCATTTAATTTTCCTGAACTGCAGTATTAAGCATATTTGCAATCATTTTTAATCTGAACACATGAAGACCTATGTACTTCCATACTAGAATAAAACATTTTTGAGCATTAAACACTGCTAACAAAGCCAATCGTTTTTTTTTTAATTCTGCCATAGGGAGCGCCATGTTTGTTCAAACTATTTAAAAAACAGAACTACGTTTTTACAATGAATCTGAAATAACATCCTTTAAACTAATACAAAAATACATTTCAATTAGAAATTATGTAGATAAAATGAGTAAATAAGAAACAAATTGCATGTTAAAACCTTATCCAGTCCCTGAAAAGGATTAGCGAACCCAGGTTGTATTTAACTGCGACTGACTTTTTATGCTGGTGTCCAGTTTTAGAAGTTCTCGAATAGCCATGGTAGCATAAGCAGATGGTGGCAGGGAGAACTCCATCTTCAGAGCCTTATATTTGCCTTCTGACATTAGCAAATCAAACATTAAAGATTAGTACAGTTCTAAAAATCTTCCTGCCCCCAAATAGGATTCCACGTTGGACTGATTTAAATACTTACCTCTTGCAAGGGCTGCAGGTAATTTTCCTTCCAGTTTATCCAAGTCAGTAGCAAATAACGGAATTTTTGGGTCATCATATTCAATCAGTTCCCTTTTATAAAAACACAAACTGAGATTTTAAAATGAGCAATGAGGAAAAGCTTGCATTTAAGTTACAACTTGAATGCTGTACAAGATTTCACCATTCCATCATACAGTAACAGGACAGTTATTAGAACGGTTCCACAAATTTGATTTCTGAGTATTTTTGCTCCAAAACATTTAGCAAGTAAGCAGGGAGAATCAACAGGAGCTGACTTGGGGAGTTCAGTGGGAAAATTTAAAGACAAATCCCCAACAAATGTTCTCTCTAACTCAAGTGTTTGTACATGCCCAACTTAAGAAATAAAATCCTCAGAGCACTAGTGATGCCCCAAGAAGAAAAGTGAAGGTGAATGGAGCCTGGATATCTGTGACCTGCAATGCTTGTGGCATGTTCGTCTTTCTGCTTGACTGTCTTCCTGCTTGACAACAATCTGACAAATTGCAGCACAAGCAGGCTTGCAGAAGTGCTTGAAGAAAATGTCAGATGGGTGAAGTGTGGCCACACTTCTGCTGATAAAAAAGAATAAGGATTTGTCCATTCAAAGAAAGAAGGTTCTACCACAGAAAGGAACAGTGGAAATAAACTTCCGAAGCAAGAGAGACAAACAGAGGAACAAACACGGTGGATAGGAATCAAATCCAGAAGTAAGAGACGCAGAAGTTATTTTCTACCACCGGAATGGCAGAATTTGGAAACATTTTCCAGCCTTTTGCAAATGAAACAGGTTCCGAGCATTCGGGGAAGGAAAAGGAGACACTACAGAATGGGTAACAGGACAGTGGATCTTTAAAAGATAGAAAGCACGCAACTATTCCTTATGATAGAAGAAGAGGAGAGTTACTGTAACAAAATGAAAGAAATGTGCCGCTGACCAAACCCATCACTTCATGGATCAAGGACATGACAGAACAACTTCCAAGATTTATCCACTGAAATTATCCCTTCCCATTGATACAAGTGGGAACAAATGATACTGCAAAGAGCTACCAGCTGTATCATCACAGGCTCTGAAAATCTCAAAAGGAAGTTCAAGAAAATCTCAAAAGGAAGTTCAAGATCCTGGGGCTTCCAGGCAGAAGACTGTAAAAGGAAATAGTGCATATCAATGAATGGCGTGTACACATATGGTGTTGATGGGGGACTTGGAACCATGGTTTATCTAGATCAGCATGCTGGCTGGGGAATTCTGGGAGTTGAAGTCCACACATCTTAAAGTTGCCAAGCTTGAAAAATGCTGATCTAGAAAATGGTCTGATTGTATGAGATGGATTTGCCTCACACTTATGAGTTTGGCCAAGGCACGGCAAACTTAATGAGGAAAACTTTAAACTGCATCTTGTGGGAAACAAAAATTAAGAAAGAATCTCCAGTACAGATGAGTACACTGAAGAAGGAAGGAGTGCTGATGAAATGGAGTCTCCTAAGCCACTAAAAAAAAACAAGAAAAGAAAAAACAGAAAGGAGCTTGGCTGATAAAATTCATGGTGTCAATTCTCTACCTCAGTGTTTCTCAACCTTGGCAGCTTTAAGATGGGTGGACTTCAACTCTCAGAATTCCCCAGCCAGAGACCTGGTGGGAAAACATCCAGTGACAAGTCTGATAAAGGAGGAAGTCTATGGGAGTGAGAGGAGGTAGGTGCCTCTGTGGAAGTGGCCTGCATAAGGAAGGCCAGAAAAGGAAGGCCTGAGCCTGTCCGAGGGAACACACCCCAAGACCGCAATATTTATTGATAAGTCCGGATAGTTGGCAGAACCCGACAACCTTGCTACAAGGACATCCATGAAGTCTTAGGAGCCAAGCCTGAATCAATTGAGACTTTACTATGTTTTTTGTTTACTTACCAGCTCACATTCTGAGGTCGGATAATAATCTTTCTGTATGCTCCAGATAATGAATAGTCTCGAATTTTGTGCTTCATGTTACTGATATCCAGATTGTCTGTAGCTAGCATTTCCTTGTAGCTTTCCCCAACTGTCAAAAAAGGGACATATGCTGAACTATAACATGGACATTAGTGTAACCAGTTCTAAAAAAATTATCTCCACACTCATGCTGAAACATCTCCCCTCTAACACAGCAATACAATACTTCTATAGCGCAACTGAGTTGTTGTTTTTTTTGCTAGGGTATAGCATGGTAATGATATTTGAGACACTGAATTTATATGCTTTCCCCTTCTGGCAGATTCCACCTTAATAATATCTAGATTAAACGAACAATCCAGTGAATTAATCCAGCTTTAGTGTCAAGTAGTTGTAAGATTTCAAACTCCATCAAAGCTTTTCCATGAATGAGAAAGTTAATATAAATATACATACTAGTGAAAGTTATGAATGCCAAACTTGATTTGTCAACCAAAATCCTCTATTTTCTCCCTTTGTGTTGTTATCTAATTCGGGTATATTTTCAAACAAAGCTCTTACTTTTATGTTTTGGATAAATAACATCAAAACCAGGCAGTGGCATCACAACATCATGGATGGTGTAACTGTCAACATCTACCTCTTCAATATGAACAGCTGTACCTTAAGGCAAAAAGAGATGTTTTCTCATAGTACATTGTTTTTTCCAATCCTCTCAACCATTTCCCTTTTAAAAAACCTCCTTCAAAAACAGATCAGAACAGAAGTCCTTCAAGAGACCCCAAAGTAAACAAGGAAAACTGAATGCAATCTGAATTAAGAACTGGGCAGACTGGATAGCACAGACCAAGAGAGCCGGGAAAGCCTACTGGCAGAAGCTTCTGCCCTCATTCTGGTTATATGTTTACATAATTCCAATGTATAGATTCAGGTTGCAGTGTATTCACTTTACAGGATCTGAACCAGATCAACTGGTGCTGGCGCTGTTCCTTCCTAACCCTTAGAACAACTCCTTTGCCTTCTGACCTACCTTTGCAGGCACAACCTCACTGGAGGCCTATAAGCAAACCTGACACATTTTAGATGGTCAGTATCACCAGAATAGGGTAGGCTGCAAAACATAGGTCCCTATAAAGCTAGAGGAATATTTCATTGCTACTGCCAAGTAAATAAGAGGGAAAAGAACAAGGTTGACAGAATAGGTTTGACTATCCCAGCACTCATAATATGCAATTGGAGTATTTTTTATTTAAAAAATAATTTATCAAGTCTAATTCAAAATTTGCTGAAAAGGATTTATTAATTGCTATGCAAAGATTGAGAAAAAAATTAAGAGGAAAAAATTACTAATGCAGACCATATAAAAGCTATTGACGATGGATCAGAGGTGAAAAGAGAAAAAGTGGGAAATGGAGGGGAAGTGTATGTAGATATATATGCGAGTAAGCATTAGGGTGGTGGGGATCAATCAAGAGTGGATTAGCTACAGGGGAGTCAAAGCCTTTCATGTAAAAGAGTCCCCCTTTTAGGGGGAGATGGGCAGTGATAGAAATGTGAAGAATAAATAAATAAATAAAATTCCATCTTCTTGTGTTTTCAACAGTGCAAAATTTTGCAACTTTTGCGTCGGTTGATAGACTGATGTCTCACGAGAAGGAACACAATTTCAGACTGAGGCCAGTCCACGTATCTGCTGACAAGGGAAGAAGTACAAGACAGGGGACAACTCAAGAGGTTGTGCACAATGCTCTCAACCTGTGCAGCCGAACAGATGCAAAGGCATCCTTGGAGAGGGATGCCATTGAATGTCGCACCGTTACCGTTGCAGACTGGGTGTCAAATCTTGCCCTACTATTTGGGGCAGGCTAGGTATCATAGAGATGTTTGGGAATGGCGTAAGAAGTGTCAGTGGAAGCAACATCTAGTGATGAGTCAGATACTGTTTGCTGAAAAAGGTACAGCTTTCTTGGGTTCCATCATAAACAGAGCAGAGTAGGGTGAGAGCCCACAGAAAGCCAGATCAGCAGCTATTTGTTTCTTCCAAGAGGAGGTGGTTTTGTCGTCTAGGATAAGGCAAGTTAAGGACTCCCACAGACTTATTTCAGCCCGTACTTCAGCTGGCAGATTCTCATTCTAGCCCACTGTTTCTCAACCTTGACGACTTTAAGATGTGCGGACTTCAACTCCCAGAATTCCCCAGCCACCTTGGGTGGCTGGGGAATTCTGGGAGTTGAAGTCCAGACAGCTTAAAGTTGCCAAGGTTGAGAAATACTGTTCTAGCCTCTATAAGGGCACGGCCTAATTCTAGCCCATTTCTCTCCAGACTTTCAGAAAGGATAATCTCACTCAGTGCAAGTCTTAATGAGAAACCAGCAAGTTGTGTCCAAATGATCCATGATCTGAAGCACTGTTAATGTTTTACCTCCTTTTAGCACAAGATCTCCTGGAACTGCTCTCAGCCCATATTCTTCTATTCTTTTGCTCACCATGTTATTCCATACATAACTCTGGTAACTATGAATATACATCAAACGATAATTTCTTGTTATCTGTAACAGAAGAATATCATTACCATTATTTGCTGCCTAGGTACACTTCGCTTTATTTACTGATCTATTAAATTTTTATCCTGTATCAAACAGCGTACATATAATCAAATATAGCAATACAGCAAGAATATATAAAACAAAAGGAATATGAACCAGACAAACACATCTGTGGTAACAATCAATAACAGCATATTTCCTGACTGAAACACCAGTCTGAATATCAGCATCCTTCCCTGCAGAACAACAACAACAAAAAAAGGCTACTGGACCTTTTTTTGGTTAATTAGATTTTACATTTAGTTACAGTAAAACCCATGTTTTGAGAAAACACCATAATATTTACTAAATATTTAAGGGTCTATTATTAATATACCAATTATTAATACGTGTATCTCTTTTGTAGACTATATCCTGCTTCTCAATGTAATTCTTCAAAGTGGCTGACAACAGCAATACAACATAATGAATTTTAAAAATGCATGTATGGCAATAGAGGTCCAGTGTGAGAAATTGTGGGGAGTCTGGGAAAAGAAGGAAGCAGCAGACCTAAACATTCAAGAGAGAGCAGGCAAGTCAACTGACAGCTTAGCCCAGGTGAAAAGAAATCTAGGAAGAAGTGTTTCCAGCTGTGCAAAATGAATCCATCTGAATTAGCTTGCTATAAGTAAGGCTGGGAAATTCCCATTTTTCAAGATTCTGTTTTTACTAAAATCTGTGTCCTTCTTGGTTTTGCCCAGTTGCACAGACATTGATGGACAGCCAGGAAATGACCCTGAAGACTGCCAAACCAGATTAACCACCTGCAAATATCTGTCCCAATCTCTTGCCTGTTCCTCCCCAGAAGGCAGCTGAGGCAATCCAGCTTCATTATGAGGGAAGAGAAAAGGTACAGGACTGTTGTCAGGTCTCCCTTTTTGCCGGCCTGCAGGCCTTCCCAAAACCATCAGAACTTGAGTCATAGAATATAATGTCAAAATTGCGTATTAATACCCTAAACGTGCATCTTAGAAACCCAAGATGTCCTAGTATTCAGTCTGAGTGTTTAAAAAGTCACTTAATTTCTGAGTAAATATGTATTTTTGCCCATAGTTGGTATTTCTCAGCATGCCCAGAGAGAGTCTTCAAACACCACCCTAACACTGGCCTGGGTGTTAAAAAAAGGACTTACCATGTTAAAGGCAGACACTATATTTTTCAGTCCATATTTCGAAAGCCCCCAGAGCAACTGGCCTTCCACACATCTTTTGTCAAGCAGTATTTTAAAGGCGGCAGCAGGGTCTTTCGTTCTTGCCCACTCTTCTCGGCATTTTACTAAGGAACCCCTTTCAACTATAACAAATGTTTACAGAAAAAGGCAAGAATTTTTATTGACAAATGACATCACAACTAGTTTTTAAAATGGATAATCGTAGTTACTCCTACTTCAAATCATATTCCAATGAAATACTTGCCTCCAGGGCGTGGTCTCAGTATTAAGTCCATGGCTTCGTTCCAATTGCTCTGTAGAATAGCTCTAAAAATTCAAACACGTACTTCAGATTGTGGAGTCGAAAGAAAATACGCCAAGGCAAATTATGCTATCGCTAAAACCACCAAACAGAAGAGGCCTAGTCTGTGATTCTTACTTCTTAAATTTCCTCTGGGTACGTTGTCATGAAACCCTGAACTACAAATCAGTGAACAACCTAGGGTAAGGCACACATGCAGACCAAGAATTAATTTAAGTATATTGTGTAAGCCCAGAAAATTTGGTTAATGTATTAAGCCACAATTCAATTCATTGTAGCTTAGCATTTCATGCAATCACAGCTCACGGAATCCACAGGACTCCGTTTGTACAAACATGATGATTGCATTGTAAGATAGTCCCATCCCCAAAGAAGAGGATGCAAGAACCATGGTTGGGTTCTGGGAGGCCAGTGTGTTTTTCATAACATTTCTGGATCAGGAGAATTTACAAGGCAATCCCATGTAGGTTTATGGAGAAAGCTACCTGATTGCTCAATAAGATTTACTTCTAGCTAAGTGAATGTGGAATTGCAGTCTAAGAATTCACTGCCATATGCAAAGCTTTAAGCAGCCATGGTTAATGAAGAAGAGCAGTTTACCAAAATCATAAATGATTATGAATCATAAAGCAGGAATGGGGAACTGGCAGCGCCCACACCAGATTCAGCTTAGGATTCCTGTAAGCCGTTATTTTTCAACCTTGGCAACTTTAAGATGTGTGGACCAACTCTGAGAATTCCCCCGCCCGCTTTGAAGAATTCTGGGAGTTGAAGTCCACACATCTTAAAGTTGCCAAGGTTGAGAAACCCTGCCTTAGGAAAAATTGCTATTGACACCCCTGGCTATGTTTGAGTGAACTTTTTTTTTGCCCTTAATGGCTCATGCAGCCCCATTCTGTGGAACCCAGTTTGAAAAACCTGATGTAAATAATGCACAAGGAATAAGCCACAGGGAAGCTGATTCCAGCTGAACTTCAGAAAAAACTTCCTAACCCTGAGAGAAGTTTAACAGTGAAATTGATTACCGAATGAAGTGGAGAGCTCCTTTTCACTCAGCTTATTAAGCAGTGACAGGAAAACTGTTATCTGATACACTTTAATTTTGATTCTAAAGCAGGGAATTGTACTAGATGCCCTAAACTTTGTGGTTGTATAATAGAATATTATTATGGTTCTATGATTATCCTATTGATAGAATATCTGGTCCTCCCTATACAACTTCTTCTATAATCACAGATTATAGATTACTATTGCTGACGGCAAAGAAAGAAAGATCTCATAACTGAAGCTGTATCTGCCAGCTTCAAAATTCTTATTTCACTGGGCTCCCATGTGCTTCAGCAGAGGGTGTAGGGAATAGCCGTGAAGGACAGAAGGAAAAGCCACTACCAACAGTCAGATAAGCAGGGTCAGATAAGAGGGACTTGAGCTGGGGCCAAGAAAGTAACTTGAGAAAACCTCTCAGACAAGCCCCTCCCTAGTTCACACGAAGATAAAAGCGAGGGAGGGGGAAGCACCTTCAGACTTGCAATATTCTGTTACTATAGCCGTTACAATAAAAGTAGTCCTGACCTATATAGCGTTGGTTTCTTAGTCTGGTCTACCTTATAGGGCTGACAGGTTTATATGTACAAACAAAAGCAGCTTACCTTCCCACTTGAAATGTAGGAACAGCTGTAGTTCCAAACCTCTGCATTCCATAATAATTAATAAATCCAATTTCCTTAAGGGACTGCATGGCTTGCTGAACTTCATCATCAGTCCCTGTTATATTTCTAATAAAAGTAAAAATAATATGTGGGGAAAAGGGACTGAAATAGCTTAAGATAAATATCATTAATTTTGTCTGATTACTTAGAATAAAGGGACGCGGTGGCGCTGCGGGTTAAACCGCTGAGCTGCCGATCGGAAGGTCGGCGGTTCGAAACCGCGCGGCGGGGTGAGCTCCCGTTGCTAGTCCCAGCTCCTGCTCACCTAGCAGTTCGAAAACATGCAAATGTGAGTAGATCAATAGGTACCGCTTCGGCGGGAAGGTAACGGCGTTCTGTGAGTCATGCTGGCCACATGACCCGGAAGTGTCTATGACAACGCCGGCTCCAAGGCTTAGAAACGGAGATGAGCACCGCCCCCTAGAGTCGGACACGACTGGACTTTACGTCGAGGGAAACCTTTACCTTTACCTTTACTACTTAGAATAAGCCGGAGTTAACCCTAAGCTTAATGATGCCAGTGGACACCAATATTGCTGACCCTTAAAACACAAGGTGGGTTTATTAAAAATAATGCAAAGTGTTTTAAAAATAGAGAGTAGCATCCAAGGTATCTTAGCCAGTCGCTTTTAGTTCCACTAAACCAAGTGGATCTTAAGTTTAACCAATTACTCTGGATCCACATCAAACATAAACATGTATCTATATCTGGGATAGATGTAACATAAGGGGCAACTGAAAATCTTGATGGTGCTACAAGGCTAATTCTCTTTAATTTTACTTATGCTCCAGAGAAAGAAATGAACATGTATTCTGTTGTATCACTGGAAGTCCTTTTTTTAGGGCCCTTTCTCATGTAAATGCATTTCTTATCTCTGCAGTAGAAAGCCATTTCAAGCCTAGTTAATGAGATTTATTCCACCTTTCACAGCTCCGAGATTTCTAATAAACAAAGAAATACCGCATTTTACCTGAGACCCACTGTGAAATGATTTCCTTGCAATTCTCCCAACTTCAGTGGGTGATTCTTATAACTAAAGTTTCCAAGCTTGCAGTTCATTAAGCATTTATTTAAATGAGCTAATCTTTGTGCTGTGATTCTATAAAAAGCAGAGAAAAAAGAGTTTTACAGGTGAAACCATTACTTTAAATATTCTGTTTCTCTTTTATTAAACCAAGGCTTGGCAAGCTAAGATTTAATGAAAACAAAATCATGTCTTTCCAACTCCTCCTGCAGATGTACCGGTGGAAGGGCAGGAACTGAAGAGTTGTAACTCCTAGAAAACTCAGTTTTCAAGATGATAACTTGACTTTCAGTATAGCCACTGAACACACACACTGCTTATTTTTCACTCAATTCAGTTTAATAAAACTAAAACTGAACAAAGGGAGCTCTCTATTCATTTTTGAATATTGTACATGTTGTATAGGCCTGTGTACAGATAGTTAAAATGACAAAACTGTTCAGTTTCAGTAGCATTGCATTCATTCTTGACATTTTCTGAAACGCACTTTTAGAAATGGAAAACTCTCCACTTCTTCATCTCACTTCTGCATTTGCTGCCTCAATACAGCATGCCAAGAATAGGGACTTTATCAAGTCATCATGAAATAGAGACACTCTGCGGGGTGAGGTGAGGGATGGCCAAATAAATATTATAATCAAATCTGCACCCAATTTGCAGCATTGGATCCCACTGTAGAAAAATCAGTATTTGAACCAGATCATTTAAACATTATCCTTTTTTTACTTACTTAAGAACAGCTATCTTTTGAACTGTAATAGCCCTTTTGTCTTTGGTTCCCATGTAAGAAAATATGGTTGGCTTAACTCTTTAAGAAACAAGAAAGAAAAAGTTTAGGCAGAGTAAAACAATTATGGGGAAAGATCTTAAAAGTATTACTTCATGTTGTATGAAAGGTGAAAGGTCCCCTGTGCAAGCACCGAGTCATGTCTGACCCCCTTTGAAGGGACGCTGCTTTCGCAATGTTTTCTTGGCAGACTATAGCGGGGTGGTTTGCCATTTGCCTTCCCCAGTCGTCACCTTCCCCAGCAAGCTGGGTACTCATTCATGTTATATACACTGCATTTTATTTAAGCCCAATTATACTCTAAAGCAGTGTTCCTCAATCTTGGCTACTTTAAGATGTGTGGACTTAACTGGCTGGGGAATTCTGGGAGTTGAAGTCCATGCATCTTCAAGTTGCCAAAGTTGAGAAACACTGGTCTTGTTCATCCTCTCCAGATCGAATGCTCCATTCCTGGTGTGCAGTATTCAGATCTGAGGTGGCCCAGGATGTTCAGATCAGGCACAGGAACACTTGCTACACTGGCAGGCAGCCCCTTCAAGGGGACCACCTTTTCTGGGGCTAACACAGTATCTGTGAAGCTCAGGCAAATATTCTTTTCTCCTCCAGAGGCATTAAGAGGCAATCACTGCCCCATCTTCACCTCCATAATGCCTCCTGAACCCTCTTGAGCTCCAAATACTGCACACTTTTACCACCACCACCCCAAGTACAATGGGGCATCTCAATCTCTCAATCCATTACGTCCCAAAGTAATAAACACCAGTATGTAGCTCCCACATCATTTTAGAAACTTAAAGGGCAGTCATTCTCCCCTCAACATCCTGCAATGCTGCTTGAGCAAATTCTTCTAAAGGAGGGCATTTCTACCACCTGCTACAAACAAGTATCTCAAACCGATTCTTCCCTTCTCTTGCTCAAAATACTACCCACCTTAAATATTTTGACAGCACATTGATGGCATCCATGGTATCCTTGTTTTCTTTATATAATACAAAGTGGCAGTAATTTCCCCTAGACTTTGGCCAGGAATGCTTCCTTGGATCTTTTACAAATAAAATGTGAAAGACACAAAGTGTTAATGCATGAAAAATGCCATTCTTTTCTGACAACTGTCCTTTGCAAATCCTGGTTGTGACTCTGGTCAGTATATTCTGCATCCTGAAGAAGGGTGGGGGTGAAGGTTCCAGGGTCCCATTTTCATCACAGAAAAACAGGTATTTGTCAGCCATTATTTGCTTTTACATGGCATGTATTATTTGTATATGAGCTGCACCACAATAAAACATACTAGTCTAATGAACCAGTTGTGGGCAAAGGATACCATCACCACTTGTCCAACCTGGTGATGCTGGAATATTGGGAATTATAGTTCCAACCGTTTTGGAGGACACCTCATTGTACTGTAGAAGACTGAGACAGACAATTGTAGCATGTTCAAAAGCAATGATGTAAAGACCAAAATAATCACCATCAGTACAATAATTCTGGACACCCTTAAAGCAATTTTTCAAATTATTAATGCAATGGCTAGCCATTATACCAGCTACTATACTCTGTCCCAGTGTGATGCAACACACTTCAGCGCGTTGGGATTGGATGCAAGAAAATCAGATTCAAGTCATGTTAATTATGCGATTCATCATGTAGCTTTCAGCAAATGGCCTAATGTGCCAAACCATTATTTGATACTGCCTGTGAGCTAACAATTACTTCTCACTTTACTGACTTGAAATAAAGTATCTCAAAATAGGGGCCAAACTATATGTTAAGAAATGGCTACAGATTCGCACCAGATGATGGCAGATGTTCTACTTAAACATCATTCATTTTTTTCCCTATAATTTAGTTATTACTTAAAGCATATTGAAAGATCAGGCATCAATGTTGTGAAACTACTGTTTGAATGTGAACATTGTTTGCAATGTTGATTTTAATGTCAACTTTCTCCCTTTTTGTCTTCTGTTCTTCCAAGTATTCAGATACCGAAAACAAAGTTGTAATTATAAAGAATTTACCACTATATTCTGCAAAAGAGAGAGTGAAAGTCCTCGGTATTTAACTCTCAGTTATTTTGGTTTAGCTACTCTGTGAAAGGTAGAAAGCTCAAAATTCTTATTATCAAAGAATTACATATATTAAGCACAGGGATGGTATTTATTACATGCAAATCTTAGTTCTAATTTAATTCCCAAACTGCAGCTGTTTACTTAGATTTGTTTAACTAAGACACATGTACTTAGGTGTAAATTAACATTTACACCTAAGTACATGTGTAAGTACATAATGAAAGGTTTGCTTCTGAATGAAAGTGGGCAGTACTGGGCAGTACATAGATTTATTTTTGTGATTTATTTCTTCAAATCCTTCACTATTTAACTTCTCTGAATTATCATCAATTTGATTGGCATTTCATTTTCTGCTTAGATGAAATGCCAACATCTCTTACCTGTTGATGTTCTGACCTCTGTTCACACACATAGGATAAAGAGCATAAGAGAGCAATGTTTTATTTTACTTCTGTTTAGGTATTGAAGTGTTTCAGATGGAAACATGCAAGTTTATGGTCTGTATGCTGTAGATGACTGGAGCATTCAACAGTTAATATGGTGACTGACAGCTGTTTGGACAGCTACACAATGGAATGTGCAGGGGCACAGTGAAGAAATGGAAAATTTCTGCTAAACACGCAACGAAGTACACTGAAGGCATTAAACAAGATCAAGTATTCCATGTGCTTAGAACAGAATTTCAGTTCAAAACTGAGAGCGCCTAATTAATCAAACTATTGGATCATATTTATTTCAATTGACACATACAGAAAAATGTATGAGTGTCTGAAGCACCTTACGTTTTATAGCATCATGTTCCCAAAGCCAACACATGCATTTTTCTCCAACAGCTGAGCCACAGAAGATGGAGAGCATGATTTGATGATTTAGTTTCCACCTGTAACCATGCATGCTCCATGCAAATGCATGCAAACACATCTTTATATACTCTGTGAAATATACAATTACCTTTGCCACAACATAGTAAAGGTAAAGGTTTCCCTTGACATTAAGTCCAGTCGTGTCCGACTCTAGGGGGTGGTGCTCATCTCCGTTTCAAAGCTGAAGAGCCGGCGTTTGTCCGTAGACACTTCCGTGGTCATGTGGCCAGCATGACTCACGGAACGCCGTTACCTGCCCGCCGAAGCGGTACCTATTAACCGACTCACATTTGCATGTTTTCAAACTGCTAGGTTGGCAGGAGCTGGGACTAGCAACGGGAGCTCACCCCATCACGCGGATTCGAACCGCCGACCTTCTGATCGGCAAGCTCAGCGGTTTAACCTGCAGCGCCACCGCGTCCCTTCTTTGCCACAACATAGTTGGGACTATATTTCGAATCATATTAACCAGTCAAAGGAACTAAGGTTTTATGGAAGGTACAAGATGCTAATTTTTTAAAGCATGGCAAGGAAACTGGATAAGGTATAAAGCGGTACAGGCAGTCCTCACTTAATGACCACAACTGGGACCAGAATTTTGGTCGCTAAGTGATGCAGTCATGATGTGAATCTAACCTGATTTTTACAACCTTTTTTGTGGTGGTCATTAAGCAAATCACCACAGTCATTAAGGGAACCACATGATTGTTAAGCAAATCATGCAGTTTCCCACTGATTCTGCTTGCCAGAAGCCAGCTGGGAAGGTCGAAAATAGTGATCATACGACTGTGGGACGCTGTGACGGTTGTAAATGCAAACTGGTTGCCAAGCGTTCGAATCTCAATCCCATGACTACAGGGACGCTGCAACAGTCATAAGCGCGAGGAACAATCACAAGTCAGTTTTTTCAGCGCCGTCGTAAGTCTAAACTGTCACTAAATGAATGGTCATTAAGCGAGGACTACCTGTATTGTTATAAATTCCAGCACCAATACCATTATGAGCTAGGACGGCTATGTTTTTTTTTTGATAGCCTGTAGTTGTGCCATTGCTGCAGATTAACGTGGCTAAACAGCAGGTGAAGTTTTCTATTGCCTAAGAATAAGTTATTGACTGATTGCTGCAAAGATCAATCTACTGTTAAGAGACATAACAAGCAATCCAGATCCTGCCCAGCTAAAGGAAAAGATTAGAAGTGAGAACTCCCAAAAGGACATGCCTAAGCAAAATCATGGTATCATCTGCTGAGACATCTTTTTCTTTAAAGAATCAGCAATGCTTGCTTGTAAAACATTCTGCTCCCAAAGCAGAGGTTAGCAGTAAATTAAAAGGGCCTTTTATTTCTTGGTGCTTGGTTTACACACTTCATTAAGCTGCCATTAAGCTAACCCTTGCTGTAAATTGTTTCAACTGCCCGCCCAACAAAATATGGACTGCTATTTAAGAACTGATGCTTTAATATGTCTCCCCCCACTTTCCATCCCTTTTTTCCTTTTGTATTATATCTTTTTGATCAGTGATTCTCAACCTCATCAACTTTAAGATATGTGGACTTCAACTCCCAGAATTCCCTAGCCAGCATGCTGGCTGGGGAATTCTGGGAGTTGAAGTCCGCACTTAAAGTGCTGAGGTTGAGAAATACTGTTTTAGATTGCAAGCAGAGGCATCCTCATGGGTAGGCAAATGATGAAGGCAAGTGTTGCACAGTCATGATGCCAGCCTTGCCCCTTGTATATGTGCCTGGTGATGTTGCACGTAGGTACAAAAGTTTGCATCATGACTGTGCAATGCTGTCTTTGTCATTTTAATGAAAGCATCAGCTCCTGTGATTGCTTCCAACTGTAAACTTTTTTTTAATTGATGGTGACAACACTACTCTGCAAGCCCTCTCAGAAGAAAAGCAGGAAAAAAGTGTCTCGCAATTTTAATTTCCTTCCAAGATTTCTCAGTTGTTCAATGCAATTTAAAAGCAACATAATTCAGCTTCATAATTAATCATTAATGGACGCAAGCTTTACATAATTAGTAGGGCTTTGCATGCTTCCAAAGCAATGAAGAAAAAGTCCTTTGGACCTGCTGCAAACCCAGCATCATTCTGCTGTTTGTTAAAGCACCCTATTTTTCAAGCATCTGCAACAAACCTGAAAAAAAAAAAGTTGCAGCTGCTTTTAAGAGTCACCTAACATTAATGAGCAGATGCAATTCTGCTGGGTTGGCATGATATCCAAAGCCCTTTTTCTGACTTCTTTGGAAGTCAGTCCAAATAATTAGATATATCTTCACCTAAGTATGCCACAAACCCACTTTTGTTTTCAATAATGGTGGTAATAAAACTCACTTGCAAGTGATTTTTTCCCAGCTGCATGGTAAGCAACAATGCACTTTTTTCCATCCTGGTTCTCTGTTTTGGTCTCTAATCCTGGAAATAAAGATTTTACAGCCTGGTGTATAATTGTCCTTTTTTCTTTAGTGTCTTCAATTACCTACGCAGCAACACAGTAACAACAACAAAAAAGTAAATACTCTGGTTACCACCATGTGTTTCCCTAAGCTAAGAAGTCATTGCGGCTTATAAACTAAATGGCCAATTGCTAAGCAAATGTGTGCCCAAGGAGGCAAGGTCACAAGGCAACAGATATCCTCTTCCCTAGAATATAGAGTAAATGGCTAGTTTCTATCAGTGCTCAACATACCCCACAGATATGCACTGCTTCCCACAAATATGGACTTGTTTCATGCATCACCCTGTGCCATAGTTGCCTGATCTTATAGTATACAAATCCCACCAAGTACAACTTATTCAATAAACCATGCTAAGCCATGGCTTACTGTAATGCATGCATCCAGTGAGAAGTGAAAAGCATCTTGTGACAAGGTCCCTTCACTTAAAACACATTCCTGGTATTTCGAGAACAGAAAGGTGGCATCTTTTTATTGAAAAAAAAAAAGCAAAACAAAGTTTCCTAATAATTAACTCTTTTTCATGTGCAGCTTTTTCCCTCATCCTGACTTGTTTTTGTTTCGTCCAAATCCTGAAACCTCATGCTGGAGCAAAGGTTCATGGTTCAGAAGCCAAGTAGGTTTTATTATATTTGACTGCAGGAGGCTCACAACTGAATGTTCCTTATTATACAGATCATTCCAAACGCATTAAAAAAAAAAGCTCAGGAGAAAGTCAGATGGAACCTTTCTCTGTGACACATGAGTTTGCGACCTATAAGGAAGCTTAAAAAGAAAAGAGGATGGTTCCATCAGAAAGGTCTCCCTCTCTGCAATCCGAAATCAAAGCTATTTCAGTTCATAATCAGAATTATTTAAAACTGCCCAGCCTCTTCATTATCTTTTTTAAAGCAGAAAATCAGTGCAATTCTTCTGAGAGCAGAGTCATCAGGTGGCCCATACAAACAGTAAGTGCACTACTCTGACTTGTGTTTCAAAGAACAAAATGCCCCTATACAGTTTTCTTCCTAATAAATGCTGCTTACAGGCTTAATACTTAACATACTGTCCAAAACCCACACCTACAAGTCTTGCATCTACTCTACAGCTCACATCTGCCTACACAGGTTGTCAGGAAATTGTATTCTAAACTGTTGGTTGTAAAATTGTTTTACTGTATAGCTTTCACCAGAATTAATCTGAACAAACATGATAGTTTAAAACGTACCTCAATGGAAACACTGCCTTCTTTGTTTTTAAAAAGCTGGAGTTCTTCCAAACGCTGCTTGTCTTCAGGGGACAACACTGTAAAGATCTCTTCAGGAGGATCCTAATATGTATATTAAAACATAGTAAACAAATGACAAACCTGAACGTTTATTAAAAGTTTTAATAATGACTTTAAAGTTTCAATTTATTTCATTACAGGAGCAACGCAAAGAAATTTTACCTCATTATCTACTGGCACAGAGAAGTCATCTAAATGAATGACGTGTCCATCTTTTCCTATTTCATGAACCACAAAATCTGAGTATCTAATACAAGACAAGACAGGTCAAGTCGGTGCAAAAAGTGCCACACGCAGTGTATGTCTGTCAAAAGATTTGTTTAGATTCCAAACATTTGCATTTAGGACTCAGGAAGAGGAGGTGAAGAAGAGGTGTTATGGAGCAGGTGATTCATTATAATGGACAAGTAAATTGCCCAAGATAATGAAGCACAAGGAGAAGTTCGCTCTCGGCTCCAAATGCCAAACCACACATCTTAACTTCAGTGTCAACAAAATAGTTTTATAGCCAGGTCTATCCAACATCAGCTTGGTTTTTCTACCTAGTCTGCTTAACAAATACTAATGGCTAAGCCAAACCTTGTTCATAAAATACAAGTTTTGGGAAGTGAGATTATGAGACTTGGGTTGGGTTCACAAATCAAGCAAATTTGTAATACGATTTTTTTTCAGTTTTGGGTTTCTGTGTTGTGTATTCTTAACGACTACAGTTTATTCAACCATTCTGGTTAGAAAATAGCGGGAACTATGTGTAAAGCTCCATCCTTCCTTAAAAGCAACCTCCGTTGAAATCAACTAAACACACTTCCATGTTTGTAAGAATCAACCCATTAGAAAGTGAAAGCACACAAGGCATTTCATCAGATCCACTCAATCGATATTACCTCTCCTTTAATATTCCTAAAAAGCCCTTGTGAGAACTAGCAAATTTTCTTATGCCAACATCTTGCTCCATCAAGCCGTGCTTCATGAGATCTGCAAACTTCTCTGGGTCACGTTCTCCATCGCTTTCCACCAAGCCATCCTCCACTTCTTGGCCTGTACTTTCTTCATTCAAGATTACTTCTCCTTTGGATTCCTCCAGCGAAGGACTCACAGGCTGCTCCACATCAGCTTCGGCTTCCTGATCAGAATTCTCTCTTTCTATCAGGGCTTCTTCGGAGATCTTCTGCCTCTTGACTTCATCCACATTATCTTTATCATCTTCAGGATGAGCACGCTTCCGGAACAGGTTTTCTATTTCCACTGTTTCCATTGTTGGAGCATAAAGATGGAAGTATAGTCCTGCAGAAGGAAGAGAATTACACTACTTAGTATAAAGGTATTTCCCATGTTTTTGCTTTATTTGGGCCTGCCCCTCAGTTAATATGTAAATTGTCCCCTAAAGCACCATTACTTAAAAAAGGAAAATAATTATTACATGGAGCTACCCAGGCATTACCACCACATTTTTACTTAGTTCCAAAATGAATGTAATGCTTATATTGTATACATATACACACTTACCTATAAGTTAATGTTGCTGAATCAGTGAGACTTACTTCTGAGAAGTCACAGAGAACATTGTGATTTTAAATTACCACAATACATTCCTCCTTCACACAGCAATAGTTGAATAGTGTGGCAGTTCCTGTGTTCCCCCAAGCATTCTAGAAGTGTTTTATGACCAGTTTAGACAAATAGATCACACTTCAGAACCGTATTTGGGCTGTACTCCTCCAACCTACAGACTTTTTCATTGTTTTGGCCACTCCAATCCTCACCATGACTTTCATGCCACCGTACAATTGTCATGACCAGGCTTCTGGCTTATTTATCGAGTAGACCAAGGGTCCCTCCAGATGGCCAGTGTGATAATTCTCTGATCACTGTTCCCTCTCAATCTTTTCCTCACTATGCATGTTTTCCAGCCAAAGCCCCATGCAGGAGAATGCCAAAGCTGCTCCTCAGATCAACAACAGTGACTTGATTTCAAGAGGTAGGGTGGGAATTCTGAAGAGCAAGAATGAGTTGCGAGTATCCAGAGCAGTGTTTCCCAACCTTCGCAACTTTAAGGTGTGTGGACTTCAACTCCCAGATTTTCCCAGCCAGCAAAGCAAAGCAAAGTTAAGCTAAGCTGGCTGGGGAAATCTGGGAGTTCAAGTCCACACACCTTAAAGTTGCGAAGGTTGGGAAACAATGATCCAGAGGAACAGCTGAGCCGAAATTAAACAGCTCAGCTTGGAAAGGCTTCTACAGGGTGTGCAGTTGTCATGGAGACAAAGGCACAGCCCCAATCTGTGGAAGGAACGTTTCCGAGTGTCCACCACCAGGATATGTGGAAGAGACTGCTCTTCCATGAGAATAGGCCTCCCGTACAGGACACCAAATGTGTCAGAGGTTCAACAGACTCCTTATTGACCCTAGTTTTTGCCTGCAGATTGTTCAATTTATTACCCAAAGCGAGAACCATTTTATAGACATCTGATAAGCAGTTCACGTCAACCTTCTTATCTGGCTGATGCATCAGGTTTCGGTTCTGATTCCTTCAACAATCTTTCCAGAGTGCACCATTACTTGATTTTATCTCTTGCTTAGAAAGTATCCTTCCTTCCTTCCTTCTTTTTCTTTCTCTCTCTCTTTTCCTTTCTTTCTCCCCTTCCTTCAACGGGAAGAAACCTTGCCTTCCAGTATAACAAGAGGCCAGCCAGCAAAAGCTAGAGAAGGGAGGGGGGCACTCATGAGACAAAATCCTGCCAACTCACTTTCCGAGAGAGCCAAGGGTTCTGCAACAGCCAGTCTCCTCCTCCTGCCGGCAACAAGGACTCTGAAGACGAACAGAAGGCGTTAATCACAACAGCTTGATCTTAAAAGACCAACCCTAAAACACGTGTAACGAATAGTCTTCCACATTAGAATGTCTTCACCCATACAAACACTTTTAACTTTGGTTCCCTCTCCAGTTTTGATAGGTAGGTATGGCTACATGGGACCGGACTGAGGTTTTAAAGTAAATACAGCATTCTTCTATTAGGCGAATGCGGGGGGGGGGGGGGCGGAAGAATCCAAATACAGATATTTCCAAAGGTAATTAACACCCACCGTGCAAAACCCACTGATCTTCCTCCGTCAGCAGAGAAAGACCCAGCACCACTACGGAATACAGTACGAGAAAGCCCCCCCCCCCCAGCACCCCAACTCAGGAGCCTTAGTCCGCGGCGGGAAAGGGCTCCTCCGCTTTTTCCAGCGGAAGGCATCCACGCAATATGGCACCCAAGGAGGCGGAGAGGAGCCGGTGCAGGGGAACAGCGTCCTCCTCCGGATGAACGAAGGGGCCGGCCGGGCTGATCTAATGGCGCTGGAAGGGGCGGCGGAGCAGAGACGACGCACCGCCTCCCCCTGTCCCCGCCAGCCGCGCTTACCCGGCGCCCGCTCGACTCACTCCCGAAGCGCAGGGGGCTTTGGCGGCGGCCGTGCAGAGACGCGGGGACGGAGCCTGGGCGCCCGCTGGCCGGCCTGCCGCGCGGCCTCTGGACCAGGCAGGAGCAGAGACGCCCTTCTCGGCCGCCGGCGCGCAGCATAGGCTGTTCCGGAGCAGGGGAACATGTGCGTGTTAGGCGGAGCTCCTGCAGGCAGCGCTCACCTTCTGCGCAAGGCTGCGTTTCTGCCCGGCGCCTTGCATCGGACGGGGCGGCCGCGTCCTCGGAGGCGCCCTTCCGCCGTGCAGCGACGGGGACTCTGCAGCTGGCGACGGGAATCCCGGATCTTCCGTGCCTCTGCGTTTTACACTCTCGCCTCCTCGCTTCGCTGGAAAGCGAAACCCTTTGCGTTTCCCTGGCCGTGACCTGAAAGCCTCCAGCGCAAAGTTAGCATCCCCCTTCGTCCGCGGAGGGTGCATTGAAACGCTCCAGAAATCTTCTTTGTCTGGATGATTTAGCGGGGCTGTTCCGTTCGCGAGAAGAAGGCTTGCGCCCACTTCCGTAGCAGCTGCTGTCCTTGCAACGGCGTTGGCACAATGGGGCTAAAACTCAGGGAAGCCCGTCTTATTACGACTCTGTTACGTTTAACCCCCCCCCCCCTTCCTTGCCAGCGTCGCTCAAACAGTATTCTTGGGTTTCAACACATGTTCAAAGTTCTTTTAAAACTGGAGGGTTGGAGAGAAATCACTTGGGCCCCCCAACTTGGAAGCTGATAGGCAGACGGCTGCAAAAAGGGGATGGGCTGCGTGCAATCATGGGGTCACAGGTTCTCCATCCCGACATACATGAACCAGCTCATTAATGCGGAAATGTCTATAACACATTTAAGAATGGTTTCCAGATGATCATCATTTAAAGATAATTGTCTCTTGCCTATTATTTCATATTCTCTTCTTTTTCCTAACAACTAGATATATAAAACTTCTCTCTCGGGACTATACCCCATGCACTTGATGATGTGGATTGCAATCCACAAAAGTTTACACAATAATCTATTTATTAGTTTTAAGTTGCCATACAATTCTTCGTGCTGCTGAAGACTTGTGATGCTATCTTCCTGGGACGTTCTTTTGTCTGAAATGTCCATTCTGTGGACTGAAATAGTAAATGAGGCTCCATAGCAGGTAATACCATCTTCAAAAGAAGGTGATACCCATGCAGAAAAGTTTTCTTCAGTTGTGACCCAAGTGGTGGAATTCAGTAATGGTAAAAGAAGTAAGAGAGTCAGACTTTTCAGGTGGAAATTGTTGTGTTAAGAATTTTAGTGGTTCGTTTGGTAGTTTTGATTGTTACACATACAACCTGCTTTTCCTCCAGGAGTGCAAGCAGCTTACATGGGATTGCTATTACTGTATATACTATTACATTTTATTAGTTTTACAGGATTGTTAAATCCCATTGCAGATTTGTTGGTCAAAAAAGCTAGTTACAAATTTGACATAAGCAGGGCTTGAATTTGTGTTTCTTGGTTTAATTATGAAGCTAAGAATTGGAAGGAATAATAAACAGGAGTTTAAATTTTGCACTTGTTTTTTATTGGTCTGGGACTGTAAATAAATAATTTGAGTTTGCATAAACAGAACTGTTTAGTCCTGCTAATTTTGAACTAGCTTCTAAAAGCCTTAATACTAAGGATTTATGAGCAGGCATTAGCTAGGGGTAAGATTTATCTCAAAACTTTCTCCCAGTGAACTCAGCCTTGCTGCTGCTGATGCAAGCAAATTAACTAATGCATTTTGCTGTATGTCTTCCTCACAAAAACTTTAATGTATATAGAAAGTGGGCGAGTTGATAGGATCTTCTTTCTCATCTCTGGCTTGCTACTCCTATGTCTGCATCTTGGCCAGATAATTGGTCTTATCATGTTAGTTGCTGAATTGCAATAGAATATACATGTAAACATCAATAATTCTCTCTACATGTCATATGAGCACAGAGTCAGTTTCAGGGGAAGGTAGTTGTGCCAGTAGGTCAGTAGTTAAGGTCTGTGAACCATCTCCTTTCACTATGGATGCATTTCAAATATATTAACCAGGTGTTTGGTCTCAGGTGCAATGGTAATTTCTGAAACACTGATTTCTTCCCATTTATTTATTTATTTATTTAATCAATCAATCGGTCGATCAATTTCTAGCCCGCCTTTATTATTTTTATAAATAACTCAAGGCAGCGAACATACCTAATATTCCTTCCTCCTATTTTCCCCACAACAACAGCCCTGTGAGGTGAGTTGGGCTGAGAGAGAGGGACTGGCCCAAGGTCACCCAGCTGGCTTTCATGCCTAAGGTGGGACTGGAACTCCCAGACTCCTAGTTTCTAGCCTGTTGCCTTAATCACTAGACTAAACTGGCTCTCATTTGTCACCATGTGATACTGACCTAACATATAGCTTTGTGAAAGAATACCATCACATATAACCTGTAAGGTCCAAAATCTAAATGTGTAAGTATGGACAACTGGTCTGAAAAAAGTTGAAAGAATAAAAAACTCCATTCTCATCCTTTTTGTTGGCATTTTAAAATAAGTTTCTACCAAAGTGAATATAAAGATCTCTTTATTGTAGTGGGTGGAAGCGAATGCAGATCTTTCAGAATGTAGTGAGTAGGAACATATCCATGGAAAACAGGCTGGGTTTTTTTCCCCCTCAGAATACACTAAGCAAACTGTCAGAAAAAAATCATAATATTTTACTATCATAATTTACATTCAGTGTGTGCTGTTGAGTCAGTCTTGACCCCTGGTAACTGCTACACCAGGCTTATTCAAGGTTACAATATATTAAAAGCCAATTACCTATTATTAGAAATATACAATTAAAACAACTAAAATTGTGCAGTATTTGATTGCATTTGATCTGCAGCTTTACAAAGTTGGTAAACTCTTTTATAAGAAGCTTTCAGGTTAAACTTAAGCTAGGTAAGGTTGGAGAGCTTTCGCAATGTCAACTTCTTATTCCAAGGAGTTTTGTTTGGAAAGACTGCAGTGAAGTGAAGCTTCCATTTTGAATGGAATTCTCACTCTATGTAACTTCCAGATGAGCACTTCCTGGTTATTGTTTTCCACTGTAAGATAAATTCCTGTATGCATGTATATAGTACACGTGTGATAGATGAAAATGCCAGTAAATTTTATACACCTTGAGGCTGTCCTTGGACAGTGTCAGAAAAAGGGGAGAAAATAAGTAGTTGAATATAGCTCAGGATGGTTTACACTCCTCATTCATGTACTGGAGATGAGATGCAGGCAACGTCCTGAAGTTCGACAGAAAAAACATTATTTGCTAGGATATATTTGTGCCATGGCTTGGTGCAAGTAGTGAAAAGCCTTCAGTCTAGCATGTCCTCCAAAGGGATTCTTTGTGATGGTTGCTGGCATGCCTGCTTACCCTGCTGGCATGAGGGCTTGGGGTTGCAAATATGGGAACCGTGTCACATGCCAAGTAAAAGAGAGAAAGAATATGAGGATAAATTAAGTGATAGGATGCTTTGAAAGCACCCACTACAAAAGGCTTTTCTTGGTCAACACTTCATCTTAACCCAAAGGCTGAGAATCAGTGATTTTTAAAATTGTATATATAAAAAAAGAAAGGGTTGGATTTATCAACATGCTCAAAGGAGATCCAAGAGGAGAATTCTGAAGAGTTATTTGATGGTGCCATCATTCAGACAACTCCTAAAAATGGATTTTAAAAATCAGTACAATTCTAAAATAAACACCTAATATAGCTACAATTATAATTAGCTTATCCTGATCAAGAAAACAAATTATATCTTTATGCATCTGTTCATTTGTTTTTAATATTTGTATGGTGCCCTTCAAAGCCATCTGGTTTCCCAGGGGGGGCTTATCACAAACTGAAATCTCACAATATGCTAAAACAGTTAAAATATACAATAAAAGACAGGAATTATGCCATTACAACAAATAAAACAGTAAGTGCAGCAGCCTGAATAAATCATTTCTAAACCGGAACAGAGCAGAGACATCACACTGACAACAAAGGCCCGCATAGTTAAAGCAATGGTGTTCCCTGTAGTAACATATGGCTGCGAGAGCTGGACCATAAGGAAGGCTGAGCGAAGGAAGATCGATGCTTTTGAACTGTGGTGTTGGAGGAAAATTCTGAGAGTGCCTTGGACTGCAAGAAGATCCAACCAGTCCATCCTCCAGGAAATCAAGCCAGACTGCTCACTTGAGGGAATGATATTAAAGGCAAAACTGAAATACTTCGGCCACATAATGAGAAGACAGGACAGCCTGGAGAAGATGCTGATGCTAGGGAGAGTGGAAGGCAAAAGGAAGAGGGGCCGACCAAGGGCAAGATGGATGGATGATATTCTAGAGGTGACGGACTCGTCCCTGGGGGAGCTGGGGGTGTTGACGACCGACAGGAAGCTCTGGCGTGGGCTGGTCCATGAAGTCACGAAGAGTCGGAAGCGACTAAACGAATAAACAACAACAACAAACCGGAACATAATGAAAGGGCAACCTCTTAAAAATCAACCCAGTTAGCATAATTAAAGTTAACTGTTTGGGAGAATAAAAACATCCTTGCCCAAGGATGACAAGACAATAATGTCAATGCCAGGTAGACCTCGTTGGGAAGGGCATTCGAAAGGTGGGGGCATTCAATGAAAAATTCTTCTTTTAGATCATTTCTCAGCATGGGTACCAATAGGAGCAAGGCCTCCCCTTACCAGTATGAACATATGGGAAGAGGCATTCCTTCAGGGACTGTAGGGTGGAGCTCTGAAGGATTTCATAAATTTATACTTGCACCTTGGAGTTTGGATCAGAAATGAACTAGGAGCCAATGAAAAGCATAAATGATCGGCAGATGGTAGAGATCCCAAACTCTGATTATTTGCCTCAATAAAAAGAAACTGAAAGGAGGCAAGCCCAGCTTGTCTGCTATGCCTTTACATGCTTTCAGGACAAAATAGTAATATTTGTGGACATTTAGTATTAATTTAAGTTATTAAGAACCTTCATATGGCTGCCCACCTAAAGCAAGTAACTCTGGGCAGCTAACAGTGCAGGCTGGTATAAAACAACAAAAATACAATTGGGAACAAATATAATAAATAGAAAATAGAAAAGCCAAGGCATCTCATAGGTACCTCCCAATCCCACATGCATATATATCATGCTGGTAACAACACTGATCATCCATTCAGGTATTTAACATCAAAGTGGCTTGTTGTGGGAAGTATCCAAGCCAAATCAATCAAACAAACATAAGCATATTTTGGAGCATTTAGTAGTCTAACAGTGTATGTGTATATGTATGCACTTGTATGGGCGTGTGTGTGTATAAAGAGAAAGTATGATTTTGTGATAAAATTTATTTTTTAACATATCTATTATTTTCTTTTAGCCTTATTAAAACAAATCTTGACAAGCTAATAGGAAGAAAAGATTAAGTACTGCTTACCTTTTGACATAAATAAGCAGCTGGGTCAATTTACAATGACTAATTATTGTCCTTTTTTTCATTATGAAGGATGTAATTGAGAAATTTCTGCTTTAAGCACCAACATGTTTTTGATTGTTTCTTTTTATGATGTGACTCTTAGTGCTATCACAAGCTGTGTAGCAAAACCCATTAACAATATTAGATGAGTGCTGTTTGTGGAAATATACCACATTTCCCCACTGTAAAGAATTGCTTCCTAAATGAGATATCTCAGGCAGATATATGAAGGTTTATCTACTACAAATTTGCAACTGAGAACCTTATTTACTATACTATCACGCCATTACCCATAATAGCCATTTGTTCAATAATTGAAAGGAATAAAATTCTATGTACATTAATTCTATTTGCCAGGCTACAGTTAATAGCCTAAACTTACCTCCAGATTTTAGCGGCTTCAGAGCAGAAGAAAATTCACTGACTGCATGATGCTCATTATGCTTCAAAGTGACTTTTCGGGGGGCGGGGGGAGTTCACAGACCCTTTCAAGTCTGCAGATCATATTTGCTGGCAAAGAGGCAACAACTCTCTCTCACTCTCTCTCTCTCTCTTTCTTTCTTTCATAGATAACTACCAATCACATGTCAGGGTGGTGGTGGTGGTTTTAGACTTGATTGGTTGTGTAAATACTCATAGAATAGTATATGTTATATCCCCTGAAATTACATGAACTGATTATGTTTGTCACTGCCCTCCACCATTAATTACTCTTCAAAAGATAAACATCTACCTTCTCTCCCCCATATTTTAAAAACCTGGTCCCTGCTATGGATTGTCACGTCAGAATAAATGAAGATGCCTTAAGTCAAGCTTGACTTCTGGTGATTGCATCTATATTTTTTCGGCAATATAATTGAAGTGATCTGCTATTGCCTTCTTCCAGGATGATTTTTCAACTTCCTAGGGATGCCAACAGCCCTGGAATTCCCAGATAGACCACCATTCCAGTATTTACTAATATTTTACTATAGGGGAGTTGTCTAGTCCCCTAACAGTTTTGCCCTTTTTCCAGCTCCACAGTATCATTTTTTAAGGAATGGTAAACCCTGAGAGTCAAACTCTGGTCATGTGTATAAGAAACAATGACTACCTAAGCTGTCCTAGAGGCTGATGCCAGGAGCTTATTATGTACCTGAGATGTAAAATAATATGACGTGTTATATACAAACTTGTGTATATATAATCGGTAAAGGAACATATCTGCAAGGACAAAAACCTGTTTTGAAGCCTACATAAAAATAATATGTATTCCTATTTTGGATGCAGCATTTCCTCAGATTTATCATAGGAGTTCTTCCAATCAGGCTGACAAAAAAATAATTATAGCTGTTGTGCTCATCACTTAAAAGTGACCAAAAAAAAAGTGCAAATATGCATGTAGAACTCATTATGACTCTTACAAAGAAATTTTGTGAACTCTTTTGAACTTTCTCTAATCCTGCAGTAATTCTGTGATCTACAGTGGGATCCTTCAGCAAAGGATCGTTACCTTGTCATGGTGTTGGAGCTTGAGCACCACAATGATGCCATGAGCTAAACTGTGAAGGGCCACCCAAGACGGGAAGGTCATGACAGAAAGGTCAGACTAAATGCGATCCCTGGGGAAGGTAATGGCAACCCACCCCAGTATTCTTGCCGTGAAAACTAAATGGATCAGTACAACCAGAGATATGTCGGTATACCATCGGAAGATGAGACCCCCAGGTCGGAAGATGGTCAAAATGCTACTGGGGAGGAACAGAGGATGAGTTCAACTAGCCCCAGACGTGATGATGCAGCTAGCTCAAAGCCGAAAGGACGGTTAGCGGCCGACGGTGCTGGTGGTGAACGGCGAATCCGATGTTCTAAGGATCAACACGCCATTGGAACCTGGAATGTAAGATCTATGAGCCAGGGCAAATTGGATGTGGTTATTGGTGAGATGTCAAGATTAAAGATAGACATTTTGGGCATCAGCAAACTGAAATGGACTGGAATGGGCCACTTCACATCAAATGACCACCAGATCTACTACTGCGGACAAGAGGACCACAGAAGAAATGGAGTAGCCTTCATAATTAATAGTAAAGTGGCTAAAGCAGTGCTTGGATACAATCCAAAAAATGATAGAATTATCTCAATTCGAATTCAGGGCAAGCCATCTAACGTCACAGTGATCCAAATATACGCCCCAACCACAGATGCTGAAGAAGCTGAAGTAGAGCAGTTCTATGAGGATCTGCAGCACCTACTGGACAGCACGCCTAAAAGAGATGTTATTTTCATCACGGGAGACTGGAATGCTAAGGTGGGCAGTCAAATGACACCTGGAATTACAGGTAAGCATGGCCTGGGAGAACAAAACGAAGCAGGACATAGGCTGATAGAATTTTGCCAAGACAACTCACTCTGCATAACGAACACTCTCTTCCAACAACCTAAGAGACGGCTTTATACATGGACTTCACCAGATGGACAACACCGAAATCAGATTGACTACATCCTTTGCAGCCAAAGGTGGCGGACATCTATACAGTCGGTAAAAACAAGACCTGGAGCTGACTGTAGTTCTGATCACGAACTTCTTCTTGCACAATTTAGGATCAGACTAAAGAGATTAGGGAAGACCAACAGATCAGCTAGATATGAGCTCACTAATATCCCTCAGGAATATGCAGTGGAGGTGAAGAATCGATTTAAGGGACTGGACTTAGTAGATAGGGTCCCGGAAGAACTCTGGACAGAAGTTCGCAACATTGTTCAGGAGGCGGCAACAAAATACATCCCAAAGAAAGAGAAAACCAAGAAGGCAAAATGGCTGTCTGCTGAGACACTAGAAGTAGCCCAAGAAAGAAGGAAAGCAAAAGGCAACAGTGATAGGGGGAGATATGCCCAATTAAATGCAAAATTCCAGAGGTTAGCCAGAAGAGATAAAGAATTATTTTTAAACAAGCAATGCATGGAAGTGGAAGAAGACAAGAGAATAGGAAGGACAAGAGACCTCTTCCAGAAAATTAGAAACATTGGAGATAAATTCCAGGCAAAAATGGGTATGATCGAAAACAAAGACGGCAAGGACCTAACAGAAGAAGAAGAGATCAAGAAAAGGTGGCAAGAATATACGGAAGATCTGTATAGGAAGGATAACAATATCGGGGATAGCTTTGACGGTGTGGTCAGTGAGCTAGAGCCAGACATCCTGAAGAGTGAGGTTGAATGGGCCTTAAGAAGCATTGCTAATAACAAGGCAGCAGGAGACGACGGCATCCCAGCTGAACTGTTCAAAATCTTGCGAGATGATGCTGTCAAGGTAATGCATGCTATATGCCAGCAAATTTGGAAAACACAGGAATGGCCATCAGATTGGAAAAAATCAACTTACATCCCCATACCAAAAAAGGGAAACACTAAAGAACGTTCAAACTATCGAACAGTGGCACTCATTTCACATGCCAGTAAGGTAATGCTCAAGGTCCTGCAAGGTAGACTTCAGCAATTCATGGAGCGAGAATTGCCAGATGTACAAGCTGGGTTTAGAAAAGGCAGAGGAACTAGGGACCAAATTGCCAATATCTGCTGGATAATGGAAAAAGCCAGGGAATTTCAGAAAAACATCTATTTCTGTTTTATTGACTATTCTAAAGCCTTTGACTGTGTGGACCATAACAAATTGTGGCAAGTTCTTAGCGGTATGGGGATACCAAGTCATCTTGTCTGCCTCCTGAAGAATCTGTATAACGACCAAGTAGCAACAGTAAGAACAGACCACGGAACAACGGACTGGTTTAAGATTGGGAAAGGAGTACGGCAGGGCTGTATACTCTCACCCTACCTATTCAACTTGTACGCAGAACACATAATGCGACATGCTGGGCTTGAGGAATCCAAGGCTGGAGTTAAAATCGCTGGAAGAAACATTAACAATCTCAGATATGCAGATGATACCACTTTGATGGCTGAAAGCGAAGAGGAACTGAGGAGCTTTATGATGAAGGTGAAAGAAGAAAGTGCAAAAGCTGGCTTGCAGCTAAACCTCAAAAAAACTAAGATTATGGCAACCAGCTTGATCGATAACTGGCAAATAGAGGGAGAAAATGTAGAAGCAGTGAAAGACTTTGTATTTCTAGGTGCGAAGATTACTGCAGATGCTGACTGCAGTCAGGAAATCAGAAGACGCTTAATCCTTGGGAGAAGAGCTATGACAAATCTCGATAAAATAGTTAACACTGACAACAAAATAGTTAACACTGACAACAAAGGTCCGCATAGTTAAAGCAATGGTGTTCCTCGTAGTAACGTATGGCTGCGAGAGCTGGACCATAAGGAAGGCTGAGAGAAGGAAGATAGATGCTTTTGAACTGTGGTGTTGGAGGAGAATTCTGAGAGTGCCTTGGACTGCCAGAAGATCAAACCAGTCCATCCTCCAGGACATAAAGCCAGACTGCTCACTTGCGGGAATGATATTAAAGGCCAAACTGAAATACTTTGGCCACATAATGAGAAGACAGGACACCCTGGAGAAGGTGCTGATGCTAGGGAGAGTGGAGGGCAAAAGGAAGAGGGGCCGACCAAGGGCAAGGTGGATGGATGATATTCTAGAGGTGACGGACCCGTCCCTGGGGGAGCTGGGGGTGTTGATGACCGACAGGAAGCTCTGGCATGGGCTGGTCCATGAAGTCACGAAGAGTCGGAAGCGACTAAACGAATAAACAACAACAAACAGTGGGATCAGAGCAGCATGCTGTTTCGTGTATTTTCTTTAAAAGCAGAATCTCTTCTTCTATGACTTAGATGAAACTCAGATAATATTGTAGGTTACAGTACTACAGGATTATGAACAGTTCACACATTTTATCTTACAACTGAACATAGAATGGACATTGGAAAGGAAGGAAAGAAAACTCATGAAGGAGGAGAGTGTTAGGTTAGCATGCTAATGAGGATTTTGTTTCATTTGGAAATTCTCCTTTGCACTTCTCATCTGATTAGCCCCTAAATAGATTTCAGTGAGATTATTTCTCCTTGACTGGGGATCTCTCTTTGTTCTTAGTGCTTGTACTAAGTGCTAGAAGCTACTTCTGAAATTCCCACAAATGTCAAAAACAGCTTTTTGAAAATGGGGCATGTACATTATCCTATCCTTTGGGATCAGAGCCCCTTGACAAACTGATGGGAGGGCCAAATTCTTAGCATGCATTCATCTGCTCTTTGTCTGACTCAAGCATTGTGTACTCACACTCAACAGAAATCAACACTGAGTTAGAAACAAAGTCAAGAACACTTGAATTCAGGGGACTGTCATGCATCCCAACTTACAGTGTCATAGGAAAATAACTTTGATTTGAACCTCATATAATTAAGCAGCCTTTTAATTTCCTTTTGGTTCTTCAGTTGACATGCAACAGGGTTCAGACTGTCTGAACTGTATTAGGATATCAAGGTGCTGGTGAACAGGCATAGTTATGTCTCTGCAGCTGGCAGAGATCACAGAATCAGCACTTATTTTTCTTGGACAACAGTTCAGTACAGAAAGCAATCAGTCCTTGATTGCTAGCCAGTAATGAGCATCTAATTCTGCCTTCTTAGTATCATGCCAAAACATACAACCCTTCCCTTTAATTCAAAAAAGAAAGGAAAAGATATTGAAATTGCTGATGTTCCTGTAGGAATGATGATGGCATGCCATGGGTCAGGAAGATAGAATTATTCTGCTCAGCTAATATCCTTTTCCATCACATTGACTGGTGTTTCCCCTAATTCTCCCTACATCCCTCTTTACCGCTAGGCTGCATTGTGGGTAATTACATTTTGCTACTTTTGCATATGGTGTCGTTGTCTATTGTAGTTACATATCTATTTACTAGGCTTACATGCTGTTCCAATTGATTTTGACTCTGATCAGTTTATAAACCCTATTTTTTAAAAAAAGGCCAAGAAAAATATAAATTAATAACAATACCACATCACAATACAAATCACAGTTCAATGCCAATAAAATAGCTCACTTTCAACCCAGTGTCAAATTATAAAAGAAAACAGTTCAAAACAGTTCTGTCCCTAAGGTCTGCTGAGAAAGCCAAGTTTTAAAGTCTTTCTAAAACCCAACTGAATAATGGCCATATGACTCTCTGGGGGATGCTGTTCCAAAGAAATTGGGGGGGGGGCAGAAAAGGCCTCCCTCCGAGGCCCCTGATTATGACAATCTCTGAGCGAAGGGGACTGGATAGACCCCATTCTACCTGATCTTATCAGGCAGGAAGAAACAATCGGGAGAATGCCTCCCCAAATATTTCTACTTTTTGAGCTGTGAAGGGCTTCAAAGGTGACAACCAGCCCTGAAAGCAAACTGGTAAACACTGCAGCCCTCAAAGTAGCAGTGTTACATGGGCAGATCATGAAGCACCCATAATGGGGAGCACATTTCAAGAGTCCCGTTGTGAGATTACAGTATGAGTGACAGAAAAGGCCTCCTGTCCCAAGAGACATCATCACTGTCAGACCAGAGAGTTGTGCAGCATTTTGTGTAAATGGTGTATGTGTGTGAGCGCATAAGTATGACGCAGGTGCGAACAGGGATGATTGTGGTATGTGTGAATGTATGTATTTGGATCAAGTGAATGGGCTGTGAATTTTGGGGCAAGCATACCATTTGAATTATGGCTTTGCCCTCTCTTTGAGGGCTAATGGCCCCAACATGCTTGCTCAGAGTCAACGCATCCTCAGGCCAAATGTGGGTTCTTGCCTACTCTGAATATCTACGGACCTCTAGCATCTAAGCCTCTGAGATGTTAGTAGGGCAACTTTGTTACCGTCTGAGATCTGTTAACCAATAGAGATATCAGAACTGCAATACAGATAGTCCTCACTTACCAACCACAACTGGGACTGGCAACTTCATCGCTAAGTGACTGGGTCATAAAGTGAAAAATCATGTGACCATGCCTGACTTACAACAGCAGTTTGTCAGTTCCAGCTGCAGTTGTTAAGCAAATCACCACAGGTTGTTAAGCATGACATCACATGATCATGACTTGCAACTTCCTGCTGGCTTCCCCACTGACTTTGCTTGTTGGAAGCTGGCTGTGAAGGTTGCAAATGGTGATCACATGACTGTGGGGACACCTCAGTGTCTGGAACTTCGAGGACTATTATAAGTCTGTGGAGTCCTTGGTGTTCTCTGAGTTTGGTTGTTTTCTTGCAGATGTTTCATTACATATATTTATGTACATACGTACATATAAGTATGTTCCATACATATTTTCTTCAGTTGGTTATAAGTCTCCTTAGTCAGTGCATCATAACTTTGAACAGTTGCTGAATGAATGGTTGGTAAGAGAGGACTACTTGTATTCTGCATGCTTCTGCCACAGAGATATTTACTTATTTATTTTCTATCCCACCTTTATTATGTTTTTATAAATAACTCAAGGCGGCGAACACACCCAGTACTTCTTCCTCCTCCTATTTTCCCCACAACAACAATCTTTCTCTTACGAATCTGCAAACCTCTGGTTATTG
Organism: Candoia aspera; assembly: GCF_035149785.1. NCBI lineage: Eukaryota > Metazoa > Chordata > Lepidosauria > Squamata > Candoiidae > Candoia > Candoia aspera. The sequence goes on from NC_086159.1 coordinate 68,811,511, forward strand.
TGTCATTACACGTTTCCTTTCAGATCCACCAGCTTATGTGCCTTGCCCAACCTTTTACATAAATATATGTATTAATTCAACGGATGCTGTTACGCTTCAAAACCAAACATGAGCATTACCTTTCTTTCCAGGATCTCCTCCGAATCCCCAGTGGGGGACTCTGCAGCCCTATAAAGCTTAATCTGCAACTGAATAATTCATTAATAAGCAATAATAATAATAATAATAATAATAATAATATAATAATATTAATAATTAACCACCCAGAAAATGAACAAAGGAAAGGAAGGATCAACAACGAGGCGTGGGAGAAAGAGAAGAAGAGGCATCAGATAACTTTGTATCTGTTTAATTTCCCTGGCCACTATTTTGCAACGTGTTCCCCAAATCAGCCCAGAAAACTAAAGCGTGAACAGCGCTGTGCCCGAGCAACCGTACCAGCGTGACACGCATGGCAATCAACGGAGTCCGCGAAACGCTGCAAAGACGCCGCAGCTACCCAGCCGCCAAGGGTGACATCACACCACTAAACTCCAGCCGGCGCTCCCAGGGGGAAAAAAAGGCGGGGCTCCCCGGGGCTCGGCCCTCCGGTTGCCTAGTGACCACCCCTCCGGCTCCGGCGCCGCCTCTCGCCTGGCTCGGCCGAACTGCGCAGGCGCAGGCGGGAGCAGGGCGGCCCCGCTGTTCCTCCTGAGTTGGCGCCCGGCATCTGCGGCCGGAGTCGGCGGGAAGGAGCCGGAGCGGTTTGCGCGTGTGGCGCTGGAGGCGCTGGGCCAGCCCGGGTGGCCGGAGAGCGATGAGCTCCCGGAAAGGTACCGCTGGGGGCACAGGCGGGCTAGCGAAGGGTCAGTCCGGTCCCCAGAAGGATGCGGGCTGGCGGGCGGGGGCTCCGGGTTGGTTGGGGGGTTTCCCTTCCAGCGCGAGGCGCGCGCCCCGGCCGCCACCTGGCTCTAATAACCCGGTTCTTGCTTCTTTTTTTTTCCCTTCACGCCCGGCAGTGCTGGCCTTGCAGGCCCGGAGGCGCCGCACTAAGCACCCTGCGGTGCCCGGCAGGAAGGATAAGCACCCCCCGCATCACAAAAAGTGAGTATGGACGAAGCGGGGCGTGTGTTGGTGGTGTTGCGTGCCAGGCTTGTCCCGGGGGAGGGTCTCCGGGTTACGTTGGCTTTCCCCTTGCCATTTTGCACGGTACTAAACTTCTCTGGGGCAGAAGCCGCTACCAGCTTTCAGGGTGTAACCTGGCCAACCCCCCCCCCCATTTTTTCTAGGTCTTTCCGTGTGTGAATGCTTTCGATCACCGTGTTCACCTGAGTTTTGTGACAGGCGGAAAACATGGTTGGCATCTTGCACCTTTCGTCTTAGTTTTGCAGGACTCAAGTGCGGGTTCTAAGATTTCTAGAATCTCTCTTTCTGGCACGTGTTTTTGCATATTCCGTAGCAAAGATGTGCTGTTCTGGTGTGCAGGTGTGAATACCCTTGGGTAACTGCTTGAGCTGTTTCTCTTTCTGCTATTCCTGATACTGATTCTTAAGCCATAAGCGTTTAATCATCCCCTGCTCAAGACTGATTCCAAGTGCTTTATTTCAGTCTGAAAAACAGCGCTATGAATATAGCCAATGTTTATGTGGGGGAAGCTGAAATGGAGCAAGCATTATCTGCTGATGGCTCCTCAAGAACCTTGCTATGCTTGAGACATCCCAAGTTTTGAAGGTCTGCACTCTATTAATTCCCCCCCCCGCTTCAATTCAGTGTAGTTGATGTCAGAAATAGTTTATACTGACTAACCTGTGAAAGCAGCTGTCTACTTTAAGTTGTATATCTTCTTGAAAAATTGTGAAGGTTTCATACAGTTTTCCTTTTCAAGGGTACGTTGTCCATTTTATTTAATGCTCTGTTTCCCAATATAGATTGATATTTTCCATATACATGATATACCTGTTTTAAGATGCTTACTTTAATCATGAGATAGCTTTCATATAGAAAATTTGCATAACTGTCAGGGACCTAGTTGTCCCTGAAGTGAAGGGTTGTATCACCTTATGATTTAGGTGATATTATATATAGTGCTTGTTCCTCCTTAGGATGAAAGATTCTAGCTAGTTTTTTTCCTGTTATATTAGTTTTCAGGGTTCTTTCTCTCCACTTCTTTCTCTGTCTACAGAGGAGCATTCAGTGACAGGAGCCTTTGCTGCAGATTGTAGCAGTGTAGCTAAAACATATGTTTATAATCTCAGTGAGAACTAAGCTACAGGTTATTTCCTGGGTGTTTTTAGGAAATTGTGCTGGGGACTTTCGACCTTTATTAAATATCTTGGTTTTCCCCTTTAGTGTTGTCCTTTTGTATTGTCCTCCATGTTATTAACATGTTAGTTTTCTGAAGCTCAGTGACATCACTCCAGTGTCCTGACACTGCCTGTTCCTCTTTTTCTCAGCCAAGTAAATTTTTGAATTAATGCCTGGCATTAGTAATGGACTCCATAAGGCTAAACAATCTGAAAATTCTAAGAAGCCGGAACTGGTCTTACTTAGAACGAATGCATATCAAGAAGTAGAAATGCATCTAAGATAAATTGGATTGTACTTTTTTGGAAAACTAATTTTACAGTTTGCAAAGTTGTTTTGACTCTAACCTTGACCTGAACGCCCAGATTTTAATAGTGTCCAAGAACATCTTTTGTCAACTGAGGCTGTTCTACCATCTTTGCTAATTCCTCAGTAAGTCAGGTCTAGCCATAGTGACACACATGTTAGTATGGAGGACTGCAGTGTCTTCTCTATGATACTGCTTCTAAAAGTGCTAAAAGAATCCAGCTGGTTTAGAGTTAGCAACCAGGTGGTTGATCTGGATAAAAGCACAAGAGAAAAGTTAGCAATGACAGGGCTCAGGTTTGATATTTTCCCTCCTCCTTCATAAACCACCTGGATTAGAAATCACTGCATGTTTTCTAGTGGCAAATTTGATGTTTCATATTTATCCTCCTGTATAGCACCTGGGCTAAGAAGCTAAGCTGGCTCAGGCCTGGTTAGTATTTGGATGGAAGATTACAGTGGAATATCTGGGCAGTAGGCAAGATTGGAAAGTTTAGTCCCAGGAAAAGAACAGGAATCCCTGATGTCCCTTTGATGCAGAATCCCTTTTTATCTTCTTTGTATCTCCGCCCCTCACATTCTTCTACCATTTCTGACCCCAATGTCCTTCTTGTCTCCCTTTCCTGAAAAGAATAATCCTGTAAAAGGAGATGGCAACCTTAAATTGTGGCAATGAAACAAGAATTTCAGGAAATGAAATGTAATGATTAAGGAATTTTGAGTGGCAGAGGTGGTGGGCTTTGGTGCCTGAGCTCTTTTACCATTGGGGGTGCTTCATTTGAAAGGCTTGCCTTTTGCCCTTGCTCGATAGGCAACTATTAACCAGATATTATTTTACTGAAATGGTGGAGGAACTGAAGGACTCTTTATCTTTATGGGTTCAATTATCTGTTTTAGAGGAAAAAGGTAGGTCACTTGCTTTTTAGTCTTGAAATGTTGATTAAGGTTTTAAACCCTAAAACACCCAAAAGTCTATATCTATATTGTGTCCAGTTTAATGTAAACCAGCATTTTAAATAAAAAATAGGGAGACTACATGCTGTAACTGTGCTGACTTCAGCCACCAAAACGTAAATGTCAAAGTTTAATTATTTCAAAATGTGGTAGGGTTTCATTGATACCTTAGAATTTAATTTAAAAACATATCTGAAGAGTAAAATACTAATATTAAGAGCTAATATATTAATAAAATTATTAAAATATAGCTCACCATAATTTTTAATCTAATTCGAATTGTGTTGCCTTATATGAATATCTTGTTAAAGTTGAAGAAGCTGAGTTGAAAAAGTGAATCTTGTTTGAGTAATCTTGAAGCAGCCAGGTATGGCTTAATTGCAGCAAATGATTCAATAGATCTTAGTTATCTTTTATTGATTTTTTTTTTCTGAATTGCACCTTGACAGCTCTTAAAAACAACTTCTTTAAGGCTTGAGAAGCTGATTATCTGAAATCAGATATATTTCTCTTATTGTAAATTGTGTTTCCATTTAAAGAAGGAATTCCTTTTCCAGTCTGCACTTTATTCTTAGATTTTATTTTTAGAATCATGCTTGATTGAACAGCCTAACCTGATTACATCTCTTGCTGTACTGTGCAATATATGAATGGTCCTCTTCACTATTCTTTTGCATTGGCTGCTAAACAGACATTTTCTGTGTAAATTTCTGGTGCAGGCCAAAGTTTTGATGACTCAATCAAGAATCTAAAAAGCTTTGTGCTATATAACTGCTTCAATAATCTTTTAGTGCAAGTCTGAAATAAAGAGTTAGCAAACAGCTTGTTGAAATTATCAGTTCCCTAGAAAAACATACAAATTTATTTAAAACACAAAACAGTACAATTCCTTAGCTGACTGGGTAATCTTACCGACAGGACCACACTGATGTAGTTAACTGCTTCTTCTCTAACCAGCAAATACCAACACATCTGGGGAATAGATTGTGCCACAGCAATTCATAACTGAAGGGAGTTTTTATAACAAGAAAAAAGGAAGAATAATGCAAACGGTGTGGTGTAAACCTTCCCACCAATGCACTAAATCAACATATACTTCACTAAAACAAAACTAGGAACTTAAATGTTCTGTTGAAGGATTTAGAATTAGTATATAAAATATAAGGCTTGAAATGTACCTTGGGGATCATATAGTCTAACCTCTACCCAATGCAGAAAGCCAAAACTAATTGCAGATAGCAACCCAGATTCTTTTTAAAGGCCACCAGCTAATGAGAATCCTCTACTTTCAAAGGCAGTCTATTCCAATATTGATCAGCTCTAAGGGATTTTTTCCCTGATGTCTGACTGAAATTTACTTCCCTGCTTGCATCCGCTTTATTTTATTTTTTTGCAGCTGCATATTCAGCATGTGAAGCATTAAGACACCCAGATCGTTTTTCACATATACTGTGGTCCGCTGTCATTTCCCCCCCTCCCCACCCCCTGCCATGACAGCATGCCTTTCCCTGTCATAAAGAAGAATGGAAGAATATCTCCTTATTTATTTTTAGTATGACAAGGAGACCCTTCTTGCCCTTTAGTTGGCTAAAACAGAAGTTCCAAATACTAAATATCCTTCCAGCTCAACTTTTTCCCTAGCAGTAAGTTTCAGAAAGCCTCAGCACATTTCAGATGAGAGCTTTTCTGTTCCATGATATATCTGGATGATTATTTGGAGCCATTTCAGTAGTTCTTAGGCTAAGATATAGTTCTGCTTTGGTTGTCTTCATGGATGACTTTCACTGGGAGATGAATGGGGAAACATGGCCCTATTTTTTTTTCCAGGCCTCTTAGTTTCCATGATAAAATTCCAGCCTGACTAGTGAGACTTGACCCTGGGGCATTGTATTGTAGTTCTTCTTGTCCTTTTGTATTGGGGTCATATCAATAGGCTGCTGTTGGGGAGTATAGTATCCTGCAGTGTCCTATTTTGTCCTTTGCTGCTTATTGCTGCATGATATCAAATTATACTATATCATTAATGAAAAGTATACTAGCTTATTTTTAATTGGCTGGCTAAATTGTTTGTGCTGGCAGTGGAATAGCTGCCTTCCTTTTGTGTTTTCAAAAAAAGGAAGTGGTCAGTCTGAATAGCTGGATGCATAGAATGCCTTTAGCTCGTTTATGTGTGCTAGACAAATTGTTTAATACAATAATAATGTAAGATTTCAGAAAGATAATATAAGACTTCAGAAAGATATGATCAATATATAAGTCTTTTAAATTTGTATTTTGCAAGCTGATGTGGTTAATATATTGGAGATATTTAGCTATGGCTATTAAATATGGCTATTAAATATATTAAATACAAAATTGAGTGATCCAAGCTTGGAGTTTTGTCTAAAGCATGTTTCATTCCACATTATTTCAAGTGTTCTGCCATAAGGAACAACCCCAAGAAGCTTTTCTGCCCTAATATTTTGTTCTGTGGCCGTAAATATAGTTGTTGTGTTCATCAGTGTCGAGTGCTATTTATCTTCCAGCCTATAGAAAAATTGACTAAGGGGATTATTTTTTTATTTGACTTTTCTATATTGAACAAAGAAAGCAAAAGTTAAACAGAATTAAGCATATATTTTAAACGCTGCTTGCACAATGTTTAAACATTGATATCAATAACTAAACATTAATCTAATTGATACTCCCTTGGCCAATTTTTCTGAAATCAGGACAAACAAAATTAAAGGTAAGATATAAATAAATGACCGGCTTTTGAAATGTTTCAAGGTTTGTTCTCTTGGAACATGAACCTCTTAACATTTTCCTTTGGAACTTTGTAAAGGGAGGTTGTTTTGTTTGGTGTTCAGAACAAAATAGGTTTTTCATTTCATTTACAACCATAAAATACTTTCAAAATAATTCTTTTCTTTGACAGAAATGGATGCCTTGGTAAGTTAGAGCAGCACATGAAAACAAGTAGGACAAAATGTTCCTAGTCTTTAATACTGTGCAACCATTGGAGAAATTTCAGGACTGTCAAAACCCACTTCTTTCTTTTTTCCCCGTCTCTGGCAAGCCTTGCCTTGCTCAGCTGTGTTGTGCTAGTGTCCTGAGGCTGGGATTGATTTCCAGCCCCCAAATCTAAGCATGTTATATACCTGAGGAAAGTAGGTAACTCAAGGGAGGAGGAATTAAACCCAACTGGATGTTTGGCAGTTACTTTGCTACTATATTATGTAGGGATTTGTTAGGGGTCAAATAGTGGTGCTTTTGACAACTAAACGTATTTAAGGAATATGTCACTTATTCTGCAGTGATAAATATTATACCCACAAGTGAGATATATTCACCTGCTGATGAATGGGTGTAGAGGGGAAGGAACAGAGGAGAGAAGTTGGAGTTGTCATACAGGACTTGTTTGGATCTCGGTTATCAGATTGAACCACTAGGTGGCAACATATTATTTTGAAAATTATGTGAAAATGAGATTAAACTGCAATGATTAAAACTAGGCAAAACCCTATTTAGTTAATATTTTACATTTTCTAAAAAAAATTGAAGATATTAAGGAAGTTTTTGAAGATAATTAAAATCTATTTTTATAGATAGTAATTCCTTTAAAAATGAAATCATGGTGGCTAAAATGACAAATGTATTCTCTCAGTATAATGTTAAATATTCTCTATTATGTGGATGTTGTTGAGAATGCTACACACACACACACACACACACACACACACAAGCTTTCAGACATACAAAACACAGTTCTGTAAAGTATTACTATCAGAAGATAACTATTATTTACTATAAATGACTGGGTTGCCACCAAAATATTTCTTTGTTTGAATGATGTGGTTATCTGATAATCAAGATTACTGGATAAAGACTACATTTTACACAGGCCTACTTTCAAGTAATATATTTTTAATTGCAGTCTAAAATATGATTTTTTCTGTATTAATTTGTGTATGTGTGAGTGTGTTTAATCACATGTTTTTGTTGTTAAAGCCATATTTTCCATTAACTTGTGGAATGGAACACTGAAATTTCCTTCATGGGTAATTTCAGAAATATTTCTGTTCTCTTGGCACTTTCTGCATAGTCTGTATCAAACTAGGTTTTATACATGAATAAGAAGTAAATTATTGTGGATTAAGATGAGAAAACTATTAATTTAACTTAGAAGGACTCTTCGCCTAGTAACCTAACTTTCACTTGGCACAGTCATCCTGTTCTCAGTCATAACAAACAGTTACCCTGTTCAACCTTTTGGTTATCTGAAATATAATAATATTTCTCTTTTTTAGCTTCTTAAATCACACTGGAAAGAAGGCATTATTATGTATGTTGCGTCTTTTAAACTAGGAACAAATGTAGGGTTTTCTTTAGGCATTTTTCTACCCCCCTTTTGAAATGGAAAGGAAGTCAGGTATTACTAATTTCTTTATACTGAAGGATCACTTTAATGACTCAGATGTGAGATTACTCAAAATAGAAACAGAGATAAGGAAAAGTGGAACAACCAATACTTTATCCTCTATATTTTAGCTTTGTCACTTACAAAATAGATATTTTGATATACAGTTTTAAAATGCATATTAAGAATCTTGATGCCTATTTAATAATGGCTAAGTTCCAGAAGGCACTAATAATGCTTATTTTAAATATTTTAAATATTGTTTTTAAAATGTTGATTTGTGGATAACAAATACTGGATTTGTGCTATATAACTTCTTGTTATAATCTTGCAACAAAGAATTGGATCCTATTTATACTCATTCCAGTGTTTTGGGATAGTTACTAATTCCTGTACACAGACATATGTTGATATATATTAGGCAGATGGGTAACTCCATCTGTGGATGTGGTAAATACAGTATGGGTATTAGAACAGGGGTTTAGTCTATTGCCGTTGAGACAGAACCTCCACCCTGTTCTTGTTCTGTTGGTGCTACTATCAGAGATGCTGTATAGATAACAATCAGTTCTACCTATATTTAAACTTGTTCCATATAATCTGTAAGTTTAAGTGATGGAGCACTGTCCTGTGTACCTTGTAACTTTGGCCTCATTTTGTACCTAGTTGCAGCCCAGTTATGGAACATTGCGGGTAAGACCTGTGATGAAAGGACACTTGGATCAGAAAGCATTGATTGATTGACATTTTTATGCTGCCTGTTCTCCCAGTTCTGCAGGTCTAGTTAATAACAAACAGAGGAAGGCTGGCTCACTGCTTACAATGAATTCTTCTATAAGATAATGCTGCCATGACTTTCCCTTTTCTCTGATGCTGCTTCAAGATTTGTCACTTTATTCGAATTTATTTCTCATCAGTGTATGCCATGTTGTGCATCTTAATTGTTTCTGTGGCAACATGATTCATATTCTATAGTCTTGTGCATATTCATCATACACCTCTTCTTTGCATCTATAGTTCATTTGGTTCTTTTATGTTTAATTTTTGGGATGTACTTGTATACTTTGGATCCAATAACTTTGATAGGGCACATCTAGATTTCTTCCATGTCAGAATTCATATGATATAACTTTTGTGGCCTTGATTGGTAACCTGTTCTATTCTCCTCTTCTGTCAGGTATCTTGTTATATCATTTGGTGTGTACCTCCAGCACAGCATCCAACTGCATTGCTGGATCTTGTAACACACTCTGTAAAATTTTTCTAGCATTAACTTTTCTTACTGATCTGGAGAAATCATCAATAAATGTCAGTAGATACCTGTTCCCTTCTGAAGTTTTAGTTTCCATGGGTCTATGGATATCAATGTCAGTTGTTTCTAGAGTATAGCGTACCTTTTTCCTTATGGTGAAGAAAAGTGCTTTTGGCATTTTCATTTAGATTCTACATTGTGAAGATCTGTCTTGCTGAAGATACTGCTGTTGAATTTCTGTGACCTTGTACACTATTCCACAAGTCCAAACACTTCTTACGCAGGTGCTGCTTCACAGTTTTAGCCTTTTCATTCACACAATCCACTTTAAGTAGGCATGCTCCTTGAGAGTCCCTTTCATAAACAGCTTATCTTCATTTGTGACAAGTGTGCTGTGTCTTACACTTCATTTCATAGCCCCTTTTAGTGTCATACTTCACTGATGCCAAACTAGTATCTAGAAGCGGAATACGGAAAACATCTTTAATAATCAGTTCAACAGTTTCCTCTTTTTAGTTTCTTTGCTTTCTGCAAAGACTTAGCTTCCATTTGCTGTATAAATGGGTTTTGTAAACCATGTCCAACTCAGTAAGCCTCTCCCTTCCTTAAATTAAATTACTGGCTGCATCAGAGTCAATCAGATCCCTTCATAATGCTTCTCTGAGCTAGCTCTAAAACTCTTCTCTGGGTGTCAACATGACAGAGTTTCTGCCTGCCAGCTTTATCTTTCTCCTGTCTGTGTTGCTTTATTGTCCCTTGATGAGTCATCCTCTTTGGTATGTGGATTGACTGGTTTCTCAGCAGCAGTTCCTTGCCTCTTGGGGAGAGCACTTAATTTGCATATGCTCAGAACCGCCTCAGAGGTAGCATCTTCTATCTCTCTGCCTAGTTTTAAATGCAATTTCTCCATTCCCTGCTACTATCTTGTCAGGCCTTTGTGTATATTAAAATCTTCTGAATGGTTTATTACAAATTGCAAGGTAGCATCCTCTGTCATTTCTACAGCACTCACCGTACTTTCAAAACATTCTGGGAGGATGTTTTAATATGAATTCTATTAAGGTTGGTTCAGGTAGAATTATTACTTGACTCGTCTAGTTTGTGTGATATCTCTGACGTTTGAGTAATGTGCACAGATAAACTCTCTCCTTTCTTCACTGACTTACTACAGAGATTCATAACAAAATGAATTTACAGAAAATAGGCGTTTTGTCATATAGTCCCTTCAGTATTTACCATACGTCCTTTCAGTGCTGTCAGAATGGTATGTACAACCCTTAAGCTCTCGAAGAAGAGAGATACAGCTCTTACCATTATGTCATACCCCCATGTATGGGGTTTTACATGATTTCTACACAGCCTGCTTGAGTGGTGGAGATTTCTCTGTTTTTACATAGTGTATATCCTGTGTAGTATTTTCAGTTATGTTGACCATCAGGAGGCCCTGTGTAAGCGGTTTCATCTTTATTGGCACTCTTCAGATCTGTGTAACCAGATGTTATTCTATAAGGTTCAAACCCTCTATTGGAAATTTAACTCAATATCTCCACTGTAATTCTCTTACTCCAATCAAAATTGAATTGCTTAGATGAGGAAAATACTGTAATTTCTATTGTTTTTTCATCAGTTCTCTCCGCTCTTTTGCTTCTTTTTTGGTTCTCCTGTTTGCCAAGATTGCAGGATGATACTGATACTTGCCTCCTTGAAAGCATTTCCATTTTAAAGGATTATAGCTCAAGTTTGGAATCTTCCAGATGCTTAGTTGCCTGAGATCTCTGTCTAATCTTGGTAGTATTTTGACTTTTCTCATAACTCTTTAAATTATGTGGGCAGTTCTCTTCTTTCCTGTCCTTCTTTTGAAGAGAAAAAGTTACGATAGTTGTAATTGAAATTCTCCATTCATACAGGTCCTTAATTTAGTATAGCATAGTGTGTGACTAGAAAAGTCCTTTAAGAGTATCTAGAATCACTTTCTGGAATGAATTTTTTTGAGAATGGCTGTAATGGAATCTTCATTTTGTCTTGGCTATTGTCCAACTGCTGCCAAATATAGTACCATAAGATTTCATGCATATATAGTTCCATCCTCTCCATATCTTTCCCAATAAAAGATGAATTTTGATTTTCCATAGTTTTAATTAGGCAAATGTGTTGTACAGGCTAGATGACATCACTGTTAAGTGGATACCGAGCTGATTTGAACATCTTAAAGAGTGCTCCTCACTAAATTGTAGAGGGGTATTAAAAAGGGTGCCACAAGGTTCTCTCCTAGGCTACTTACTTTCCAATATTTTTGTTTATGATTTGGATGAAGAAATAGAGGGAATGCCCCCTACCAACAGAAGCAGGGCAAGCCACAGTATATAAACTGAGAGCAAGGCCCACTCCCTCTTTGCACTGAAGATGTTGCTAGTTGTGCAATGAAACATCTGCAAGAAAACAACAAGGCTCAGAGAGCACCAAAGACTCCAGAGGGAATGCTTATCAAGTTTGCAGATAACACAAAATTATTTATATTCTAGAAGGTGGAAGTAATATTTGAAGTAATCTTGATAGCTTAGAGCAGCCTTTCTCAACCTTTGACCCTGGAGGAACCCTTGAAATATTTTTCAGGCCTCAGGGAACCCCTGCACATTCAGGCTCAAATATAGGCCACAAGTTACAAAGTTATTGTATTTGTTTCATGGGTAGGCCTGTATATATTCATTAACAGTGTTCTTAAACTAAAAATCAAGAATGAAACTTACCTTTTTAATGTGAAGTTGCCCAAATTTGAAATAATTTTTTAAATAAATCGTGATCTCCCAGGGAACCCTAGTGACCTCTTACAGAACCCTGGCTGAGAAACCCTGGCTTGGAGAAAACGGCTGAAAGCTATTCTTAGCATTTGTCTCACTTCGTTGAAGGTTCTGCTTGTTTTTCCCTGCATTCACCTAGTTCTTACAGTGAAATGTGTCAATGCATGATGTGACAAGGGGGACTGTTTTTCAGCTGGCTTGTTGCAAAGCCTGATTCAGATTTGGGCTGAGAGGGAGGGACTGGCCAAAGTTCACCCAGCTGCCCTCTAGACCTAAGGGAAGTCTAGGCTGCTAGAACTAGGTCTAGGCTGCTAGTCCAGCATCTTAACCAGTATACCACACTTGTTGTCATAGAAAAGAATGGAAAATGACATAAACTTTAATAGACAATTGCAGTGTTCTTCAGAGCTTTTCTCTAAGATCAAATGTAGTACTTAAAAACAAAAAATTAAATGAACAGACAAAGGAAGTAGAATACGTGGCTTGATAACAATAACTTGAGGAAAAGATTGAAAAAGTGGTTGATGGAATATGAGTAAACAGTATGATGTAGTAGCAAAAAAGACCAATTTTTTTTCCAGCTCAATGCTTCTGTGGTCTCTGGGACATTCTGTTTTTTTCCTGAAATGTTTCCTGCCCCTCTCCACCCAAAAGCAAGCCTATAGGAATATTCTGGGATTGTTTGTATATTCCAGGAAAAAGATCTGGAATATCATTGTTCTGGAAGCTACCCTTCCATTCAAAGTACCACTGATTAGCCCATTCTAGGAGAAAACAATGTTCTGAAGATGAACTGCTGTTTTTCATTACATTTGAGATAAGCCCATTTTAGTCTGCCTTTAGGTCTGAATATAATACCAAACAGCCTTTGTCACCATGATTAATTATCCATACAGTACAAGGAGAGAGCTATCCAGAGTCGCATTGACAAGAGGGGCAGCCATATAAATCAGTGTAAACAAATAAACACCGTCTTCTTTTTCCTGGATCACTCAGGGAACTACCTTATTGCTTCTCTGGTTTTGTCAGTGCCATTTGACAATATTGACCATGGTCTCTTGCTGGAGACATAGTTTATATTTACAGGAATGCCGCCAGAGTATATCAGTGGAGGATTTATTTTTTTAATATAATTTTATTAAAATTTTTAAAAAAGAAGATAACAAAGTGACAGAAACTAGTATAGAGTAAGAAAAAAGAGAAAAAGAAAAAAGATCAGAGAAAAAGCTAAAAGTGCAAAAGCAAAGAAAGAAAGAAAATACAAAGAAGTAGCTTCCAATTTTCTTTACAACAGTTATAAGTACACTTATAAATTTACCTCTTGCCCTGTGGTTACCGTGTAACTCTATTTTTTCTATAGTCTATCCTGTTTAATCATCAAAACCATAAATCATACTCATTTTTTTTCTGTTTAATGCAAAAAGTCTGTGAGGGGCTTGCAATCAGTGGAGGGGCTTGCAATCTGTACTGCTCCATGCCATCTTGTCTTTAGGGTGCTACAGCATCCATTCTCTCTGCTCTGCTGTTTACTCTATATATGAGTACTCTGTTGAGTACTGTGACCTAGAGATTTGGGGGGAGAATAATAATAATAATAATAATAATAATTTCATTTTATACTCTCCTGAGTCCTGGCAAGTACTTCTGTGTATGCTGGTAATACTTATGTCTGTCTCTTCATTCTGTCTGAGCTGGAAGAGGCTATGTGGTGGTTGGACAGTTGCCTGGAGGCAGTGATGGACTGAACAAGAGCCAATAGACTGAAGTTCAATTCTGATAAATGGAAATGCTAGTAGATAGTTGTCTTACTTAGGAATTAGGAGATGATTTGTTTTGAATGAGGATGAGCATTCATCCAAGGCACAGGTAAAAATTTTGGAGATCCTCTCAAATTCAAAACAGTCATTAGAGGACCAAGTTGCTTTAGGATTAAATAGTGCCTACATCCTCTTCAGTTAGTCTTCCAGTTATGATTTTTAAATACATTTAAAGGGCCACTTTAGACTAAGATATAGTAACAAAGGACATCCTGAATTATCTACTGACACAGGAAACGTGATTTAAACATAAAAACCAAAGCCTAAAGCAAGAAAACCTACTTTTAAAGAATTTCAACTTTTAAACTCTACAGATACTACCAGTGGGTGTGATGCTTGTGCCTGGCTCTTCCCCCAGGATGAGGTCAGAGTGAGATGAAAATGTGGGTTGTGGCGCCATTTTTTTCTGTTTTTAGTTTATTGTTGATTGTTTTATATTGTTTTATATTGCTTTTGGTTGTAAGCTACCCAGAGTTGTTTTTTAAGATGGGTGGCTAAACAAATGTTTTTAAATAAATAAATTTTGTACCCTGATTGTAGAACTTCTAAGTTAGTCCTGAAATCAGTTCCTGTAAACCTTTAGCATCAACTGAAGATTCATTTGTTCACCCAGGTTTTTGGCTGGATCTGAACTGTTGAATGATTTTATTGTTGTTATTCTGTTTTTTAATTAATTTATTGGAGTTTTATATAATTAAGTATTTTGTGGGATCATTTTTGATAATGAAAAATGGAAGCACATTTTTTAAATAACAAATTTGAGTCCCAGTGGGTTACAGCTAGGGCAAACTATTAGAAACAATACTAACAAAGCAATAATAAACAACTTAATAATTAGTAGATGCCACTGGATACAAACCTATAATAATTCAAAGCAGTAGAATTGCTGCTGGGCAAAACTGGTGGTGAGGCTTTCTTTGCTGATCAGTTTTACGGCCTTGAATTTGGCAAATTCTTCCTTGTATGGTAGCTTAGCTCATGTTGACTGCAAGGTTATGGATAAGTCCAGCACATCTGGAAGGAGAGGCAGGTTGAGGAGGCTGGCACAAGACAATATTGAAATTTTTTTTCCATTGCTGTATGTTGTTCTTTACATGCATGGCTAATGTGAGGTGGTGGTCAAATCTGTAGTTTCTAGTGACTGGGAGCTGGTAATGCTGTGATAATCTCTAAGGTAATAGTGTCAGATTTTCCAGTGCTGGTGGTTAAGGTACTGTTACTTTGCATTTGGGAATACATAGCGGCAGTTAAGATTATAAAATGGTTCACCAAATGATGTAGGAATAAGAACTACTTTTCCTACATACCTTTGTTTTACCATTTCTTGTGGAAGTTAATCCTTTCCTTTAAAAAAGGTGGTATCACCATTACATTTTCCTTTAAAATATTACTCACTTTCTTTTATCCGTTTCTTTTTTTTAGCTTAATTCAGCACAATCTTATACATATTTATTAAGAAGGATGTTCTATTGAGTGGAACGGGCCTACCAAAATATAGGAGTGTAGTCTATCTTTATGCTACCCTCTTTTTTCCAAGTAATATATGTAGCTGTTCTTCATCCTGTTTATTTTTTGTGTCATTCAGATTCTTATAATTTTGGACAGAGTGGAGACATTTTAAATAAACATGCTAGAAAAGCATGAAAATGCTACCCTACACTAAATGGGTAGAACATTGCTTACCATCATACAGTATTCCCCAGCAGCTATCAATTGTAGTCTGTGTGTAAGTTGTACATGCCTTACCACTTGTTCGTTACTTTATCAGTGGAAATTGAGCCAAATGGCTATAATCTTGGATTGACTTGTTTTAATGGCTGTGACTGCAACATCTATGGAGCTTCTTGCTTGATAGTACTTTGAGGAAGATTAGGGTCTGTTTAGTCTTTCAGTTCTAAGCCTTGTCCTTTTCCAAGAAATATAGCATTGTTTGATATACATGATTTTTTAAAAAATGTATGCATTGCTGCTGGGAAAAAAAGATAGAAATTCAGTATATGTGTTTATGGAGGACGAAAGGAGATTGTTTGTAGGAGTTTGGGGGGCTATAAGGAGCAAAAGGTTTAAAGAAGAGATTTAAAGTACCCATTTCCTCTTTAATCCTGCAGTGGAAAAACCAACATGATTAGAGAGTAGTTTGGGAGTGATTAATAGATGAAATGGGGGCTTAAATCTTTGCAAGGCCTAAGTCATCTTTTATTTATTTATTAATTAGATTTATGTTTACTTTTCACTCAAGAGCTCAAAGCAGCAAACAAAGCTCCCCTTCTTCCTATTCATCCCCACAGCAACAACCTTGGGAAGTAGGTTGGACTGAAAGAGCGTCACTGGCCCAAACCACTCAGTGAGCTTCCGTGTCTGAGGGTGGACTGGAACTTGGCTTTCCCCAGCCCTAGGGCAACACTTCCTTCCTAACTCAGCCATCCCTGAGCCAGAGCCTTTGGCTAAGGACTGCAAATGGAGTGCTAAGGGATGCATGCCACTCATGGACTGTGGATTGCCCTCTCCTGACCTAGATAGAGCAATATAATGTAACAATTCCATCAAGCCAGGATCATTGACCAAAGAGCTGCCCCAGTTAATATGCAAAAAGCCCACTTACAGGGTCCTGCATCTTTCAGCACCTCATCACTTTCTGATGTCACAATATATTCAATAAACAAAGGGATATTTTTTAAATAACTGCTCAGACAAGATGTGTAAGATAAGGAAAACTTTACTTAGCTATACAGTCCTGAGGGAAAAGATATATGGAAAGGGGTAGAAAGATAGAAAGAAGACATGGGTGGAGAGAAATGAACCCTCAGAAGTATGGAAACACACTGAATTCTGGGAGATCAAGCACCATAGGAAACCCACAGAACAGCTGTGCATTCCTTGATATTGTTTTAGGTAAGAACCATTTATGTTTGTACCACTTCATTTAAAGGACAAACTTGTATTGAAAATGAGGATTTACATGGTCCCAACTTTCTTATGGTTAGGAATATTTTTATATGTATTTTAAATGCATTGACACAAAATTCTCTTTTCTTTTGGCACAATAATTACTAAAAATAGTAAACGACTTGCCACATTAGACCAAAGGGCCACTTAATGTAACAGAGTCATGTCATCGGCATAGTGCAGGTTGTTGATGTTTCTTCCTCCAGTTTTAAATCCAGGCTCATGTCCTTCCAATCCAGCTCCCCTTGATACGTATTCAGCATATAGATTGAATAAATAAGGGAAGAGTATACAGCCTGGTCTCACTCCTTTGCCAGTCAGAAGCCAGTCTGTTTTGCCATGTTCTGTCCATACTGTGGCTTCCTGACCTGTAAATAGGTTTTGCATGAGGATAATGAAATATACTGGGATTCCCATTTTTCCAAACACGTTCCTCAGCTTGACATGATCAACACGATCAAAATCCTTTCTATAGCCAATGAAACACATAGTAACTTCTTTTTGGTATTCGTTGGTTTTCTCAATTAACCAGCATGCGTCAGCGATATGTCTCATGTTCCTCAGCCTTTTCTGGAGCCAGCCTGAACAACTGGCATATCTTTTTCTATATAGGGCTCTAACTTGCATTGGATGATGCTAAACATTATTTTGCTAGCATGTGAAATTAAGGATATTGTACCGTAGTTTGTACACTCTATTAATTCTCCTTTTCATGGAATTGGAATGTACATTGACTTCTTCCAATCTGCTGGCCACGGTGTCGTTCTCCAGATTTGTTGGCATAGCTTGGTTAAAACTTTCTGTAGGTATTCCATCAGTTCCTTATCCTTCCAACTTAGTACTAGGGGTTCTTGTAAATAGGGGATATTTTCTAAGGTATCTTGGATGTCGACCTATGTATTGTACAGTATTTCAGTACACTCCTTCCATCTTTGTTTGATCTGCTTTGAATTGGTTACTATCTGTCCATTGGCATCCTTTAGCTTACCAATTTGAGGTTGGAACCTCGTTCTGAGTTCGGAGATCTTTTGAGAGACTTTCCTTGTTCTGAAACTTTTTGTTAAGTTCCTATTTGAGATTTTTGCCTTTCTTGGCTTTGGTGTCTCTTCTTTTCTTGGCAATTTCCATGGTTTGTTCGGACATCCAGTTTGCTTTCTTTTGTTTCTTCATTTTTGGCCATCTTTTCACATTCATCCTTAGTGACTTATTTTTCGTTCCACAGTCCCTCTGGTTCTTTCAGTGAGGTTCAGAACTTCAGAGGGATTCTTGATGTTCTGCTTTAAAATGGTGGGTGTGTGTTCAAGATCATATTGTGGAAACTGGTTGGCTTTTTTTGTTTTTCTTTAGCTTAACTTGGAATTTGCCCATGAGCAGTCCATGATCTGTCCACTCAACAGCTGAGTGGTCTTTGATGGTGTGACTGAGTTCCTCTACCTCCTTTTAGCAACCATATAGCCCATTTGATTTCTGTCTACTCCATCTGGTGATGTCTATGTACACAGGTGTTGTTTTCATTCTTTGAGGACAGTGTTAGCTATGAAACCATAATTGGATTGGCAGAAATTGATAAGTCACTGTCCTGCTTTATTTCGGTATCCTAAGCCATATGATCCAACAACTTTAATATTTCCAACTTTCTGTCCTAACGGTCAGGAACCACGCTGAGACGAGGAATAGGTCTCTAGTGTTTATTACTGCTACATAAGACAGAAAATCCTAACAAACTGAAGAAGCGTGGGAAAACCCAGACAGATAAACCCCAAAAGTCAAGGCGGGTCTGTTCTGTGTCTCTTTGAATGGCTGCTCGCATGCGTTTTCCCCCTTGGATAGGGGCCCCCTCCTGCTCACCATCAGTGCTCATGACATCACCCTCCAGATTCACATTCCCTTTCAGCCCCCTCCCTTCCAGAGGTCTCATGAGAGTCCATCTCCCCCTCCAAGCTCCCATGGGAACTGGGCAACGATGGAAATTCTTCAAAGGAAAACTCCTCCAAGGACGGTGCTGCTCTCCAGGTCTGATAACGCTTCTGGCCCAGGTAGCTGCTGCTGGAAAATAGCTAGATAATTAGACGATCCTCCCCTTTGGGAAATGCAAGCTGGAGGTGGAAGGCTGCGGCTCCCCCTCCTCCTCTCACTCTGGCCTCAGAGCCTCTGGCGGGGGTGGAGGTTGCCAACTTACAAACTCCTCTGCTTGGGATTCCTCTGCTTGCTCAGTCAAGTGAGGAATCTCTGGTAGAGTGTGAGGCTTGGGTTTGTGAGGGAAAAGCTGATGGAATCGTTGAACCAGCGCTGGTGCATGCACATCTCTGGCATTTTCCCCTGTGTGCTCTTTCTCAGGGTACCCTTTCCAGTGTATTAAATATTGGATGCCCCTTCCCCTCCTCCTAGAGTCCAGAATTTCCTTGACTTTGGATTCCTCCTCCCCATCCACAATTACTGGAGGTGACGGTGGGGGGCTCTTGGTTCTGCTGCTTGCCCTGGGGCTCTTACGGAATTTGCTTGGTTTCTCGCTGGGCAAGCTCTCACCATGTGCCCCTGGACTCCGCAGTAGAAACAGAGGGCTCTCTCTCTCCTTCTCTGTCTCTCAGCCTCGGAAGTAAGCCTTCTGCTCGCCCCGATCTGCATTGGCTCCTCTGGTCCTGAGTAGAGAGATGCTGCAGAGAGAGCTGGAAATCCTGGAAGCGCTCTGAGGCCCCTGCCTCTCCCCGGCTGCATCTGTCTGAGCTCTTCTAGCCTGGCGTCTATGACCACAGACAACTGATATAAACCTTCTAGGGTAGTTTGTGTTCCCTGGCGCACTAATTCATTTTTAATTTCCTCATCCAGTCCCTGTTTGAATTGGTCTTTCAAGGCACTCTCATTCCAGTCCAGATCTCCTGCTAACAGCTTGAAATCAGCAATGTAAACTCCCACCCTCTTGTTGCCTTGCTTGAGCTTCTGAATTTCCCGGCTGGCAGTGACCTCTCTGATCGGGTCGTCAAAGTGTGCTCGGAACCCTGACAGAAAATTCTGGTAGTCGTTGAGAATTGGGTCGTTGTTCTCCACCATGGGAATAGCCCATTTGGCTGCTGGGCCCTTTAGCGGACTTAAAATGAAGGTGACTGGTTCGGTCTGTGGGAAACTCTGCCAGTCTGCTGTCGAAAAACATTGTGCACTGTGTGAGAAAGGTTCTCAACTGTCCTGCTTCTCCTCCAAACTTCTCTGGTAGACTGCCCTGGGATCTCAAGACTACTGGCGGAGCTGCTGCTGCTGCTGCTGCTGCTGGCACTGGTTGTGAGTTAACCGGAGCTGATTGTTGTAACTGCTGTAGCATGGCTGCTTGTAATGTGTTGATCTGGAGATCTACTTGTTGTTGGTGTTGTTGCAGGGCTGCTGCCAATTGTTGGATGGCTTGCCGAATTTCCTGGTTTTCCGAAGACATTTTCCCAAATGTCTCTCCTTTATTTTTTTTTGTTCCTCCCTCTTTCAGTGGGAGTAGAAGTTTGTTAGGATTGATGTCCTAACAGCCACGAACCACGCTGAGACAAGGAATAGGTCTCTAGTGTTTATTACTGCTACATAAGACAGAAAATCCTAACAAACTGAAGAAGCGTGGGAAAAACCCAGCCAGATAAACCCCAAAGTCAAGGCGGGTCTGTTCTGTGTCTCTTTGAATGGCTGCTCAACTCCTCAGTACTACGCATGCATTTTCCCCCCTGGATAGGGGCCCCCTCCTGCTCACCATCAGTGCTCATGACACTTTCGCATTCCAGTCTCCAATCCACCACATCTTGCTTGCATGTTTTGTTGATTTAAAATTGAACTTGATCATCAAACACATCAATCTCTTTTTTTATACACTGGTGATTGGAGCTTAAACTTGAATGATCGTTATATTAAAGGATTGCCCATGAAGTCTAATATTCACTCACTGACTGCGCTGTAGCCAAGTAATGTTCTTGGTATACCGTTGCCAATTATAAAAGCAGTGTCATTCCTTCTTTGTTTTTTATGTCCAGAGTAATAAACAGTGCGAACTTCTGACTGAAAGTGGCCTATCCCAGACCATCTCGATTTGCTGATACCTAAGATGTCAATTTATAGTTATTTCATTTGATCTTTCACTGTGTTGCGCTTTCCTTTGTTCATGCTTCTTATGTTTTATGTTGCCACTGTGAGTCTGCAGCTTCGGAATTTCTTTTCCAGCATGGCAAGCTTCATGCTTGCTTTTTGAATATTTTGCCTGTATCAGCATTATTCATGCAGGCTTTAAAGGCTAGGTTGGATCAGGCCTGATGGAAGGAGAGCCAAAAGAATCCTAATATGGCCAGTATTGCTAAATGTTAAGAAATGACAGTCACTATGCTACCTGATTTTTTTTTCTTAAAATATTATTTCATTTATAAGCAGACTAAATTACATCCTGGCTTTTAGGAAGAATTGGTGTAAGATACATCTAATATCTCTTTGACGTCCAGGACATTGCTTTTATTTTCCAAGGTTGAGTGAGACTGAACTGAAAAATTGTCTGGGCAGTGCATTCTGTGTGATGTTGAGTCTCTTTTTCAGTGCCTATCACTCCAGTTTGAGAAAAATGAAAACATTGATTAGCCAGGAAGTATAATAAGCATTTTAAAATATTATCAGATTCCTCTGTTCTAGTGCAGGCACTGACATATTATGTTTTTTTATAATCATTATAACATTTGTAGGAAAATAGCTTAGAAATCCCTGTCTTCTAAATTTAATAAAGGATAACTAAGGTTAAAACCTAAGGTTAGGAGTATGTTTCATTCATTGGCATTAGTTCTAAACAACGATGTGACCAAAAGTAATCATTCACACACATACGGAAATTCTTACATATTCATGTGAATATATTGAGCCTGGAAATAGAGGAAACATTTGCAGAGATGCATTGTGCATATAACAAAGAAAATATTGTGCATGACAAAAAAGGGAAATTAGCAAATTGTCAAAATAATAAAGAATTAGCACAGGTTATTTTGCCATAATTCTTTTTAAAGAATATATATAAATATGAATATAAATGCTGGATCTTTAGACTATTTCCAGTGACCATACTACACATAAAGAGGAAAGTAGGGAATTGGAGTTGGTAAATGTAACAGGAATTGGATAGCTGTACTTAATGAGCTGGAGAATTGAGGGTCAGTCATATATTTCAAGGAAAATGAGGAAGGAATAGAATTAAAGTGGATATATTTTCAAGTTGTTTCAGGTGAAGGGAGGATATAAAAGACTTTGTTCACAGAAACATGCAGTGTACCGTTTTTGAAAGCTACTGTGTGGCTGATCCACTTTTGGTTATACATTCGAAGTATAATAAACACATTGGTATTAATAGAGCACACCTTATTGTCCACTAACATCCAAATGAAAGGCTTTTAGTTGAGTAATGAAAGGGGGACTTTACTGCAAACTAGCCATTAGAAACCCTGAAACAGTTTGATTGCAAAACTGGAATTTCTAATGGACAGCGTAATAGTGAGGTCTTACCTTGTATCTAAACACTTCCAATAAAAATAATAAACAAGAAAGTAAAGGGACTGGGAATGTGGGGAAGGATAAAAGATAGAAGGATCTGAGGTGCTTTTTCACTGTTACTGCATAGACATAAATTTCTTGGATTCTGAGGGCCCACAAAATGTCATTGATCCCAGGGTTGGGGCTAAGTATCCAAAACAGAAAGCCCCCTGGACAGAAATATTGAGCTGGTATTTAAATAGATTACACCATAAATGAGTGCAAGATGGGAAGCTGTAATCAGTGCTTCACTGGCTGTTGATATGATTGTTTTAAAGTTTGTAAAGGCAGAGGTGTACAACCTCTGGCTCCAGGGCTATACAGGTCCTCATTTAGTGACCACAATGAAGACTGGAAACTTGGTCATTAAGCAAAGCGGTCGCTAAGTGAAATGGCAACTGTGCTTATGATCTTACTTCAGCTTTCCTTGCTTTACAGGCCTGCATAGGTCATAAATGTGAGGATTGATTGCAAAGTTACTTTTTCATCACGGTCGTAACTGCAAATGGTCACTAAACAAGGCAGTTGCTAAACGAGGACTACCTGTACTTGGTATTCAAGTCTCCTTCCCTCTCCCCCATCCTCAGTTCCTTTGCCCGTGATTGCTGAAAACTGCCTAACCAGATTCATTCCATTTAGAGGTGGGAAACAGATGGAAACTGTAGTGTAAACCTGAACAGTAGGCACATCACAGTTTAAAAATAAAGAGAATCCCCATAAAAAACCAGCCTCCTCAATATGTGTGATGCAGTTATAATTTTTATACAGCCTTCAGACCCTCTGATACTAAATGAAATTCTTCTCCACCAAAAGATTGCTCATTGTGCTGATGTAGGGTAAGATAGCAAATAGAAGCTCCTTGGGTGACTTTGGGTCAGCCACTCTCTCTCGGCCGAAGCTACCTCACAGGGTTGTTGTGGAAAAAAAGAGGGAACATTATGTACATGGCTTTCAGCTCCCAAACAAAAGGTGGGATATAAATCAAATAAAGATCTCTGCCTTAGTATACAAGGCAACTGAATGGTTCAAATCAGAAATGGGAGAGAGAGACCCTGGACAGAAAAAGGCATTAGGTGGCAGAGTAGGGAAATGTGATTTCTGGACAATGTTTAGTTCTGTGCAATCTAGCCTGTCTACTGTGGCTATCACGAAAGAACAACAAGTTGGATCCACGGAATCAGTCAAGGAAGAAAACAACTTTAGGTAGAATCATAATGAGGAAGAATAAAGAGATCAGGTTTTAACTCTGGAAAATAAAAGGGAATTTCAAGGATGGTCTTGAGCAGCGTTTTTCAAACTTGGCAACTTGCTGGCTGGAATTCTGGGAGTTGAAGTCCATACATCTTAAAGTTGCTAAGTTTGAAAATCACTGGTCTTGAGCATTACAGCATCTTTTGCCTGATACAAATTCCCAAGTTAAGTAGTTTCAATAAGCATATGTGCATTTAAGCCATATTATTTGTTGTAGTGTAATTTCAGTATTGGAATCATTACCGTTAGTCTTAAATCAATATTTATGTTGCCTACACTGTCAGTAGTAACACCATGGAGACAGGTAGGCAAAAACTGTTTCCTCTGCAGCTACCTCCAGATGAATATTGTGAAGCTATCTGCACACACCTTCTCATTCTCTCTCAGGCAGAGAAAGAGAGAATATCTGGTTGTTCAAAGAAACTCTAATTGCTAGAGGCAATGAAGTGAGTGAATTTTTGCAAGTCTAATTTGCGTGTCATAATATTTTATGTCTCCATGTTGTCATAATCTTTTAGAAGCTGGCTTGGCTGGTATAATGACATTGATAATGAAAGTCACATAATTTCTGTGACTTCTTTTCCATTTTAGAAATGACTGTCTTGGGTATTCAGGTTGTTGCTTGATTTTAGTATTTTTTATATCTTCAAGTAAAATAATTTGGTATCTAACTGTAGTTTTAACTCCTTCTCCGGTGGTTTCTATATTGGAAGATAGTTTGGAGAAATTCTCAAGTCATTTGCCATGGAAAATGAAAACATATTTGATACACCTTGGGGCTATAGAATGTTTCTAAAAATATTTATTGTTTGTAATGCATATTTTTTATAAATGTTTTTGAAAGTAAGATCTGAATTAGAAATGTCTGTTCCTTATTTTTGTTTCTGAGTAGACAAACAATTACCCAGCCATTACTACATGGAATGGACAGTACTTTGACCACACACACACACACACACACACACACAGTATATATGTATTACTTCTAAGCTTCTGTATGAGCAAAGGACTTGCTCTTTTTTGGCTCGATTTTGAAACAAAATTGGAAACATGAGGATTATGCTCCCAAGGGATGGAGGGACTGTCCCTGCTTATCCTACTTTTGTGCAGGCTTATACTTTGTAAGGTGTACGCGGTGGCGCTGCGGGTTAAACCGCTGAGCTGTCGATCGGAAGGTCGGCGGTTCGAAACCGCGCGGCGGGGTGAGCTCCCGTTGCTCGTCCCAGCTTCTGCACACCAAGCAGTTCGAAAACATGCAAATGTGAGTAGATTAATTGGTACCGCTTCGGCGGGAAGGTAACGGCGTTCCGTGAGTCATGCTGGCCACATGACCCGGAAGTGTCCTATGGACAACGCCGGCTCCAAGGCTTTGAAACGGAGATGAGCACCGCCCCCTAGAGTCGGACACGACTGGACTTTACGTCAAGGGAAACCTTTACCTTTACTATACTTTGTAAAGAAAAATATATAGCATTAAATGACTCAAGGACAAAAGAATAAAATAGAGCAAATATTAAGTAGAGAGATTGTAGAAGAAGCTGGAATATACCAATAAGGTATCAGCTGTAGTATTCATTTTTATTTCTTTGCTGATCTTTAGGAGTGCCATTTGTTCGAAGTCTTCTTAAAAATGCATTGTAAGAATGAGGATGAAGTTAAGAATGTTGAACTTGGTGAATTATCAGTTATTAATATTTGGTCAGAAAAAAAAAGACAGAAGTGAATGGGGTTACCTTAAAATAAGTAAAGCTGGAATTGTCCAATCAGTTTTCAATTGCTGGGAACTGACTGCATGATTGTGGTTGGCCTACTTATTTTGGATTTCATGTGTGGACTTCTGGAAGGATTAAAAGCAGAACAGACGTGTCTAAACCTTAGCTTGCCACCCACCAACTTACTGCTCTACACCTTTAGTTTCTTGCAGTGAAGCTTGTCTAAACCTAATCTTTCTATTCACTTTGGAAGTAAGTAAGTAATAGTTCCAGAGGTATGTTAAAATACTTTTTTCCATATAGTTTTAGCTTTGAATACACTCCCAAATCAGGGATAGGCCCCAATGTTTTTGGGTGGCCTCTGAAACCTGTTCCTCATTTGCCTCCAATTTGCATGATTAATAATCTCACATAATCATTTACCTGATTTTCAGTATGCTGTATTGTCAGTTTATATCAGTTACAAAATTTATTGGCTTGCTGCCTGTACTAACTTTCTGGAGGATAAGTGGAAGTCTTAAGTATTTTTGAAGTGCAACTTTGAATATTTCTCATGCTTAAAAGACAAGAAGCTTCCTTAAATGAAGGATAGCAGAACGTCCGCCTGGAGATGCGATGGAGATATTTTACATTTTATTTGTATTCCACTTCAGTCTCCTTTCTATTTAAATAGGAGAGAATGAGTATTATTGGGCATGTTTGCTTAAATTGCTTTGTGCGTCCAAGATTTTGGTTTATAACAGATCTCAGGCTCTTACTGAGTTTTTTTTGGGGGGGGGATTGGTGATTGGTCCTTTAAGCTTCTGCAGGAATATCATGTTATGGGGTATGTTTGGACATTATGCTGATCATTTTCTGTGGTTTGTTGTGAATGCATCTGTTTGCGTGTGTGGGTATCTATCTCCCCATACGTCTTCCCATTGGCCTCTACTGGCTTGTTTGATGTTCTCTTGTTGTCTAGCTATGATTTCATTGACCTATCAAAAATAATGCTGAAACAAAATGTTAATTGTTCTAGTTTTGTTTTTCTGGTTGCTGTATTGCCAGATCACACAGAAAGTGAAAAACAAGCTCAGGCATGGCTGACAATGGGGAGCAGCTAGCAAGCAACTCATAAACCATGATGGGCATGTTATCTGATATACTAATTGTGACTATCCACTATCTTATTTGAACCTATTGCTCAGTTTATCAGTTGTAAAAACTCTGGATCTCAAATACTAGTGATACTGTTAGAGCTACAGTAGTAACTTTTCCATTTGTTCCTTATTGTTTCTCAGGTTTTAATTTCATGCCTCTAAAGAACACAATATCTTTTGGGGAAGTTGAAAAATCTATTTTAACAAACTGAATTTACTTGTTTTTTTATTTTTTTTCTGACCTTAAATCATGAGTGCATTTATAGGTCAGTTCTCTTGGGATTATTCTATCGTTAGAATTTGCTACATGACCATATAGAGCACCTTACCAAAAATGAGTCATTGCTGCTACCTTTTTGCATGTCTTAAAAACATTTTCTTATTTTTGGATGTCCTTACAGAACTGTTGAAACTCATATGATTCCTTCAATACTGTCACTTTAGAGACTTAATTTATTTTAAAATTACCACTGTTTAGCTTTTAAAGCAGCTGATTGTTTTTTTCCCAGGGAAGAATATGCTTTAAAGCAGCAGTGTTAAGTATATTTCTGAAGAAACAATTTACTGAAGTTTGTCATGTTTTAAAAAGACTGTACTTATTTCTGAATTACAATAGTTGTTCTTGGAATTATATAGTTCTTACAATGTGCAAAGGCAACTTTTGATTAGGCCCACTCCAGACCATGTTAAATACTAGCTAATAAGGAACAACTCAACTACAGTTTGAAAGTGATTTGCCCTACCTAAATCATAAAACTGTATTCCATCCAAATCTAGCCATCAGTTTAGGCTGTGGTTTACTCCCCATTTTGGCCTCTACAGAATATATTTAGGGTGGGGGTAGTGTGCTATAGGGATAAGAAAAAGGACAATCTCAAAGGGGCTGTATTTACTACTAAACAAACTCAGTCATGTACAGAATTAAATTAATTCCAATCAGTTAGCTGTTTTTTAGCAAGACCTCAACCCAGTCGGTTGATCTGTTTTCTATATCTAGTCCTGCAAGGAAAAAAAACCTGGAAAGAAAGAGTGGCTGAAAAGACAAGCTTCTCTATTATAAAACCCACTGGCAGCACAGAACATATCTCCAAAACACTGGAGCACAGTGGCCAAGCCATGCCCATTGCTGCCTGCCTGGCCAATGGGAAAGGGCCTAGTAATATCCTGTAGTCTTGCCAGTACTGTCCTGATGCAATGCAAGGGCTCATGGGATACCAGGTACTTCCCAGAGAAAGTGGGCAAGGCATCAGTAACTCTACAAGTGGTAACTTTTGATCAGGTTAGTGTGATTGTACAGTGCCAGAATTACCAGTAAGGACATTTGGCTGGGCTAGTGGCTGACTGGGTTAGGTGTATTGGAATAGAGCCATAAAGTGGCCAAATTTTGGGTGATAACCAATTTTATAAGATATGGTAATAGTTGGACAACTTCTTGGAGATACATCTGTCTATGAAGGCACTTGTTTGATTTTTAGCAATGGAAGGGCTGGTATATTGGGTTGGGATTAAAGTAAATTTAACAGAAGAGATTAAACCGCTGAGCTGCTGAGCTTGCCGTTGGAAGGTCAGCGGTTCGAATCCACGTGATGAGGTGAGCTCCCGTTGCTAGTCCCAGCTCCTGCCAACCTAGCAGTTCGAAAACATGCAAATGTGAGTAGATTAATAGGTACCGCTTTGGCGGGCAGGTAACAGCTTTCCGTGTAGTCATGCCGGCCACATGACCACGGAAGTGTCTACGGACAAACGCCGGCTCTTCGGCTTTGAAACAGAGATGAGCACCGCCCCCTAGAGTCAGACATGACTGGACTTAATGTCAAGGGAAACCTTTACCTTTACCTAGTCCTCAGTTAACAACTGCAATAAAGACTGAAAAATTGGTTGTTAAGTGATGTGGTCATTAAGCAAGGCATCATGTGACTGCACCTGATTTTGTGACATTTTTTGTGGTGGTGGTTAAGTGAATCACTGCAGTTGTTAAATGAATTATGCTGTTCCCCATTGATTTTGCTTGTCAGAAGCTGATAGGGAAGGTCGCAATGGCAATCATGTGACCCTGGGACCCTGGGACACTGCAAATCATAAATACATGCCAGTTGCCAAGTGCCCAAATTTTGATCACGTGACTGCAGGGATGCTACGATGGTTGTAAGTCGCTTTTTTCCCAGTGCCGTTATAACTCCGAATGCTTGCTAAATGAGTGGTTGTTAAGTGAGGACTACCTGTATTTTTATTTTCTGACTATAACAATATGGAGGGTTTATGTATGGATATGTTCATAATGTGTTGTTTCTCTACATTCTGGTTTAATGACCACAATAACATTGATGATGATAATGCTATCCTGGCCAGTGTGTGAAGCCATAGTGTGGTTTGTTTGTAGCTTAACATGTGTGAACACAACCATTTTGGTTTTGCAATCATGGTTTATTGTTTATAGTTTAGTATATCACGAGAATGCAGCCACTACATCCGTAGTAGAAAGATCTTGCCATCTCTCTAAATTGCTTTTCCTCTCTGAATGATGCAATCCTCTGTCCTTTCAGCAAGATGAGAAGAGTTTTAATGTTGTATATTATTTTTCCAGTGTTTACACATCTCTATTGAGTCTGATTTTTCTTTTCTAAACATAAAAGCTGTTGGCTGAGGGAGAAACTTGATATGAGATTAGGTGAGCAGATCCATTTGGTCCTGTCAAAATCTATGTTTAGAACATGGTGAGAAGCAGCCTGTACTTTTTCTGCTAAAATTTCTGTGCCTGTGGCTATTTATCAGGGCTGCATCATAATCCAGATTCAGAAAGGAGAAGGTGATTCAGAGTGCGCATGGCAATCCTTTAAGAAGCTTTGCGTTTTCTTCAGCTTCTATGGCAGAAGCCACATGATCCTAGGAAAATGCATTTGATTTAAGGATGATGTGACAGGTGCACTGTGTGCATCCCTGCATGCACCAAATCCCTTTTCCCTTTTGGAATTTGAATTGCAACAAAGCCCTACTGTTTATTCTGTTGGGGTTTAGTTTTCAGTCCCACTAAGGGGGGGAGCCTTGTGTGGCGCAGAGTGGTAGGCAGCTGTATTGCAACTGAAAACTCTCCCTGCGATGAGAGTTCAATCCCAGCAGAAGCTGGATTCTCAGGTAGCTGGCTCAGGTTGACCCATCCTTCCATCCTTCTGAGGTCGATAAATGAGTACCCAGCTTGCTGGAGAAGGTGACAACTGGGGAAGGCAATGGCAAACCACCCTGCTCTATAGTCTGCCAAGAAAACGTCGCAAAAGCGGCATCCCCCCAAAGGGTGAGACATGACTTGGTGCTTGCACAGGGGACCTTTCACCCACTAAGAGACAAACCAACCAGGTCAAGGAAGGATTTACATATGTCTGCTATAGGTCTGCTAGCAGACTTTAATACAGTGGATGCCATCTTGCTTGTAACCTGGCATGTTTTTGCTTCATGAAAAGGAATTTTTAACTCTTTTAACTAAGGGAAGTCTATCAAGAACTTACTAATCTTGCATGGAGTTTTTTTCTAGAGATTTTTTGGGTGGCTTGCAGTTGAAGAATTTGTTTAAAATATGCTATGGTCTGTAAATTGTGACTTGACTTGGTTTGATTATTGTACACATTATTGTATGCTATTAGTCAACAGTAATCTTGGATTCCACCACCACCTTTATTACTAAAATCAAGCCCCCTAAACTAACCTGACTTCATGGAAGCTATATCCATAATTTCTTCACATTCTGTACCAAATATAAATATAGATATATAGTGTAATATAATGTACAAAAAGTATGTAGCTACTGTTTAAAAGGTCTAGAACACTGTATTTCTAAGCCAACTTTCTGGACTAAGTCTACTCAAGGTGATGAACAGTATTATGACCAGAAAAATGATGCATCGTGTTGTATATTATGGAAGAAACGAATTATCTAGATCTGTTTCAGTCTGGTTTCAGTCTGGGATTTAGGACTGAGTCAGGCTTGGTTGCACTTATTGATGACTTGTGGCAGAGCTGGAATGGAGGTAGTGCATCCATAATTGTGTTCCTTGATCTCCCAGCGGCTTTCAACACTGTCGACCATGGTATCCTGAGCCAGTTCTGTGGACTGGGGATTAGGGGCACTGTTTTATGGTGGTTCTCTTCCTTTCCCTGGGGTTGGTTCCAGTCAGTGTTGGTTGGGTGGAGGACATAGCAAACTAAAACCAATCTTCAGTTTTTACAAAAGGCTTCTTGGCCTTTTGGCTAAGATCAGGTGTAGTGTTGGGTGGAAGAGATCTCTCTCCCTTGGCCCCTCCCATGTGCAGTGCCACAGGGTGCTATTCTTTCTCCCCTCTTTTTAAACATCTACAGGAAACCACTGGCGAGGTCATCTGCCAGTTTGGGGTTTGGTATCATCAGTATACTGATGATACCCAATTATATACAAAAGGTTCAGAATCCTGAGCCATTTTCCAGGCAGGCTTATCCAATATCCTAACCTAGTCCTTGGGAGAGAAAAACAAGTTTTTAAAGCCTTATGGAAGGCCAAGAGATTGGGACCATTCGAATCTCAGGGGCTTTACTGCTCCAAAGTGCTGTGACAGAAAAGGCATACCTTCTGGGTCTCATTAGATAGTATTATTTTGTGGAAGGGACCTGAAGGATACCCACCCTGTCAGATCTCATGAGATAGGCAGACATAATGGGAGATAGATCTGTGGATAACCCAGCCCTGTGCCATGAAGGGCTTTATAGATGATAACCAGCACTTTGAATTGGACCTCAAAACCAATAGGAAGCCAGTGCAGTTCACAGAGTAGTGGTATTACATGAACATATTGTGGTATGACTATAATTACCTATGCCACTGCAATCTGGACCAGTCGTAGTTTCTGGATGGTCATTAAGGGCATCCATGTAGAGCATGTTGCAGTAGTCCAAATGCCATTTGCTTTTCAAGAAGGAGAGTCCCAGAGTACTCTCAAATTGCATACTTCTGTGTGGGGGATGCAACCCTTCTGGAATTAAAGAAAGTCTCTAGATCAGCCTTTTTCTACTTTTTGACCCTGGAGGAACCCTTGAAATATTTTTCAGGCCTCAGGGAACCCCTGCACATTCAGGCTCAGATATAGGCCAGAAGTTACCAAATTATTATATTCTTTTCTTGGGTAGGCCTGTATTATAGGCATTCACAGTGTTCTTAAACTAAAAATAGAGAATGAAACTTGCCTCTTCAATGTGAAGTTGCCCAAATTTGAAATACTTTTTAAAAATGAGTTGTGATCTCCCAGGGAACCCCTAGTGACCTCTTATCAAACCTTAGGGTTCCACATAACCCTGGTTGAGAAACCCTGCTCTAGATCGAGGGGAGGGGTTAAACACAACCTTTTCAATAGGGTCTCACACCCAGTTATCTTCTGGGCGGTGCTTCTGATAACTACCAGGGTTTCTTGGATGACAATAGCCACTCTACTACCCCTGGTTTGCAGTTGTGGCTAATGCCACACTCAAAACATGATTGGGAGCATTTCCAAGAGGGTGATACCCTCTTCTATGCCCAACCAGGTTTTGGTTTTATGTGCTTGATCAGATCTCTCATCCACTGTCAAATCATGGAGGAGAGAGGCCTTATTACAGGCCGATATGGCATTCAATACCAGCAGCAGAAAGCCCCTGTTCCTAAACAATGGGTGGAGCAGATGTGTCATTTTTAATAGATAGATTTCCAGAAGCCTATCCAACAAGTCCTATTAATCCCTGTCTCCTGCCTTTTTGTAGGCAGAGAGGGAGAGGCAGAAGGAGGAAGGAACAATTTCATGTCGCAGGTCTTTAGCCTCAGATGCCTTAAGTCATGAAGTAGATCCCCTAGTTTTAATAGGAAAGGAAGGCATTATTTATAAATATATCTGATTTAGGTAAACCATGTTCTTCTGATTTGTCATTGGAGGTGATAGAAAAGAGTAGAGCACAAAAAGAGATGTATCCATGAATACAGGGCTCATTCGTGTAGTGCCAAGCCATAGCTAGTACATATTACAAGTGGATTGTCATTAATTAAGTATTGTCCCATCTTTGTCTTGATGGTGATGATCTCATTGGCTCTTCTGGCACTGATGCAAATGAAAGTCTCTCATTAGATTATTTGCTGCAAATCACTGTCTGACATACCTGTTATGAAATGTTGATCACAATTTCTAAATCTGTGTTGAAGTAGGTTTATACTTTTTATTTTCTATTTTAGTCATTTTGACACTGGGATGACTCATAGATCCAGTTGTAAAACTCTTCCATTGAGAAAAACATAAGATATCTGTGAAATTTAATCTGCTTTCATACATGTATTGTTCAAACTATGTAAAAATATTAGTATATGTTTTTGTTCTATGGTTCTGTGTCTCTTGGAGTTCTCATAATTTAACCTAGTGGGTAATACTGTTTTCTCAATATTTACCTTTCTAGGTGAGGGTTCTTATCTTCATTTGCTTGAAATAACAGGGATCCAGGCCACATTATACTATACATTGAAATATACAGTATTCATAGTATATAAGGTCAAACTATAGCCCTCTTCAGACATTCACTTAAACACGTGATGGTTTCAAATTGGACAGAGCCTTCCCAGTTATACCTCAGCCTTCACATTCTGCTGTGAGGCAGAATTAAAAATTAGCTCTGCACAATCCAGAGTCTACTAAAAGACAGCTATACTTGTACTGAAGCCAACATTAGTGTATACCTCCCAGTTGAATGTATGAAAGTTGGGGAGAGAAAGGGATGGGGCCTGAATGTGCACAATTTTTCATTTTGAGGTCTTCATGTATTCTTCAGGCTGCCACAATAGCAGTGTTATCACACTTTTCCAGCAAGAGTAAAGCATTACCTGGTAACATTTAGTGTTGGATTGTCTATTACCGATTCATCGCTTTCTCTCATGGTGGACCTATACCATTTTTGCTTAGCTTAACTTGGAGCTTGCAAATGAACAGTTTGTGATCTCTTCCACAGTCAGCAGCTGGTCATGCCTTTGATGTTATAATTGAGCTCTTCCACCTCCTTTTAGCAATAATATAGTCAATTAGATTTCTGTATATTCCATCTGGTGATGTCCATGTATAGAGGTGTTGTTTTGGTTATTTGAAGACAGTAGTAGCTATGACGAAATCACTGGATTGGCAGAATTTGTAAGTCTGTCTCCTGCAGCATTTTGGTTTCCTTAAGCCATACAATCCAACTACATTTTCCTCTTTAATGTTTCCAGCACTGGCATTCCAGTTTCCAATCACAAGCAACACATCTTGCTTAAGTGTTCTGTCAATTTCAAATTGAACTTGATCATAAAACTCATCAACCTCCTCTTCTGCCTTGGTCATTGATTGCATTGTAGTCAAGTACTGTTCTTGCTGTACCCTTCCTAACTATAAAAGCAGTGCCATTCCTTCTTTGCTTTTCATGTACTGAATAATTAACAGTGTGATTTTCTGATTGAAAGTGTCCAATCCCAGTCCATCTTAATTTGCTGATACCTAAGATGTCAATTTCTAGTAATTTCTTTTCATCTTTCACTGTGTTGAGCTTTCCCAAATTTATGCTTCTTATGTTCCATGTTCCTACTATAATTCTGTCTTTGCAGCTTCTGATTTTCTTTTTCTGCATGGGAGCATGAGTAACTAGATGTCCCAAAGCATGGGTGTCCAACCTTTTGGCTTCCTAGGGCCACATGGAATGAAGAGGAATTGTCTTGGGCCACACATAAAATATATAAGCCGGGTTTGGGTTTGTTGTTTATTCATTCAGTAGCTTCCAACTCTTCATGACTTCATGGACCAGCCCACGCTAGAGCTTCCTGTCGGTCATCGCCACCCCCAGCTCCCCCAAGGTCCGTCACCTCTAGAATATCATCCATCCAACTTGCCCTTGGTCAGCCCCCTCTTCCTTTTGCCTTCCACTTTCCCCAGCATCAACATCCTCTGCAGGGTATCCTGTCTTCTCATTATGTGGCCAAAGTACTTCAGTTTTGCCTTTTGCCTTTCAGTTTTGAAATACAAGCTGGACCGTGCCTTTTAATCCACCCCCAGACCCCCCACCTTCTCCTGCCCCCCTCCCCCACCAAACTCAGCAGCATCCCCAAAAAATGCTTGAACCCCTGCCTCCCGATGCACAGGACCGCAGCTCCCACTGTCCAGATGTAGCCCCCCTCATGCCCTGCAAGCCACGCAGCGGGCGAAGGCCGCCTCTCTCCAAGGACGGGCACATGGGGTGAGGCGGTGCAGTGCGGCGGGCGTGGGCTTGAGGGGCTGTCACTGCAGCCACCCTCTGCCGGCCTTTCTTTCCCTCCCCTGCTCCCACCGGGAAGCGGCTTCCTCTGCACTCCGCTCTCTCTGCCTCTTGTTTTCGCTTTCTGCCCGTTTTTCCTTCCCTCTTTTCTACCTCCTTTACTTTTTTTCTCCCACTTTTGGACCACGCTTGGCTCTTGCTCCCAAGCAGCGGTGGCGGGAGCAGCAATTCCAACAATAGGAGCTGGTGGTTAAAAAAAAATCACAAAATAATGTTACAAGTTTACTATTTCGGGGGGCCGCATTACTAGTCGTTCAGGGCCACATGCGGCCTGTGGGCCATGGGTTGGACACGCCTGTCCCAAAGGCTTTAATTTAGACATATCATAAACACCATTAGTACTCTGAAAGATCCTCAGCTCTTCCTCAGTAGCATGTTGAGTGCCATCTGACCTGAGGGGTCCAGCATCCAGGACTATACCGTCAATCATTTTACATTTTCTATCCATGTGGTTTTCTTGATTAAATTACAGGAGTGGTTTACCATTGACTTTTCCCTCCAGTATTAATTGATGCCTTTGCTAAAGTGATGATCTGCCTCCAGCATCTTCCTATGTTACTGCTGCCCAATATAGGTGCCTGCTTCTTTAGCTGGGCAGTTGGGATGACCTTCACGCCTTGGGTGAGCCTGCTGGGAATATATACTCTTGGCATATGTTCCCAACTTTATTTGCTCATCCCTCCCAGGAACACCCCCCACCACAATGACTTAGCACAGCAGGACTTGGGGAGGGGGTTCAGAATTGTTTGCCATGCCTTTTTTCTATGGCTGAGAGAGTGACTGGCCCAAGGTCATCCAGCTGGCTTCCTGTTTAAGGTGGGACTAGAACTCACGGTCTCCTGGTTTCTAGCCTGGTATACTACTATACCAAACTGGCTTTCTGTACCTAAGAATAAACCATATTTTATTTTTATTCTATTGCAGAATTCTTAATTCCAATTTAATACAGTGGAAGGTTTTGTAGCTCCAACCATATTAAATGGTTTAATTTATAAGACATAGATTTGGACATGCTGCAACCATGACCACTGGAGTTCATCAACTGAAAGTTGAGTGAATGACTTTTAAATTGAACCCAGGGGAAAGCTGGCAGGAATTACAGAGTTTCAGATTGGGTGAAGGTGAAAAAGTGTGCTAATAGGGAAGGATAGTGAAAAATGTCAGAGAGCCATAGAGTCAGAGATACAAAGACATTATGTGATTTTCTGTTTAAATGCTAAGTTAAGACGGGGATGCTTGAATGCTTGGTTTTCAAGCTATTATGACTGTTAGGTTTGATGGCTGTATGTTTCTAACCATCAGTTGCTTGGGAACATGAGTGAAAGAGTGCTATTTGTAAGTTCATGCACTGCTTGTGAGCTTCCTATTGATACCTGGTTGCGCACTGAACTGAATATTGGATAGACCTTTAGTCTAATCCAGCATAGTTACTCTTTTTTAAAATACATTTAACTTGGCAGGCTTCTGGGCATTATAAATACTTTGATAAGGTATCTTTATCAAAATGCTTAGAGTAGTATTTTGATTAAAATCTACCATGTCCAAGGGATCTTCCAGCATTTTTCATACAGGTGACCAATTAATCCTCTTTAGGAGCTTTTTTAAGCTATTTTTTCATCATCTTTTGGCTAAACTACACATACCATTCCATGCATATTATATTCCATACTATTCTTTTGTATTTTTAAACAGAAATACAAGGTTTGGGCTGAGATTGGGATCATGGATCCTCGGGAGGGTAATGAGCTATCCTTTTTTAAAACACTTGTGCTGTAGATATAATAAAGTTCCCTACTAGCTATTAATCAGAAGTTTCTGTTGAAATTCATGTGTAGTTGAAAGAAAGGTGGTGCATAAAACACAGAGTCACTCTTGGTTTGGAGGGGCGTATTGGGAGGAATAAACATCCATGCGTTAACATGATATCGTGACAGAGATTACTGATGGTGTGGCAGCTTCCCCTTCTGGCTTTTGGTGATTCTCTTCTTGTTAAATGTTGTTCAACCAGTTGGGGTTAAGCAAATACAATATGCCAGCCCAGCTATATTGTATGATGGTTGGGATCCTTAGGAGGGGAAAAAAAATGTGTGTGTGGTGGGGAGGGAAACATAAGGAATTTCCCTCTTTTCCTTTCATGTTACGGTGCCATTTGTAATATTAATTGGGAATGCTCTTGATTACCAATCTGGATACTAATGCATAAATACTTCAGTTGTAAGAAAATGACTCGAAAACCATTCATTTTGTGGAATCTCTCCTACAACTCTCTTGTAACCAATAGATTTCTTGCAGACTGGCTGGGTAACTTCATAAGCCGTAAGAGCTAGAATGTGCCTCAACATGCAGCCTGTTTTAAGAAGCATCTGGTAATCTCAGTTCAACCTCAGAAGGAGGAATCACCCCTCCGTGTAAAAGAAATGGTACTTCCTGCTTTCATAAACAGTCATGTGCATACTTAGCCAGGCCGATGCCTTGAGCTTTTTCTTTCACAGCCCCGTTGAATCTGTCTCTGCTGAAGTGCAGGGAATCTTGTGACCGTTTGGAACAAAGGGGATTAGGGAAGAATCTCTCTTTAATAAGGCATCAGAAATAAGGGCAGGCAGTCTTTGGTTGTGAATATTTTCTGATTTTTCCAGAAATCAAGCAGAAGATTGAGCTGCTGATGTCAGTTAACTCTGAGAAGTCGTCCTCTTCAGAAAGGTACGGCTGCATCTTCTGCATGAACAATTAATGGTGTGATATTGCTATCATGCAGCACAGAATATTTTTACTATCCAGTTTGCCTCTCTCTCTCTCTATATATATATATATATTGCATGTTTGCCTTTTAATGTCTTATCTTAATTGAACTTATATTTTGATTGAGCTATGATATTTGAAAAGGTTTTTACTTCATTTAAAAAAAAAGAAATGAAATTTAATCTGTGCAGCATGCAGAATCATAATACAGTATTATGGTACAAGTACATGTATATATGCTTATCCTGTTGCTGCAGTCGATGTGTCTTTGTGCTTGTGTGTTTTCCAGCAGCAAATCCATCTTGATTTTAAAATCCTGACTGAGGGACGTTTCATAGGGTTGTTGCAGATGCTGCTACTAAAGAAATAGGATTGTTCTTGGATTTGACCTAGCAGAAAATAGAATCTTTCAAAGCATTATGTGTGTTGCAAGGGAGTGTCCTTAGTAATAGCTTAGGAATTGCAAACCTATGAATTAGTCACATTCTGTGAGAGGGTTGAGATGCTGCTTCAAGTCTGAGCTAGGAAATGGAGCAGTCACTGCATGCAGTAATGGTTCATGCCTGCAGGTAAGGACCGAATTACTCAGGAGCATCTTAGAGCAATCACATTATCTGCCAATTTGCTTATAATCATACCCTTTTATGTTAATTTTACATTTATGTAATATGGTGACTTTTCTGCCAGAGCTAACAAGCAACCATCTTTTGCTTATGATTTTTGCTGTTAGAAATTATGGTAAATACGAATATATTTCATATGTAATATTATTACTGTTTGAAAATGCATGCATCGCTTTACATTTGACCCACAATTCTATGTTTTGTAGCCATGTCCTTTATAAGATACGATGGCATAATTTAAATGGACATAATATTAACTTCATAGCAGATATCCATCAAAATGTATAGTAGAG
Organism: Candoia aspera; assembly: GCF_035149785.1. Classification (NCBI taxonomy): domain Eukaryota; kingdom Metazoa; phylum Chordata; class Lepidosauria; order Squamata; family Candoiidae; genus Candoia; species Candoia aspera. Next base: position 68,849,859 of record NC_086159.1, read on the forward strand.
AATATAATCCAGTATATTAAAAATTTTAGCAAATTAGGAAGAGAGAAGGCACATAATTAAAAAAGGCATATCTACTGTATAATATGTAGAGCCTTAGAACAGGAGCAGTTTCACTGGATTTTAAGTGGAAAAAAATGGAGAAGAGTCATAAGAGGTGTCCTTTATTTTTCATTTTTCATTTTTTTTAAATGACAAAATAACACAGCACTAAGAAATAGATAAAACATGGTGTGTAGGGTGGGGTAGAGAAGCAAGACATTCGTGCTGTGTGTGAGTGTTTTCAAATGGTGCATTTCCAGAATTTGAGCAACCTATTACGAGGTTTAGTTCCTTTGCCATAGAAACAGAAAGCTCAGAATTAAAATGCTAATTTGGTTCGGTGATCTGTTTTTCCATCTCTGTTCTGGTTCTGTATAAGCTATAAATATTATGCCAATAAAATGGTGGTGATGGTGACGTGAGGAAGGAGACTAGAGATGAAAATAGCAAGGAAAAGAATGTCAACTGTGTTTTTAGGTTTTCTGTTAAGGAATGGCTCTCTTACTGGGATAAAGCCAATTTTATTTGCTGAATATATATATATATATATATATGGGATAACTTTGTCGCTAATATGCTCAGAAATATATTTTGACTCTGGATGAAAACTGGCAGCTAACTGGAATTAATCTGTCCCCTTGATTCATAAATGCCTATCTAACGATCAGGAAGAAGCAAATTTTAGGATAGACATTGCGCTAATGGAGCAATAAAAAATGTCTTTGATTTGGAGAGAGGGGAAGAGAAATAACAGGACATATCACAGCATGTAAGATAAATGTGTACTCTTGTGTTTTCTAAATGAGTGCTACCGTATGAGAAAGATAAAACTAGCCTGGAAATTATGGCTGTAATTACTGTGGAGGTTTAGGTTTTTTGTATAATTATATAAAGGTATATGCACTTTATAAAATTATAAAAACATACTACTTTACAAAATGTAGTGAATTGGAGAACTCTATTTTGTTAGTAGAAGTCCCCATCTACAGGGAGTTAATTGCATTTAAGAGCAGGTAACATTCAAATTAATGTATTTGCCTGCATAAATTATCATATTTTCTTTTGAATAGTTTTTGACATTGTACATTATTTAGGAAAAGTATGATTTTATTTTATTTTATTTAACTTCTAGGGGAGGACGTACACATTTTATTTTGTGTAAAATGGCCCATAATTCTGAAAACTGTGCACATTCACATGAAGATGTGGTGACTTTGTACACATGGACAGCATTAAGAATGGGTAGTATTTGTTCATCGGTGTAGGCCCAAATGTGGGAAAGCTAATAGAAAGCATTTTCAGAATATACTAGACTATATGCTTACTTGCATGATGCCAGTGTGTGCACAATCATTAATGTTTATGTGCACTTTATTTTAAACATGTTATGTGTATACTGTTGCAAGTTTATATAGTAATGCTTTTTTTTCTAGTACAAATTGCATCGTTAACCTACAAACATTAAGCAAAATCAAATAGAGTAGAAAATTAATTGTATGTATAAAAATACCAAATGTTTTTTTTTCATTACCTAAAGTAGTTGAACTGCATATCTGATTAGAAGTCCTGTTCAGGTAGTGTGTCTTCCATTTTATATTTTATGTTGTAATTTTTATTTTAAAATATTCTTATTGGGATATTTATATACTTAAAAGTATAACTTCAGTTCTTTTAAATTATGAAAAAAAATAAAACGACTTTTTGTGTGCCTGAAAACAGTTAAAGAAATACATATAATACTTCCTAATTGTCTGAGGTTTCAGTGCTATAGAATCAATTCATTATATGAATAGTTAATGTAATGAAATAAAGCATTTTCTTGTGAGAGAATACTTTCTGCCAAAGAATACAATCATAGTAACATTTTTCTTTAACTTTATTGCTTGTTAATCTGTAAAAGAAGAGAATAAGAGAATGAGATGATAGTATAGATTTCAGAATGAAATAAACCAGGAAATAACTAACATGTAGACAAAAAAGAAAAAGAAAAAAATCAAATACATATTAAAACAATTAAATATATGAGAGTATTCTTATTGTATATATGTTAAACCACAAATTAAATTTTGACTACGTTGAATCACAGTCAGATTTCCCATGGTCTTGTAGGAAGTTTATGTGTAGAAAACACACATTTTAAATCAGGTATACCAAAGTTTCTCCACTAGAGTAAAACAGTCTTAACTGCTGCCCATGCTTGATAAATCCAAAGTTCTTCATATTTGATAGATTCCAAATTCAGAATCATAGTCATGGTTGACCTTTATTTATTTTCCAGGGAGATTGAGTAATATCTTAGTCACCTAGTATACCTAAATAATTTGATTTTTATCTCTCTGTAGACTTTGCCAGATCTGATATTTTGTATACTGTTTACATTCCTTTATATTATATATTAATCATGATAAGAAAAAGTGGTTTGCTGATCACACTTTTTAGAAAAATACATGTATTGAGGCATATCTTTATATATTGTAGCGTTTAGCCAGTATGATGGTTTTCTTTCCTTCAGTCATATTATGGACTGTTTTCACACTATGTGCTAATTCATGTATTTCTAAGCGACGGAGGCAGGGTTCATACATCATGCTAAGCAAAAGCAAGCTTACTGTGATGTGGGGAATCCATCTTGTTACTTTTTTCTCTCTCAAAAATAGTTCAAATATATATTGCTTCATGAACTTGTTTTATATTCACATATATTCTACTAATAAACTCAAGTGTCAGCCGTGTCAAACTATGGAATGTGCTTAGAAAATGGGGAATCCCAGAACATCTTGTCCTCATGCAAAACCTATATACAGGTCAGGAAGACACAGTACAGACAGAATATGGCAAAACAGACTGATTCCAGATCAACAAAGGAGTAAGACAAGGCTTATACTCTTCCCTTATTTATTCAACCTATATGTTGAATATATATTAAGGGAAGCTGGATTGGAAGATGAGCGTGGTTTTAAAATTGGAGGAAGAAACATCCGTGACCTGTGCTCAGTTGTTGACAATACTCTGATAGCTGAAAATGTGAATGATCTGCAAGCTTTAGTAATGAAAATCAAGGAGCACAGTGAAAAAAAAAGGAACTAAGATTACATACAAAGAAGACCAAACCTATGACAGCAGGTGCAACAACCAGCCTTCAGATTGACAATAAATATATTGAAGTGGTGGATAGCTTCTGCATTTTAGGATGAGCTATCAACTGTAAAGGAACAAACATTTAAGAAATGTGCCACAGACCAGCACTTGGTAGAGTAGCCACCAAGGCCTTGGAAAAAATATTAAGATATTGGGATATATCTACACCTACAAAGATCAGAATCATGCAGGCATTGGTTTTGACACAATGGAAGCAAAAGTTGAACTTTGAAGAAGGAAGATAGAGTATTGATGCCTTTGAACTTTGAAGTTGGAGAAGACTCCTGCGAATGTCATGGACAGCCAAGAAAACAAACCAGTGGATCATTGAACAAATCAACCCAGACTTCTCACTCCAGGCACAAATGACCAGGTTTAGATTATCATGCTCTGGACACATTATGTGAAGACCCAGCTCTCAGGAGAAGTCTGTGATGCTGGGAAAGGTGGAAAGAAAGAGAAGAGGACAACCAGCAACAAGGTGGATAGACTCAGTCACAGCAGAGATGGGTGCACAATTGGAAGGCCTGAAGGACCAGGCTGGGGACAGAAATCTATTGATGGCATATAATAAAACCAATAAAAAGAGGTTGCCATCCATTTTAGGACAATGACCCTTATAGGGTCAACTCTGAGATTACAAAAATGCAGGTATAAAATGGTTAATAAAATCAGTAGGGCCTCAAAATTTGGTGAGTATGTATTTGCCAAACAGAGGACATTATAATAATTGTCATTTGGAATGTTTAATCTGTAAATAATTAATACAAATCGGCTGAGACACAATTGGTTTTTTTTTTTTTTTTTACTTTCTAGCAGTTATTTTTCATAAACCTTGATGTTTTGCAACATAGCACTTGATTTGTAAGGTAAAAGAAGAGGACATAACAAGCTGTACAGAAAAAGTATGCTCAGGGTGTTGCTTTGGAATACACTGATTATGATACGAATGTCCATATGTTCCAACTGACACTTGGAACTCCATTGTCAAGAATTGCGCTGTGCTTTACAAGTAGTGGAGATGAAATGGATGTTGTAGCATTTCTTATGCAAAAAGCTCTCCTGGGCTAGGTTCCTTCCAAAAGCAAAAAAGGTGTGGTACAATTAAATACATTAATTTGATTTCTACAATGAACCACTTCTGAGAGCAGGTCATACACATAAGCATTTTAAATCCAGCAATTGCAGATGTAATTTATTTGCATTAATTATTAGGGACCAATGATAGAGTTGTATGAATATGGCTATGACAAAAGAGATGCAAATGTAAACAAAGTTTTTAAATTTTTTAAATTTTAAGATTGTTGTGGTTTTCAAGTTGGCAGCTGATAGCTGGGGATGGAGGAGAAAATATTTTCACCCAAAGTTGCACCTCTGGAATTGATAAATTAACTGAAATGCAATTATTTTGAATCTAGCAGATTTTGATATATTAAGGAGAAACACACATGACATTCAGATAAAATTAGAGAAAAACATGCACAAAAATGTACTAGAAGAACATTGTTTCAAAAATATTTGCACACTAAAAGTGTGCAAAAAAGCAGGTATGAATATGCTTGGACTTGTTCTTTTTCCAGTTTTGCAAACTGATCCTAAAATAGTCTAGAGGAAACTTAGACCATGGAAATCAACTGATACTGACATTCACCCATTCTTGCCAATAGCTCAGCTTTTAGGACAGTACATTCTTTGTGACTATTACCCAGGCACTACAGCATGATATATTGCCACAACTCTCAGCTAGGCATCAGCAACTCCTTGATACATAATGTGGCCCTAGAGCAAAAGGTGTTTAGTAAATAATTCTGTATTTTAGATGTGTTCCCCAAAATCTTCCTGATTTTAAACTTGCTTCCTTGCTTGCTTTTGATGTCCTTTCACTTCCAGATTTTTTTTTTCTTCAATTTTTAGAGTAGATGATACAGGCACCTTTCCAAAACAGTTTTCTTGGCCTCATATTTCTTCATTCATAGCATTTTAATTTTTAGTGGCTTTTTGTTACTTTTGACTTTTGGGTTTCACATTAACAGTGCTGGAGAAATGATATGAAAAATATTTCCCTTTTTCCTCTTCTTTATGAAATGACAGAAATGCTATGATGTTTACATATGATCAGGCAGAGTTGCCATGTTCTAGGTCCCATCCATTAAGCAGTGTTACTTGATGGGACCTAGGAAATGTGTCTTCTTTGTCATAGCATCTGTCCTCTGGAACACCATCCCCACCTCAAATGTTTGGCCTCCACCTAGCCATCTTCAAGAGAGTTCTGAAAACCTAGCTCTTTCCCCAGGTGTTGGGTGGGGGCGGGGGGCAGGTGCTGCATGTTTGATTTTTTAATATTTGTTTTTCTTCCAGCATTTGAATAATTATTGGTCTTCATAAATTAAAGACCAAACTCCGCATTAGAAGTAGCACTATGAAAATGTTGGTTTCTAGTGTTTTACAGCTATTGATGAATTACTTGTATACCATAAGCAATATGGGCATACATTCAGTGTTGAAAATTAAATAGTTCTTTTCATAATTCCTTGGGAGTAAATTCTGCTGTACCTAAGGCAATTTAGTAGACACGCCTAGGATAGTATATAAGAACTTCCAGTCCTAGAGATATGATTTAATCTTGTCATTTTTTCCATGGTACTATTTTATCACAAACCATGGTTGTTATTTCATGTATAAAAATATTTGTTAGGAACTTTTAATTAATGTTTTACATAGATGTCTACCATTTTAATGTTTTTTAATATTTACATGTTATTTTCTAATGAGATTTACTTTTATTTTACAAAATGGAAATCTTACTGCAGAACTGACTATAGGTGAATTCTGAAAAGCATGTGGAGGTGGGATATTAGTGGGTTTAGTTGAAGCTAAGATGACAAAACATCTTAAGGAGACATTAATGGTTTTCCATTAATGGACTGTCATTTAGAATGACTGTTTTCATGAAGAGCTAATGTGCATATTGAATAAACCAGTATTTGGTAAAAATATATTGGGAGCCTTGAAAAAAATGGTCATGACTGCTTGGATGTTTGTGTTAGCTTAGAAGCAGAATTGACTGCAAAGTCAAGAGGGCCGTATGGAGATGATGAGGCTAAAAGGCAAAAATAAATAAAATCCCTAAATGGGCCCCCAGTACTTGGATCCAGGATCTAAAAATGTTGACAGTACTTGAATCATAGAGTATTGATAGGGTAGCAGGCAAAAAAAAAGGGGGGGAGTTGTTTTGTATGAGCTCCAATGAACTTATTTATTGATAGGAGTACATCCTTCCAGTGACACTACTTCCATATGTGAGGAGGTCCAGGGGCAGAAAGATAAAAGGATATTTTCTTTCCTCCCCCATTATATGGTAATAAAATATTCAACATCAGCAATGACAACCAACCAAGAATCTCCGCTCTCTTTTAATATATCTCATAATTACTCAGGACTTCAGTATCTTTGAGACTTGCTTGTCTGAAGCAGAAAAGAAATTCACAGAAGCTGTGGCAACTTTGGGCCTTTTCCAGTTAATCACAGGGCCAGCATGTGATACAGATCACAGTTTGATCTTTTATTTTGATCTAGAAGTATTCTATGAGCAAGGACTTGGACTTTCATTAAGATTGCATTTCAGTTCTATAGGGACAGTGGACATGTTAGGATAGTCTACCTGAAAAGGCTATTAGATTGAGTTGAATTTAGATTTGTGGTGATTCCATCTATGATTCTGTCAATGCCTTGAGTTCTAGAACAGAGAATTTGCTAGAGCAGTCAACACAATCAGTTTCAGCATCCTTTCTGTCCTCTTTCAAAAATGGGCTTGTGGTATATGGACAAATTGCAAGAGAAATAGCTAGAGCACAGATGGAGAAAGACTCAACTTGGATCCATTGGAGGGTGTATATTATGGCAAAATGTGCAGCAAAGAAGTTTGTTCTTGCATGCATTATAGCCACAAGGTCTTTGCCTGCTAAATTGTGTGGGATTTGAGGATCTGGCAGTCTGGATTCCTTTACTGATGTAGACTCAATTATAGAGTGCCTCAGAATATTATGAACAGTTCCCTTGATTCTTGCCCAACATAATTTGTTGTTGTTAGTGACAGTTAATACCATACATATCTCTTGGAGAGCAGGATGCCTCTTTGTTTATAGAAATCAATTACTAGACTGCTTCCTAAGAATCTTTGACTGAATCTTTCAGAGATGGGCAATTACAAACCTATATTTAACATTTCATTGTTGGATAAGGTCATTGACTGCTTTTCAACTGCAAGCAGTCCTGAAGGACAAATGATCTTCATCCAATCTGAACTGGCTTTAGAATGGGCAAGAGGTTGAAGCATTGTTTGACCCAATGGATTATTGTTTATGTTCTTTACTTAATCTCAGTGGTTTTCTGTACCACTAATGATACTATCCATCCTTATTGCTTGAAAGATTTGGGAAGAGGAAGTGTGTTTGGCAGTAGTTCCATTCCTATCTGTCAGGCAAGTTTCAGTTAGTGTTGCTTGAAGAAATTGAGTTATTATATAGTGTCCTCAGGGCTCTATTCTGTCTCCAGTATCTATATGAATCAGCAGAGAAAGGATCACCAGGTATTTTGGAGCTAGATGCTATCAGTATCCTGATGATGACATCCCAGTCTTTTTCTCTGTAACATCAAGAGGTAATCTTGTGGTTCCCCAGAATGCCTGCCTGCATTTGCTAATGAGTCGGTTGAGTGATAATAAATTGAAGCAGAATCCAGAGAGAATAGTGAAAGGTCACAATTCTAGTGTAGTGGTGAAGTTACACTTTCCCTGAAGGAACAAATAACACAGTTTCTATGTGCTTCTGGACCCAGATAGCTGGTATTTCAGAAAGAGGCAATGGCCAAGAGCTTTATCAGCTTTGGCATGCCAGTTATGCCCCTTTTGGGAAGAAAATGGCACAACAATTTGGCATGTACTGGCATATTCCAGGAGCTACTACTATAATGTGTTTTACTTATAGCTGTCTTTGCATCTTACTCTAGAAATTATGATTAGGACCTGTTCAACAAACAACTTGGTCTTTGCAAAGATTCAAAGAGACAGTTCACACGTCTGTTGTCTGCCAGTTTATTTCTGAATGACATATAAATTGTTGGTTATTTTTTGATATTGTATTTTTTTACTGTGGGAATCGGTCATTTTCTTCTTTGACCCTGGGCGCTCTTGGTTTTCTCTCTCTTCCTTGTTTAGCATGTAGTATGATGAAGAATATGGAATTCCTGAAAGCTTACTGTTCTGTGACATTTTAGTCGTTCCTAATAAATATATCGCCAAAGAGTGAGTTCTAGAATTTTACTCATTATTAAATAGTCCAAATTTCTGGGCTGACTTTGCATCGAGGCTCAAAATTAACCAAAGGAATCAGCTGCTGTCTTCTCAAGGATCAGCACATAGAACGTTTATCCCAGAACAGACAAACTTTTTTGGTTGATGCGGGGAGGCTTAATGGGTGTGCATTTATAATTTTGGCCCTTATTCAGCAATGCAGGTGAACAGAATTGAGATGGGAGACCATATGTGGCACTTAGCTCTCTGGTTGTTTCTCTTCCCCTTCTCTAGTAAGAAGACGAACTTTCTATCTTAATCTAAAAGGATTCTGCAGTTCTTTCAGTTCTTTCTTTACAGTTTGTAATATGCAGTATAAAAAATTCAAGAGACTATAAGTTTGAGAATGTTCTGAAGAAGGAAAAATAAAATGCTTTAGCCGCTGTAGGTCTTACAGCAAACTTTAATTTCTCAGCATTATTTTTGTCTCATAATAGTTTGATAATAGAACTCAGTTGCAGAAAGGCAGAAATTTTGGCAATTGCTTGAATTATGTTAAATTAGTTACTTGTGCATAATCTGTAAGCAGACTGATTAGTCAGGTTGTCTGGACACAGATGGGGATGCTGATCTCTGCTTGGTTTGGGTCACCTAGCCTTGGTCACTGTAAATAAGTGCAAAGGTGGCTCAGAGACTGTGGTGAATGTGGGGAAATTCCACTTCAGGAGGTCCAGATACTGAAAGGGTTAAAGGAAAATTAGTTGACCTGTCCATCCAAGTAATGGGTGGAGGCAAAAGAAGTCTGGGAAAATTAGATGCCGATCAGAAGACTGAAGGGTTTTATAAGAGTCTCCCTTTTGTCTTTTGGCATTTGTGTTTTCTCCTCCAAGGCCAGATCAAAGCAAATAATTGTGTTTTTATGGTTTTTAATTCTGTAAGCCACCTGGAATCACTGTGTATGAGTTGGGCGGCCTTATAAATTTGTATAATAAATAAAATAAAATAAAATAAAATAGTGGGAAAAGTACTCCTTCCCTGAGCCGGAACAGGGCCAGGTCTAGTAATTTGGACAGCAAGCTTGGATCAAATTCCTTTTTATTTTTTTGGACTGAATTCTGACTGTGTGAACTTCTGATGTGCTTGCATTGGAGTGAGATCATGGGGCTGAAGCAGCACTTACTGTTGTCCCTAAGTTGGTACAGGCTGAGGTTAACTTCATCAGGAAGTGGTTGTTCATTGTTTCTCCTTTTTTCTTTTCAATTTTCTTCTAGGTCTCTGACCTTGATACTTAAAATAAATTTTTTTAATTCTTAATTCTTAATTCAGAATTCAGGAAAGGGATCTAGTTTTTAGCACACCTTATGTGATGGGATGTGAGGGCGACCTTGTAGAACAGAGGGAAGAGATGCTGCCTAGGGAATGAGCAGATGAAAGGGAGTCCAGGAGAGGGTGACGGTCTAAACAAGAAACTTAGGAAGGACCCGCCCTGACCACTGAAGCGATAAATAGGGAGGGCGGGAGATTTGTCCTTTCCGACTTGCAAGATTCTGTTAATGTAGCCTTACAATAAAGCAGAATTAGTTTATCTAGTCGTGTTTCCTGTCTGGTTTACCTAGAAGGGCTGACACTTTACCAGGTAGGTGTAGAGATCCACAGAGATGACCTTGGAGAAACTAGGTGAAGATGATTACAATAATATGTACAAAAATATGCTTTAAGTTTGGGAAACAAAACATTAAGGAAAAGTTCAGAATGGCTCTGCTGTAACTCCTTGGCGTGTAAGTGGTGGGGGAAGGAAAAATGCAGTCAAGCTTTGAAAATTCTGTTACTATAGCTTATATCAATAAATGTAGTTCCAGTCAAATTTGTGGAATCTGTTTCCTGGTCTGGCTTACCTCGAAGGGCTGATAGTCAGGCCATTGAAGGAAGAGGGTTGTCACTTACCTCCTTCCTGGTGAATTGTGGGGAAGAGGGTTTCCTCATACTTAGTTGGCTGACCCCAGGAGTCGTGAGGAGGGTGTAGCAGGGTTGTGGAAGAAGGCTTTGGATATACCACATAAGAATCAGCAGGAGCCCAAGCCATCACATCCCAAGTGTCCATGTGTCTGCCTGACTACAAAGACTTAAGTAGAAAAGATGACAAAAGAGTCATTTTTCTTCATCTTTTAAGAAACATTCCCTAATAAACAAGCTACATGGCTACCAGAGCCTGTGTTTTTCCAAAGCTGCACCCTCTGAGCATTTTGTGGTCTACCTCTTCCAGGCAATTCATTAAAGCAAAACCAAAAGGAGCTACCCAAAATTGTTAGACCGGGAAGCTGATGCTAGGCACTCAGTGTGATAGTGCTCTATTATTGTCTCTGGTTCCAAAAGAAAGAAAAGGGGAAGCAAAATTCGTCCTAAAATATAACTTACTAGAGAGATTAGTGGCCTTGCATTCATAGGTGTTCCAGATGGGCAGTGATACAGAATATCTCTATCAAGCATGTATAACTTCATGTTGTAGTGAGGCTACTTATTGGAAATTTCATCATCTTCGCTGCAACAGTCACCACAGTCATTAAGCCCTGCTTATTTTGGTTTTAAGAATGCTTCATTGCAAAGAAGGAATTATTTATGGACGTTCTTATCTGGAGATTATTCTGACCAGGGTTACCATTTCTGAAAAGACTCAAGCAGCTATGCCACTGATATTGAACCACTCATACAGCTAGAATCCTTGATCAGCAGAGAAGAAGGAACACCTAAAAACAGCTCAAACTCTATATTTGAAATAAACTGTATTTCACAGTGATGTTTATAGATACCAGTTAACCAATTCTAATCAGCAAATTTCAGGTGATCAGGATTATTGGGATCAAAACACTTGAATCTTTCCTTCCTGATTCTAGAATATTCTGTTAAAAAGTCTTATTTTATTTTAAATGAAGGAATTGCTTAGTAATTGCTTAGTAATGTAAAGACAGAGCCAGGAACTAATTTAACAGAACTGGACAGAGAGATATTAACTAGTGAGGCCATCTTGAATGGAGGAGTGGCCATTCTGCATTGTCTGTTACAGTGTTTCTCAACCTCAGCAACTTTAAGATGTGTGGACTTCAACTCCCAGGATTCCCCAGCCAGCTGTGCTAGCTGGGGAATCCTGGGAGTTGAAGTCCACACATCTTAAAGTTGCTGAGGTTGAGAAACACTGGTCTATTAACTTAGAGCAAGTGTACACATTCAGGTTACTTTTTCATGCTGACTGAACAATATAAAAAGCTTACATAAATAATATAGGCAGTTTAAGTGATTTGTAAGCAAAGCTTAGATGAAAACACAAGAGAATGTTTCTCAGTGGATTCTGAATGAGCATTATATGAGCAAATTTTTTAAAAAAAATTCTTCTAGGTTCCTTTGCTTGCCTAGTCAAGAATAAGTGTATTTGTAAGCTGTTAAACCTTTAGAGCTTGCCTTATCTATCACCAGTTTTCCAAAAGCTTTTTTTTAATAGAAATATTGGAGTTTTGGATGAAAGACCATATGAAGAAGTCTTTCAAATCTTCTACTAAACTAGTTATATGATGGTCATTTTTCCTGATATACACTGTTGCTGAGATCCAGAGCATATGAAACGTATTAATAGCACAGTTCATTTAATGATAGCTAGCACATGTATTTTCTGACAAAGCAAACAAAGCAGCACTAATAGATTTTCCACAAATTTTACTTGCATTTTTTTCATTCAGAATCTGTTGGAAAGATCTTGCAATTTTGTCTAGATGCATCAGTATTTGATCCTCTAGTATAGGCACCTTGAACTCCTCAATTTTTTATAGTTAACCATAAGGGCTTTTAAAGGCAAATCTGTAAGAAGTATACTGATAGTATACTGATAATGTATACTAATGTCCCCTCTTTCACCAGTAGCAGAGAATCAGAATTCTGTCTTAAATTTACTGTAAGGACAAGTGGATCATGAACAGTTAAAAACTTTATTTAACAATAATATATGAATACATATTGTAGGATAAGTCTTTAAAGAGGTACATTTATTTATTGTATTTTATAATAATTGTGATGCTGTTGCTTTTATGAGATTTTAATGTTTACGTTTGGAGCTTGATTTTATTGTAAACCACCCAGAGTCCCTCTTTTGGGGGAGATGGGCGGTAGTTAAATTTGAATAATAATAAATAAGCAAAATTACTCCTCTGTTCCCAAGTATAGAATTAAATGTCATAAGGAGTTAGTAGAGAGTCTCTTCCCCTTTTGTTTACTACACAGTGATTACCTCCTTTTCTCTCCCCTATTTTTATGCTTATGTACCTCTTAAAAAAAAGAACTTATCCTGCAATATATATTCATGTATTATTGCTAAATAAAGTTTTTAACTGTTCATTATCCACTTGCTCTTACAGTAAATTTAAGACAGAATTCTGATTCTCTGCTACTGGTGAAATGTCCAGTTGTTAAATTCTCTTACCCCTCTTTTTTTTCCAATGTTCTCTCTTGCAGAACAAAATTTACTACCACAGAAATAACCAATGAGAACAAGCTCTTTAAGAACGCAAAAAAGAATGCATGAAAACAGTGTTGCCCTATATATTAAAGAGGGCATAGAGTTTTGCAGAGTAGAAATCACAAATGAAGAGAACTCTTCTACAGAATCGTAGTTCGAGCCCCTATGAATCTTTAAAAGGAATTTAATATTAGGAATAAGCTAACCCTAACCTTCTAAACTAGGAGTTCAGGCTGATCTTCAGATGATCTGAAAAATAATTGTTAATAGTAATGAATAGGACTATGCAGCTACACTGTTACTGTATGATTTTGGGATATTTGGTTTAAGGAGTTCCAGACAGATGCTATGTTCATGCCCCCACATACTCCCAAACATCTGCTTTTGAATCTGAAGCACTGCTCATTCGTAGTAATGAGTGATTCCTTTTAATCTTACATGAATTGGGAAAATGCATGTTATGGATGTAACAGACCACCTTTCTGTATATCTTAAATGCCCGCACCCTGTAACTAGTTAGGGAGCAACTAGAGACGATGTAATCCTGAACAGTGCTCAAAATCTTGCCAAAACAGGTTAGTTATTGAAATAATGCAGAACAGTGAGTATAATAATAATGCATTCAATATGTATGTAAGTGAATAATTTCTGAAAAAGTATAATACAGTACTATTTGCTTTTTAGTGGTGTTCCACAGAACCCTAGGGTTCTGTGAGAAATTGATGGGGTTCTGTCAGAAACTATAGCGCCCCGCCCCCAGTTCATTTGAATGCAGCCAATTTTCTGTCACCAACTTCGCCTCTTGATCAGGGGTTCCAGGACCTTTTAAAAAAAGAAGCTGAACAGGTTCTGAAGCCCGAAAAAGTTTGAAACCTCTTGGTCTAGCATGATTGTGTTTGAGTTTTGAAAAGCAAACTTTACAAAAACTAAATAGATAAAGAGGAAGTTGAAAGAATCTGGTGGGTCAGATGTCTCCAGAATGCTTGGAAATTATTAAAAACTATATTAATAAAAGAGAGTCAGTTTGGGGTAGTGGTTGAGGCACAAGACTAGAAACCAGGAGACACTGAGTTCTAGTGCTGCCTTGGGCACACTGCATGATCTTGGGCCAGTCACTCTCTCAACCCTAGGAAGCAGGCAATGGCAAGCCACTTCCAGAAATCTTGCCAAGAAAACTGCAGGGACTAGTCTAGGCAGTTGCCAAGAGTCAACAGTGAATCAAAAGCAATCCCCCCCCCAAAAGCATTACTAGAAACTCAGCTAGCATATATACCTGAGATCAGGAAAGATTAGTCCCATATAATACCAGAATGGCTAATGAGCAGATTCAAAGAACTACTAAAAGTAAAAAAGAAAAAGAAAAAGAAAAAAAATTAGAAGGCTTGAGAAAAACATAAGTACGGAAATTTTGGCAGAAAAGGACTCAGTCAATAAAGATGCAGAAAAGATGTTGTAAAGCTCTTGATTGTCATATAGAGTTGATTTGTTCAACCTTATATCGGTGTGTCACTAATAGAATTTGGCAATGCGTGGAAGACCTTTTTGAAGCAAGTGGCAAGGCTGATACCTGCCATGTTCTGGTTTTTTTCTGCAGGGTGAAAAAATGTAAGAGAAGAGAAGCTGAGCTGTGCAGCACAAAAACAAGAGAGAACATTCTCAAAAGAAAGCTTAATTTCTTTCTGGAACATAGCCTAGAGGACTTTAAGCCAAATATTTGAAGAGGCAGTTTGCAGTGCTGGCAAATGGCAGGTCCTCTAATTATTTAGAAATGTTCTTTACCTCATGAATTATAAGCAGAATTTCACCTACAGACACCGTTTCCCTCCTTGGTGCTCAATGTAGTGCTGAATATTTAACAAGGCCCTTTGCAGTGTTTTATAGAATGATATCTGCGTGCATGTTAAAACATAACAGGTAGTTTTCTGTTAGTAATTCTTATCACTAAAATTAGATGTACTGTACATCAAAATTAGATGTACTTTCTATCGAGACTGAACTAGATAGTAGATTTTTCACAAATGCTGAGGACTCCTTCATCCTGAGCCAAGGTTTAAGTTTAAAGAGAACTCCCCCCCCCCCCCCGTAAATCTGCTGTAACCCTGTCCATCTGTGAGAAGGTCTTGCAATTATTGGACATAAGAGGAATGCTATTTTGGGTGGGTCTCTTTGGGGTCAATGGAGTAAGAGACTGCTTTTGTATTTTAAAATAAATTTAAGATGCATTTCCAGTAAAAAAAAATCTACAAGAGCATACATATCAGTTATTGTGAAATCTAACCAAGACCATTGTGCTTATACAGTATGTATTACCTTTTTCTGGGTGTTTATTAAATTCTTGTTTTAATGTTTAAAAAGGTTGTTTTGAAGACTTTCATAAAAGAGTGGCTTTCTTCATTCACTTTAATTATTTGCACCCAGAAATTTTGTGCTAATGTATTTTCTTTTCTTTGTTTTTCTATACCTTGTCATCCAATATATTCTTCTTTACAGTGTTTTTAAAGTCACACTTACTTTTTATGGAGTTTTATTATTATACTCCTGCACTATTATCATTGTTTACAAACACTAAAAACTTCCCCTGAGCTAATATTGTAATTAAGATGCATATAATAGCATTTAATAGAAAAACACTGCAAGCAACAACAAAGGAATTCCCTAATTTGTTTTGTGAAATGCTTGGTTTACTGTATCTATAGCCTTGGATCCTCGCATCTGTAAGTATCTATTTTATTCCATTATCCTTACAGATATATATATCAGTCTGATTTCCTAATACAGGACATACATTTCCACATCATTATTTTTTCAGCCTTTTCTGCTGGTTATCCATAAACATACACACATACATACATACAATCCTTAGTAATGAATTGTTTACATCTAGGAGAGTTGGGGGAAGTTAAGGAATTAGTGTTTGTGAGTACAATAATAAAACTGTATTATTAGTTGTATTATTGAAAGTTGTATCCTCTGCCGTTTGCTCAGAAGTAGCAATTACCACATTTATCCAAAAGGAAAACAACCCTTACTTTAAGGCTACTTTCTCTGAAGGAAGTAGATACAGAAAAAAATGAAATAAAATAAAAGATAAAGACAGATAAACATCCTGCTGGTTCCAATCAAAGCAAATATTTGTAGCTCAGGGTTGAACTGTGGCGTCCTTGGTGCTCTCTGAGCTTTGTTGTTTTCTTGCAGGCGTTTCATTGCCAGACTAGGCAACATCTTCAGTGCAAAGAGGGAGTGGGCCTTGCTCTCAGTTTATATACTGTGGTTTGTCCAGCTTGTGTTGGTGGAGGTGTTGTTCTCTTCTTGGGAGTTCCTTGATTGGGCTGTTGTTTGCTGCTTGGTTGATTGCCTGAGTTAATAGTTCCTTGATTAGGGTGTATTGTGCTGTTTGATGGTTCATCTGGTGTTAACCCTAGTGTTGATTTTTGCATATCTGGGTGTTGATTGCTGGCAAGGAGGTGTTTTGGTCTTTTGGCTTTTCTATTGTCTCTTCTGAATGGTGTGTAAATGTTGACATCCTGCTGGTTTCATCTGGAATTGGTAATGCTGCTGGTTCTCAGGAAGGAGGGAGCACATTCCAAGGAGGAGGACAAGATAAAAGGAGACACAGTCCAGAAATGGAATGTGAAAAAACTAAGAGGTTCAGAATAGCCCTGCCCTAGAGCCTTCCCAGGTTATTTCCCCTTAGGTTAGGTAGAGCAGCTTTAGTCTGGCAAGATTTTGTCTATACAGTGTAAGCAAATAAAGAACTGAAGTTTGACTAGATTGATTCTTTGTTGTTTTTGGGCTGGGCCTGACACTTTGCTGATGATTTAGTTTTGATTATACAAGAACTTCAGAGGGACGCTGAACATTTGATGAAGAAATTGAAAGATTTTGGTGCATCAGCTGGTTTTAAAATAAACAAAAAATGAAGATGTTGGTTAAAAGTATGACTATACAGGACCAAGAAATTTTAATGAATAAGGCTGGTTTTAGAGTAGAGAAAATTTTGTTGAGGTGGGGTGAATTACAACTATCTTTTTTGGGAAGAATTTTTGTGATTAAGATGAATAATTTACCCAGGATGTTATTTCTATTTCAGACAATACCGATTTTGACAACTGAGGTACCATTTAAGCAATGGCAAAAAGGTATTTCTAAGTTTATATGGCAAGGTAAAAAACCAAGAATTAAGTACAAATTGCTACAAGATGCTAAGGAAAGGGGGGGGGGGTTAGGACTTCCTGATTTGAAATTACATTTTGACTCCTGTTGTTTGGTATGGATGAAAGAATGGGTGACTTTAAGAAGTAAGAAGTTAATGGAGTTGGAAGGTCATGATTTGAGATTTGGGTGGCATGGCTATTTGTGTTATTTATTTGTGGTATTTATTAGGTGTGCCATAAATCTATTCTTCACCTCCACTGCATATTCCTTAGGAATATTAGTGAGCTCATATCTAGCTGATCTGTGGGTCTTCCCTAATCTGATCCTAAATTGTGCAAGAAGAAGTTCGTGATCTGAACTACAGTCAGCTCCAGGCCTTGTTTTTACCGACTGTACAGATGTCTGCCACCTTTGGCTGCAAAGGATGTAGTCAATCTGATTTCGGTGTTGTCCATCTGGTGAAGTCCATGTATAAAGCCGTCTCTTAAGTTGTTGGAAGAGAGTGTTTGTTATGCAGAGTGAGTTGTCTTGGCAAAATTCTATCAGCCTATGTCCTGCTTCGTTTTGTTCTCCCAGGCCATGCTTACCTGTAATTCCAGGTGTCATTTGACTGCCCACCTTAGCATTCCAGTCTCCTGTGATGAAAATAACATCTCTTTTAGGCGTGCTGTCCAGTAGGTGCTGCAGATCCTCATAGAACTGCTCTACTTCAGCTTCTTCAGCATCTGTGGTTGGGGCGTATATTTGGATCACTGTGATGTTAGATAGCTTGCCCTGAATTCGAACTGAGATCATTCTGTCATTTTTTGGATTGTATCCAAGCACTGCTTTAGCCACTTTACTATTAATTATGAAGGCTACTCCATTTCTTCTGTGGTCCTCTTGTCCACAGTAGTAGATCTGGTGGTCGTTTGATGTGAAGTGGCCCATTCCAGTCCATTTCAGTTCACTGACGCCCAAAATGTCTGTCTTTAATCTTGACATCTCACCAATAACCACATGCAATTTGCCCTGGCTCATAGATCTTACATTCCAGGTTCCAATGGCGTGTTGATCCTTAGAACATCGGATTCTCTGTTCACCACTAGCACTGTCGGCGGCTAGCCGTCCTGGACTTAGTAGATAGGGTCCTGGAAGAACTATGGACAGAAGTTCGCAACATTGTTCAGGAGGCGGCAACAAAATACCTCCCAAAAAGAGAGAAAACCAAGAAGGCAAAATGGCTGTCTGCTGAGACACTAGAAGTAGCCCAAGAAAGAAGGAAAGCAAAAGGCAACAGTGATAGGGGGAGATATGCCCAATTAAATGCAAAATTCCAGAGGTTAGCCAGAAGAGATAAGGAATTATTTTTAAACAAGCAATGCGTGGAAGTGGAAGAAGACAATAGAATAGGAAGGACAAGAGACCTCTTCCAGAAAATTAGAAACATTGGAGGTAAATTCCAGGCCAAAATGGGTATGATCAAAAACAAAGATGGCAAGGACCTAACAGAAGAAGAAGAGATCAAGAAAAGGTGGCAAGAATATATGGAAGACCTGTATAGGAAGGATAACAATATCGGGGATAGCTTTGACGGTGTGGTCAGTGAGCTAGAGCCAGACATCCTGAAGAGTGAGGTTGAATGGGCCTTAAGAAGCATTGCTAATCACAAGGCAGCAGGAGACGACGACATCCCAGCTGAACTGTTCAAAATCTTGCGAGATGATGCTGTCAAGGTAATGCATGCTAAATGCCAGCAAATTTGGAAAACACAAGAATGGCCATCAGACTGGAAAAAATCAACTTATATCCCCATACCAAAAAAGGGAAACACAAAAGAATGTTCAAGCTATCGAACAGTGGCACTCATTTCACATGCCAGTAAGGTAATGCTCAAGATCCTGCAAGGTAGACTTCAGCAATTCATGGAGCGAGAATTGCCAGATGTACAAGCTGGGTTTAGAAAAGGCAGAGGAACTAGGGACCAAATTGCCAATATCCGCTGGATAATGGAAAAAGCCAGGGAGTTTCAGAAAAACATCTATTTCTGTTTTATTGACTATTCTAAAGCCTTTGACTGTGTGGACCATAACAAATTGTGGCAAGTTCTTAGCGGTATGGGGATACCAAGTCATCTTGTCTGCCTCCTGAAGAATCTGTATAACGACCAAGTAGCAACAGTAAGAACAGACCACGGAACAACGGACTGGTTTAAGATTGGGAAAGGAGTACGGCAGGGCTGTATACTCTCACCCTACCTATTCAACTTGTACGCAGAACACATCATGTGACATGCTGGGCTTGAGGAATCCAAGGCTGGAGTTAAAATCGCTGGAAGAAACATTAACAATCTCAGATATGCAGATGATACCACTTTAATGGCTGAAAGCGAAGAGGAACTGAGGAGCCTTATGATGAAGGTGAAAGAAGAAAGTGCAAAAGCTGGCTTGCAGCTAAACCTCAAAAAAACCATGATTATGGCAACCAGCTTGATTGATAACTGGCAAATAGAGGGAGAAAATGTAGAAGCAGTGAAAGACTTTGTATTTCTAGGTGCGAAGCTTACTGCGGATGCTGACTGCAGTCAGGAAATCAGAAGACGTTTAATCCTTGGGAGAAGAGCAATGACAAATCTCGATAAAATAGTTAAGAGCAGAGACATCACACTGACAACAAAGGTCCGCATTGTTAAAGCAATGGTGTTCCCCGTAGTAACGTATGGCTGCGAGAGCTGGACCATAAGGAAGGCTGAGAGAAGGAAGATAGATGCTTTTGAACTGTGGTGTTGGAGGAGAATTCTGAGAGTGCCTTGGACTGCCAGAAGATCAAACCAGTCCATCCTCCAGGACATAAAGCCAGACTGCTCACTTGAGGGAATGATATTCAAGGCAAAACTGAAATACTTTGGCCACATAATGAGAAGACAGGACAGCCTGGAGAAGATGCTGATGCTAGGGAGAGTGGAGGGCAAAAGAAAGAGGGGCCGACCAAGGGCAAGGTGGATGGATGATACTCTAGAGGTGACGGACTCGTCCCTGGGGGAGCTGGGGGTGGTGAGGACCGACAGGAAGCTCTGGTGTGGGCTGGTCCATGAAGTCACCAAGAGTCGGAAGCGACTAAACGAACAAACAACAAACATTAGGTGTGCCATACTGAGAATTTGGAATAAAAATAAAGCGAGACTGTCTCCTAAAGTTCCTTTATGGATGTCACCCCAAGAAGCTTTTTTCAGAAGAGAGATGACAGTGAAACCAACATGGTTGACTCATGCTACATTATTGACTTTTGTTGAGGGAGAACCTAAATTAAAAACAAGAGAAGAATTGGAAATGGAAGGTTACAGTTGCCATTGGTTCACTTATATGCAATTGACAGAAAGAGTCAATTTGGATAAAAAGATGTATAACTTTGCAAATGAGAAAACTCAGTTTGAACTGGACTTGTGTATTAATGTTGAGCATGTAGATGTATAAACTTTTATTGAAACTGAATATGGAAGATGACTATGTTAAAGATTGTATGATTAAATGGGCAAAGAATTTTGGATACAATATCATGCTTGATCAATGGGAGAACATGTGGAGCAACGGTTTGAAATTTACATTGAATTATAATCTGAAAGAGAATTTTTACAAGATGATGTATCATTGGTACTTAACACCTGATAAATTGTCGAAGATGTATGAGGGAGTGACAAATATATATTGGAAATGTTCTCAAGGTGAAGGCACTTTTTATCATCTCTGGTGGACTTGTAAGAAAGCTAAGACTTATTGGGGCCAGATACGTACTTTAATTCAAAAGATTCTTAAGGTCAACATACAGTTGAAGCCAGAAGTTTTACTTTTAGGCTTGATGGATAAACAGTTTGAAAGAAAATTTGGGACTCTGTTTCTATACATGACAACAGCAGCATGACTTTTCTATGCACAAAGATGAAAAGACTTACAAATTCCTATAGTGGAAGAATGGATGGTGAAATTAATGGAGCTGGCAGAGATGGCGAAACTGACTGCATTGATTAAAGAAAATTGTCTACTTGGAAACCACTTTTGGATTTTTTGCTTGAAACTGAAAAAGATGAAGCTTTAATCTTGGGATTTGGTGATTAGGATTGTATAAGAATATAGAAATAATGTGTTTTATTGATAAAATCGAGTAAGAGGTTAATGTATTTTTATGTTTGTATCTGTACTGGAGATAGACGGAAGTCACTCCTTTTTCTATTTCTCTCTCTGTTTTCTGTGCTTTTAAGTTCTTTCTCTTTCTCTTTTTATATGTTTTACTTATAGTTTGATGTTTAATAAAATTTCTTATAAAACAACCACAACTTGTATGCTGTGTGACTCTCAGTGATTCTGGGCAGTTCACAACAATCAAAACAAAGAAATAGCAATAAAACCCCAAAAAGGAAGAAAAAAGATAAAAGTTGGAAGATGGCAAGAATGACAGACTAGATGGAATGAAATAAAAGGTCTCTCTCTCTCCCTCATCAAAGGCCAACCTTGCCATCAAATCAGCCATGCTTGTGATATAAGAGGCTTTGATGTGAACACTAATTGGGGTACTCTTAGTTCAGGAATTCCAATATTCCAGTGGAGGAGAATATCTGTAGCTCAGGGTTGAACTGTGGATTCTTGGTGCTTTCTGAACTTGGCTGTTTGCTTGCAGACGTTTCATTACCCAACTAGGTCACATCATCAGTGCTGTGAGTGTGGGGTTTGCTCCCTGTTTATATACAGTGGCTTGCCCTGCCAGTGTTGGTGGAGATACAGTTTCTTCCTTGATTAGAGTATTGTTTTCTGCCTGATGGTTTGTCTGGTGCTGATCCCTGGTTATCTGAATGTGGCCTGCTGCAGGGGATGTGATGTAGTATTTTTGTTTCCTTACTAGGTCTTTTATTGTGTCTTTTGAATGGTGTGTAAATGTGGTTTATCTCTAAGTTTCTGTTGATGGCTGATTTGTCTGAATGCCAAACTTCCAGGAATTCTTTAGCATTTTGGGGTTTGGCTTGGTCTAAGATGCTAATTTGGCTTGATGCTAAGATGCTAAGAGCCAGTTTGGTGTAGTGGTTAAGGCACCAGGCTAGGAACCAGGACACCGTGAGTTCTAGTAGGCATGAAGCCAGCTGGATGACCTTGGGCCAGTCACTCTGTTGCAGCCCTAGAAAGGAGGCAATGGCAAACCACTTCCAAAATTTTGCCAAGAATACTGCAGGAACTCATCCAGGCAGTTGCCAGAAGTCAACACTGACTTGAAGGCCAAAAAAAAAAAAAAGCTAATAGTTTCCTAGTTGAAACTGGTTGAGTCACTCCATGTGTTCTGAGATTAAGGAATTTTCATCCAATCGCAATATTACATGTACTCTTCCAGTGCAAAAAACAGAACAGCAAAAAGATGTGTTGTAGAATCCTAATTATCTGTGTCAGCAGAAGAAATGTGGCATAGTTGGGGGGCAAAAATTGCCCCTTCCTCCTCCCACCCCCAGAAACCTCAAAACTGCTTTGAAAGATCCATTGAGTTCTGTTGCACAAGTGGAGTTTAGACTGTGTCACTAGAGTGAACCCTCGAATTCTTTCGAAAAATCTTAGTGTTGATTAAAAACAAAAAGCATGAAACCTGTGAAGTCCAGGAAAATAGCTTTCCAGAATCACAAGGACAGCAAGTAGGTGCAGGTATCACAAGAATTCTGCTCACTCGAAGGGTGAGATATTCAAGAACAGATTTTGAAGATACTTGGAGATTGCAGGAAGAGAATTGCTTTCCTCCAGTTGTCCTAATATCTACTGCTGATACAGTTATACAGTTGGTTTATACCTTAGTCATCCCCCAGCTCCAGACTGGAATTCCAGATTCCATGAGTATAAAAATTCATCTATAGTAATTTGAAGATCTTGAATTATAAAAACATTTAAAAAAAGGTATATATGCTCAAGCTAGGAGAAACATCTCACGTTGTGGGGGAACGGGTATGGTGAGTGAGACAATTATGCAGGAATTGTAGTAGATCATATAATTGATTGGTGGGGTGGATAGGATACCGTGGGTTTCTTTGAAATTAAACACAGAAGAGTAATTAGTTGTGTGCAATTATTTAATTGCAGCTGTACAAATACAAAATGTAGAAGAACACTTGATGGAAAAGTAGGCATAAACAGCTCCGAAGGTAGATTTTGGCTGAAAAAAATCCAGACAAGACCTAGAAGGTATCAAAGAGATAAAGAAAGCTCTCTTTGCTACCTTCTTTGCTACCATCTAATGGCCATCCAGAGTTTTGCATCCCAGATCTGGTAGCCCTATTCAAGGAGATTTCATGCCTGAGTACATAAGCCTTTTACTTCTACTACACTTTCACTTTAAAAGTGCCCATAGGATGTTCATGAAATCTATTAAGAGCCCACATTATTGACTTGCTGGGTCATGTTTCAATATCTTATTGATTTGGAATTATTCCTGACATAAATGTATCTCACATCTCTTCTACTATTGCATAATATTTCTAATTCTGGTGTACCAGTTGTCCCTGCCAAATCCACTCACCAGAATTTAGAAGCAAAACAATTGTTTTTCCATGGTGCACTTTTTGCTATTATAAAATTGAAATGGATGTGTTAAGGCTGTGCAACCCAAAATGCAGCCCAACTAGAGCTGGGAATGCTTGGGGGAAAAACATGGAAAAATACTATTTTTATTCCTGTTTTTTCCTTAAAGGCATTTTTTAAACAAATTGAACAATTTGGGAAGGACTTAAAAAATGGTCCTGTGTTCATATATTGCTAGCCTTTATACCCCAATTTTTTACATTGATTTGTAACAGGAAGATTTATATTGAGAATTTCAGAGCATTGTAGTTTTTCTACACAGAGAATAAGCAATGTAATATAACTCAAATGCAAGAGTAAGATGCATTTCTGCCCTCTCGGGAGGGGGGCACTGCCATTTTCAGCGAAGAAGAAATTCAGTACCTGATTTGCTTGTGAGCTTGTCAGTGGCTGGTTTTTGGAAGTGTTTTTTTTTTTTGTTAGTCTAGATGTCAGTAGATCTACTATAGGCCTTAAGAGGAAGAAAAAGCCCAAAGGAATGCCAAAATAAAGTTTTGAACATATTTTAAGGTGAGTTCAATTAGGAACCATATTTACTGCCTAAATAAATTACAATTTTATATTTAATAAATATACCAAACAAGATAATTGCATGTGTAAATAAAAATATATATATTGTGTTGTATGATCTTAAGATAACAGAATGAACTTAGACCAGTAAGGGTAATATAAGAATCAGTATTGGATATATTTAAATTTTCCTCTAAAACTTTCTTTTTTTTCAGACCCCACCTTAAAATAATTGATTTTTTCCTCCATGGCTTCAAAATTTCTGGAAATTTTACGAGCCAGAATATTTCAGTCCCAACCTTCTGGTGACATCACTGAATCATCAGGTACTGGAGGGTGGGAGAGTATAGGTTTCAGGCAGAATAAGGCTGTCTGCCTGTTTTATCCAATTCCTTCCCAAAGATTTGAGATCCACCTGACAACATGCAAACAGTTCTCTGAGGTCATAGTTTGGTTAATGAGCTGGGAAATACTTTATAGTCACAAATAAGAGATTTCCAGGAAGAGAGGCAAAGAAACGACAACCATGAAACACTGAAAAAAGGTCAAGAATCCTTTGTTCTGTCTGATGTTTATTTATTTTGTTCCTCTTGGATATCGCAGGTCGTCCTGCTGTGAATTAGGCTGCACAGGCAACATGAAGTGCTGAATAGGATCTAGTTAGGCAGAGCTTTCTTTAAATTGTATTTTCTTCACAAAGCAGCAAGCTAGCAGAGAGTGACCCTGAAGAAGAAGGGTATATCCTTGCACTGTAAGAAGGGAAGTCAGATTCCAGAAAAGTGCCACAAAACAACTGAGCTTTTTATTTTCTGGATTTTCTGGCTAGCTATTTTTCCCCAGTGCCTCTCTTAATTGGCAGATGGCTGGGTTAGGCCATTGAAAGAAAGAAAAAAGCCAGGTTTCTAAGCTTGGACAAATCATCACACTAATCAAATCATCACACTTAAGGTAAAAAGAATTCTCAACAACCTCACCAAGAAAGGCCAAATTACACAAGAAGAACAGAGGCGGATGAAAAGCACTGGACCTGTCCTCCCACGCTTCTACGGACGCCCCAAGATACACAAGCCGGGCATACCACTTTGGCCCACTGTATCATTACCAGGGACTCCCACATATAACATAGCTAAAGAGCTTACAAAGAAACTCAGACACCTCACAGAGGAGAGTGAACATTCGATCAACTCCCCACTACGGTGCCTCCAGAAAATCAAAAACATAAAAATAGAAGAAGATGAGATCATGGTATCATTTGACGTTACAGTTCTCTTCACATCCATAGACCTGGCACTAGCAAAAGAATCTATGGCTGCAGTTCTGCGCAACTCACCTGACCTAGCCAAATACACCACAATAGAAATACCCAGGATAATGGACCTCATCAACCTCTGCCTTACAACCTACTTTCAGTTTGATGGAGGAATATACCAACAGATCAAAGGAATATCCATGAGATCACCAATTTCAGGACTTACAGCAGAGATCGTAATGCAGCGTCTGGAAAGGATAGCACTCCCACACATACAACCCAAAGTATGGATCCGGTATGTCGATGACACTTTTGTCATAATACAAAAGAAACAACTGGAAGAAACCCACAAAACCATCAATAACATCTTTAATGGAATAAAATTCACAAGGGAGGAAGAAAACAACTCACTACCATTCCTGGACATACTCATCAGCAGAGGAAATGACAGTAAGTTAGAAACACAAGTCTACAGGAAAGCTACCCACACCAACCAGGTGCTCCACTACCAAAGTAACAATCCAACCTCCCACAAGAGAAGCTGTGTAAGAACATTATTCAGACGAGCACTTACACACTGCAGCAACTCAGAACACCAGAAAAAAGAAAAAGAACATCTGCACAGCATCTTCCAACAAAATGGATACCCGCTCAACTTTATCAAAAAGTGCCTCGCCACCCAACCCACTGCAACCCAACCAATGTAAACTATGAAAAGGATAACATCGCCATACATCAGAAACATCTCAGAAACCCCAACAGACTGTTACAACCACATGGCATCACCATAGCACATAAACCAACTAAAACTCTTCAAAAGATATTAAGCAAGCCAAAAGACCCAATAGCCCAAGAAGAAAAAACAGGAGTTATTTACAAGATACAGTGCAAAGACTGTAACAGCCACTATGTAGCACAGACAGGCAGAAGACTAGCAGAGGACATCCACGAACACCAACTAGCAGTCAGAAGACACGATGAGAACTCCTTACTCTCACAACACATGGACAGACTCAACCATAGTTTCAGCTGGGAAACTGTGAGCATCCTAAACCAAGCCAAATCCAAAAACGCCAGAGAATTCCTGGAAGCCTGGCACCCAGACCAAGCAGCTATCAACAGACACATAGAGGTAAACAACATTTACATACCGTTCAAAAGAGACAATAGAAAAGCCAAAAGACCAGTACACTCCCTTGCCAGCAATCAACACCCAGATATGCAAAAATCAACACTAGGATTAACACCAGATGAACCATCAAACAGCACAATACACCCTAATCAAGGAACTATTAACTCAGGCAATCAACCAAGCAGCAAACAACAGCCCAGTCAAAGAACTCCCAAGGAGAGAACAGCACCCCCACCAACACAAGCAGGGCAAGCCACAGAATATATACTGAGTGCAAGTTCCACTCCCTCTTCGCACTGAAGATGTTGCCTAGTCTGGCAATGAAACGTCTGCAAGAAAACAACAAGGCTCAGAGAGCACCAAGGACTCCACATCAGACTAATGTTCTGCAACTAAAAATTTAAACCAACATAACTAATGCAAAACAAATCTGCGTTTTTCGGAATGACTTTTTAATACAAACTATTGGGTGGAAGTTTTAGCCAGTTGAGGCTTCCATATGTATTAAGTGGAAGTTGAAATCTTTGAACCTTTTTTCTATGCAGGGTATTGATAATTAATTGTTAATTGTTCCTCCATGCAATACCCTTGTTTTGTGAGATTGTTTACTTGCTCTTACCAGTATTGGATATACATATAATTTGAAAATAACAAAAGCTCCCTTTAATAAATTCTTAATATTTAGCAATAATAATTAGACTGTTTCTGAAGTGACTGCAAAAATTTTTTTTTTTGAGAGTAAGTTAGGAATTTTGAAGTATAGGTGGTCCACATTTAGTGACCACAGTTGGGACCAGCATCTCGGTCATTAAGTGAAGCAGTTGCTAAATGAAACTGCAACTGTGCTTATGATCTTACTTCAGCTTTCCTTTGCTTTACAGACCTGTGAAGGTTGTAAATGTGAAGATTGGTTGTTAAAGTTACTTTTTCATCACCATAACTGTGAATGGTTGCTGTATGAGGCAATCACTAAACAAGGACTACCTGCATTTGATGTTGGTTTCTTTTCAGTGTAGTAGTTTACCATTTTAATTCATATTCACATATTCTTTAGATTTAATTTTGGTGATTTTGTAAGACAATGTGGAATGCTTTAAAGAAACTGATCTATCACATAATTTCAAATTGCTTATACTTTGACAGCAATCCTACAAGTATGTATGCCGAAGTAAATCTCATTTAATTTGTGTGAAATTAAGTGAAGCCGTATAGAAGTGTTCTGATAATCATATATTTTCTAGGATACAAAAATATTGATAGGTTTGCTTGATGATTTTTCTCTCTCTTTTTAGCTAGTTTCCATTGCTTTAGAAACAACACATCCTGTAGTTTTAGCATGTTAGAACTGGAAACGGGAGGTAGGATGGTGAGGGATTGCACCCAATAACATTACCCTTAGGAATTACTCAGAGGATAGGTTTTGCTGGGGCCTGCCTTGATTGCATTTTTTGTTCCTCCGGGTCAATTCTAGTTGTTTCCTTTGCTAATGTATTATTGGCTCATGAATGAGAGTCTTTGGTGCTGTTTGTTTTGAACACACCTTTCTGAAATCGCACAATACACGATCTGAAATATGTAGATTAGATTGTCCTATCTTGTCCTAGACTGGAGAAGATGGCCTTTCTCTAACATCTTGCTATGGTGATAAGGTACAGTGAGAAGCAGTTTGCATCTTCTTAATTGCCCTCAGCACTGCTTTCTTTATTTTAGTGCAGATTTTATGTTGAGAAGTCTCTAGATGATTTTGGGGGGGACATCTCAACATAAACAATGAGGCCCAGGACTTCAAAGTCATCATGACAACAGTCAGGATTTAGCCAGCATACAGTATGTGCCAAGAGATTTAAATTGTGTGTGTGTGTGTGTGTGCATTTCTCACTCTTTCTGGCATTTCTGCTCCTGTAAACATGGCACAAAATAGGCCTTCTTATCCAATGTGCCATCTCCTATGAGAACCTAAATATGTAATCTTCCCTCTTGCTAATGTCTGCACTGCCCACTGTCCTTTGAATGGTTTAAAATGCTCTAAGAAAGAATAGGCACTTCGTTGAAACTAAATGAAAGCTAACGCAGTGTGCGTAAGAACAGGGGAATATTTTCAAATTACTCATTGGAAAGCATAGGTACTTTATTTGCAGCATGCTGTATTGTATTAATATGAAGATGACCGGTTTTATATTTTAGTGCAATTTTATTTAATGCAATTAATATCCAGCTTATTTTCAACAAAAGGATAATGATACCAAATACTCGAATAAAAACTTGGTTTTGTGTTAGTATTTGTTAACAGCAAACTAAATTGATGTATAGTGTTTTATCTTTCTAGGTCCAAAATGTCATCTTAAGCAGAATGTTCTTAGTAAGATTTTCCTGCTGAAAGAGACACTTAGAGCCAATGTTTCATTTACCTAAAGTTGTCTCTGGTACTTGCTGATATGAATAGACATCTAAGCCAGTTGCCATAGTAACACTGCAGCATAGTAGAAACTTAAAGTTCTGTTTTGTTATTTTGATGTTATTGCTCATTTTTTGTGCAGAGAAAAAAATGAGTGTTACCTTTTGCTGCTTAAAAATACCTGATTGCTGAAATATGATTTTTGGGTTGAAAAATAAGTCTGTGTGGTTAATTACATTAAGCAAAAAGTTAAAAACCATGTCTATTTGGACTGTCTGTTAGGTCACTACAGTAGTGAGTTTTAATAACCAGCTTGCTGATAAAATGAATGGAGCAGTTTTTCATCTAATAATTTATAGATGACAAGGTTTTATGAATGACATGCATCAATGAATTGGTTGCTTATCCTAAGGCTATGTTCTGTTCTCTGTTGGTCTAATTTAATTTTCAGAGTTGTGCATTTCATACGTTGATATTGTTAGTTGTATTTCCATTGTATAAGCCTCTTCCAGCAAGAGATCCTGATGGAGAATTAGAAAAGGTTGGCTTTATGAAGGGCCGGCTGCCGTGCAACTGCTTCAGAGGAAGGACATTATTAGAACAAAATGCTATTCTTTTATCTGGTACAAATCTTATAGAAAGTGGGGATGTCCTATCCTGGGACAAAACAATGAAGTCAAACAGGCCAGTTACATCAGACGTTACAGCAGGGGGAACAGACCAAGTCCAGTCCAGGGTTCAAATTATTGGAGGCAGTATCTTTAAATCCTAAGGGTTATGCATACAGTATAATCAGGACTCAACCTAAAAATTAGTTAAATGGAGAGAGCCTTGATCACACTGATCTTCATAATATTGTATTCTTTTATGTGTCACTGTTATCTGTCACTTTTATGCTTAGACGTTTGCTGCTACTACTTTTGTTCATTCATTGTTTAAATCTCAATCAGTGTATAAAGATGTGCAACTGATTGTCTCCGTTTCAACTTTTATTTTAAATTTTAATAAAAAAACACTATTACAAAAGTGACTGGAAATTTTAGATGATTCTAAAACTCTTCATTTGATGGGCACACATACCCCAAACAATAATTCAGTATTATTAGAGTATTAGAATAACCCTTTAAGAAATCTTACACATTTCTTTATCCCCTTTCTTCTGTTGCTTGAAGAAAAATGTGATTTGCAGTTTCATCAAAAGCATCATATTATAGTATACATTTCCTGTACAAACCATAATTGGAAACCAGCATTAAAATGTGATTTCTAGTTATGGCTTTATGATAAATGACGTGTAGGTTAAGCTGAAAAAGCGAACTTATTTTCTTCAAACAAGAAAGGAGGGGAAGAATCACTGATGTTGATAACATTAGCATAATCCTTGCTTTCCCCATTTTTAGGTGGTGTGATATATGAAGAGTAACTGTGGTTTTATCTGTTCATTGTAAGGTTAAGTC
This sequence comes from Candoia aspera, assembly GCF_035149785.1. Taxonomy (NCBI): domain Eukaryota; kingdom Metazoa; phylum Chordata; class Lepidosauria; order Squamata; family Candoiidae; genus Candoia; species Candoia aspera. Next base: position 68,880,306 of record NC_086159.1, read on the forward strand.
AGTTATGTTCCAATTTGAAAACACATAATATGTGTGTCGCTTTTATAATTCTCCAAATTAGTTAACTATGCTGTGATTGTGAACGGTCTGTTGAATGGTCGCTAAATGAGGCAGTCACAGGTAGTCCTTGTTTAGTGACTGCCTTGTTTAGCGACCAGTTACAACAGTGATAAAAAAGTAACTTTACGACCAATCCTCACATTTACAACCTTTGCAGGCCTTTAAAGCAAAGGAAAGCTGAAGTAAAATCATAAGGACAGTCATGGTTTCATTTAGCAGCTGTTTCACTTAACAACCTAATTGCCTGTCCCAATTGTGGTTGCTAAATGAGAACTATCTGTATCATCCTTTATTATTACTTGGTCTCTCTTCAAGTTTATCATGTAGAATAAACACCAAATAGGGCAACGGAATTGGTAGTCTTCTGTGATTGTTGGACTGTAAATCCCCATAATCCCTGACCAATGCCTATGCTGTCTAGGGCTGCATGGAGTTGAATTCCAAAAGTATCTGGGGACTGTGTGATCCCTGCCAAGGACATATCTCAGCCTTTCTCAACATTTTGACCCTGGAGGAACCCTTGAAATATTTTTCAGGCCTCGGGGAACCCCTGCAGATCCAGGCTCAAATACAGGCCAGAAGTTACAAAATTATTACATTCATTTCATGTGTAGGCCTGTATATATGCGTTAACAGTGTTCTTAAACTAAAAATAAAGAATGAAACTTAGCTCTTTAAGGTGAAGTTGCCCAATACTTCTAAAAAATCGTGATCTCCCAGGGAACCCCTAGTGACCTTTCGCAGAACCCTCGGGCTCCACGGAACCCTGGTTGAGAAACCCTGCTATATCTAATCAAGACAGCAAAACTGATATTGCTATGTTAACACTATTAAATGGAAGATTAATGTGATATAATTGCCTGTGTTTTAGAGCAAAGTAAAAAAGGTTCACATCTTGAAATAAAGCAGCAGAGGTACCATTTTATTCAAAAGACTGGTAGTTTGCACTGACCAGGTAAGGAACAGAGACAGTGGATTTCCCCCATCTTTTGGTCTGATGTTATGTGTGCGTGCGTGTGTGTTTTAAATCCTTCGTTTTGTACCAACCTGCTCTTGCTGTTTTTTAGTCTTGCTGCATTTCATAACATTTTTAGATTCATTTCTGTAGCCCACACAGAGTAAATTATGGTCTTTCATAAGGAATTTAAGTTTGCAAATTGTTGAATAAAAAGCCAGGAAAAGATTAGTGGCTAAGCTCTTGAAATTTGCTCAAGCATTTTACTTACTGAATGTATATATTTTTTTCATTTATAGGCCAGAGCCTCAACAAAAAGTTCCCTCTGCACCACCACCACCTCCTCCACCTCCTCCTCCACCTTTGCCGGAGCCAACCCCACCAGAGCCAGAGGAAGAGATTCTGGGATCTGACGATGAAGAGCAAGAAGATCCTGCAGATTATTGCAAAGGTTGGTTTGTACAAATAATGTAAGCGTGATTAATTTTGGAACTTGGTGTTTACATAATTTGAGACTAAAAATCTAGAAGTTCCCCAAATCACATTAGTTTTTTCAAACCATCTTAACCAGACAAAAAGAGCCTAAATTACCGGTAATGCTTTATCCTTTACATAATTCTGGGCTGTGGAAGGTAGGCAAGAACCTTATTAAGTGTTTAAATAATTTAACATAATTTTATTTTTTTTAATACGTCAGTCAGTAGCTGAATTATTTTCTGTTATCAATTAAATCTTGCCCCTTTTCCCCAAAACTCCCAGTAGTTTGCAGTTGTTGGGGCACTAAGGAGAAAGAATTAACAAGGTGGCTCTTTATTGATGATAGAGTTTACTTAGGGTGGTCCATTCGTTATTACCTACTTTAGCAAAACTTATCATTATACTTTTAAAATTTACTTATTTATTTTATTAAATTCATCAGGCTGTCCAACTAGACTGCCTCACTGCATCTGCCTATGACTCATCTTTTTTGCCTCTATAAACATTAGAAAAGCTGTGTTGTCTGATGCAAGCTCATAAGGACAGATCTTTGTCCAGAGCAGGGTTTTTCAACCAGGGTTCCATGGCACCCTAGGGTTCCACTAGAGATCACTAGGGTTCCCTGGGAGATCACAATTTATTTTAAAAATTATTTCAAATTCAGGCAACTTCACATTAAAGAGGTAAGTTTCATTTTTTGTTTTTTAGTTTAAGAACACTGTTAATGCATATATACAGGCCTACACATGGAACAAATAGCTCCTCCAAGATCAAAGGGTTGAGAAAGGCTGGTCCAGAGTCTTGGAGGTTAGTTTTTGGAGGGACAATTAGATTTATCTAATGGATCTTCAGATACTTCCCAGATATTATAGGACTGCTGCCTAAATCTACAACTCTGATTCAGAAAACATATGTAAACATTGGGAGATTCATTGAAGATCATTTCATTATTGAACTGATGGCGTTGCAGCGTTCTTCCAGTGCTAGGCAATTCACATTCTTCTGTTAAGATATATTCACAGAGTTTAATATTCTGTTTATTACTTACCCTAAAATCACAGTTACTAAAATCACAGTTACTATATTCTTATATCTATTATATATTTAGTTAATTAAATAATCAAGAAAACTGGGAAAAATGGTAAGCAAACAATTGATGCTAAAATTCTTTGTTTTTTTCCACCGGTTCTCTTTTCTGCTTATTTTGCATTCAGTGTTAATACTATTGTATTAAACATCAATCAATCAATCCTAAATAAATAAATTTGCTTTAACTACTAAAGCACAATACATTAATACAGTAGACTCTCAGTTAACGGGAACTCAAGCAACCGGCACTCTCAAGCAATTGGCACAAAAATCAAACTGGAAAAAAACTGGCACTCTCAAGCAACCAGGAAAAAAACTGGCACTCTCAAGCAACCAGAAAAAAAATCTGTATCTCTCTGCTGCAATCTAGTGGGTATTAGGGTTTAATAATAACTCTCAAACAACCAGAAGGGAGATGGGGCGGTAATAAAAATACGATAGATAGATAGATAGACAGACAGACAGACACAGACAGACAGACAGACAGACACAGACAGACAGACAGACAGACAGACAGACAAAATCTACCAGTCCCCATGGGTGCCGGTTAACTGAGAGTCTACTATACCTAGTCTGCGTAAGCTAGGCAAGCTTAGGTAAAGGTAAAGGTTTCCCTTGACGTAAAGTCCAGTCGAGTCCGACTCTAGGGGGCGGTGCTCATCTCTGTTTCTTCCGGGTCATGTGGCCAGCATGACGACACGGAACGCCGTTACCTTCCCGCCGAAGCGGTACCTATTGATCTACTCACATTTGCATGTTTTCGAACTGCTAGGTGAGCAGGAGCTGGGATTAACAACGGGAGCTCACCCCGTCGCGCGGTTTCGAACCGCCGACCTTCCAATCGACAGCTCAGCGGTTTAACGCTTGAGGTGATAAATTGTTTATTCTTGTTTCTTGGATTTCTTGGGGCCATGGTATAATATACACAAAATGTGTGATGGCTGTTCTATATCTGATTGCTCAATTCACATTGTTTTCAAGTATGGCCATATTAGATTCTAAAATGTCTCCATGTTAACCCCAGAATAATCAACAACCTGTGAGATTGGTTGAGAACTTGAACCTACATCTTTCTGGTCCTAGTCTGGCACCTTAATCACTACACCACCCTGGCTCTTTTTAATCTATTGGCTAGCATCAATGGGATGGGAAGAGAGAGGGAGAAAATAGGGTGGTCTAGAAGTTAGGATGTAGATGATAGATAACTGGTGCCAGAAAGAGAATTGGGTACTAGAGTATACGAAATAGGTGCTGGAAAAACAAACCCTTAGATGTGTTTGGTTGGGGCTAAGAGGCTGCCTAGGCCCTGGAGCTCCCTTCTAAGGGAGGCCTCTTAAAAATGCCTTCTGGGAAACCTCTTGGAAAAGCAAACAGTGTGCTACTTGTTTATACTGACTAAGAGAGGAAGTGAGGGAATAGAATTAACAGGGACTGAAGGATGATAATGTGCACAGCATTGCTTTAACATTCCAAATGTGCCAACTGAACCAGAAAAGTTGGAAACTCCTGTAGAGGACTAGAATGGTTTTGCTTTTCTTTAGCTCTTTTTCACTCTAGAATCTGGAGATGTCTCCTATTCATCCAATTAACAATGGGAAGAATTTCCTACATCTGCCAGCTTAAAATAATAGTACATTCAAGAGGTACTTTGAAAGAAATAATCTCTGCATTTCTATTTCTTTTCTTTCAAGACCATTCAGTCATTGCATGAGACAGTTCATTCTTTTTGTTGTGATGCTCAATTACAAAATAGCTCTTTTAGAGATTGATAGAATTTATATTGAATGCCACATTTTAATATTTTTTTTACATTTTTTGCCATTCAGAATATAGACTTGTTAAAATAATATTGGCTGACGTTTTAAATTGCTGCTGAGATAACGTATTTTGTAAGAACAGTATGTGTAAAAATTCTATATATGGAAAGATTAATATAAAATAGCTTCAGTGGGTGCAGACTTTTAAAAATGGTTGTACTGTTGAACAATAATAGTCAGCTATGTTCACTTATTTATTTAAATAGATTTTCAAAGACCCTAGTGTGTTCTTGCATTTTGATTTCTAATACTAAATGATAACACATATTTTTGTACAGTATCTGTCTTTGTATTTTTGCTTGCATATACTAATTCCTCTTGGCAGGCAGATTGAAACAGAACTATCCAGATTGATTTTGAACAAACTCTTCCTTTTATAGCCTCCCTTGGGGCATATCTGGTAGTCCATATTGTAAGATTAATTGACAATGTATGTCACTAGTGAGGTTTCTCTGAAAAAATGAGGAATTAAATATTCTGGAAATCCCCTAACTCTTGATGGTAGGTAAAATGCAGATTGTTTAGAGATAACTAATTCTTGAAGATACAATGAAGAGTGAAAGCTTTGAAAACTTTGTTAGATATTTCCTCTGCCTAATCATATATGGGTTTTTTTTTTCCAGATTTTAATTACTCTTTTTCTTTCTGTACACTTTGTGATCTCCAGTTTTCTTTTGAATTAATTTATTTTCCTTTTTAAATTGCAATAGGAAATATTTCAGATTTAGAAACTAAACCATTCATAACTTTGCTGTAATTATCCAGGTATGTTCTTCATGGTTGTGCCAGAGAATTTAGATCAGGGATGAGCAAGTTGTGGCCTTCCAGATATTGCTAATCTCCCCAAATCCCTCCCCATAGGCTATGCTGGCAAGGCTGCTGGGAATTAAATTGCAACAATAGTTGAAGGACCAAGATTATCTATCCCAGTTGAAGGTGTCCTCGATCTCTGAAATTAGTGTTGTAGTGGCAAGTGTACTGTAGTTAATTGAAGTTTGGTGAATCATTGAAGATTACTCGAGCTGTTAAACAAATGAGACGCAACCGTTGAACACATTCGTGATGGATAGTGGTGTTGTCCTTATTAATACTGTAGGTTTGTAGAGAAGATGTTGAATAAAGACTTTTTCTAGTCAATGTATTTTAATAGCAAACAGTATTTGTGTAACACAGAGAGTATATTCATGCCACCCCATGGTTTGCTTTAATTGTAGTTTGCAGAATAAATTGCAGTTATTGGACTTACACACAAACATGGACATTATGGTTTATAAATCACGTGGATGGCTGTGGTTTATAAACAAGAATGAGTGTATACAATATGGTAAGCCATAACTGACTTCTGGTGGGGACATGGCGGACTGAGCCGCTGTGCCTGCAGGCTTAGCGGGTGGAACTGACAACGCGGCAATTTTTTTTGGGCTCAGGCAGGTTTTCCTGAAGCCCAGGAGTGTTCTCTGGATAAAGGAAAACACCTGGAATCACCCCATCTGTCCTCCGGACGGCTGTTTGCAGCCAGAGGATTGCAAACAGCATTTTGCGTTCGACTGGTAAGAGCTAGTTGGGAGGCTGGGACGTCATTTTTTTCCAAGCCGCACTGTAGCCTTAAAGGGACATTAAGACCGGCCACCCCATTTCTGAATCTCCAAATTTCAATATATTTTTTAAGTATATGTACCCTAAGAGAGGCTTTCTACATCAAGGAGAAGCTGGCTTTCTTGGTGCTTATCGTTATTTTTGCAATTACTTTTTAAAAAAATTCTTTTTTAAGTTTTGGAATTTGTTTTCCTTCCAAATATAAAGGAGGATTGAAAGTAAACAATTGTCTTCCTATTATTATTTTGGTATTAAATTTGAGAATATTAGCATTTTCCTACACAATTACTTCTGACTTTTACCAAGTTTTTATACAAGATATTCAGGACATTGTGGAAAATATGAGCTCTAAAATGTGTCATCTGGTTGGGGATGTAGTAGATGAAATTGTGGAATTCAACAGTGATAGAAATGTTTCTTCTAAGAATGAGATCGAGATTTCTGTTGAGATGCTGGATGAAGATTGGATAGTGGAATTGGAGAAATTTAATGGAGAGAGGGATCTGCAAGCAATAAGTAAAATTGACTTTCTGGTGAAATGCCATGAAAAAGAAGAGGTTATTATGTATGAGAGGTTTTCTGAAGAGAAGTTAGAATTTTTGAGGGGGGCAGTTGGGCTGTTTGATTTTTTCAAGAGAAAAGCTCTGTGTACATTGTGGGGATATGTAAATGCTTTGGTTTATTTTGAAGTGGGATAAGGGTTTAAGAATATTTATCGATTGATTTTAGGGTTTGACTGATGTTACTTGTTTTTAAGGATATGGATTAAGATTATTAGGGTATTAAAATGTTTGTTTGGATGGTTTTAAGAATTTGATTTAAGGTCATTGTTTCAAATTGCTTTTCTTTTTTGGGTTTATTAAGATTAAGATTGTTAAAACTGTCGTATTATTTAGTATAATGGCAGACAATTTATGTGCTTTTTAGTTTGATTTTTATTATAGTAGACAGAAATGTATATAATAGTAGGTAGGGAATAATTAAATATGTGTTATTTTGCGGGGGGAGTTGTTTAGGAGGTTTATATGATTTTTTCCCCTTTATTTTAATATAAGGGACGGGAGTATATGTACTTAATGATTTTTATAATGTGCTAAAGGGGAATGATTTATAGAAATTATGTGGTTTTGGTTTAATATAGAGTAAGAGATTGATTATGGAAATTTTTTCTATATCTTTGCTGTTAAAAGTCGAAAGTCATATCTTTCTGTAATGTTGAAAAAAAAATTCTTGTGTTTTCACACCTTTTTAGTTTTTCTTTTTTTGTGTGGTTTTTTGTTTTTTCATAGCTTTTATCTTTGTCTTGAAACTTAATAAAATGCATAAAAAAATGGCAAGCCATAACCAAACAAAATATATTTTCACTTAATACCATATAACTTAGCCTTTGATAGCTGTTTCAGAGAAAACCTGATATGATACCTAGTATAATAAGCTCTCAGTTTATTCAGCTAATGTGGGGGAGGGATGTCTGTTAAAACAGAATGTCCGTTAAATCTGAATGAGAGTTTACATATATTATTTACATATAATAAAATGACAAATCAGATTTTACACGTGTGTAAAATGGAAATGGAATGTTATATATGGGTGTTTTATATTGTGGATCCATAAAATGCCAAATGAGATTTTATCCATGTGAGGAAGATTTTGTCCATCACATCCAGCTGACTAAATTAAGGTACATTAAATCAAGAGTTTAATACTGGTATTAAAGAGTTTGAACTGGTAAACTCTTGGTAGAAGAAGAGGAAGCAAGGTCCTTTCCTTTGAAATGAATATGGACCAATGGAGAATGTGCTAGTTTTGGCAGCTGTGGTGTGAGTGTATGTGATTAGTGGTTTTATGTTTTACTCAACTTCCGTGTGGTTTTATTTGGTTTTTCTTGGTTTAATGAAATGCCTTTTTATTGTGTTCACTACCCAGATTTTCTTGAATAGATGGGCAGCCATATATATTGGATGGATGGATGGGTAAAATGTTTTCCTATACTAAGTTACAGTCTCCTTTGCAATTATGATAACAATGAAGCTTCAGAATACAATTAAATCTTTAGTGTGAAATTTGTGGCTCTTTTTGTAACATTGAAATAAATCTGGCAATGCAACCTTAGGCTTGTTTTTTCAGAATTGTTCCATTATAATCAGTGACGGTTTATCCCAATAAGTGTTTAGAGTTATAGTTCTAGAGCTAGCTGGAGATATTAAGATCCTTTCATGCATACCTAAGCAAAATACTACAAATTAAATTTATATCCTTTTATTTTTGGAAAGGTGGCTATCATCCAGTGAAAATTGGAGATCTCTTTAATGGGCGATACCACGTTATTAGAAAATTAGGATGGGGACACTTCTCTACCGTCTGGCTATGCTGGGACATGCAGTAAGATATGTTCTTATTTTTATCCAGCAGATACTAATAGATTTTTTAAAATTAGCCTAACATATATATTCCAATGTATATATGATGTATCCTGTGCATCTGCTGAATGTAGCAATTTATAGTATTAATGCTGCCTAATCGGTCAAACATTCAAAATATTGAAATCTTTTCCCTCTAACAAATGATCAATATACTGATTGAATGCATGTATTTTAAGAGGAACCAAATCTGTTTTACAAAGGGCAGGCACAATATGTAATTATACTTCTGATTTAGTTGCTAAAAATATTAACTTAAATCCTGTTAGTTGAAGGTAATTATTGAAGAAAAGGTGACAGCTGTCATTTAGTTATCTGAATATTGCTGAAATGTTGTTGTCATTTGTACTGAACCTGTACTTCGGTTCTCTGTGTTTCTTCTTTTAAATAGGAAAAAAAAAAGTGTGGCTTTGATATATATATGTATATTTTAAACTTATTATTTTAAAGGGGGAAACGTTTTGTTGCAATGAAAGTTGTGAAAAGCGCTCAACATTATACAGAGACAGCCTTGGATGAAATAAAGTTGCTTAAATGTGTAAGTATGGTAACACCATCCCAAGCTTTGTAGCAATAAGTAGAAATTTGTTTGTTTGTTTGTTTATTTTCTATCCCACCTTTATTATTTTTTTTTATAAATAACTCAAGGCAGCAAACATACCTCATACTCCTTCCTCCTCCTATTTTCCCCACAACAACCACCCTGTGACGTGAGTTGGGCTGAGAGAGAGGGACTGGCCCAAGGTCACCTGGCCAGCTTTCATGCCTTTTTGAATCTGAACTGCCTTTAAAATAAATGTTTAAAATATGAATGTTGGTGTTTCTTAAATTAAAATGTACATGATGTTTTTCATCTTTGTTTTTAGGTTCGTGAAAGTGACCCTCGTGATCCAAATAAAGACATGGTTGTACAGTTAATTGACGACTTTAAAATTTCTGGCATGAATGGCATACGTATCTTTTCAATCAGTCCCTCCGTCTTTCTTTTTAAACAGTATGAAAAACTTGTTCATCCTTTTCAAAACATTACACTAAGTTAGTGGACCAGTCCTTTAAAAATGAATGATTATGTTGTGAAATACTATAGAAGTAAATATTTTTTAAAGTATAGGGATATTTCATTTAAGATGTAGTGGGTAAGAAATTCATATATTTTTGAGCAGTCCCCTGTATTTGCTCATAAAGCTGTAAATTGGCTTTTTTTGCTTTTTAAAAAATATATGTTATGGTAAATAACTTTTATAATAATTTGAATATTTTTATATTTTTGGAAGTAGTTTTAAAATTTCAGATTATTGTTTGTACAGTAGTAGATAATGTAAGCTTATTTTCTGGAATAACTAGCCCTTCTTAACAATATTGACAATATACATTTTTTTATGTGCAGCAAATGTCCTAATATTTGTAATATTACTATATAATATTTATTTTTGCACACTTGTCTGTTTTTATAACCATGGGAATGTTTCTATTTTTATACTGTCTACTTTTGATAGTCAAAGAAATGATACATTGTCACTAAATAAAACACCAGCTGATTCTATAAGATAGCTATAATACATTATAATTCTAATTAGTTATAAGGTGTCATTGCTACAGGAATAATTCTTTCTATCTATCTATCTATCTATCATCTATCTATCTATCTATCTATCTATCTATCTATCTATCTATCATCTATCTATCTATCTATCTATCTATCATCTATCTATCTATCTATCTATCTATCTATCATCTATCTATCTATCTATCTATCTATCTATCTAATCTATCTATCTATCTATCTATCTATCTATCTATCTATCTATCTATCTATCTAATCTATCTAATCTATCTATCTATCTATCTATCTATCTATCTATCTATCTATCTATCTATCTATCTATCTATCTATCTATCTTATCCCCGCCCATCTCCTCCCCTCGGGGGACTCTGGGCGGTTTACAACAATCGATTAAAACCATAACCCTGAATACAGAGAGTAAAATACAGTAATACATAATATAAATAGAGGTAAAAATAAATAAATAATAATTTATGTTCAATTGGCTTATACTGGACTGAAAACAGTTCCTTTTGCTCTTGCATTAGATGGTTTCACAGAGATTACTGCATGTTGTATGAGCTGTATTTTTTTATTGCTCTCTCTCTTATTGCAGTATTTTTTAAAAAATAAAGTTAATCCATAGGCTGTGCTCGTATTTACTTACGTGCCTATAAATGGCCAGGATGTTTAGTTTTGATGGGTCCAGTCTGGGATTGTGCAGTTTATTTTGTATCTGTCCTTACTTTATAGAAGTACATTTTAGGAGTTCATTCCATTTTTAATTTTAGTACAGTTCATCTATGTAATGGCTTTGGGAAGATAATTGAACGCTAATAGAACTACTTGCCATTTATCCTTAATGAAATCACAGATGTCTGTATGGTTTTTGAAGTACTTGGACATCACCTTTTAAAATGGATTATTAAGTCCAGCTATCAGGGCCTTCCAATCCATTGTGTAAAAAGTATAATACGACAGGTAAGATTTCAGTACAATGTTCTTAGAAATGTATTAATATATCATTGTCTAGCAGGGCTTGAGGGACTGTGTTTTTAGAAATCTTAGCCCTAACTGTGATTTTGTAGTATCTCCAGTTATTTGTAGCGTTAAGGAGAAACTTGTCCAGTAATTTGTCACAAGCGTACAGTTATAAAATATTGACATCAGTTAACTCTTCGAAAAAGGAATGTTTGAAGAGTTCCAGCAGAGTGTAGAAAAATAGTTTCCGTCCATTCTTAGTTGCACAAAAATTGAATTTTACAATATGTAGTAATAGATGAAGTGACATTGTACTTGCCAGCCGAAGACCTTCTACAGCAGTTAATATAGCTTGTCATTCTACTTGGGTGGAATTGCTGTAAATTGGAATGTTATGAATCATTTGTCCTGCAGAACTGTAAGCAGAGATTTTTCCCCCCATTCTTCACTTACCAAGTATAGAAATTCATCAACAAGTTTAGGTGTAGGATCTTGAGGTCAATGGGATTAGTGCTATGCATATATATTTCATAGAAGATGCAAAAGCAGGCTCTGAGAAATTTTTAAAGCTGGGGAAAAAAACCCTTGCTCCTAGAGACTGCAGTTGTATGCGGTGGAGTAACAAAGTCATTGTGGCATAACCTTTTCTGCCTCGTCGTTGAGAATTCTCCTTTCCACAGATACTTTGTTGGGGCAAATGACATCACATTTCCCCTGTTTCTTTCCATCTGGGAACAAAAATGTAGGCTAGGAAGGTAATTTAATGTGGCTCAATGAGAGAGGATTGAGCAGCATTTTTTCACTGGTCTATTCCTGTTCTTGACTTCAAATTCCAAGGCTCTCTGCTAAATAATAACAGCACAAACTCACTGGGAGACTCTTCATGCATCTCCTGCGTTACTTCTAACTTACTGCTTACAATCAAAGTGGAGATTGAGCATGTGCAATTTTTAATGTAATGCTTTATTGTTGAATATTCCTGCTACTGTCAGACTTACTGCTGCTTGAAAGTATTATTTCAATTTCAATTTTTAATTGATTTTTATTATTTTTATTGTTTGTATTACTGACCTCTGTGTTGATGTATTTGTCGATTGCTTGGTCACTCAGTGTTTTCTAAATCAGTAAATCAGTTAGCCTAGCCCTCCCCCTCTAACGTTTTCTATTATGTTTGACAGGTATTTTGATAGCTAAAAACAGGAAAATCCATGGTGTTTTCTTAATGATAGCTTAGTTCCAAAGCAGGGCTGAAGAACCTGTATCTCTTCACATGTTCTATACTGCTACTCTCAGAACTTCTTACATCACCCCATACTGGGTGAGGCTGCTAAAAGTTAAAGTTTAGCAACATCTGGAGGGCTATGAATAACGACTCTTGATGCTAAAGCTGTTGAATCCTAATCAGCGTAACTGTTTTTGATGGTAATGAAATTGTTCTCCATCTGAATATTTTGTAATCAGGTATTGCAGGGTTTAGATTACCTCCACAGCAAATGTAAGATCATTCACACGGATATCAAACCAGAAAACATCTTGATGTGTGTAGATGATACCTATGTACGGAGAATGGCAGCAGAAGCTACGGAATGGCAGAAAGCTGGTGCTCCTCCTCCCTCTGGTTCAGCAGGTAGAGTTTGAGATCCATATTTTCAGTCAATGAGACAGTGCTGGCTGTAATAACATTTACTTAATTTTAGTTAATGGGAATAATGCATTAAGATATGCTTAATTTGAATGTGTAAAATGTTTCTAACATATTAATAACATGTAAGTGACCAGCACGTTACAATATGAAAGCAACATGAGTATTTTTCTTTTTTATATGCAGTGCTTTAGACTCGTGGTAGCTAAAGAAAGCTTAATTACATGGTTTAGTCGCATTGGGTACTTGCATGTCTGTGCCCCCTACAGCTTTCAGAGGCTGCTATGGATGCTGATCACAGACATATTGCCTACCTGGATTAGAGTGAATTATGACAGAGGATGCTAATGTGAACTTATTTCTGACACAAGTAGAACTGTGATGTTGCATAAGGAACTACTGTAGAAAGGAACAGATTTGTTTTTGTAACAAAGGGAAGACGAAGAAAAAGTCAGTCAGTCAGTCCGTCAGTCAGTCCGTCCGTCCTGGTCTGACCAGAATAACAAAAAGTAAGGTGAGCACTGTGCAGCTGTTAAGTTTTTTTGGGTGGGATCACAGAAATCATGCTGTTGCAAAACCTTGCTTAACATTATCCTTTTTTTTGCTCACAAACCGTTCTTTATCTAGTATTTAATTCTGCTATAGTGCTTGGAACATGTTCTATCACTTTTATCTGAGCATCCTAGTTTGCTATTTGAACAGGAGGTTTGGAGCTTGACTGGAAGCAGGAGGAAGTTCCAGTTCTACTTGGGAAAAGTGGAGATCTCTCTCTTGGTCTATAGTAATGTTGTCATGCTGGGATTGAAAGTCTCTCATGAAGCAGTATTTCATGCATGTCTCTCAAGCCAGTGCCAGTCTCCCAGGTTTCTCTGGAAGGTGGAAGGAAAAGCAGAGCAAAGCTTTGTGGAACTGTTAGCATGCATTGTTGCTTGGCTAGGAATGTGGTTGCCCAAGCAGGATAGGTAGGTGAATGACATTCTCATTTTGAGAGAACCAGTAAAAGCATTTCCGGGCAAAGAAGACAAAGCTTGAGCGTGCTTGGTTGGCTTAGGCCCAGCAAATCAGAAACACATCCTGCAGCTGAAATGACAAAGTGATGTCAGTGTAAGGAAAAAAAATCAGTGCCTGCTTCATTGAGTTGGGCCTGGTAAGGCAGAAAACATCCTGGAAGGATGACGTCAGTGTGTGGAGAAGTGAAAAGAAAAAAAATATTATTTAGAAGATACATGACCTTAGTATGATTGGCCAATTAACTGGGAAACTCACCCTTGACTGTAATAGCACAGGGTCAGTTAGCCAAGTATCTTGTCTTTGGGCTCTATTTGTTAAATCAAGGTTTCAGGAAAACATTTAGATGGTTTTTTTTTTTCCTTTAGCCAGGCAGAGCATTAAGACATTTCTTTCAAAAACAGTTGCAATCATTTATTTCAGGGTTAGCAGTTGCAACTCTTAAACACTGGATAAGAACAGCCTCCTGGCTCCCAGGATTCAGTAACTGACCTCATTACCTTCTTCCAGCATTTAGATGGAGAAAAAGGGTAACTTAAAGCCAATTCAGTATTTCTGCTCATATACACAGTATAATCTCTAGAGCAGTATTTCTCAACCTTGGCAATTTTGACACGTGTGGGCTTCAACTCCCAGAATTCCCCAGCCAGCCATGAAGTCCACATGTCTTAAAGTTGCCAAGGTTGAGAAACACTGCTCTAGAAGATGCTGCAAAAGAATTGATTTGGTGGATACTAATAGAGATAGGAAGATTTAATGGAATGGGATAGACTGTGGTGAGAAGAAAAGGATTGTTCTCTCAAAATAAGATAGAGCTAGCATCTGTGAGTCAGTCTTCTTTCAGTTGGTGCTGCTGTCTAACTTGCAGGGATATCCAAACTTCAGGCGTATGGCTACATATGCATACATATAAAATTACCCCCTTAGATTATTTGCCTTTGGTCTGGTGGGCACATTCTGTGTATATTAATGGAAACATATTAGCATATAAAAATCTTGATCAAATATAATTTGAGCTGAGTAAGCAGTGCTTCTTTCTATATTTATTGATTCAGTGCCACCTCTGCCATAGCTCTCTCGTACACTGATATGTTGCCTTCTCTTATTTGGAAGTACAGGTAGCCCTTGTTTAGCAAACACAATTGTGACCGGCAGCTCTGACATTAAATGAAGTAGTCACTAAGTGGGAAATCACGTGACTATGATTGTGCTTTCCTTTCCCCCACTCCCCCACCCTTTGGAATGCTCACCCCGGTGCTGGGATAATTAGCAGAAAGGAATCAATGTTTTATTTACATTCATTGGAGAGGAAGGGATTACAAGAGAGTAAGCAGGCACACAGTGGGGAATACACTGGGGTGTTTGCACTGTGCACTAGTGACACCACTGGATTGCTTTTGAATAAGATTCTTCTTTAAAAGTTGTCTTATATACATTGCTTGTTATTTTATAGAATATATGCTTGAACATATAGAAATATGACTCTGGGTATCTATTTATTTATTTTTTAGTGAGTACTGCCCCTCAACAAAAGCCTGTAAGTACTGTTACATTATTGTTGTTGGGTATCTGATTCTTCTCTTTGGATGGTTGAAAGATAAACATTTTAATAATTTCATTTATAAATCTTATCTGACTTCACGTATTTTGTATAAAAGTCGTCATGCATTATTTTTGCCACTGGATTTTGAAATACCACTTACATTAGATAAAACTATTAAGTATATGTTGACCTATGCAAAGACAGGTGTAGTGGGAACTTGACAGGACCAGAGGATTATTTTGGATAAAGTGATTTATTGTGTCCTTCTAGGCCTACAAGGCAAATCTTGGACTTTTATTTATTTATTTTATTTATTTATTGCATGTGTGGTGTATAGTACATAATAACTTACTTCTTCCGGCGTTTTATTATGTAGACTATATTCCTATGTGCAGTTAAGCATTAAAATGCCATTCACCAAAAATAGCTGTGAAACATATTTTTATTTGAGGATCATATTTGCATAATTCATGACAAATTGGTTCTGAAGCAAAGGAAAATTTCAACAACAGTTTGTGAAAAAGAAAGGTCTCATTAGGCTAGCACATACTTTTTAATAAGACTGTGTCTGGAATTCTATACCACTTGCCTTTATGGGATTTATTTCTGTATAGAAATATATAGAGCTGTGTGTCGTGCCCCCCCCCCCCCTTTAATCTTCAACATTGACTTCAGTGAGATTTCGGTAATCTTTCTTCAGTTTTGTAGTTCTATTAATTTATATAAAGTATCACAGAACAAGGAAAGTTGGTAGCATTTTAGACAATCATTTAAATACTGAAATAAATTTAGTATAAGTGCATATGTAATAGGACATTTAAGGTAAGATCAGCCATTCTGATACAGAGCATTCTTAAGCAATGCATTCTTAACATTAAAAAAAAGCAGATTGAAATGCCATCCTATATCCTGCTTTTGATGGTTGGAAGGGAGAGCTAGGGTCTTCCTTGGTTCATTTCTGCTGGCCTATTCCCCCCAAAAAAGCTTTGAGTGGGAGGTGAGTACATTTTGTAGCAGAGATTCCATGCTAGGTCTTAATGAACATTAACTACCCAGAAGCCTGGAAACAAGACATTCTGGGATTGGGGGAGGAAAGAACTCCTACATCATCCTGCTGTAGATTCTATTGACAGACTATTTTCTGCTGAACTATATTTTTGTGGAGCCAGATTTCTGCAGCTGATTTGGAAAAAAAGTGGATTTAAGCTGGTTGATAGCAGATAGATGAGCATGTAGCATATTGGTGATTTTCCCCCCCACAAAGATAAGAGATTTGTATCTGAAAATTGGATTTCCAGGAGTCCAATGATTTAATACGTTAAGTAGTAATAGGGTTTCTGTCATCAACTTATGCAGTATAACAACAGAATAAAAATAGTCTAATTATCCTACCCACTGAATAGACTCCTGAGTAAAACTTTTGTTGAAAGTCAGTTCTGCATTAGTATGTGGTGGTTTCTCAAATCACAGACATTAGCCTTTTACCTAATAAGCTGGTCAAGGTTATGTGATTACAAGCAAACTTGTGATTTTTTTTTTCCAGATTGGAAAGATATCTAAAAATAAAAAGAAGAAACTTAAAAAAAAACAAAAGAGGCAGGCTGAGCTACTAGAAAAGCGTTTGCAGGAAATAGAAAAACTGGAACGGGAAGCTGAAAGGAAAAAAACAGAAGAAAATGTAACATCTACTATACCATCCAATGAACAAGAGGATGAATATCATCCAGAAGTTAAACTAAAAACTGTAGAACTAGAGGAAGTGGCAGATGAAGATCCTGGGAACGAAGATGGTAAGTTTGTTTGTTTGTTTATTTATTAAATGTATTTGGCTGCCCATTTCATACACACGACTCAAGTTTCTTTCTGTAAATGTTTTTTTTTTGTAGTTGCCCATATCTCCCACGGCAGCCATTTTGTAAGAATGTCCATAATATTGGAGATCCCTGTTCTAGACTGTTATTAAAAATACTTTGGTCAGAGCAAGAAAAAAAAAGCAAGTATCAAACTAGTTCCTTGAGTTTCAGAAGATTTTAAATGCAGTCATTTGTAGGATTTGGCGAGGATTGGTCAAGCAGCATAGCCTTATAAATGAGAAGTCAAGCAAGGTGGCGATAGGCAAGTAGTGTATGTTCTTCTCTCTGGCTGACCTGAGTCTTTAATGTTTTACCACTCTTGTCATTTTTCCTTCCAAATGGTACCATAATTGTTTTATGATTTATGTTTGGACCTTTGAGGTGCTAATCTTCAACTATTTGATGACTTTAAAAGAGGCGAGAATGGGGAAATACCAGTGCAAGGAATGGAGGAGAATCAGCCTGGGGTGACAGATTCCCACCTGATATGCTAAACAATTAAAAATAGATGATCTGGTAACATCCAAGGTATACTAAGACCTTTAAGTATGCCTAGCTAATTTGCAGCACCGCAGCTTAATAGTGTGGATTCTCTAATGATGGATGGTTGGGAGGTGTGGAGCAGCCCTAGGAAAATTAAAGGAGGGCACCAACAGCTCCTTCCTTGGATGATCCCATTCTAACCCAAGAAGGATTTGAGAACATATGCCTTTACATGATATTGCTGTCAAAAAGTTTTTCTCACCAGGGATGGATCTCTTTTCTTCAAACAACTTTTTAGTCTTAAGTTAGATAATCTTTACAACTCTTTTGAGTTATTTATTCAGAACCAGGGACGTGGAGGCGCTGCTGGTTAAACCGCTGAGCTTGCTGATCGGAAGGTCGGTGGTTTGAATCCGCGTGACGGGGTGAGCTCCCGTTGCTAGTCCCAGCTCCTGCCAACCTAGCAGTTCGAAAACATGCAAATATGAGTAGATTAATAGGTACCGCTTTGGCGGGCAGGTAACGGCGTTCTGTGTAGTCATGCCGGCCACATGACCTCGGAAGTGTCTCGGGACAAACGCCGGCTCTTCGGCTTTGAAACGGAGATGAGCACCGCCCCCTAGAGTCGGACACGACTGGACTTAATGTCAAGGGAAACCTTTACCTTAACCTTTACCTATAGGGAGAGGATAGCAGAAATGCAGTCCAAGGTGGTATTGGACTATGAGGGGGTAGAGGGAGGCAGGGGGAAGGGAAGGAAAAAGATAAAATGAAAGGGAATAAATCTGTCGTGTACTGATGTTGGAAAACAACCCAGCTAATGGAACCAATGAATTGTCTATATGTGCTCTCACAGACTAAACTAATGATGCTTCAGATAACTTTAAATGACATCAGAATAGCAAGATGGTGCTCTCAGAGAGCTATTATTTATTATTTTAAGGCAATCCTCCAATGTCAGGCCTACCATACTGATTTGGTGAAAATTTATTGGCGGTGCAGTTGGACCTGGAGAAATACTATTATGTGAAGTATTCCTTTGATGTTAATTAAGATGAAAATGTTTTCACTTCACTTTCAAATACTTCCAACTCATGTTTCCAATATATGTGCAAATAAGCCCTTTCTTCAAGGAGCTAAAGGGAGAACTGCGAAGGTCAAATATGCAGATACTATTGGTGGAGCTAAAAAAAATCTAAACTGATGGGGCTATGTCAAGCTTTCCAAGGGTGAGCTTTATTAATCAACATTTGGAGGTGGCAGAGAAGGAGATCATGGATGAGATATAGGATGGAAGATGAACAAAATCCTTTCAAGCTTTTCTACTGAAAGAACAAGTAGAGATTATCTCTAAATTGGTATCAATATGCTTGTTATCTGTAGTCCCAATTGCAGCTGAATCACTCAGAATACTGGTACCATCAATTAACTTGGACAGGCAAATGGATTCTGAGGAAGTGAAAGAACTCGCAGGCTAGAATAAACAATAATATTACTCTGTTAAATCCAGAGGCCACATGGAGTAAAATAACTAGGACAAGGAAACTGCTAAGATCACCTTGACCTGATTAGACTGGTGTATAGCTCTAAGTGAAATCAATTGTTTTAACTAGGATGAACAATAAAATAATTATTTTAGGACTGCTCCCTTATATCCAGCTTCCTGATGATAGTGTGCAGTTTAAACAAGATGTGTCATATCAAGAGAGAGTTAAGTTCAAGTTTTAATGGTGTATCAAAGCCATAAATACAAATGAAGGCTGGGATAAAAGAAAAAGCTTCTGTACTTGCAGATAAACTGAATGAGTTCTTTGGCACACTACAGTGGGAGGATATTGCAGCTATTCTAGCTGAAGATGCATTGGGAAGATCCACCATCTGCTTTAGTTTAACCATCAGATTGAACTTGATTTCATGCTGAGGTAAAGCTAAGTTAGTCAGATACATGATTGCAAAATGCGTGCAACATTTCATTTCTCTCCTGGAATATAGGGGGTTGGGATATTAGATGTGTATTTTCTAGAATATGTTTCAAAATATGATATAGTAGTACTTCAGAAAACAGAGGTTTGGTCTCTGTCTATTCAGTGTTTCCCTGGATAGGGTGGTAGCTTTCTCCACTTTTGGAGTATAATAAGCCCTTAATTGGGCTTAGAAGGCATTTTACTATTACATCTGAGGTGGGTCAAAAATATTTCCAGGCACGTTTTGCAGTAGGAAAAGGGATTAGGATGAGATTGAATTTCAAAGGGATTCCTTTTCCAAAATGGCTTACTTAAGACATGTGGTTTGGTCAAATTAGTGAATTTCAAACTGGACAAGGGCCCTAGTGAGGATTTTTACCAGAATCATATCCACTATTGACCCCAATTTGATGGCTCTTATCACTGTTAACAAATGAGCAGTTGAAATCCCACAGGACTGAGGGCAGAAAGTAGTCATCTCTACATACAAAAAAGGTGAAAAGACAATTCTTGCAAATTATAGGCATATTAGTCTGCTGAGTATCAGCATCAAATTATATGGTATTCTTTGCTGCCAGAAATTTACAAATTGGTGTGTGTGTGTGTGCGTGCATGTGTGTAGAAAATTCCCAGTTACTGGAAGTTGTTTTGTCTAGGTTTCTGAAAGCTATACTTCAAGTTTTTAGATGCTTTACGAGTAAGTCCTTCAATCTCTGGTTTAAACTCTGTCACCATTGGGCTTTTATCTGTTCTAATCTTTGAAAAAGTTACATTTCAGTCTGGAAAGAAGCCTAGAAAAACTTTAACAATATCTTCCCTCCTTCCCCTATCTATCTATCTATCTATCTATCTATCTATCTATCTATCTATCTATCTATCTATCTATCTTCATCACTGCCCATCTCCCCCCAAAAAGAGTCTATTTTTCATGCTGTCATGATTTGTTAGAGCAAAAGCAGAAATGAATCAGCAAGTATTTGATGTAGTCCCATCAAAAAGATTGGGAGATGACATCTAGATCTGGAAGGATCTGGTTGGATACTAAAAGGCATTGTTCCCGCAGAATACTTGCAGAATTTTACTTAGGCCCCACACCGAAGATCTTCCTGTATGATCCTATGCTTTGTTTTGGCATATTGTTTTAAGATACTTTCTTTTTTTTTAAGTGTTTGCCCATGTCTGTCTTTATGATACTTTGAAAAATAATGAGGAACCATGTTGTATGTAAGCAGTTACTTCACTATCACATTCTTGTTTGCAGTACCAATTTCAATTTGGTAGTTCATTTTTATTTTGTCATCATATGCTAGTATAGATTTTAAACCTGTAATGAATGACACCTACCACTACCTTTCTCTGTTTTGGAACTTATTTGAATGCCATGTTTCAATGATCAATGGTATATAATTGAGGCTCTAGATTTCAAGCCTTTTGAAGGTATTTTCTGCTCTTATTGTTTGATTTCCTTTCTTTCCTTTCAAAACAGATTGTGCCCTTCAGGGTAAACTATTTTTAGAATAAATTGTAAATTCAGAATGTTTTGAGTGTACATACTTTTGAAAGTAATATTTTAACATTTGTAGAAATTAAAATTCTTTATTGAGGGGAGTATTGTCAATGAAGGAAATGGTTGTGTAAGAACTGGAACAAGATATAAGTAAAACAAGTGCCCTCATTTTCAAGGTGAACTGTGTACTTAGATGATTGTGGTGCAGAATGGTGCCTAAATTAAAATTTGTTTCATAGGCTGCTACTTTGTTGCAGAGAGCAACTGCACAACAAAGACACAACTAATAAAAAGAAAATACTGCTATGAATTAATACCAATATGCCACCAAAAAAGAGGAATTCCATGCATTTAATGTACATTAAATGCTTATATACATAAGGAGGAAAATGTTTACTATGTTACATTATAGTATAATTGCTAATCACACATTGAAACTTAGTATTTTAAAAGATGTTTTTATAATTTAGTGTCTGTGTCCTATGTATCCCTTAGGTGAAACGGAAGACCAAGATGAAAAAGAAGACACAGAAAAAGAAAACACAGAGAAAGATGATGACATTGAACAAGAACTTGCCAATTCAGAGTCTGCAGACCCCAGTTGGATAGAATCCCCCAAAACAAATGGCCACATTATAGATGGCCCTTTCTTACTAGAAGAACAGATTGAAGAAGAGGAGGAGGAGGAGGAAGAATGTCCAAATGCTGAGCAATATAACCTTGATGAGCCAAATGCAAAAAGCGATCACAGTTACAGTAGCTCTTATGAACAATTTAATGGTGAATTGCCAAATGGACGTCATAACATTCCAGAATCACAGTTTTCTGAATTTTCAGCTTCTGTATTCCCTGGAGCTTTAGATTCTGTAGCTTGTGGTTCAGCTGCTTCTGAAGAATCAACTGTAACTGAAAGAGAAGGAAGTACTCCATCCCATGATAGGAGCAGGACGGTTTCAGCATCTAGTACTGGAGACTTGCCAAAAAGTAAGCATTTTCATTACTGTAACATTATGCAATCATGGTACATAAAGCAGTTTTCTGCTTTAGAAAACTCAGTGAAGATATTTTTTCTAGACTTTCTATTTGGAATGTTGAATCCCATAATGCTGGAGTTGGTAGTTATGTCTTCAGAGTAATGTAAAAGGAAGAATAGGAATATGGTAGTATTGAGCAAATTTGCATGTTGTTAGTTAGCACTGCAGAACTGTTCTTTTGCCATTATTTGATGAAGTCTACTCTTTTTGTAGCAAAGCATTGCTTTGGGTAGAACTGAAAAACTATATAATAAGTATAGTGTACCTGATATGCCTTTCTCCCTGCACTTCTGGAACAGCAGCCATCCAGTCATAGGGCAGCTGATCTTTGAAACGGTAGGGGTGTTCAGAACGGGAATATTTTAAAAAATAAATCTTGTTGGATTTGTCAGTTTTGGGTGAGAATGTCATAAATGTTACTAGTAATATTGCTTCCCATGCTATTATTACTTGTGTATGGATGCACCCATGTAATAGAAGTAATTGCATGTAAGTTAGGTGTCATTTCTCTAAGCAAGAGTTTGTGGTACTCCGTTTTCCCTCTTGTACGATTGAAGCAACCAGTGATTCTGGTTCACAGCTAATTTGATCAGAGGAATATACATTATTACAAAGGGTTTGTGTCTTTTTCTCAAAGTTTTCTGTTTCTGTTCTGATGTACTGAGAAGATCTACCTTATCACAGATACTGGAACCTGTCAAGTGAACATGGTTTTTTTCAGAATTTGAGTACAGTAATGATTCCTGAGTAATAGAAGTGGTCAGATACTGACGTTGGACACCCTCCCCCCCGGAATTATATGGACCAGAAGGGTTATTATGTAATTAATTTGCAACCATGGAATTTGAATTACACTTTTTCTGGGAAAAAATCCTCTTAACTGATAATGTTAGCTGATACTGGGTTATAATATTTTTAATAGTCAATTCCACACCAGAATAAAGGGTAAAAATATTTTTGAGGAACATGCAACTTGCCAGTTGTTACAGTAATTTGAAGAGACAGCTATTTTCCCTAAAATTCTTTTGATGGACCTCTCCATTTATCTACTATGCAAGACAAAGCTGTACATTTATCTACTAATGTTCCTGTAGAGAAATGAGCCTGAGGCAGATAAATGAGCAACATTACGTGGGCCAGAGTTAAAAAAGCCACATTGTCCACGATACTCAAACCAATCTCAGCCACGCTCTCAAATCAACGTTCTACCATGGAATATAGGTAAGATCTTGTTTTTCAACACATTTCAGTTGCTTTATTAGCATTAAACTTTAAAAATACTGGGGTATTTGGCTGGGAAGAGAATTTTTTGGCAATTCAGCATGTTACCATAATATTTGCTTGGAGGGCCATAAAATATTTTCCTCACGTAGTTTGGGTGTGAATCATGCAGCTCTGAAGAACAGAACAGAGAAGTGAAAGATTATCTATGAGTTTAATAAGTTATGCAAAAGCACCTTTGTCTGTGCTTTCTTCCATAATTTATCTGGACAGTGATGCTCAGCCATTGGGAGAATGTCGCTTTATAAATGTCTTTATGCCTATTTTCATTGCACCTAATACACAACATTATATTTTGCCTGTTATTTTTCTTTTGCAGAATAAATAGTTGAAGGATGTTGACTTCCACCTAGCTCATTGCAGTATGAGATCTCCAGTGTGATAACAAGAAACTACTAGAATTCTTGGAATGTTGAAGAAAGGAAATTAACTGAGAAAGAATGTTGGGAGCTCAGCAGTCTGTTGATGATACAAAGCAAGAAAATGAGCAGAAGCAACAGGAGTCCTAGAACATTGGCAGCCAAAATGGAGGAAAGCAGCAGCAGCAGCAGCATAGTTTATCAGAGGGTTGGATGCTTCCGGACTCAGTTCATGTCCCTCTGTTGGATCAGATGAGTGGGATCAATGGCAACTTGGCTTCCAATACTCTTCCCTCTGCAGTGATAATATGAAAGTGAGCTTTGGATAAAGCTAATGTGACTTTTTGTGATTCCTTCACCCTCTTGAGCATCTGACCTTTGTGGGAATGCAACTTCTCTAGCAGCACACAGCTCATAGTTTTTGAACCACAGCTACCTTAATCAGCATCCTTTTATCCAAAATGAATAAAAGGAGAGGCTGGGAAGTGAGAAGGCAGACAAAAGCTGATTTTCAGCAGCTGAGCGGTTCACTTAATATTCAAATCACATTAAGAAGTATAAACATAAATCTAAAAATCATTGTTTCCTCACACTTCAATCAATCAACTGATTTTATTACGGTCACTGACCAGTTCAAGATACAATTCTATAAAAATATGCACATTAGCCATTAGCCATAAAATATGAGCCATCTAAATTAAAATAATTTGAAATTTGAGTTTACAAGTTCCAATTAAGTGTTAAAATACGTTTGGATCACAATGTAAGTGAGCCCCTTAATCAAGTTTAAAAACAATCTTATTAATTTGCATTATCATGACTAATATTCTATCAGATATAGTTTCCTCACACTTGTAAATGAAGGTGTGTTGTGTGTGTATTTATTAAGATACTACTGTGATTACTCTCTTGTCTACATTCTCTAAATGTTCAGTAGTGGGATAATTGGTTCTGTTGGCATTTGCAGGACAATTTCACAAATGCCTGAAGCTTACAGTATAAGGATATTATTTGAGTGAGTAGGATGAAGAAAAACATGAGACAAAGGAGGGAATTTGCCAGCTGACTCCTTTAATAACAACTAAAGAAATAAATTGGAGGTAGGGTTGAGGAATATGAGCTAGGTGGTTTAAAAATCCTTCTTTTTTAGTAAATGAATACGTTCCATTATGAAAGAGAGAAGAAAGGACTTAATTTTCCTTTCCACTATATAGAAAACTCCCCAGCTCATTGAAAAAAAAAATCCACTCTGGTTTCAAGCTGACAGGAAGGTGCAGTTCTGCTTGATGAACTTGTGCTGTTGTGAATTGCTGGGATGTTTTGGGGTTTTTTAGAAGCTGTTAGAATTTTGCCTAATAAACTTCACTTAGAAGCTGTATGTGGGAGTCAAAATGGCTGAAGCTTTGTGAATCGTGATTATAAGTGTGAGAATGAACGGGGGTGAGATTTAGCAGCCATTAAGCAAAAGCATTGCTGAGTAAAGAAAATCAGAACGGGAAATTGTCTACGTAATGTTCTAAAAGTTACAATAATCAAACAATCCAGACCTGTAGCATTAATACCAGAAAATAAATAAGATGGGGGGTGAATAAAGCTAAAAATAAACTAACAATGGGGACCAATTTTGTTTAATAATTAAATCACCATACCAGGATCTCCAGTATGGAAAGGTTTTTCTAAGTAATGCTTGATTTAGAGGGGCAGCTTCAAAGAAATAAAATGGGCTGGTGGATATCAGTCTTCATTTTTAGATGTTGTCCAATCAAGTTGTCTGCCAAGTATGAAGCTGTGTTGTGATGTAATCTCCCAATTGGGCATAGAAAGGGTTGTCAGAGGCCCCATGTAGCTTCTGCAGTAGCAGTTCACCATAATGATAGTAGCGGAAACTATTGGATCCATAAGATGGAAGGGTGGAGCTATAGCTCAGTATGGCACTACTGAAATGTTCACTCTAAAGAATTCACAGTTGCTGACATTTTGTGCTCATCTCAAAAAAACAGAAAAGTCAACTTCAGTGATTGACTTGCCATGTTCTTGTAAATATTCCCCTTTGTGAACATTATGAACTAGCATGACTGTATGATGTGGCAATCTTATGCTGGCTCAGCATCACAACAAAAGCAGAGTAATGGAATAGAATTATGTGCACAACTAAGAGGATGAGAGTGAGAAATAGCAGACTATGGCAGGCCATTTTTCAGAGTATTTCAGTCAGTATAAAATGAGATGCACTTTTTCAGGAATTCACATCTAGTATTTTTCCAGGAAACTTTATGCAATCATACAGTCATTTATTATATGCTTCCCTCTACTTGCTGATTTATTTTCTGGGAAGTGTACAAGTTAAAATTAGAAATTTCTCTCACAAGAAGATGATGTGTGTAAGCCATGGCCAATCGTTCTTAAGGTAACATTTTCCAATGGAGTAGAATCAGCACGTATGAAGATTATGAAGATTGTGTGATGTGGGAAACCGGACAGAGGACACCATGAAACATATTCTGTGGATGAAAAAAAAAGGGAAAAGGAGTGAAGAAGTTTCTAAAATAAGAAGGAAACGGGAGACCCAGAGGTGTGAGTTGGCACTTTTCCTAAAAAGGCTCTCACGCAGCTGATTCAACTGGAAAGAAAAATGAGCAGACGGGAGACAGAATGAGAGCATTACAGTACCAATTTGAGGCAATGCAAAAGTGAGCTTATAGAATAACAGTTTAAAGTGGTAAAGGTGTATTATTTTCCTTTTCTGTAGGTTATTCATTCTTATGTTTCAGCGTCCCTTGCATTACATTTGAGCCTTTAGCAAAGCAAAGAAAGAAACTTAGAAAGATACATGCGCCGCAAGCAAATTACGTCTTTCTCTTTTTTGAAAGCACGGCTTTGATTTATCCCAGTTTCAGGTGTGATGTGTTTTTGATCTCTTGCTGTTTAACCAGTGTTCGTTCCACGAATGGGACAGAAAAGTTAAATATTTCATTTTTGTCCTTGCATAATGGTTTACAACTGACAGTGCAAGGGGAAGCCAGATTTTGTGAAGATGCTGCTGGAGGTGATTGGCTACAGCTATTCAAATATTACCAGGCCATGGATCTATGCATATATTGTATTGATGAGAAATGCTTATTTAAGCTTAATAAAGTTTATTTACTTTGCTACGTGTGGTTTATTCTGCAGAGGTGGAAAGAAGTGTAAAAATGGTAAAATACAGATCAAAATAGTCACTGATAAAAGGGAATATACTACATAGGCTTTCTTTCTGCCAATTATATAGGTTGTTAGCCATTTCCAAAGCTGTGTTTGGCAATGTAATTTATAGCATCTTAGGTTAATAATTGGGGTGTCCTTTTTAAAATTTTCTTTCTATATTTTTCATTTTTAAAAAAAAGAAAGTTGTGGAAGACATCAATTATTCTTGCTCTACAGAACTGGATTTTTAAAATAAATGTTGGGTTATGTACTCTGAATATTAACTCTGCCATTTCTTTGCTTGTAATAGCAAAAACTCGGGCTGCTGACTTGCTCGTGAATCCCTTGGATCCAAGGAATGCAGATAAAATTAGAGTAAAAATTGCTGATCTGGGAAATGCTTGTTGGGTGGTAAGTGTGATTAAGCAGTCTACAGCTTTGCTGTTTAGTCTTGTAGCTAAGTTTGAGTATTTTGTAATCACTATTGTCTCTTCCATTTTTAGCATAAACATTTTACAGAAGATATCCAGACCCGACAGTATAGATCAATTGAAGTTTTAATAGGAGCAGGTTACAGCACACCTGCTGATATCTGGAGTACGGCATGTATGGTAAGAACCATATTGTGCTTGCTTTCCTGCTGTTGAATCAGAAATACAATAAAATTATTATGATTTCTGGCCAAAATAGTTTTAAGTAGAGTTATTTGAAATGGCAGTAGCTTAGGTAATTCTAGCTGGGCATTGCAATTTCTGATGGCCAGAGGCATTGGCTGGAATCCAACTTTGTACTGTATTTCTTTTCTTTGGTCTGTAGATTCCCCTTGCTCAATTAATTAAATTTTGCTTAAACCGCCCAGTAAGTGCCAGTGTGCACAAATTGTGCAATACACATAGTATTGATTTGCTCTACAATGATGTGAAGAACAGCTACATGAGAAATATGAGTTGAAAGCCCTGATGGGTGTGGACACATGCGTCTAGTTCTGTTTTTTGTTTTCTTCTTATCAGCTGCAGGTTTTATTTTATTTGTAGCCTTGTATATGTGGGTTTCTGTTCCTAAACTTATAATATAAATACTAACAATATGAAAAGAATTTGGGGGTGTTTGCATTAGAAAGGCTCATAAACTGTAATTCTTCATTTAGATTTCTATGATATGCACACAGAGGGTTCTGCACTGCTCAGGGCCCTTCTTGTCTGCACTTGGTGTCCCTTGATGTGATTCCTACTAATCCCCTGAAGTTTATCTTCAGTTTTCACAAATGGAGCACATGAATTTGACAACATTTCATTTAAAATTATTCGTTTCATCTTAACCGTTTAGTACTTCTCTCTGGCTCCTCTTTCTCCACATTTGTCTCACTCATCACTAAAAGGGGGTGGGGGAAGATTGAGGATTGACTACAGAGATCGTTGTCTGGCCTTGGTCCTGTAGTCTTGAAAGTTTCATCTTGTAAGTCCCAGTGTTCCAAGAATAAACATTCTTCTCTGTGTGGACATAGCTATCATGTTCTGGGCTCACGGAAGCCAGGCCAGGTTTAATTTTTAGTTTAGTCTTTGCAGATTTCAGAGCAGTTCTGTTTGGATTCCAAAAGAGGATACGGGACCTAAGAACAAGGAAGTGAGCATGTAACAGGGCCTCAGCTAGCTTGCGAAGAATTCTCTGGGTGATTTAATTAATAGAATTCTGTGTTACTACTCTCGGTGTCTGAGTCTCTGATTATTGCTGATGCCGAGATGCTATAAAACCTCTGTCACTTACGTCCCAGGGAGAAGTACAGTATGTGGTGGCCTTCCATAAGCAACGTCAAACTTTTTCACAGAAGGCTTGCTGTAACTATTTATTTATCCTGTGGTGAGCCTCTGGGAACAGTCTCTAAGGCTACAAATGCCAAGGAAACTGGGATGCTTACACCAGTATCTTCTGTCTTGGTTTGTTCATTTTGGATATGACTGTGTCTCAGACAGATGCTGGGATTTCTCAAGCTCCTTCTTGAGCTTGATTGCAGTAAGTGTCTCCATCTGTGAGCCATTTGAGTGACCACAGTATGGTCCTATTGCAGTTCATCCTTCATGCTGCCAGCTTGACTGAAAATTTCTGAAAATTTAGGGACCAAACTTGCTGTGGTATTGTTAGTCGCTTGCTGCTTGGAGAACCTCTTAAAAGGTTTTTGTTGAAGGTAGTCAGTTTCTGGTCCTCCCCACTCCATTGTGAGTTAGACTTCCCAGACAGTCTTGCAGTGGTAACAGCACTTGGCAGCTGCAGAATCAAGGCAAAGTTACATGGCTTTAATCGCAAGCTATTTTCTTCAGGGACCCTCTTGCTCCATATAGCCACCATCTAGGTTGCAGGGGAATATATTTCCTTTTGAACAAAATGGCCATTTCCTTGCTCTCCTGATGATGTACCATCATGTCTTCCAGGCACAGGCAATGGGTTTTACAAAACAGTTGTTAACTATTGCCAGCCATGCTGCAAAGTCTCTGTTGTTCTCTGTGCCAACCCAGGCTCTGTTCTACCTTCCTCACTCCAAAAGCTAAGCTTCAGATTGAGGACCAACCTCTTGATGAGAACATCTTATTTACTATGAAAACTAACAATACATACGACTGAGCTCAGAAATTACACACTGTAGCGTATCAGTAGGCTCTCCACTTAACTCAGATATGTTTTGCTCCTGTCCATGGCATTATAACCATTTTAGTGGAAGAACATTGTCATCACCTGCTGGTTGCCAATAGCAAGCATCCTCTGAAAGTTCCAGTTCACACATTCCTCCCACTCAGTGGAATCATAGACATTTGTCCCAGAAGCAAATTTCAAGCACATGTGCCTCCCCATCTCCATCAAGCTGTCAGGCACATAACTAAGTTGGCAGCAAAAATTAATCTCACTTCTGAAACTTACCCTGCAGCAATGGAATTGATGCATCTCTGCTGGGCTCTTCCTCGTGGTCCATATGGTTGGGAAGACAATATGTTAGCCACTGAGCTGTATCCAATCAACTGTACATGAAAAGAAATTTTGCCCAATGACTACAGACGTCATCTGATCTTGAGGCAGCCCTTCTATCAGATTCTTTGTATCCTGGCACTATCATCAGTATGTTTGATACTGTTGTAGATTTGCAGTCCCTTGGAGATGCATTCATCTTCTAGAATGTCCAGTCTTATTCTCACTTAGTCACAGCACATGCCAAGACCCTCAGAGATACCATCCATGCATCCTCATTAGCCCTTGCTGTCCAAGGTAATTCTACTTCGTTCCACTGCTCTGATTTCCCTGACAAGATTGTCACTGCCTCCTGAAAAACCTGGCTTCACCGCCTTCCGTCTATGAGAAGATTTCAACTCCCTGAGACTCCCAGCACAGAGGGCTTGGTCCTGACTCTTGTCTGGTCTCAGGTAGACAAGTTCCTCAGTAAACTCTGCATGAGGAAGTTCTATACTGCACACTGAAAACTTTTTCTCATGTCTGCAGAGGAGGGAGCTGCTCTGCTACGCACGAAACCCCAACCCAGAATCAGGTTGTCTATGAATGATTTAGCTTGTGTCGAGGGCTGACTGATCGCAGCAAGGGAGCTACTTAGTTACAACCACCCCTGCTCTCTGCTCTCCATTTTGAAGGTCCGCAAGGCAAAAATTGTACCAGTGCTAACGTATGGTGCCAAACTGTGGGGCCTATCAAAGGCCTCCTTACTTGAACAAAACCAAGCACACTTTTTAAGGACCATTCTGGGGACTGACAGGAATATACTCGCAGCAGCAGTAAGAGCTGAAACAGGCACCCATTCCATTTACAGTCTATCAGTAATCAAAGTCTTTAAGTATTGGTGGAGGATTCTCCCAATGGAGCATGATAGACTACCAAAAATGTGCCTTGAAGAACAGATGGGCACACCTCAACCTACCACATGGGTCAATAAACTCCTCCAAACTATCACATTCCTCAGCTTTTCATCACAATATTTACTTTCTGCCGGAGATCTGGCCAAGGCAATATTCAAACAAAGAGTCTTGGATGTTAACGCCCAAACAGACATTGAGTCACTTGTACACAATAGGTCGTTGAAATGGCTGGCTAAGAATAAACTCTCCTTTCAAATAGAAAAATACCTGACAATGGGTCTGACTCAATACCATAGGATAGCTCTTACTAGAGCAAGATTTGAGCAGCTAGATTCTATGGCCAAATACAGACGATGCCACCAAGTGCCTTACCTTGAGAGGACGTGTGTTTGTGGAGCATCCAAAGTAGAAGACATTGCACATGTCCTATTTAACTGCCAAATATATGCCCCAGCAAGGGCTCAGTACCTCCAGACACTACTTGACAGAACCACATACCGGGACCATAACAAAAGACTATGTTACTTCCTCCAGGGCACAAATACATACAGTATGTGGTCAACAGAACTGTTATTTATATTTATATTTATATCACATTTCCATCACCGCCCATCTCCCCTGAAAAGGGGACTCTGGGTGGTTTACAATCAAACTGTTAAGTTTATAGTTAGGGCTGTCCAACTGAGAACGCAATTTATAGAACACATTGGGGTGGCATGTAAAGGTGATGAATTCATTTAAACTTACATTGTTTCTGTATTTTATTACTCATTTTATTATAGCTTGCATTTTTATCTTACAATTTTATCTCTATTTTACCCTACTGTATTTTATCGTATTTTATCTTACCGTACTATATTTTATCTGTTTTATGGTATCATATTTTATATCTTATAGTGGCTGATGCCTAACTTCTTGATGTGGTCGTTTGACTAATCAGTAAAGTTAATAATAATAATAAAAGTCTGCAGAGGAGGAGTATTTTGATCCAGCATAGTGAGATATACAGTATCAGTATGCAATGGCCTTTTTGTTGAAATTTAAAAGAGAAGGTTTGGCATACCTTGTTTGAGGATTAATTTGTGGCTCTTTTGTCTGCATGAAGGGTTTACTCCATCTCTGTCTCCCAGTGGCCTCACCAGTATCAATCTTGGACATCTATTTTGATGTCAAAGCTGTTTGAGTCAGCATCTAGTGCTTATTTATTTCTGTTTGCTTTCAAGAAAGACTGAGTGGCATGTTAAGAAATGATGTGCTTGGCAGGTGGACCTGACTTTTTTAGCTATGTGCTGAGATGAAGTGGTCTTACAAGTCCTCATTTCCTTCTTCATGAAAACTGTTGTTTTTCACTTGAGTCAGGACATCATTTTACCTGTTTTTTTCCATATCCTGCAGTGCTGTTGGAATGGTCCTTACATTCTCTGGAGGAAGATGACCTTTTAATTGCATAGAATAGTCATATTCACAAAATACCAGCATTTATTCTTGATCTTTAAGGTCCACGAATGGGTTTGGGCTGTTGCCTTAGCATTTCTTCTTTTTCAAAATAGACGGAGACCATCATAAATCTCTTTCATGATCTATCCAGCATCTACTCCACACTCATGGTCATTCTGTGAAAGCAGTTGCAGTCTCTGTTTTTTTCATTGGCTTTTCTTTACCATTGTCATCTAGACCTTTGGGAAGCAGTCCCCCCCCCCCCACTTTTTTTCCTGGCAGTTTATGAACACACCTGCATATCAACCACAAGCTGACTACTCGCTCCTAAGTTTGAATCACAGGCACCACTGTAAAGCGTCATCTATGAATCACCTACTTCGGTGACATGGCATATCAGTCCATCCTCTCAGTAGGAGGATTCACACAACTTGGAACTTGTATTGGTTTCAGAAACTAAGAGGGGTTGTTGGAAATGTCTGGGTAAATCCACGGTATGCCGGAAAGGAAGAGATACTGCCCAAATCTCTAAACTGTGTAAGGTTCTAAATAGTGTTCTGCAAAGATGCATTCCACATATTGTGGAATTCAGAAATGACTTGTTGAAGAGCCCCAGTTACAAGTAAGTAACCAGTTCTTCAAGTATTGTTCTGTATGTGGACTTCCCACTGACTTCAGTGGTAATGTGTAGGAAACTTGTTTAAACCGATTTGCTACTAGGGTTTTGGTGTCCAAGTAAATCACTGGTAAGTTGCAATGGTCATATTAAGGAGAAAGGTTTTCCAGGTATGGTAGCTTGCTAAGTTTTTTTTTTTTCCAATTTCACAATTTATTCCTAAATTTATGCTCTGGGAATCTATATAGATATGCATTGAGAACTGAAAAAGTATAAAATATTCTACTGTACAAGATGCTGCATAACAAAGCAGTGCATTTTGAATTGGATTTGGGATTGATAGAGACCAACAATCATGCTTGGCTTTGGGAGCAGAACCAGTCTGTGGGATGGTGTGTAGTCTCTCCCAAGTTTCCCTGCATCATCAAGGATATTTTGTATGAAAGCTGTTTTGGTGAAAGCTTTCTTCCCTGTAACTAAAGAGTAAGCAATGCCTTTCTGTAGATTCACAAACAGTAATTTTGCTGCCTTAACTGTATATAATGTTGTATATAGTCTTTCGGAGGTGGATCGTGTTTTGTAAATATTTGTCATACTCAAATAACATGGTTCTGGAAAATAAATGATGTGTGAATTTGTTCTGTCCCGTTAAATGACTAAGTTTAACAAACTGGCTGTACTTTCATGGCCTCTTTGATCACACATGATGCATCTCATATGGTTTCAGACCGAGAATATGTGTATCAGCTTGGGACTCCCTTGCTATACAGATACTGGCAGTATCTGCTATATTGTGTCTGTGTGTCCTATCTGCTTAAAGGCCAGAATAGAGGGCAATACCAAAGGGAGGACTGTATCATTGCAATTGCTGCCCTAATAAAGCAGGATTGTGGCTTCACGTATTATTGACTAGGTTCCTGCTGAAGTTTTGCTCGTTAGAGAGAAATCCATGAAAATACAAGAACTAGATAGCTGCTGCTAGCTTGGCCAGGGCCACTGCTGAGAATTAGAATGAGAACGTGGTTCAGTTGCTTGCCTCTATTATTCATTCTCTCTGGATTGGAGCCAGAGCAATTGTAACGATCACTACCATCAAACATTTATTGTTGCATTGTGTATTCATTGGTGTTCATTAGCCATTGGGAGGGCAGAGAGCCACAAAGCAATTTTTCTTAATGTATCTTTATTTATAGACCTGTTCCAGCACACACATTATTCTTCAGATAATTGCATGATAGCTTAGGAGAAGTACCCCACCCTACAATTAAGACAAGCGGCATTTAAGAAAAACGGGAATGTATAATTCCGTTCCATTTTGCCAGTGGGAAGAATCATTTTTCAGGATGACCCATCGAAGGGAGGGTGCAGCTACATAGTGAATTCATGTATTTTGTCATAGACTTTCTCGTGAATAAGAGAACACACATTTTCATCTCTGCATTCATGGTGACGTTACTAGACACAGAAGTGCCAGGAGACCACTGCAGTTTTTTAGCCAATGAAGAACTAGTATCTGATAGCTAATTTATCTGCCTGGGAATATAATAATACAAAATAAATATGGGTAATCACCTTCTCTTAATTGGTTTTGTCTTCTGATTTTACTTTAAGTGAATACAGTTTTTGCAACAATCATACAGAAAATAAGGACAAATGCCTAAAAGTTCATTCAGTCTTGAAATACAGAAGAATGCTAAATATATTGCATTCAATATATAGTGACCAATTCTCCCTAACATTAACTTTTTTGCTTGTTTCTTTTATCCTTAAATGAAAAGCTTATTCATTGCCACACATTTCCATAAGTTTGGTATCCTTTTCAGTTTGAAATTGTAAGCCCAGCAGGGAAACTATTTTTTTCCTGAAGTGTTTCAGCCTTTCACTGTATCTGCTCAGGTAGTCATTGTAGCTTAGGTACAGTCATGTGTGGATAATTCCCAGAGGGAGGGGAAAAAAACCTACTTGACAACATTGGCTTCTTTGTGTGAAGAGGACAGTTCTCCTCAAGCTTTTCTCAGTTTGGAAAGTGGTCCTAACAAAGGAGATAACAATTTATCTGAAGAGCTGTTGGCTTCTTGCTTTGTATGATGAGTATGTGCTATTTACAGGGCTTTAGCTGAGGCCAAGCTTCATAGTTAAAATAATAATAATAATAATAATAATAATAATAATAATAATAATAATATATCACAAAGAACAGTGTAGGAAAAAACAATATTCTTCAGGCCTTGTGTAATTATTAAGTTTAGTCCCTGCTACAAGTCCATCTCATCTCCCAGATTTTTTTAAGTGGCAAAGGTATGAGAAGCAGCTACAAAGAACGCAGAATTTTTATGCTGCTCCTTTCCATGCTACATTTTCTCCTGGAACTTAGTCCATATTTTTATTGCACCATGTTTCTCTTTATATCCTCTCTTATTCCCCCCCCACCAAAAAAAACCCCTTCTGGTTTAGGATCTCAGTCTGTGGCCCTTTCCTAGCCTGACTATCCTGGATTCTGAATAGAAAACACTAGAGCTAAAATCCAAAGGATCTGCCCAGCCTGGTTCAAAAGGATTTGGGTGCTTTTTAAAAAGTATCCCCTAGTGCAGTATTTCTCAACCTTGGCTTCTTTAAAACATGGGCTTCTACAGTGTCATATACTTACCAAGCTTTGGGAGAAAGTAGTAGATTTTATTAATATGATTGTGTGACAAAAGCTAAAATTTTCAGAAGATAATATTCTTTTGAACTATATACCTAGTACATGGAACCTGACAACCAGACAGTGTAAATGGATTCTCCATGCCCTTACTATGGCCAGAAGACTGATATTGCGGTATTGGAAAAATAAAAATATGGCCCATTTATTCAGTGGATTGAAGAACTGACTGTACTTGCTGCTTATGAGCGGATTGCCTGTAGATGTAAACTTTGTATGGACAAATACATTGAAATATGGGACTTGTTTACACAAAATGCAGTAGGTTAAAAAAAACAACAAAAACATGAGTCATATATATGTATTAGAAATACATACATACTTGAATAATATTTGCATTAGATAAGCATATATAGAATTATAATTGTTTACTTATAACAACATATTATCATGCTTTTTTCCTTTGTTGTATTTGCCCTTTTTTGTTACAGCACATTTTTATGTGTTTTTTTCCTTCTCTCCTTTTTGTAATTAAAAATCAAATAAATACCTACCTACATACCTACCTACCTACCTATGCAACTTGAAGATGTGTGGATTTCAACTCCCAGAATCCTCCAGCCAGCAGTCAGGCTGGGGAATTCTGGGAGTTGAAGTCTACACATCTTCAAGTTGCCAAGGTTGAGAATCACTGCTCTAGGAAGATTTTAAGACCGGTCTTGTGATATGGCATAATCACAGTTGGAACTCATGCTGGGCAGACCCAAACACTGTGGTATGTTCAGATTTTCTGTTAAGCTTGTTTTAAATCCCAATCTAGAAATCTAACTTTGATCTTCATGTAAGCATTCAGTAGCTATAGAAATATTTTTATTTGCGTTTTAAAGCTATGTAAACACTTGTTTAAATTTATTCCTTTCATGAGAGATAAAATCTGTCCACTTCTAAATGTATGTATATATATATATATATATATTTAATCCTAGGCCTTTGAGCTGGCAACTGGAGATTATCTCTTTGAGCCACATTCTGGTGAAGACTATTCCAGAGATGAGGGTATGTATCTTTTAAATACCTAGATAGTGCTTTGAACCTCTGTAACTTCAGGGAATATGAAGGGACAGATCATGAAAACAGTTTCATTTCAGAATATGAACACCACATTTTCCCCCCTCTTTAAAATCCCATCACTAACTGTAGCCACTCCCTTGTGCAGACATATGCTTCCTCCCTAAGACTTGAAAGGATTGCTCTCCAGTCTTGTAAGATCTGCATCTGTGTGTGGAAACAGTGACGCAGTGCAGCTTGGATACAAAACCTGACACCGTGTGGGGTGCATCTCGTGACACAGCGAGATATTTAGAGTGCTGAACCCCCAGCTTGGGACACGGACCGTATTTACCTGATAGGCAGATTTTATACCCCTACCGATTACCTGTGAATTTGGGCAGTGGTGGTAGCATTCATCATCTTAAATTCACTGAAAAGGATAGAAGATGCTGTGGAAAAACGTGAAACATCTTCTACCAAGGTTGGAACAGCATCAGCATTCTTTCTGCGAAGGTAGTTCGCAGCTACCTTGTAAAATAGCCATTTCAAGCTAAAAAAAATTTTTTTGAAATGTTTTTCATACCTTTGGTTCAGTTAATATAAACTTATTTTTTATCCTGCTCTGCACATTTGTGGAGTGTGGCTTCTGGCATGTATGTGTCTGTAGATACAAACACCCACCCACATATATGTGTACATATGTATAAATGTGTCACATGCACATATTTATGGGAAGGGGAATCTCAGGGATTAATTCCAGCTGGCATTGGAAAAGTAAGTTGACATGGTGAAGAAGGTGGCCGCTGCCAGGATTTCTCCTCGGGTATTAGTCTTAAATTCAGGCTTGTCTTCCTTTTGGGTAAATACGGTCATTACTAAATGATGTAACTCCTGCTTCCATCTGTGAACCTGTCCATTTTCCATGCTTGTTTGCTTGAAATGTCCTTTGCAGTGGTGTAACAGCTTCACCTATTTTGCTTTCCTTTTTAAGTGCTGCTAACGATACCAGAACTCTGCTGGTCTTAGAAACCTCTGCATGGGTTTTCTGCAAGCATTGTTGTGTTGGGAACTTCTTTGGATTTTTAAACTAATTCCATTTTTCCCCTCTTCTTTTATCCCATCCTTTCCCTGCCCTTCCCATTCCTATGTCCTTTTTTCTCTCCTTCATAGACCACATAGCACACATCATAGAGCTACTAGGCAATATCCCAAGGCACTTTGCTCTGTCTGGAAAATATTCTCGGGAATTCTTCAATCGCAGAGGTAGTCCCTCTTCTTTTTGAAAGGCACCGTGATGCAGACAGAAGTGGACTGCGAATTGCTGCCTGCAGCCTAGGGCCCCCAAATGCATGTCCAAAATGAGGCGAGCAGCCTCTGTTTTTAGGCCAAAAGTTGTGAAGGATTTGGTGCTTCGCTGTCACAAACAGTGGCATTGCCCCCTGATTTGAATGGCTTTTCTAAATTACCCTGCAAGCAAAGTTCGCATCCCCATATTTAATAGGATTGTCAAGAACATCTATTTCTGTCTGTACCGGGCCAATGTCAGTGTGTGCATGCGGTGTATTGATTAAACTGTTGTATGTTTCTGTTTTGCTGGAAATGTTTTCCAATGCAGATCACATAGCTTTGATCATTGAACTGCTGGGAAAAATCCCTCGAAAATACGCTATGTTGGGAAAATATTCCAAGGAGTTTTTCACCAAAAAAGGTAACGGTATTTCTGAACCCCTAATATAAACAGTAGCTCTGTCCAACAAATGGCTCATCATTATGAGTGATGAAGCATTTTTTAATTTTATTTTGGATTGTTTTTAAAACATGTTACAGAACCTGTGCACAATGAATTTAATTTTTTTTTTTTAAATACCTGGACATTATATCTTTCCTTACTTGTAGTAAACGAGAATGCTCTAGTGTTGTGCTTCAAAGAAATGAAGTGGTACCCTCTAAGCAGAAAAATGTCTGTACTCAGTAGTCCTTGTCTATTGCTTATTGGTGAGGATCTTAATCTTCCGACTTTGGGGGGGGAAAAATTAAGATACACCAGTTCTTCTTTAAAAAATTACTTAGATAACAAGTCTTCGAAGCACAGGTCAGAAGAAAGAGGAAGGCTCTAAAACAACAGATTAAAGGTTAAAAGTAGAATTATATCACTGTTAGAGAAGTTGGTACCAGCGACATCTCATCCTTTCCTGAAACACCGTTAGAAAGATTGATGAGCTGTGTCGACACCAGCTGCCTCGGTCCTTTCTGCTCATATGAGCAGAACCGGGCCGTGCTACCTCTGCAGCTGAGAGGCAAATGGATATTGAATGGAGAGTGATGCAAGTCTCTGCCCGCAACCAAGGATAATTCTGATTGCAAGGAGGGTAGTACTAGTTAGCTTCAAAAGGGTCCTCCTTGTGCAGGTGCCGAGTATAACTGGGCTGCAGGGGATGTGTTTGGGTTGTCCACATCTCATCTTTGTTGTTCTTGCTGTCCTGAGAAAGGTAGATAAAATAAATTTGCTTAAAGGTATTTATACAGCTAAATAGTCAAGGGATGGCTTATATTGCCAGAATGCAACATCTCTTGTTCTGCTTTACTTAACTGAACTCAAACCATTTGAAAGCTCAGAGTTCATTTTGTAAAACATATGACTTGATTAACTATCTTGCTAATCAAGAAAAGGTGATGGGTAAAGCAGGAAAGGGGCTGTTGTATTCATTTATTTTTACGTTTATACTTGACTTTTTCTCCAGGAGCTTAAGACAGCATATATTGTACTCCTTCCTCCAGTATTTCCATGTTACAGCCACCTTGTGGGTTAGGTTGGGCTGAGAGTGAATGACTGGCCCAAAGTCACCCAAGGAGCTTCGGTGACAAGGTGGACTGGAATGTGGGTCTTCCCACTCCTGTCCCAACACTTTAAGCACAATAACTCACCAGCTGTCTAAAATGGTTTTAGAGTGGATGTGAACAATTGTGAGGGCATTTTCCCTCTCCCCCTTCTTCTCTTGGTTTATAATGCAAGTGGATTCACAGAAACTCACTAGCAATAGTTCCTAGAAATGTATGTAATATGAATGATAAGTCCTTAAAAGCACCTCTGTGCTCTCAGTCAGTTCAACAGGAGGTGGACCAAATCAGTTGCTGTTGGACTGTAATCTTTGCCAAGAGAGTCTCAGCATTAAACTTCGAGATGGAGAAATTAAATTGCTCTCTTAGAACTTGCACTATTCCCCCCTTTCCGAGGTTCTACTTCCTTTGTCCTGCTTTCTTTCTCTCCCCGATGGTGCTTCCCCATGGCGCGCATCATATTTTTTTCTGTTGAATTAGCAAATGGTTCTATCTGCAATTCGCTTTGGTAACTGGCTGGCTTGATTTTTTTTTCCTGCTTTTTCCTCCCAAGGTTGATCTGTACACAAATTACTTTATTTATTTATTATTTAAATTTATACCACCGCCCATCTCCCTCCAATGGGGAACACTTTGCTATATGTTCTGCAGCTGCACAGAAGGATTGCTGCAAATAGGAAAGTGAGGGGTCCTGTGAGAATTCAGGCAGAGATTTTCATATATTGTGACCATCTTAATTCTAAGACCATAGTGAATTTCTACTAATGAGGATCAGCATTATCACAAATGGTTGTTATACAATTATCCCATGGTTATCATATGTTCCTCCTGCCAACCTAGCAGTTCGAAAACATGCCAATGTGAGTAGATTAATAGGTACCGCTTCGGCAGGCAGGTAATGGCGTTCCGTTTAGTCCTGCCAGCCACATGACCACGGAAGTGTCTACGGACAAACGCCGGCTCTTCGGCTTTGAAACGGAGATGAGCACCGTCCCCTAGAGTCGGACACGACTGGACTTAATGTCAAGGGAAACCTTTGCCTTTACCATCATATGTTCAAAGAAATCCCTGATCAAAATTTACAAATAACATTTGAAAGTAGACCAGGAGATCTACTGCTGACAAGGAAGCAGATCAAGGAACTGTGGTTGGAAAAGTTAAGATTGGTCTGAGGCCATCTTGTGAGCCACAGACGAGGCAAGATGTCATTTAGGGCAGTGTTTCTCAACCTTGGCAACTTTAAGATGTGTGGACCTCAACTCCCAGAATTCCCCAGCCAGTATCTTAAAGTTGCCAAGGTTGAGAACCACTGATTTAGGGCCTTCTGAATGTATAGTTTTGTTTCTTAAATGCTGCAGTACGTATAACAGCTCATTCCTGACCAATTGCTTTACTCCCTCTCCCCTCCTTTTTAAGTATCTAGAGCTGTGTTTCTCAACCTTGGCAGCTTGAAGATGTGTGGACTTCAACTCCCAGAATTGTGGGCTGGGGAATTCTGGGAGTTGAAGTCCACACATCTTCAAGCTGCCAAGGTTGAGAAACACTGCTCTAGAGAGATGGGTTACAATGTGGGGGGGATCTCCTCCCCACTATTGCCAGTTTCCCTCCATGCCCAGATTTTGTTCTGCCTCCTGATGGCCCTCAGCCGTGAAGCAACTGGGCAGATTCGTCGTCCTCCTCTCCCTTTCATGTTCAGCTGCTGTCTGTAACTGGAGTGCCCCTATAAAAGGCTCGGCAGCAATGTGGCTGGTGAAGATGGCACCCAGGAGCAGCCAGGAAGTCCATTCAAAGTCTTGTATCATCACAAAAAGCCCAAAAGATAAATCTTCATTCTTTAGACCCATTTAACTTAAGAATGAGGGACGCGGTGGCGCTGCGGGTTAAACCGCTGAGCTGTCGATCGGAAGGTCGGCGGTTCGAAACCGCGCGGCGGGGTGAGCTCCCGTTGCTCGTCCCAGCTCCTGCACACCAAGCAGTTCGAAAACATGCAAATGTGAGTAGATTAATTGGTACCGCTTCGGCGGGAAGGTAATGGCGTTCCGTGAGTCATGCTGGCCACATGACCCGGAAGTGTCCTATGGACAACGCCGGCTCCAAGGCTTTGAAACGGAGATGAGCACCGCCCCCTAGAGTCGGACACGACTGGACTTTACGTCAAGGGAAACCTTTACCTTTACTAACTTAAGAATAAACTCTGCATGTTATGAGTAGGCCTGTTTCTCCCCTGAACCAAATCTCTTAAGGGGAGGGTAGCTTAAAACAGCAGAACAAATTCAGTGAAACTGGGTTTTACCAGTGTGTTGCATGCCAAGTCTGTGGCCCTGAGATCCACCAAAACAAGGCTTGGCACGCAGATATCCGCGGAACCGCCTTCGCCAACCAGCATCAGCCCAACCAATTAGAACAACGACAAGGGAGAAACTGCTGCAAATCCCTCATTTCCAGAAGGTTCAGAAGGCGCTGGTTTTTCACAGCAGGGCCAGCGCTGGGTACAGCCTACTGGTGGAGATCAGACTAGCTCCCTCCTTGCTGATGTTTTGGAAATTGTTGATGACCCATGTGTTTTGGGGGGCCTTCCCCTCCGCTTCTTTCCAATGCCATCTTTCACCTTCACTTGTATTGCTTTAATTTTGGGGCTCCTTTTGGGTGATGGTTGGTTTTATTGATTGTGATAAGTTCTGGTGCATTTCAAATGTAACCGAGAATGTTTTAATTGTTTCTATTTATATTCTATCTAAGCTGCCAAGACTCATTTTAATTATGGTGGGGCAGAAATAAATAAGTAGCAGTGTTTATTATGCACATGAGGTCAGTTTTTGAGGCAGAGGATGCGATTTGTATTTGTTTATAGCAGTAGTGTAATGGCATTATGCAAATTATTAATTTTGGGGTTTCTGCAATGATGTAATCCTGCAAAGGATACATACAAACTGACCCAAAGGATCTCTTTGGTGATGTTAACCGTGGAAATGAGCCAAATTCAGGCAATCAGTGCATTTTCCCCTCCTGCTGTGAAAAGGTTTCCCTGTATTAGAAAAGGCGGATTAGAAAAAGAATGTGCTGTTAACGCTAGAATTGTGAGTAGTAATACTGTCCTTGGCTCCTAGTGTTTTGCTATTGTAAAATCAGTAGACCAAAAGATGAAAAAAGTGCATTGAAGATAAATTTCTAGTCCTGCACTGCCCCCTTGTGGCTTGCCTTATTTTAGTCTGAATTTCTTGAAATTGGATGCCCTTTGTTCCCTGGGATGTATGCATTTGGAGTATTTCCTCTTCGAACTGCTTTGACTCAGGGCCAGATTCTTTTACTGGAGCAGAGTGGCTGGAAGTCTGGAGGGTCAAGAAGATCTGACTTCCGTGGTGTCCGTTGAAAGAGAAGAGTGCAAGAAGCGATAGGGCATACAGTTAAAAGTTTCACACTGCTATGGAATCCTACCCTTTTGGTATCAGGAGTTTTTATACTATTCTAGATAGAGTTGGAAGATGGTTGTTCCCCTCTTTTCAGAATTGTAGGGTACTCTCGTTTTCTCAAAAGAGAAAGGCATACTTAAGCACAAGGGTAATCAGTGTGTGTCCTCCAGATATCTTGAGATGTATCTTCTACAAGCCATTGCCGTTAGCCGTGCC
Organism: Candoia aspera; assembly: GCF_035149785.1. Classification (NCBI taxonomy): domain Eukaryota; kingdom Metazoa; phylum Chordata; class Lepidosauria; order Squamata; family Candoiidae; genus Candoia; species Candoia aspera. Next base: position 68,923,160 of record NC_086159.1, read on the forward strand.
AACTAGGACTGATAGAAACTGAACTCAGAAGTATTTGGGAAGTGCTGTTTTGCATACCGTGGCCCTAATGTGAATTAGTTTTTGGAATGCCGGTGAAAGTCTGGCTAGCTGGGTAGCTTACAGCTAAGTCAACCTATGTCTTTTCCAAAAAAGCATGGCTGTAGCGTTGACTCTGAACCAAGCATACACATGATTGCGTCCTTAATTGCAGAGTAGTAAGTAGCAGAAGTTTGCAGATTTAGTGTCCTGAAAAGTTCATTGAGGTCGTGATTCTTGTCTGTGTAATACAGGTAGTCCTTGCTTAGCCATTTGTTTAGTGATGGTTCAGACAATGGTACTGGGAAAAACGACTTAGAACTGGTCCTCACACTTATGACCGTTGCAACATTCCTCCCAGTCACATGATCATGATTTGGGTGCTTGGCAACCAGTTTGCATTTATGACTGTCGCAGCATCCTGTGGTCATGTGATTGCCATTTTTGACCTTCCCAGCCAGCGTCTGGCAAGCAAAATCAATGGGGAACCACTTGATTCACTTAATGACCACATGGTTCTTTAATGCCTGTGGTAATTTGCTTAACGACCACCACAGAAAGATTGTAAAATTGGGTCAGATTTGCTTAATGACTGCTTCACTTAGCAACCAAAATTCTGGTCCCAATTGTGGTTGTTAAGCAAGGACTACCTGTAGGAAGTATTCTTTATTTTTTATTATTATTAAATTTCTCTACTGCCCATCTCGTGTATAATGACTCTGGGCAGCTTCATAGTCCTATGCAGATTTGTAAATTATGCTTAAATGAGAGTGGGGATGAAACATATTTTAAGTGCATGACTGTTGAGAGCTTTGCCCTTATAAGCTTCAGTGTTTACTGTATTTGTACCAAACGATATTATTACATTGATTTTATATTATAAGGCCCTCCTAATTACATGCTCAGCACTTTAGATTCTAATTTTAATTTTCCATTTGATACTCAGAATGATCAGTCCAGTTCCATATACGATGCTTTTGAAATTTTACTTTACAATTTAGGGGAGGTATAAGTCTCACAGCGTGTTGGCAAAATGTGGGATGTCTGAAAGCCTCAAATAAACATGTTGTGTGAGCTTCTTTCTTGCAAGCCTTTGAATAAACGCCATGAAACATGAGGATTTTTGTGTGTGTGATTAGAATATATTTGCATACAGCTGCTTTCTAAACTCAAACCCAAAAGAATCTGATAAAACCTTAATGCACATAGAACTAATACTTCTTCCTCCACCTTTTAATAAATGCAGGAGAACTTCGGCACATTACCAAACTGAAACCGTGGAGCCTATTTGATGTTCTAGTAGAGAAATATGGTTGGCCTCAGGAAGATGCTGCAGAGTTTACCGATTTCCTGATTCCGATGCTAGAAATGGTTCCTGAAAAGCGAGCCGCAGCTGGTGAATGCCTTCGGCACCCTTGGCTGAATTCTTAGCAGAGGCCTTGGATCTAATGTTAGGCCAGCACCCACTTTCCCATACATCAAACTTAAATGGTGACTGTCATAAATGCCCTTAACAGGATCGTAAATGAGCTGGCTTCAACCCCAGACCTTTATTTTACTTTGAGGTACTGTTTGACATTTTGCTTTTTCGTGCACTGTGTTCTTGGGAGGAGGAGGAGGAGAGGAGGAGGAGGAGGAGAATTGTCTTTTTTTGTCTTCAGCTAGTAGTTCTACTGACTGTCTCCAGAAAAACACTTACTATGTGTCTTTAAGCATTGTTTCTTGTGTTGTGTGGAATTCAGACATCAACTTTTTGAACAAAATCTCCTTTATTCTCCCCTTTATGTGTTTTGGCAGGTTTGTAACTATTTATGGAAAATATTTTAGCTGAATATTATATAATTTACAAGTGTGAGACATTATCAAGTCAGAATTTGGAAATGTACAATTCTATCTTCAAGCAAAGGGACATTGTTCTTGTAAAATAGTGTCTGTAAATGCACCCTGTAAATGTTTATTTCCATTAAAGATGGGATGGGGCACAAATTTCAGAGTAAAGCTACTAAATTGAAAGTGACTTTAGTGTACAAATTGCATGTAGTGGATTTGCTTTGGGAGTTGCATAAAGTTCCCTTTCTGTACCGCTAATCTTACTGGATTTTGGAAGGAAGTGGCTCTTGATTTCTAAGATTTCATTCTCCAGGAGGCACTTTAAAGGAAGACTGAAGCGTTTGAAGAGTAAAAATATATTTTTGGGTGACTTTAATAAGGTGTCATTTACTTTCCAGTTGCGAGGTGATGGCATAGCAAGAGAGCACTCCTTTTTCGTAGGAATAGTGGCTATGTTAGGCTTCAGAATTTAAAGAAAGCCTTGGAAGCAGTTTTGTGCAGGATTGTTAACTGTTGATGACAAAAAGGTAGCTCTGTTAGTGGAGGGGAAAAAAAAGCAGGAATGATACAACCCTTACATTAAAATGAAAGATCATGCACCTTCCATTCATAGCTTTACATGTTTCAGAAACAAATTGCACTAGCTTATTTTTTCCCATGATTGACATACTGAGGAACTAATCTTCCTTTGTAAGTTGCACACAAAAGTTAGGTGTTTTTGTATTAAAAGAAAAAAGCGAGTAGATTCTAAAAGAGAACTCCTAGGCAATACAGATTTTAGAATGTAAAATACGGAGGTGTCTTTTAGCCTCTTTTAAAAGTCAGTGGGAATGAATGTAAATTTATTTCTGGTTTTACACATTAATTATGGTGCCACTTTGTCCATCTTAAACTTATTCACATGCCTTTGCAATACCTAGATTGTGAGATGATCCCCCATGTTGTAACTATAATTAACTGTTTGAGGTGCTTGCAGTTGTCTTAATTAAAGTGGTTGTTTTTTTTTTTTCCAGAATTGTACTGCTCCCTGGATTGTTTTGGTAGTGGCAAATGCAAATGGGTTACTTGCTCAATGTTTGTTAGAAAAATCATCAAATGGCAGTTGCTGCAGAAGGGCTTGCCTTTTTATTTTCAAATATTAAAAAAAAAAACACCTAAAGCAGAGCAACTCATAAAGAGATACCAGCCTTGCTATATATTTGTATGCCGAGATCAAAATTCCAGAAGGCTTATTTGAGTTAATTCATTTGCAGCAAATGTGGCGCTAGGAGATAGAAAGCTTATTTGTAACTTCAAGAAATCTGTTGTGCAGTCACACACATAGATTATGGGTAGGCTCTGTGGGTGGAACTAGGCAGAGACCATAAAGGACTATCAGTACAAACCACATTTCTAAAAACTATGTATCATAAATTGCTTTGGACCAGTGTTTCTCAGCCTTGGCAACTTTTAAGATGTGTGGACTTCAACTCCCAGAATTCCCCAGCCAGCATATGCTGGCTGAGGAATTCTGGGAGTTGAAGTCCACACATCTTAAAGTTGCCAAGGCTGAGAAACACTGCTGTAGACCAACCCCACCGTGAAGGATGCATATAACTTCAGGTTAACAGTCTTGCGTTCTCTATCCATTATGAGTTAACAGCCTTGCAAAGAACCTAATCAATAGGAGATCATATTGTAACGCCTTGCCCTGATTGGCTATGGCAGTATGCAAATCCCAGCACAGGAAGGGAGCAGAGTTCCTGGGTGGTGACTTCCCTGCCCTTCACTAAAATCTCCCAGTTGGGGTAATATGGTGGAAGGGGATGCAAAACAGGATTATGGAGGAGGTTGCATTGGTTAGCATAGCTTAACTCCCATTATTATTTGAACACTGTATTCCAGTGTTTCTCAACTTTGGCAGGTTGAAGATGTGAGGACTTTAACTCCCAGAATGCCCCAGCCAACCATTCTGGCTGGCAAGTTCTGGGCGTTGAAGTCCACACATCTTCAACCTGCCAAGGTTAACACCGTTGCATTCTATTTCTGTAATATATGGAAAAGGGGGTGATTTTACATCTGACTGAGGCAGTGTACATTTCCATGAAGTCATACACAGGAATACACTAAACATTGTTAAAGTTGCTGCTGGATCTCAATTTGACGTTGGTTACATGACCCAGCAAAGACCCTACCTAGCAATTTTTTAAAAAGGTGAGCTGCTGCTTGACCCTGCATGTTCCCCAGTGACAGCTTTGCTTATCAGGTTTTTTATGCCTCTCTCTGAAGCCCTGCGATGTGTGCGCACATGGCACCACCTCATGTAACATTAAAAGAAATTAATCCCACTTAAACAACCTGCTTAATTGAGAAATCCTTTATCGTGTTCATCTAACTGCTGAAGCAGGCAAGAAGAAATCCTACTTCATGTAAACCTCTCTTCCTATCCAGGAACGAGATACTTCCCACTCAGCATATCATGGTATGAAATTACGGTATGCTCATTATGGTGTAAACTCTCAAGGCTGGAATGGGCTATAGTTCACAGAAGTTTAAATTGTAGTAACTGGCTAAAGTTTATGTTGCCGCAATGTACTTTGTTCTCCTCTTCTACCACCAGTTTTATCAGGGCCAACAACACAGGCAAGGTCTGTAGCCTGGAGGTAGAATATATAACATTGTTATATCCACCCAGCTATTCCAGCCTCAAAGAGCCTTTCCCATCCTTGTGCTCCCCAGATGTGGATCATGCTCTGGGAGCTGTAGTCCAGCAAAGGCTCGAGAGACCAAGTCTCATCTGGAGCTGTGATGCGTTTATTATGTAGCGGGAGTAGCGACAGGCATTTAAGAATGTCACTTGATAAATAGCACACTTAACATTTCCCTCAAGACAGCATTGTTATATTGGACAAATGACTGCCAGATGTTAATTTCTTCAGAGTACTGTGGATTAAGAGACTAACCGGTTCCGTGTTCGCATTTGCTTCACTCAATGAACACACGTGTCCTTTGTCCAAGGTTAGTCTGCTGAACGACTCCATTCCCCGCGGGAACAGCCGAGGTACCATGACTCACTAGCAACACCATTCTATTGCTATCGTTTCAACGTACGTTTTCTCAAAACAGCAAATTAGCAGAACAGATGGTTAAAACTGACATAATTGTGATTTATTAACATGAATTAAAATGCCCAACCAGTGCTGCAATGTGACAGTATATTAAAAAATTAAAGTTCATATACTGTACTACTTCCACAAAGATCACACGCTTTTGCAAAAGACTTGTATGTACAATACTATATCAAATGAGAAGCATTAAGCAGTTTTACACGCAAAAGAAACAGTATTTACAGCACTTGTCAGAGACATTAGAAACAATCTATACATTAAATTACAATGTCGGAAAATAAGTATTGAAAATAAAAGAGCCATGTCCACACCAAACTATAAAAATCTGTATTGCATCTTCTACCTATATGCACACAAAAACTGTTGACAGATGAAAAATCTGTTAGTGCCGTCACTTAGCTGTGTACTTTTTTTAATTACATATGTATAAAAAGTAAATATAGAAAACATTCACTAAATGAATTTAACTGCAACAATAAAATTTAAAGTTATGCAGCAACAAACCTACTGCCAGAACAAACAGCTGGAATGTTCATGTACAAAATAAAAAAATGCCTAATACTGGCTTAACCGCACAGTTTTAGGGATTTTTAAAAGCAAAACTGGAAAGAATACAATGAAAGCACGCGCGCACTGGTGTTTGCTTTTATACAAAGTATAATGTACAAGCTTTAAAAAGTACCTTGAACAGGTACATATGAAATATACAGTTTTTACAGAACATTTTTAAAATGTTTAGAAGCAAGGGGTCCATTTTAATGCCACCCTGAACCATGATAATTGTTTTGAAACGTTGGCGGCACCTGTGCTCTGTGAATAGGTATTTGCCCAGGCACCGGAGATGCCTGCTGAGGTCCTTGCACACCGTGAGGAAGGGAAACAGAGCCAGGATGAGGACAGAACCCTGAAGCTGTAGGGGTTGGAATACTGGTTGGTCCTTGAGGCTGGATATGAGAACCCTGGCCTGGGAGTGGACAGTGAGGTCCCGTTCCAGTCGGCTGATGCTGAGGTCCGGATCCCAAAGGTGTGTGATGCGGAGGCTGTGATGGGTAAGTCGACCCCGCTGAATGAGCACTCGAAGGAAAAAGGGAGGGCCCTTGATGAGGTGGATGATGCAATCCTTGTGCCGATGCTGTGTGATGACTGGAGCTTAACACGCTGGAGGGTGGCGGTGGGGGTGGCGGGGGTGGCGCTGAACTTACTACGTGCTGGTGTTGTGCTTGCAAACCTTGATGACCTGTTGTGGGATGAGTAGGAAGGTGGTGAGGAAGGGGACCAGGAGGCGGTGGCGGCGGCGGCAGGTGATGACTGGCAGCTTGAGAATGGATGTGTGAACTGGCAGCCACAGCAACTGCGTGCACTGGACTGACCCCGTGGGCCACTGCATGCTGCTGGTGCGTACTCTGCTGCTGCACGAGGTGTGGTGCTGGAGCAGCGGGTGGGGGCGGGGGCGGGGGCGCACCAACTACGGGAGTCTGATGGTGAATACTGGGGTTTTGAGATGGCAAAAAATGCCCGCTGTTTACATGGTGCCCTGAAACTGGCTGCTGACATGTAGTGCCAGCAAGGGCCTGATTTGGTCCAGAGGGAAATACAGTTTGTTGGGGTGGGATGCTACTTTTTAACTGATTGTAATTCTGAAAGTTTCCTGAGGGGGGTTGCTGGTTTTGATAGTACGTTGAGGAAGGGGGGGGAGGGGGAGGGGGAGGCGGGGCGGCCGTGTTCAAATTTTGTTGGTGAAACTGATTGTAAGATACTGAAGACGTCTGGGAAAACAATGTTCCAGTGCTCTGCTGCTGGGCACTAGGCTGAAGGTTTTGGGTGGCAGCATAAAAACTTCTGTGAGAGTCTCTCTGAGGTGTTCCCACTTGAGGAGACTGAGGATGATGAGGTCTGTATGGTGATCCTAATTGCTGAGAATGAGGCTTTGGTGACAGGTAGCCATGCTGTACAGGGGTGAGTGGGGTAGATGACTTTGGAGGATTTTCTACATGAGGTGAAGTGGGGCAAGGTAGCTTCAGTGGTGCAGAAGGCAGCTTCTGTGAGAGCTGATCAGCTGTGCTGCGCAGGTGGGGCTGGGCCTGATGGGTTTTTGAAAGTGCTTCAACATTGTTGGAAAGCGGTTTCTGTTGCTGGTCTGGTTTGGGGTGAGTTGTGTTCTCAGGCCCTGGAGTGTCTCCTGCACTCTCCCACTGGGAATCCTGTTTTGTGGGTGTTTTTCCAAGTGATTGAACAGGAATTACAGGATTTGGTGAAGAAGTCTACATCAAGAGAAAGAAGTGTAAGTGCCTGTCTATTGTCTAAATCACATTTATTCTGGATAAAAATATTGTTCTGTGTAGGCTCATGAACAAGGACCACAAAGAACAGCATTTCTTCACACAAGATGTACTGATTTGCCTCCAAACAATTGTACCATCTTTAAAATTTCAAGCGCCATGAAATAGCAGAAACAATATTCTTGTTCTGTGAGATACCTTGTGTGATTGATAAAAATAATCAAAACTTCTGGAAGAAGTCATAGCATTACTTGCATTTTAAGACATCGTTTATCATTTGTCAACTTTTTCAAGAACTAGCTGCAGCCCAAAATGTCACGCAACTGCTGTTTTGCAGCAGTGAACTAGCAAGTGTCAAGGCACCTTTATATCAATGTATCTATCTGATACCTTAAAAAGCAAATCAATTAAGGCAGTATTTAATTGGTATAGTACACCTGTTTCAATACCTGGCATTACTAGGATAATGGCTTCAGTCTCATTTCAAAAACAAACACATTTTGAAATCTTACTTGAAAACAGCTAGATTCTGTTGTACTTCAAATAATGCACTAGCTTAAGAACTCTCTAACCAGTCTTGAAACAATCCTGTGCAATTACTTAGTACTGTTGTTCCTACTTTAGATATGGCGATTTGTATTGGTAGAATCACTATCTGTAAACTTTATTTGATGAAAAACTTCTGCAGTTCAAAAATGTACAGAATTATAACCTCAAATTTGATATTGGCGCTGTTTAAAACTGCTCTGTTGAACGAATAAAGCACCTCTAATCCAGCATTCTTTCCCCCATCTTAGCCTTTCAAATGTCTCTAGGGATTCAGACTAACAGGGTATCACAGATCTCCTTTTTTGTCTACAGCATTTGGCATTTGAAATTATACTGTATGAAAACCGTACATCTGAATTCTAATTGAATTCAGAAGATAGATACGCATATATAAAATTCAAGCTATCTGTCTGTCTGTCTGTCCGTCCGCCTACAGGAAACATGACCATGCTGTGTAAAAATGTACCTTGCTCAGTTTTAGAGGACTCTTGCACGTCTTCAGAGGTGTATCTGGGGATGGACATTCACTTGTAGGCTCAGGATTTTCAGCATCAGTTTCTGGAATAAACAAGTCTATAAATAGACATCTTCCTGGGTCTGGACACTTTTATGGGGGGATAGATTAAACTTTTGTAACCAGAACGGCTAGAAGCCCAAATCACTGTGCTTAGATACAGTAAACAGTTTTTGTGGTGAACAGTTGCCACAAGTTGAAACAGACCACCAGAAGCAGGGAGCTGCTACAAAAGGGGCGAGTGTTATCGTCAGGAACAACTAAGTGATCTCTTACCAGAATCCTTGTCTTTCCTGTGATCACTAAGCAGCAAAGCTCGCTGATAACTTCGTTCTCTCACTTGCTCCACTGAGGTTGAAGCAGTCCTTTAAAAGAAAAATAAATTCTAACTTGCATTTGCTTCTTAATAACAAATATTAAGGCAACTTTAATTCGGCTCTCTTGCTATCTAAGTGGTCCAAAACATTTTGGTACCTTACAAATTACTATTTTGCAATATCTATACTATAATGATTAAGGAAAATGCAAAGGCATGGGATTATTCTACACCCTGAGAAGCTGGAGTTTTTTGGTTTCAACCCCCCAAAAAAACTCTGTATCTGGACGTTCTGCTGGATGTTCCCCTCATGGGAAACAGTGGGATGGATACGTGAGAGGCCACGAGAGCAACGGCAGATGAATCCCACGGCAACTCATGTGGGGCAGGAGCTAGGTAAAATTCCTGTGGAGTCTCTGTGGTTGCTCAGGACCTGAACAGGACAGTGAGGTGAGCCACATGGATTTTTACACTCTGGTGCAATCTGCAGCGCGACACATAAATGAGTAGCCCCAGGTCCCCCACCACTGGCAGGGTAGGCCAGTCCAGCAAGAAGGACTCATTTTAAGTAAGGTGAGTTGCTTCCACAAGTCAGCATCCAGATGAGAGTGATGGGGTGATCCCATGTCTCTGCCCTAGAGAACACCACCTCCCTAATGGTGTGGGTTGGTGGGCAAGAGATAATGCTGCTGGCCAGACCTTGGCACTGTTTACCAAAAAATGGAGCAGGTTCATTCCTTCACTTCCCTCTGGTACTGTTGGAGCCACCAGACAATGTCTTTCTGCCCTGGCATGTGCTAACCATACTGTTCCAAGGTAAGGCTGGCACACAGGGTTTGCCAAAGAGAGCCCCATACCAAAACAGAGGCCCTTGCTGCTATAGCTGGAAGAGTTCTACAGGGTGGGAATGTTCTGAGGAATCAGGTACTAGAATAGGTGGAACTTGACTCTGGTGTTACCATCTGCCTTCGGTGAAATAGCCAGTGACCATACAGCAGCGAAGACAATCTTGGAGCAACTAGAATGATTCTGGTGCTGGCTTCTTGCGGACTAAGACATTTCTGCACAATCACACCCAGCCTGTGAGCAATGAGGCTGATGGAAACAAACTGCCTCTGATAGGTTGCCCTTTGTATGTTAGACAAACTGTCCCTGACCATGAAGCCATGGTTGAAATTTAGCTGCCCTCAGCCAGGAAGTTCCTTGCCATGCTTACCCAGGGAATCTAAATACTGGGCTCTGCTGCTCACAGAAGGTTCTTGATTCATTCTGGATTGGTGATACAACGAAGTAATGCCAGACTAGTCAACAGCAACCAGATAGAGGTAGTGTTGGTATCCAACATCTTCCAATACAGTATACTGAATTAAAAATCCTATCAGCGGAACAGTACACCTAATTGTCTCATGCCTTTAGATCACCCTGTCACTTGCCACTCTACAGCTGCTTCAACCACAGCACAGGTATCTTGCTCTGCTTGAGAGAAAGTGTTTTGCTGATAGTTGGTAACATGGGTTGCCTAGTGCTGCCATCTCAAATGTAGGACCAAAATAATTCCTAATAGCTGAAACAGAATGGAAGACTCAAAACACTTCCAGCCAGAACAAGTGTACGTCAGCCCATAATCAAACTACAACAGCCCTATTTTGGTCTGTGTCGGGGGAAAAAAAACATCTAACCACATCTTTCATTCAGTTCAGAAATGGGCCACCTAAAAGCCAACTATTTTGTTGACAGAACAGTTCACGTGTGGAACGTTTTGCACACTCCTACGGTTGGTGCTACAAAGAAATGCCAGCATGGCTAGCTATCTAGTTAAGCACACTGCAATGTGTATCTTCAACAGAAACAGCCTGTTGGATTCAGAACTATTAGTGTATAAACCAATCCACGCTTTTAGCTTTTTAGCCTACTATTAACGTATTACTTCTCAACTCAAAAGTCCTTTATTTCAATGAAATTAAGGAACATGCAAAATGTTGTAATAGTTATAGCTATTTTCTTTTTTAGTGGGAGTAAACTTTTCCAGTGCAAGTCATGAGTAGTGTGAGAGTTAAGCCAAGAGCTACAAGTTTCCAGTGCACAGTTATACAGGTTCAACTACTACGCGGTTTTAAGGCCATGAAACGCACAGCAAAGAGTTCACTGTAACGCTGTAAGAAGAGGTCGTGGGTTTGAACTGTACTTCATGGAATCATCTACATGCAAAAATGCTCTCAGCCTATTCAACCTCCCGTCACAGTTGAGATTTTGATGGCTAATCTCTGTGCTTAGGTTGCAAAAATTACAGATTATCCCCCACATCAGCCCTGTCTGGAACCCAAATTCCAGCTAAGCACCACTACCTAGTATCACATGCAGTTAGCCCACCTAAAGAAATTTAGGATGAGAACTTACAGAAAGGCCTGATCTCTCCCCCCACCAGTGTACCTTTTTAAAAAAAAATCTAGAAAAAAATGGCTCTGTATGGATAGTCCAGGATTACCAACTTCTGAACCCCTACTGGGAATCTCTATTTTCTTCCCATCATTTCAAAACTCCCAGACAGTCACAGAAGGCCCAAGTCTTTACCAAGATGGACTTTAGGGGGACTTGCAATCTAATTCACATGAAACAGAATCGTGAATATTTAAGTAACTTCGTTGGCACAAGAGGTGCTAATGGCATACATGCTAATGCTTTTGGATTAACTAGCAGCTCATCAGTCTTCCAAACGTGTGTAACTATTATTTTTCATGGTTTTCCGGAACAAGTTCTTCAGAGTTTATTTAGATCATTTGCTGATCTACTTTGAAGATTCTGGCCCGCAATGACTACCCGGTACATGGATTTCAACGTCTTCATGACTAAGGCCTCTATTTTAGGCTGGAGAAATGCCTCGTTGAACACCTGCTTTAAACTATTTGGGATACCATATTTCCTGTTCAGGAATTCAGATGGATCCAACCAAAGTAGAATTCTTTTTCTTTTGGGAGCTCCCTTTCATGATCAGAAATTACGTTTGGGAGGCTTTGCCAATCTTCACCATAAATTCTAATTTTGCAGTGCTGACCACACCACCAATTCCTCAGTTCTTTTAAGTGGGCTTCCACAGCTAAGACGTATAAATGCTCAGCTGACAGTCATCATCAGGAAAACCCCACTACCATGGTTGGAGGTCATACTTGGTTCTTTAACAAGTTTCTCCTGTCCACCTGGCCATCTAAGAAGTTGGGTGCAAAGCGTGTTGGACCATTCCCTGCCAGGAATCAATCCTGCAGCATTTTGGCTACACCGTGTGACTGCACTAAAGAAACACCCAGTTTTCCACCATTCTGTTCCAGTTTAAAAACACCCTCCTTGCCCCTGGCATATCTTGGTCCTCAGCAGAGGGAAGAATTTGAGGTAGAATGCATTCTTGATTTTTGGTGCAAGCGGGATACGCTTAAGTATGAAATTCATTGGAAGGACAGCCCAGGCTTCAAATGTTCCTCGGTGGCAGGAAAGTATGTGCGTACATCCTGCCCCCTTCGCCACTTCCATTTAGTCCTCTCAGGTCAGCCCAGCTGTCAGTCTCATAATAAAGTATCTGCAGTTGCCAGCAATTCAGAGTAGGAGGAGAGGTGGGGAAGCAAGAGGATGGGACGACCAAGGAGGGGAGCAGAGGGGCTGCACTACTTGAAATAGAATTTGGAAAGGGAGAGTCATACCAGCTCTAGCTAAAGAAATGGAGGTGGGGGGCAGGGAAAGAGCTTCCCTTCCTGCTGTATAGTTGTGATGAAGGAGTTCAGCAAGGTTCTGAAATGGCAAGGGGTTCACAACTCCACTTGAAGGGGCAAAACACTCCCTTCTGCTGCTAAGAATCGGGGAGTAATGAATTCCAAAATCATGTAGGTCTTGAAGGAGCAACAGTTCCCTTCCTGCTGCTGTTCAGAGCCACGAGGAAAGAAGTATCTAGTCCCTCCAGATACACAGCAGGGAAGAGGTGGAGAACAGAGTGAAAGGTGGTGTGAGAGTTACGCCAGGAGCCGGCAGTTCCCCAGGCAAAGACGTGTCTTATAAGCAGCTACTTAGTTTGGAGGGCAGGGCAGGGTCCGCCAAAGTGAGCAGGAAGCAGCACCAATGCGTCTGAACTGCCCTGGGGTATAAGAGATCCTTGCACTCTCACTCTCAGAGGGCAGTCGGTTATTTCATATGGCTCCAGCCCAGTACACAAAGAGATTCTCACCTACTACACATGCTCAAACCTGGCAGCCAGCCGAACTACACACACTGAGTTGTGGGCCTGGGAATTTCCGCCAAAAGGTTTTTGGGAAGCCTGGCAACTAGCTATCCTCTACTGGCACCGTATGTGGTTTTCTGTATTTATTTGCTTGCCTGCGTGAATTACATGGATAAGACGACCTGAAAGGCTGTACCATCCAGCAGCTCCAAAAGCCTGTTCAATTTATATTCAGACCCTTTATATTACTCTTACGTTTGTCAAACCGATACACCCACAGATCAGTCAACTGGAAAAAGAGCTTCACCCTAGTCTGAAGGCTTAGCCACTAGCATTATCCACAACCTATTTCGCAATGCTAGCAACTACTCGGTGGTAATTGAAAAAAGAGCTTACCACTGAACCTCTGGATCGCTCTTTTCACCCGAACCATCTTTCAAGGAAGAAGAGTTTTCAGTTTCTTCAGAAATGGCACTATAATCAGTGGCTGGCAAAGACAAGGGGAGGCTAGCGGTGTGTTCCCTCTCCAGTTGCTCCCCATTTTCACTACTGTTATAGCCATCAGCAGCAGCACTGTTGTTTCCTCCCCCAGCAGCATGAGGGGATATGCTCAGAAGAGAAAAACTCTCTGCCTTAGAGCCACTTTTTCTGGCTTCTCGCTGCCTCTTACGGTATTCTAGAAGTGACACCTAAGAAAGGAGTGGAAAGGAAAGTATTATTTCTCTAACCTAAAGCATTACAGCACAGATTTCCCCCCCCCAAACTCTTTTGCGCAGCGCTGTAACATGTCTACTATCTTGAAAAGACAGTGACACGTGGCTCTGTCACCAGAACGGTCTGGGTCAGTTTTTTGGAACAATCATTATACAAAGCTGTTTTCCTGATTTTGTGTTCTCTATTCTATAAATGACCATCTGAATAATATGTCAATTTGATCACTGTTATTTTAAAGCACTCAACAGCAAAAGTTAGTTTAAAAATATTTGGCATATCTGTATTACCCTGACTTTTTATTAATGCAGGACTAATAGTTTCTGCTTATAATGATCCACCTATGATAATCCATTAAGATAGTGGGATCAAATGCAATGTTTCTTCTGCACAAAACACAGCTTGACTTGAACAGAGCCCTGCTGTTGGTTCTCATAACCAAGCCCGTGCTATTCCAGCCCTCAGAAGCAGCTTTTAAACTGTTTGTTCCAATAAAAAGCACCCATTAATTTAATTAATAAATCTTCTCTTGGCTACCAAAGAGTCTAATCCAGTCAAATAAGGATATTCTAAATAGCTGAGAGCTATTTCCAGTCTTGATTCAAAATTTGCATTCAAAGTATTCAAGTAGCTACATTTAGTAAATGCTTCAAAATCACTAAGTAATATAAGGGGGAGTATACTCTAGAGCTTGTGCTTTACCAGTTGAGATTAAATATTGGCAGCTCTGAATCTTTTATCTTCAATAAGCTGCCTGACTTATGCCTGATTTTCCACAGACAAATCAACGAAATTACCAGACAAGGGGGCCAATTTCCAGATAAGCTAAAAGCAAGGTAGTGCCAACCCTAATATGTTATGGATATTCCCCCCACAAGCCTACTTCAAACTAACCTGCCCCAGGGGGAATAATGCTGTAGACTATCAGGCTTCAACTAGCCCATAAACTGTCTGTTTTATTTCATTAACATTATTTATCCGCCCCTGTAATAGATAATAACTGACTGGATAGCTATAAAATGGTACAGTTGAAGTGTGCATAAGTATTTGCTTCCAATACTGAAATGAAATTTCAATATTGCTAGTTCATAAATTGATTTTACAAAGCAGTTCAGTTTACTAGTGGGTGCCTACACTCAAACCTTTCAAAAGTCTTAAGAACATATGGTAACGTTTCAAAAAGGGCAAGTTATACTTAAGTTGGTAACCTTTTTCTTTTGTGGAGGATTCTGGGGTGTGCAATTTCCGTCCATCATGTTGTCATTATTGGCAGTCCTTCCAAAGCTAGCTGTGAGTCCATCTTCAGAAGTACAAAAAACTGGGGTTTCCACAAACATGCCTCTAGCATCATCTGGAATCAGGCACTTTGACTCATTTATTCGGAATCCACCTCCTACTTCTAACTGGTGTGAAGGAGTTAAGTCCCTCAAATTAGAATTCATAGAGAAATTTACACCTGTCCTGTCGGGACTTTTTATCCAGGTTGGATAAACCGTTCCCCGTCCACAATGAGCAGTTTCCAGTTGGCTGTTTGCATCAGTCCTGTGGTGGCAGGGAGTGTCCAGTGTTTTATGCGGTGCGCTTTGCTCAATTGCTTCAAGTCCCAGCTGGAGCTCTGAGGCTGTTTCCTTTTCTCCCGAGCACTGCCGGGGGCCATCGGTCCGACTCCGTGGGCTAGAATACCCAATTGTCTTTATCTCCTGCAGGCACATTTCTGTAAGACTGGAATTTCTGAAAGGATTGAGTGCTAGCATTGATGAGGACGACTGTTCGTATCCCTATTCAGAAAAGATCGGGAAGGTGACAGTGTTTGGGAAATGGTATAAAATGACAGCCTGAATAAAAAATATCTCTGTGGTAACTATTCTGATAATTAATTTTTAATCTATAGTTAATTTTTGGTGTATTCACCTTTAAAGCCAACTTGTAGAACTATTCACTGCAGATGTATAAAATGTGTGGATTTCTCCTTACGATTACAGGTGTGTTCATATAGATACCCCTAGGGTTTTTTTAAACCTCTCTTAGTTCTTTCATGTTATTCTTTATTTTTATTTTTAATATTCCAATTGTTCTCTTTTTACACTGCTTTTTACTGAAACAACCTTGAATCATATCTGGTGGGTATACACGTTCCTAAAAACTAAAAGCCAATCCTGGAAGAATAACAAAAGTTATGGTACCCATTAGATATCCAATTAATTTTATTGGGGCAAAACTGTTTAGAGAAAAAAAGACATCAAATTAATTCCTTTATTCATGACTATGATTGCCATTATAAAACAACATTGTTTGAGCACTTTGTCACACCTGATTACTTGTAAGTTGGTTTATTTTAATTTAGTATGTTAGACCTGGAATGCACATTATCTCAACATTCTTTTTGAAAGGAAAATCCGGCTTACCTTGAGAAACTGGGAATCTGGGACACAGTGGCTCACCAGGATTTCACATAGTTCTTCCTTCTCATCTGCAGACTGCACCTAAGCTCTCCTCCCTGCAAACATGCATTCCTGCAGGCCCTCCCTGAACAATACATCCCAACAATATCCAGTGTAGAGAAAGATCTGCAAAGCAGACCAGATAAAACTTCCTGCACAAACTTCTTACCTCTTGATTAAATGTTCGCCTCTTAACTTCTGGGGAACTTTCAGGTGAAGAAATATTCTGCAGCAAAAAAATTAGGATTGTTTAAAAATTGCAGTACCAAACAATTCTGATGATTCTTGAAAATAAAATAAAAACAAATGGGAATAATTTCTCATCAATCATGTAAAGCTACCTATTACTTAGTTCACCATCGACTGTCTTGCAGAGGCTGACCAAGTGTGAAGAGAGAACCTAAAACCAGGGCACGGGGGCCGAGGCCCACTCTGGCTCCCTAGGAAAGGCTATGCAGAAGCATGCTTCCTTCAGTTCTAGAGGCAACAGTGGCTACTGATTATAGCTTTATTCTTTATGGTCCAAGCGGATTCCCCCCGAGATAACTAGCTACCCTTGTAGCTTTATCTGACAAGCAAGAAAAACACAGCGTATAAAGGCTCACCTCAAAGTGCACTGCGTTTCCATGTACGCACGGAATCACCGAAGTAACAGCTGAATAAATAGGCTTATAACCATTCCTACAGGTTTCATCTTCTGCTTTTATTCTAGGAGGAGTAGCAAGCAATAATGGGTCTGAGGCAGAGAGATCAGCATGGGTTGGCGTGGCGTATGGAGAAGGAGTCGGAGTTGAGGTTTCTGAATAGGCAGACTCCAACAGCTGATAGAGCCTTCGCTTCTTTAGTGGTGTTGTGAGGTCTGTATGTCAACATGGGGAGAAAAAGCAGGGGCCCAATTAAGTCATTTTTCTTTGTTGTACAGAAACGTAACCACTTTCATCCAATTTGTGATTAGAACAGGTTTGTGAACTAGTAACCAACCACAAAACAAACAGTTTTAGTTTTAAAGAAATTAACACTTGTGGCTGATTTAAACATTTGCTGACTATGCTCCACCATTTAAAATGAATTCATGTGGCAAGAGGTCTTCTCTGGCTTCAGAAGTTGAAGCTAAAATGGATACATACCATGGGGGGTGGAAAAGCCTCTCCCCATCAACTTAGTGCAATGCTAAATGGGCATCTGAGAAACAGATGCTCTCAACTGGTGGTCTGGAAACCATAAGCCACCACGGCCCTGAACATCTGAAAACAGGGAAGCGCATTTTAGAAATCACCAACGTCACCTGGCAAGCAGCAGCTGTCAGTCAGCAATAAGGGACTTCTACTTTCACCGTTGACTGCAGGACTTCCAGATCTTTCATGAGGCGAGGAAATAAAAAAACCGACAACCGAGTTTTCTTCTTCCAGAGCTTGCTTTAACCAACGCTGCAAAATAGTGTTGTTGTTGATGATGATGCCACCAAGGGACATGTAAAGCTCACCTTACATGAAAGTAGTTTTTAAACTATTAAGTTATTATTAGGACAAAATATGAATAATCGGGAGCTCAAAACAGGGAACAAAATAGATTTAATCAGCTTGAGAAAATAACAAGGTCTATGCCCAATGATGAAATGACAACTGATTTGGTGCTACTACTGAAAAGGATTTTCATCAGGAATTACTTGCTACTTCCTAAACCAGACAGTTGAATTATCATTATTCTTTTATGTTCTGTTTTAAAACTAACCATACATTAGTGGATACATTACCTTCTTACAGGAGCCAAGAATGCTTTCCATCGGTTCTTTTCTCCGCCGTTTTTCAGAAAGGAATGGTGATGTGAAACGGATATAGTGCTTAGGAGTGGTGTATACGTGTGGGCTGAAGGTGAGCCCTGGTAAAGAATTCAGCTGGGTAGCCAAGACCTCTGGGTCAGTTGTTATGCGCAAGGGCTGCTCTGAGAGGCTTTCTACCGGTTTTCCTGGCTTCTCGTTCTTCTCACTTAACCACTCACTCACCAAGTGCTAAAACAGAGAAGGGGGGAAGTCAGCAGAGCCCTTTCCCAGCTAGCAAGGCTTTCCAGTGCACATGAAAGAGAGGGAGAAAGCGCGCATTAAAAAGCCTAATGAAGCTACACAGCCCAAAGTAAAAACAATTAACAAACAGTTAAAGCAAATTTTCCACTTGTGATTCTCCTGATCTAACCTGGAGGATCAGCCTTCCCTAAATTGGTGTCCTGCAGCTACGCTGGGCACGACGGCTGGAGATTACCAGGCATGTGTCTAACCCATGTTGCTGGCCCTGCAGGATGCCTTCCTCTGAACACATTTTCGGGGTGGCTACTGCCTGCCTTCCTCTCCCTCTCTTCTGGTACACAAAGTCTGTAACTGAGTGCCAGCCCTCACACTGAGGTGGTAAGCCTAAGTACACATCTCCTGAAAAAAATCGCCCCAAGCTCCCTCGTTAGTCAAGAAGGCTTCTGTTTGCTCTGTTGTGGGAGATGCTTATAGGACACGTGCAGGACTTGACCTCAGGGAGTGTGAGCAGATGGATGGATACGCTGCGGGCTAGCAGAAAGGCTAACACAGGGTGGCGTGTTTCACTTGTACTTGATGGGGTTGGACTCCCATTTATGAGCCCAGTTTGCAATATGCTTGTTCTCTTGCAGACTCACATGGCTCTAGTGGCCAAGAGAACTGCTCTTCTGTTTGGTCTGTGGGTCTCTGTGTACGAATGAGAGATGAGAGATATCCTGTCTTCTTGAAGTCACCTGGCAACCAGCTAAGGGTTTGGCTGGCACTTCTGCATTATGCTGTGCATTAAATTAGCCACGTTTTCCTTCTCATCCCAAACAGAGTAGCAATGCATGGCCTTTCTGGTTTAGAGCAACACCAGATAGAAGTTTAAACCCTCACCTACCTTTTTTGTTTTAGGGTATTTAGTGGGGCATTTATTAAGTGCTGGGGCTTCAGGTTCAGGAACTATTTCAGCAACTGGTGTCTCTGCTTCAGGTTCAGCTGAAAGCACGGCGTTTTCAGGTTCATTGTGCTGTGAAATAACTTCCACATCAGGAGAGGATGGCTGGATATCTGAACACATGCTAACGGTTCTGTGCCTTCGTCGCTGCTGTCCAATGTGCGTTCTGTTCCGGGAAAAGCTTTTTCTCTGTTTTGTCCTATTGACTTTGGCAGGGGTTGGCTTAGTGGCAGTTTCCTCTTTTGCTGGTTCCTGAACAATACATATAACCCAAAGTTACACAATTTACACACCGTCTATAAATAAACTCTTCCTATATTTTGCCAAATTGGAACAAAAATACATAAAGGATAAAAAGACATGTTTGAAAGTGCCACTCATACATCTAACTTAGGTCCATGTTAGTGTTTCTGTGCTTTGGCAGTAATTTTTTTTTAGGTGAAGACTTTCTGGGTTAAGAAAAAAAAACTTCAAAGGTTCTAATTCATCTTTCTTATGCACATACCATTTGCATTGATTATTATGAATGACAGGATTGGATTCACATACAATTTAGAATTTCAAAATTTGTTTTCTTAAGCAATCCTTAAGTAACACAACAGTTGATGAACTGGCATGAAACGACCAATTTAATGTAGTGGCCAAAGGGCTGAACTAAGACCAAGGTGACAGAGGCTCAGGTCTTCACTGAATCAGGGACCTTCCTGCGTGACTTGGGTTGGGCACTCTGTCTTAGCCCAGCCCAGCTCTCAGACACAGCCGGGGCACCCAAATGTATTGTCCCAAGAAGTATGGGACACGAATAGAGCAATAAAGAAGTAACACTGCTTGACTCTTGTCCAAGAATCATGCAAAAAGCATCAAAACAGGTAAGAGATTAATTTCCAGAGATACCACTTAATAAATCATAGGCAACTACCTGAACAAATTCCGTGTCATTGATGATCTGCGTATCCCTGCATTCTGATTTTATTTCTGTTTTAGCTGTACTGATTCTTTCCAAAGCTTGTTCTCTTCTTTTTTCTCTTTTTTCTAACCTGGCAAAAGCTTGAAGGATGGCTTCCATTTTCCGTTCTTCTCTGGTCTGAAGAATTTAACAACACTGATGTTTAAACAACTTATATGTTTAATGACTCAAAATACAAGAAATATATATTGTCATTTGAAGTATTCTTTACAGGTCATATTCAGAAAATCAAGTTTACAGAATCCACTTTATTCTATACTAGTGGTATGCTATTATATTTTGAACCTGGTACATATGTGCACATGTATGTAGTATTTACTAATAATTTATTGCAAGTTTCAGGTGATGAGGGGCCAGTATGAATTAGAATTAAACATGAGTAGTTACTTAATTTTAGATTTAAAGCAATTTTACTAACATTTTTTTCTACATCAATAAATCAAATTATTTTTAAAATGCACTGTGATTTTATAAATATATTATATAAAATATTATAATCTATGAATAGTAAACATGCAATCTCCCATCTTAATCTTCCCTATTAGAAGCACGGCCAGATCTACATATATCAAAGTCTGAACAATCTGCTAGCGTGCATTTGCAATGACTGGAATTTAAACCTCTTAGAACATAAAAAACAGCACCCTAGGGCACTGACCGTCCTTTATTTGATGTATACAGTTAACCATCTAAGGATCATCAGATCAGACAAATCGTTATATTAAAATAAAAGTTATGTGATTACTTATTGTGATGGTGTTTATTACAGCTATTAACTCACCAAATCCCTGCATCTATGAATCTAATTCTGAGTCTTCATTTATTTCATATGTATCATTTTTTCAGAATACTACCTTAAAAAGTTTGTCTTCATGCATGGCATAGTCAAGGCTTCATGACAGCAGCCCAACTGTCCAATAAGGGAGGATAATATGAAAGATACAACTAATGTTTAATTCCATTTTTTTTAAAAACTATTTTTGCCCTTTCTGCTTTCTGATATACCTGTTTCTTACACATGATAAGTGAATTCTCTGTAGATAATAAGAATTCAGAATGTTCAGGACACTGTTGATGGCAACAGGATGTTCAAAAATTTCTATACATCAAAACTGTAGATAGCCATAACCTAAGCTAGACTTCTAGATTCTATTCTGACAAATCTGGGCTAATACCTAACGTAAGATAAAATTTTCCACTACTATTGCGACAGAATATACAGATCAGAGAAAGTTTCCCAAAGATTCTAGCATGTGTACTGTTTAATACATACTGTAATGCAATCTTAATTTGATTCAAGTGCCAATATTACCCAAATGGCCATACATACTCAGCATCTATAGTTAATGATTTCTCTTATATTTTACAATGCTAGAAATTGTTAAGCTATTCTTTTTATTAAATATACTTTAAAAATTGGCTGAAAACTGAAGTCCT
The DNA here is from genome assembly GCF_035149785.1 of Candoia aspera. Lineage (NCBI taxonomy): Eukaryota > Metazoa > Chordata > Lepidosauria > Squamata > Candoiidae > Candoia > Candoia aspera. Next base: position 68,944,508 of record NC_086159.1, read on the forward strand.
GGAGAGTGAAAATACCTTCTTATTGGTTGACAGGATTATGACATCACTTCTGAATTTCCCCAGCAACTACAGATACACACACACACACAGTCACTGTTCTCACTCTTTAGTCTGCCTCCTTTGATAGCTCTGCTGTTACTCATCAGGCATCAAAATCTTTTAAGATTCTTAAGGTGAGCAAGTTGATCTTTTACATAAGAGGAAGATGGATGCTGTTTTTCCAGCTACTGCTGCGATCTGAAATTTCAGTTTCTCCATCTTTCTTATTTAGTTTATTGCCCATCACTCTTTCCATGTCACAAAATCTGGTCTAGAAATTGCAGCCTTTTTTGAAAGGAAAGGATGCAGCACTTTCCTGCTCTAGGAAATGGGGTGGAGAGTTGTGGAACCCTTCACTTTTTTTCCTACCATCCCTAGAGAACGTTGGAAAAAGGTTACTAGATTTGTCTGGGGAAAAAAAAATCCAGTGTCTTGGTTGTCTTCCATGGCCATAAGATTTCTCCTTGCACATGAGAGGTAAACAAGCTGAGAAAGAGCATAAGTAATATCAACACAGTACAAAATAAGCAAGGTAGCACCTTTTATTTGATGGCTCAAACTCAGGTGGTATGGAAAGAAAAGGTCCTCGTTTAGACATTTTAGCCAAGGCCCAAAAGAGTTCCCACACAAACTTGGTGTGATGCTTTAATTTAGTGGTTCTCTCACCTCTGCCAAAGAAATGTCGTCAGTTTTAAAATCCTTACACTTCAATTATAAGTGTGAGGAGGGAAGGTGCATTTGCTATGCCCTACACAGTCCTAAGTTTCTATAAGCAATGAAAAATAATTATTATGTATTATGAGTGCAAGCAATCACTCAAAGCTAACTATCTGAAGATCTTAAGAATCTTTTCTAGCCATCCTTCTCCTGAAATTGCCTTATAGACCACCATGCTAAATGGAAGCTTCCTGCTCTGTACCCTCATGCCACTGAGAACAGTGGTGGCAGCCTCTTCTGCCCCAGGAGCTAAATTTACTATGGGAACAGGAGCCAAACATGCACATATGCATACATTCTCTTTCTCACATACAAGCATGTAGGATTTTGCACTTATTTTTCAAAATGATCTTGCAGCCCAAAGCAGCTGGAATCCCATAAATTGTTTTGGGCCTCCTTTATTAAACATTTATTTATTAAATTTATTAAACAATAAATGAAGTTCCCAGAAGCTATAAAAGAGCAACACCCCCTCCCAAACCAGATGTGAACTCTAGTACTCAACAACTCTTTAGGAAGATTACTCTATAATATCCCCTTACAAACAATAATGCACTCCGCCATGGATTTTAAACTCACCAATTACTAAACTCATTTACAGGGCGTTAGATACATACCATGCATAGAAATACATAGCCTCTGACACAAGACTTTTAATCTGTATTTAACTTACAGATTTGTAATGTAAGAAAGGTATGGAAGTGATGCATATACAAAGAAGTAAGGAAACAATGAAAATGCAACTAGAAAATTTGAAAAACAACTATATATCAGTTAGGAGCAACCTGAAATGGAAAAGAAAATAACTCAATAGATAATGTTGCAATGTTTGTTTCTGTCCATGGAACAAAACTGCACAATGAATGGACATGAGTGTACATATAAAATGCAACTGGAACTGATCTGTACAGATGAGAGGCAAGGCTGGTGAAAGCAGAACAAAGGTGCAAAGACCAGACAGCAACAAAGACAGACATATACTACAGGGGTTAAGCTATAGATCTTTAATGGTAAAGGCCTGACAGAAGATAACATAGTGCACATATAGAAGTTGAGGGGAATGAGGACCCAATTACAGTACTGAACTGCTGAATATATTCACACTTTAAATAGGGGAAGATAATAGCAGGGGAAAACCCCCAGCGTGATAATCATTTTAGTAATCTAGCTAAAATGCCAACAAGGGCAAATGCTTTCAGCTTTAGATACTGTACAGAAAGAGAAAGTAATGATGATTAGTATCCCAAAGCAGATACTAAAATGTGGAGCAACTACAAAAGAAGGAATGGCAGGACTTCAGGCAACTGCTTATTATGGGGAACAATCAACATTTTAAGACCACTATCACAGATAACATTATTTCCTGAAAAGGTGGGCTGAAAAGGATGAAGAATTTGGCTCAAAACTCAACATTCAAAATAGGTGGAGTATCAACACTAAGTATTGTGTAGAATAGCTATTTAGAGAAAAAAAGCAGTAGCTATTACAACTAATATTAAGGGTCTTGTGAGAAGAGAAGGTAAACCAAGTAAAACAGGAAGTATACACACCAAGCTCTGTAATGGACTCACTCAGACCAAGAAAGAAGATGAAAAGAATTTTAAATAATACCTCCTACTCTATGCATACAGATATAGAATAGATTAATACATAATCAAGTAAGTTATTTTATGCCCAGCATTAAAAATTTGCTTCAATTTTGCTCCATTGCTATTGAAACATTCTTTTTCTCATTTTCAGTTCTTCCCAAACTTACGCCTTTTCTTAAAATCTAACTTGTTCAGCCTGTCATCAAAAGTTGTGTATTTCATAAAATAAAACAATATTCAGCATGATTGTTCAACATATTAAAGGACAAGTATATGGTACTTCATGTTCAAGGATTCCTGTCTTTATAGAGATAATTGTTTTCTATCATTATTAGAAATGTATTCATAATTAGTGAAAACACTGGGATCTTTATGGACATGGCCAATCAAGGTAAGTTAAAATAATCAAAGAGAAAATATAGAAGATATTTTCAGTGGACTACAACAATGCATCAGAAGCAGTAGTAAATAATTCATAAGCAAATTCTTGAGAAAATATAGACACAACACTTTTTCAGAAATCACTGAAACGAAAAGCAGAAACACACACACAGAGCTTTAAAAAGAATTAGCATGTATCAAGGAGCAGATTTCAAATATTCTCAAATGCTAAATACCTAGGAGAAGCAGCAATGATTAGCATGGGAAGAGCAACTGTCACTAAACTTTAGTGACAGCTTTAAGCAGCTACTAGCTTCCCAACTTACCATCTTCCTTTTCCTTTCTGCAATCTGCTCCTCTGATTCCATTTCTACTTCATTGCTAATAGGAGTTTTTTCTTCTATATCATCAATAAAATCTGGCTCCTGAAAGATGGAAATGACTGCTTTACAGAAGTTCTGCTGCTGCTGCTGCTGCTGCTGGTATAACCGAGGGAACTCTATGATACTGGTGCTGCAATCCTATACACACTTACCTGGGAGTAAGTCCCACTGAACTCATTAGGACTTGCTTCTGAGTAGACAGGGATAGGATTGCACTGTAAAAAATCTCACCTCACAGCTAATGCACAGGGCGATCTAGCTAGTGCAACATGTGGAACCTACAAGCCATTATTTAATAGCCCACTCAATTAATATCCCCGGTCAAAGATACTTTCCAAGGTCCAAAGGTATCTTTGCTATCTTTGCATACCAAAACACTGAAGTAAGATTTACTTTAAAAACTTCAGCATTTTAAGCTATGTTATTTTAGTAAATTTTAATGCTAACATGAAAAATATTTCATTTTGTTTAGATTAATTTACAATTTGAAGGCTAATAATGTATACCAAAACTTTGTTAAACTTTGATCAGTGGCCTAGCTTTACATGCTTCCAGTTGTTTTGCTAATGGTGCAATCCTATGTATTTTTCCTATCCCACTAAGTACAATGGACTTTCTCCCAGATAAACTGTTACAAGATGTTAGCATTAGTATCTGTACAAAATTACCTAGTAAGGAATTTATCACAAATTACATTTAACAGGGTATCATATTTAAATTCTAGCTATTTTAATTGTACTAAACATAAAATAATTCATATGATTAGTCCTATCCTGAAAAACCTCAGAGCTAATTTATGTATCAAAAAATTTAAGGATATACAAACTGGATATAAGTATTAAGGCACTACTGAGGACAGATAATATGTGTCATCCATCAGTTTTCTATCAAGTTAAAATTTATAGTTGCCAAAATAAAACAAAAACAAAGCACAGTACGCCTGTCAACAAATATTTTCACTTCAGACCTGTATCATCTTGTGTACTTTATCTGCATTACGATTTCTAGCTATTGGGGGGGAGAGGGGTGTAAACTTTTTTCCTTTACAGCTTCATTTTTATCTTGTTTAGAGAGCATGTTAAACTAGCACCAGTTTCATAAAAAAGGAAAGGATTGGTGAGATGCTGTGGGCTTATTTGCATGAATCCCAAATAGTTTCCTGTAGTTTCCGTTTTTTTAAACTCTCAGATGAGAGACTGAATAAAAACTCCATAGCCAGTTGCCTGCCTTCCAATTAGAACAGCAATTAACTTAAAATTTTCTTTAAATTCATTGGTCTGGTTTCTAGTGGATTTGGATGATATGCAGCAATTTATGCTGGTGTGCACACAACCCTTCCCCATTTGTTTTAACAATGAGTTTGAAGGAATTGGTTACTTAGTTTTTGTTTTTTAATCACAAAACACTATGTGTATGTTTGATAGGCATTTAACAAGTACTATGTCATCACCAAAAAAAGACAAAAGGACCATATGTAATCATCATGTAAATATGTCTTTACCAGAAGAACAGTAAGCTGAATATACTGTCTCTATAGATCAGTGTCTGTAGGAATCACATGCTGTACCATGTGCAATTGGTGGCAAGGCAACTGAGGATTCAGATGTGCACCCTCAAAGACAGCTAATACAAAAATAAACAACAAGCAGCTTGCTTCACATCCACATTTTCTTTCAGCGCGACAGTGGCCATGTTCGTATGTAAACTAGAACTAGAATTCTAGCTTACCGTGAAAAAGTGCTGCACCTATAGCCAATTCCACCAAATCTGGCTCCTCCAAACAGCAGCCATGGCTGACTTACCAGGAGTAAACTGAGTGCCAAGTGCACCCGGTCCGTAAGCTCCCACCATTAGCAGCTGCTTAACTACCTCAAAGCTTTGTAAGTTACTCCTCCTAGGGCTCCTGGCTTGTTGCACGTAACAGATCAGGACGGTAAGTCTCAAACAAGGGAGACAAGATCCTATTCTTTTCATTCCTGGTTAATTTACCCACCTCTATGAGTGAATGAGCTGTGTATATAGGCAGGAGCTAATTCCCAGTACATCCAGTTTCTTCAGAATTCTAATTCTAGCTTCTTGTTCTGCTTTGCTCAAAGCAACACTGCCTTTATCTCCTACCTCTGTGTGCCTGCGTGTGCGTGCATTGTTAACTATATCAGGTAGGCTAAATGTTAACTAATTTATACACAAGTTCAATACCATTTTTAAAAATGCCAAATAACATGACTCATTCTAATAGCATTACTTTCATTAACAGAGCAAGTTTGGTCTAGTGGTTAAGGTGCTGAACTAGAAACCAGGAGGCCCTGAGTTCTAGTCCTGCCTTAGGCGTGAAAGCCGGCTGGTGACTGAGTGGCCAGTCCCTCTCTCTCGGCCCAACTCACCTCACAGGGTCCCTGTTGTGGGGAACATAGGAGGAGGAAGGAGTATTAGGTATGTTCGCCACCCTGAGTTATTTATAAAAATAATAAAGGCAGGATAAAAATAAAAAATAAATAAAATAATTGTTTTTCCCAATATTTTATATGGAAGTAGTTGCTTCAGAACTAGAAATCATAAATATAACCTGTTTATAAAAGTTTATAAATACTGCTATCCTAAGGCCTCCTACTGGCTTCATCCTCTGACAGGTAAACACCCCCCCCAAAATTGTTACGAAGTCCTGGGTCCCAGTTCAATTTCAACCTTCATTCCTAATTGGTATGGTGATTGTGTAACCTAACAATTTTTCTAATGCTTGGCAAGTCTCCACTTAACACTGCTTCCACTGTTCTATTTTTGCAGTATAAAACTATACCTGCATGCCAATTATTTATTTAAAATATTAAGATTCTAGACTATGTGGGTAGATCTATAAAACTACCTTGCATTAAATAATCTCTACCTATCTGTAATTTCTTGTCTAAAATAACCTACAAAAATTTAACATTAACTCCCTAGAGCAGTGTTTCTCAGCCTTGGCAACTTGAAGATGTGTGGACTTCAACTCCCAGAATTCCCCAGTCAGCATGCTGATTGGGGAATTCTGGAAGTTGAAGTCCACACATCTTCAAGTTGACAAGGCTGAGAAACACTGCTCTAGGGGATGATCTTGGTATCTCAAGGCACAGCATGATATCCTTACATCAGTGATCTGCAAAAGTATTCAAAGCAAACTCTGTTGCATACTGTTGGAATTCAGCAAGAATAGTTGATTAAGGTTGAAGAAATCAGGGATGAAATTAAATCAGTACCTTTATTTTAGAAAAGGCATCAGAACCTACTTTCTTTTGTAGGATCAGGAGACAAGTAAGAAAACTATACTCCTCAACCCACACTGTATGTGCCATGGAGCTCCCTCCACCTCTACAGGAGGAACCTGCTTTTGCTGATGTTCTCTGTGTAACTAGATTATCCACAGAACACAAAATACCTGATTATTTGAGATGGACAACCGAAGGGGAGAAAGTTTTCTCTGTCGGTTATCTGGAAACTTGGTTTTGCTTGCTGCTCCTTCACAATCCAATGTGATGTTCTGGTTTTGAGTTTCCTTCTCCTTTTTCCCCTTTTTTCTTCTGGTTTCATATCCTGTATTTATATTTTCAGTAGGCTCAGAGGGACGCTTCAACACTGGACATTCAGGATTTTCTTTGAGACAAGCGCAGTCCACTTTGTATTTGCTTGTTAGAAAATGAAAAATTAACATGAGAAAAGCTTGTGGATATGAGTACTGGATTTTCAAACAAACATAAATTGTAGCCTCTTTTTACAAATACTCAAAATTAAACACCATTATATTAAACAGAATAGCAACTTTAATGAATATCATGATCAGCTCAAATCAATCCACCACAGGATACCCACTGATGGGTATGGACCACGATTTATCACACTGCTCCACTACGGGCTGGTAGATTTTTTTTTTAAAAAGACTTCCAGTCTAGGTCTGAGACAGAGTGACCGGCCCATCCAGCTGGTTTCCGTGCCTACAGGAAGGTAAAATCTTGGTTCCTCTAATCCTAGTCCAGCATCTTATGACTCTCTCATCTCTCATAAGATCTATATAGCAACCAAACTGCTATTTTAAATAATAATTTAGATTCAGCGAAACTTTCATTGTATGAAGAAGGCCAAAAAGAATGAGGATTAAAGAAGATTAATATGTCTCAAGTGTCTAAAAGGTTTTTGATTTGTTACCAACATTGCTATGTTAACCAGTTTTGGAAACTGACAAAATCATTTTGTGGTATGGTACGCAAGACTGCTCCCCAAGAAAGCATCCGGAGCCTTGGCCACAACTGATAAAACTTAATATATCACCCATGAACATGTTAACAGCATCTCTGAAGCTCAGCATTACTTACCAATTTCCATAATCAAAATCAAATGCTATTGTTATTTCTGTTCCTTTTGGAATGTCTTGGGTGGAGTATATATAGAGGTGAATCGTTCCATCTTCAATGGCATGTCTAACCTAGATGAAAAATAAGTATTTAAACATAGTAATAGTAATATCACTTTATTGATTAGTCAATTGACCATATCAAATATTTAAATGTAGCATGTTTATGTGTTTTAAATTTTAAATATAAATTTGTTCTAAATAAGGACTTTTATCTTCTTATTGTTCCTTTGGTAAAATCCTCTGTTCCAAAATAGGTGAGTACAATAGTAATAAGATCATTTTATATCATTAATGAAATATAGTCTATTCATAATGTACATACAAACATGTAGCACTCTAAAGCTGAGATCCCTTATATTCCATGTTGATTAGCTCAAAACATTCCATTAATTTCAACTGGCTAGCAAGCAGCCAAGGAACTTCCAGGTTGTGGCCTGTCAAGAATACATGAGCCACCATTTTTTCATTCAGAATTGGTTATTTAAAAAACCAATTTAGCTAGAATCAGTATTTAAGGAAGCAAGAAAATGAAAAAAATAAACATTTATATTCATAAAATGGATTGTTCCAGTTATCAGGTTTAAAATAGTACATTAGTTTTTAAAATCAAGCAAATTCCAGCAGTTTTGTCTGCCTTCAGCTACAAACAAAAAAGACACACCACTTTGAAAAAAACTAAAAGAACAAAAATTTTCATGCAAATGAATTTTGTGTAATTTATACATTTCTATGCTTTTTCAGCCATTAATTTGAAACAAGCTTTTGTATCTTAGAAGCTCTCATGTGAGGGAAAGGAAAATAATGCAACAATTTTGTTCAACAAATCTTGCAAATGAGTTCTCAAGATGCTATAATAAATAGGCTCTATTATGACCTAATTCCTTGCCTGCATGAAGGATTGCATAAGCAGAATACCTCTGAATTTATTTTCATTTCTAGAATTTCTATTAAAACACTAGCTCAAATTTTAATACAGGCTTTCGATTTCCATATCCTAAAGATGTAATTAAATGGAAATGCACCGAGCAAGGATTTTATCTAAGAAACAGCACCCTTGACAAATGTGAAAAAGATAGTTTAACTTAAGAAGAGTAAAGAACCAGACAACCTCTAACTTTTATTATTTTTTTCACAATTTCTAAATTTCTGGCATAATTTTAAGGGATTAACCAGAGTAAAATATTTCCTAAAATTTCACATCCTGATTTTTAAAGCCAAGTATTTTGACTTCATTCCTTGTCTTTACTTTCTCCATAAGAAATACAACAAAAAGCCATTGTATAAACTCTCCTCCCTCCCTCCCTCCCATTTCCCACTCTTATCTAGCCTAAGTTAACATTTATCATTAAGGGTTCTTATCTATTAGCATATGCTAATCAACTCATGAATGCAAAAATGTCTTTTTCACATCCAACTGTGAATAACCATTGTCAATAGATCAGTATCACTATCCACACAGTCTCAATTTCATTCGTTCTGACCTCACTGTTTACTTTTCCAGCACCCATGGGCATCTGCCAGGGGTGAGGAGTTACATGTATGACAACATTTTAATGTCATGATATGCATGACCTAACGGTGGCTTCTACTGCAAGCCTATGCCAGTACCACTTCATATGTGCAGATATACTCCTTGCTCAGGATAATGCTCCCTGCATCTGACGAAGTGGATGACACTGCACTAAATCGACAATCTTTAAAAAATCTTGAAACTCTAATTTTGTTGCATCAGGCTGTCATAGCTATCTCTCTGCAAAATCTTTTAGAATTTCGGGGGCTGGATGATAATCCTTTCCCTTCTACTAGATTAATAAAATAATTTATTAGCTTTAGTGATCTAATTCTAGTATAGTATAGTATCATATTGTACTGTGTCTTAATAATACAATACACATTCTTGCCTCAATTTATAGTAAACATAAGGTTCTGTAAAGAGCTTACATTCCCTGGAATTTTCAAAACTAGAAAATATTTTAATTACTGGAAAACAGCTATACACAACTGGGTGATATTAAGATTTTGGCTTGTTGAGCAAAACTTTATTAGGTAACGTTTATAATAATAAAAGCCTACCTCAGCATTAGGTGTACAAGAACGTCTGATAAATCGTGCTTCATTCCCAAAGGTTCTTGCATCCACACACATTTCTAGCCCATGAAATTTAGAATAGAACAGAACAAAGGGATATGGCCTAAAACAACAATGACAATAAACATTCCATCATCGTGAAAATATAGTTAAAATTTGTTTGCTAATACTTTGTTTTTCAAACGTGTAGAAAATCTGGTACCAGTGAGAACATATGTTGCAATGTTATAGGCTGCTAAAACTGGGGTGAGTTTCACTTAAGAGCTATGATCAAAGCGGGACTTTTATGGCAGATTGAAACAACTTAACTTGCTCCAATTTACCATGCTCACTCTTTTGGTATTTCATAAAACAACTGAAACAATTTAGCTTTATTAGCCAAGCAGCTGCTAAAATAGTTGTGCAGTTGTTACCATATTGTCCAGTATATAAAAAAATAATTCAACCCATCATGCTTGCATTTTCTCTGTCATCTTCCAAGATTACAGTCTGAGATGCGGAGAACTAAAGGGGGATCAATTTCTCTTCTTTAGCACACTTGCAAGGTGTCTTGGAAAGTCATTTGTAAATATCTATCTTCATGATAGTGTCGTGCTGTAAGTGCAGCCTCCAAGTTGAGTTTTATTTCTGGTAACTTTGGGACGCATACATATAAATTTCTTGGCAACAAAATCTAAGTAATTTGCCACCTCTTTCTTTCGTTTTTTTTAAAAAACTTCCAAGTTTAAAAAGCCAAGTATTATTACCTCCTGAGGCTTCATTAGTTAGTAAACTTAAAAAGCAGTATCTTGAGTAATTATTTTGACTCATATTGGCATCAATATTACCAACAATTTTACATTTGCATGATCCTACTTTTACCTGCACTTCAGTTGCCATCATTTGGGAGTATGAAAGAATTCTATTTTAGATCAGATCCACTGCTGACCCTCCTTGGGCAGGCATTCTAGGGCTATTTTGATCTGGGGCAGAAGGCTGGCATGTTAGCCGAACACCCCTGTTTTCTGAAGGGGAGTCAAGCAGAGCAGTTCCTCAGAGCTTTTAATTGATAAGGAAGAACAGGAAGTTGTCTATTCAGATGCTGGCTTATGGAGTGAGGTTATGGTTTTATGATTTTGTTATGGTTTTATGTTTCAGGTTTTTGTAAAGTGCCAGGAATTCTTGTGGAGTCAGCATATATAAATACTGTAAATAAATAAAAAATTTCAAGAACATTTGGAGGGAGAGAGAGAGGGGCTTAAAATCTACAGATAGTTTTTTTTTTAAATCAAATTATTTCTGCTTTGCTGTTTAGCTTCCAATCATTCAATCAGACATTCCTTAATAAAATCAAAATATAACCTTAAACAGAGAAAGGAAACCACTACTGTTTATTCATTCAGCATCCTCAGTGAGAATGGAGAGAGAATATTTCTTTCTTGGCAAGCAAAGAAAGGGAAAATATAGGGAGAAAAATTTAAAAAGCAACAAAGCAGTAAGACATGTCAGAAAAATCAAGTGTCTAGAAGAAAATACATTTTCATGTGGCAGCCTTTTTTTCTGAGTATGAAGTAACTCATTTACTCACTGCTAATTAATTTAACACAGCAGTTATAAAGCTATAGGGATCAACCCGGGCAGGGTATAACATCTGCTGTAATGTCTATTCTTTGAAGTTGCCTTTTTTTCATAAGCAGGCTTAATTTTACATTTACTAAGCTAGTAACTATCTAGACTCAGCTTTTATTTGTCATTTGCCAGGCAAAAGGAAGAGAATCAAAGTCAGTTGAAACAAGCAACTTCAAATGATGGTACCAGACTGAGGTATAGTGACAAAAATATTGAGAGCTCAAGTGACAAACAAAAACTTAAAAGGCTGGAGGTGATAAAACTGTGTATATAAGATAGAAGTGAGAAGGAACAACAGTCTAATTACCAAAGTGAATATTAGCTGCTGAGTTTTCAAAAGGAAAGCTGACTGAGATGGGAAGTAAAGACCAGGGAAAAAAGTATTTCAATTGTCTTGACAATTATAGTATGTTTGACAGAAACAGAGAAAGAGAGAAAGGAAATAACTGAAGAATGTTAGTAATTTAGAACAAAATTTTAGAGAAAAGTACCTCTTAAAGAAATATCCATTTGCTTCAAATTGTTCCCTCAGCATGAATTTTCCACGATATTCAATAATAAGTGCATCTGGAGGCAAGTCTTTGGCAGCTTTTAGGATTTTCTTATTTTTTTGAATATAGCTCTAAAAGGAGAAAAGAAGAATTTAAGAATCTTATTAAGCTGATTACACCGGCACACTAATACAAATTACAATGTACCCTTTTACAGAACAACTTGGAAATTTTAAATGTGTTTTCTTTTAAAAAGCTAATTGATTTTATTCCTGAAAGGGCAAATTACCAGAATTTGATTCTTATATTTATAAAGACATCCCAATTTACATATTGGAAAGGACAACAACTTGAATGCATGTATAAATTCTATAAAACTGAAAATCAAGACAAACTTTTCAAAATATGTTGGGGAGCTCTTCCCTTAAAGATGTTTCACACCATCTTATTAAAGGCCAGAACTGGGGTGGCAGAAGGAATGAAAACACATGACATATGCAGTCTCTTACATTTGCTAGCAAGAGCAAAAGGACAGGTGCCAAATAAGATACATTTCAACAAAAATGCCAACATGCTGACTCTTAGGTAAAGGAAATTTCTTCTGCATTTGGATAGCCTTAGGTGGGCATATGCCTTTCTAAGAAAAAGTCTTACTGTACTCTGACACAACAACTAAGGAACTCACACCTCTTGTAATTGTGTCACTTCTGATCAAAAGAGAATTGGCCTATATCTAGGCGAAGGTCTCTGCAAGCAGGGACATTCCTCCAAGGAGTGCGTCACGTGCGCCATGCTGATTGATGCTAGAGGGAAAGAAGCAAAGATGCTTCTTATTACAAGATCTGAGAATGTAACTTTCCTTTATGTTTAGTCTCTTTCTACCGACATTAAATTTATCAAATAGCTTGCAGATCCCTTCCATAGATTGCATGACACATAGTTGATGGTATAATTTTGTACTCTATTCTCTCATTATAGTTAACTGACAGGGAGCATTTTCTTGGAATTTGGGGAAAATATTGCAGGATATATTTGAAGGTGGATTAGCTTGGTACTTCAAAAATTTGTACAAATAAAGTAATTAGCACCTTCCTAGCCATTTGCTGTTTATAACCAATCGCATACAATGAACTGAACAAAACATTAAGTGCTGTAACCATTCCAATATGCTATTTAAGCGTACTAGCATATTGTGCATATACTGTTTCAGCAAATAATTGCAAGTCTGTTTATGACCATGTCATCTAACAATGTACATTAATTTAAATGTACTGGATGCTGAAAGTACCATTGTTTCTATCCAAGTGATGTGTTCCTCCATGGCTAAGTGGCTATCCATTTATATTTATGACACCTCTCTTAAAATGCATTATACATCCCAGTTTGATTTTCCCTGAAAACTGCCACTGTGAAATAGGAGAACAAGCATCCAGAAAATCAACAGGGATATATAAAAATCCTACCATGTACTGCTTCTACCCAGAATAATACAGCTCCATTGTCCTTCTAAGACAGTGGCAATTCTGTTGGGACATTAGACATTCCTAAGGATGTAAAAGACAGAAAGAGAGCAAAAAGCCACCACCTTTTACTTTTCGTTAGAGTTAAATTAGGTTTTCCTAGAAGCATACTGGGTGTTTGGCCAATGATGATCCTCTCAGGAATTACAGAAACAAAGAGGAAGTAAAATAAAATACATTCAAAAGGAGACGAATTTATGTGATTGTTATTTTCCTATTACACTTAGTCCATGGTTCTGTGAAAACAGAGGCCTACGTACACTGCCAGAACCAATAACTACGGATGTGCAAAATACTCTGTGCACAACAGCTGGTTTTAGATAGTTTGTGTCTGAACCAAAACATGCCCATTTGGGCTGATTTGTTCCATGGACAGAACATAATGGTGATTGCTCTATTCCAGACAAAAGTGGTTGGGAAGAAGACCTGGGAAAAAGCCAAAGATACTGGGCAGTTTGGTGGCACAGGCAGGGTGGTGGAATATGCTATGCTGGGACCCTGCTGTCTGTGTCTGATAGGAGGAGAAATATTGCTGGGAACATCAAAGGAGCAGGTAGGACAGCTGTTGGGATGTGCTGGAACATGAGCAGTGGTAGCTGAGTGGAGAAGGAAAACCACTGAGAAGACCAGGGATTTAGTAGGCCAGTAGGATGTGCTACGATAGATGCTGTGGAGGGGAGAGAGTAGGTAATGGACACCATTCTCCCCCTCTTTGCCCTCCCCAGAGTTTGCCAAAACCAGGAACAACCAAAGTAATCCAGGTTTTGGTTTGGTTCTGCCAAACATGGCTGACCTGAAACAGTTCAGCAAAACCTCTAGAATGCACAAGTTTATCCCAAGTTCAAAACATTTATCATGGAAACTAAGATCTATATAACAACTATTTGGGGAACTCTGTTTAAAACATTTTATAAATATCCTTTGTTACAATCTGTAATTAAACATTATTTTTCAGTACTTATGTATAGGTTGTCAGTATTTTATAAGACTCATAAACCATTGCAACCACAGAAAAATACGCTTAGGTTTTTCAATTAGTTCTCAGTTTTACTACTGAAGGAGATGGGAAAATTCTAGTATATCTTTGTTTTGATCAATGATGTTTAAAAGTATATGAAATTGCACTGGCTGTAAAATTATTACAGCAGGTAAGAGTTTTGTAGAACTCTTCAAGTAAATGTAGTACTGCTAACTTCTGGTCTCAATTCTTTAATATAAAACTATGCATGTTACTGTTTCATACTCATGTTTCTATACTGTGAGCTGCCAGAGCCAAAAAGAACTCAACCAACCTCTAAATTTAATAATAAATAAATAAATAAATAAATAAAACAAACAAATAATTTAAGAAATGTTTAAGAAATAAAATTTAAGATATTTAAAAATGAATACTTCATCTATACAAATGTCATTTTCTGTATATCTACTAATTATGTTTAAAGTACTTGTGTTTCCTGATTAAGAGCTGATGGAGAGACAGATGTATTCTCAGGCATGGTATTGTTCAGTCTTGAAATGCTATTTGACACATTGAAATTGAGAAGGTCACACAGATACTTTTGAAATGTCCTATCTATCACCCTTGGAGGACGGAGCTAATCTCCTCTTGTTACAAATTATCTGGACCGATTCCAACAGACAGTTGTGTGCTTCATTTTAAATGACCAGGACTGCCAAGTCTCTAGAAAGGTGGTGGCCAAATTCTGTGCCACAGAAATGGTAGTCAGAAATTCTTGGACCTCAACGTAACATAAGCCAAATAGGCTTTTATCATGGATATTTTACATTTTAATATTGTTTCTTTTCAGTCTATCCATGAATTCTCCAACAAATAACTAAATAAAGATGTATTCTCAAGTACATGTACAAGTAAGTTGTTTTTTAGTTCCATCCCCTTATCATTTTTCCATTATCAGTATTTATGAACAGAGACTTTTGAATATAAAAATACTAAAATATATGATTGCAATGGCTGTAGCAGAGATAAACACATCAGAATGCAGAGTGGAAACTTCATTGAGGTTCATAATGGAAATGAAGATCGTGCAAGTTTGATTTTGTAACATAATCTCATTACGTCTCTTTCCAGTTCTTACCTCTATACAACAGAACCATCCAAACATCTATTTTCTCCTAGTTACATGAAACTGTGCTTAATATTAAGGGAAGCAATTTGTGAATGAGATGCCCCAAAGCTGGCACTGAGTCATAGGCTGATCAGACTCAATAAATGCACAGCTCCTTCTCCAACAACTTCTGTTTATGGCACAAAATGACTGTCAGCTACTGATAGCAGGCTGAAAGCTTAATTTTCCATTTTACTCAGTACTTTTCTACCTCCAAGTTAGAGACAAGCCTTTAACAAGCCACTGAGGATTTAATTTTGAAAGCTTGAGCTGTAATGGTTCTGTGGACAAATAAAATTTAATCTTCTGTAAAACTGTTAACACTTCATTAATGTTCATATACAGGTATCTCAAAACATCTGTCTGTAGTATTATTTATGGTACTTTATAAATAAATTGTAAAGTATTTATTGTGATAGTTGAAGGTCATGACTGGAAACCATTTCCCAACAATAGTTGGCTATTTTAGAATGTAAGTAAATAAATGAACTGGGAAAGACTGTTCATAAGGAAGGGGGAAGCTATGCCTTCAATGCTATGGTATGTATCTAAGGAAATGCAAGATTTTAATACTATGTTATAGTAAGTTATTTCAATATACATTCATATACCTCTACTGGAGGTTTGAAGATTGAGTTGCTGGTGACTTCTTTTTTTTCATCTCCATTTCCTAACCTCAAAACTATTCTTTGTGCCTCTCTCTGAACACCTTCACTGTATTGATTGTTGTTTGCTTCTTCATATCGATCCATCCAGGCCTTGATTTTAGTTTCCCACCCAAAGTTTGAAATATCAGAAGGATCAATCGCTGGAGCTGAGCCCTAAATGAAAACGTACAGACAAACATAAAATTAGAGTATGTTTCAGAGCCAGCTGAGTCAAAACATTGGTGAAAAAATAATTACCTAATTCATGCACAAGCTTTATGAAATTTAGCGACTTTTCTACAGAACACACGGCTCAATGGTGTGGCCTCTTGACATTCACCATACCTTCCCCTGGAAATGCAGTTTCAATCAAATCCTGCTCCTGCGCCTCATCTTTAACTGAAATAAAAACCTGAAAGATCTCGAAGTTAAGATAGTCTTAACTTTCCTAGGTTTTTGTCAGTCTCCCTGTTCAGGTTCTAATCCCACTAAACCCAACTGCTTTCTATGATTTATGGAAGCCAGATTCTAAATGGTTTACCGTCTACACACAAACTGACCATGCTATGCTGCTCAGCTGATCATTGCTAGAGGTCCAGTAAAATTATACAAGAATGACAGTGCTTCTGTAGTTGCAAGATACAAAAGTTTCTATTTGATTAAGATTTCGGGACACCATTTAATTGTGGTTCTAGTCTTCCTTAAAGAAGCCAGGTGCAATGCTACATGTCTATCTGCTTCTTGGAATGCTGTCTCTTCCCCCCCAACACATTTCTTTTGCCCCCTTAAGACAATACAACATGTATATGAACTCCTCTGTGAGAGGATTTCAAAGTGCATTTATCAACAACAGAATGGGAAACGGTCTTTTTTATAGGCTCTTCCTTGGCTCCGGAAATCCCTTTCTTAGCAATCGACCTCATTCCCTCCCTACTAGCCTTCCACCTTATGCAACCCAAAGCTCTCCTTGAAAGTATATGCTGTAGATGAAGCTGTCATTTTACAGCTATCCTGAATTCGGCACCCAACAGATATGAGGACTTCAACTCCTAAAATTCCCCAAGCAGCACGGCCAGTGTTGAGAAGATTGGGAAGTGCAGTCCACACATCTGGCAAGCATCCATATTGGTGAATACGGGAATGCTAGTTTATTAACTGACCTTCCAGTTATTCTAGTAGCTTAACTGCATTACAGATAATATTTATAAATCTTTGGGTTTTTTTATATTACATAGTACTTTCACTTCATGTATTTTTAATAGTGTTAATGTTTTATGAACATTCAATGCTATTGCCTATCTTATGCATTATTTTTGGAAATGTGAGGATATAAAGATTATAAACAGAATAAAACAGCGTGATAACTAACCCGCCCATACTCTTTAATCAATGAACAAAAGTGTATTCTTCAGTACAATGAAATTAATAGGAACAAGAAAATATATTTTACCTTAACTCTTGAAGATTTTCTAGAACCTTCACGAAAAGCCTGAAAAAACATTATATTAGCATATAAGATTAAAATAAATATTCTCTGAAGGAGTATGTCATCTGAAAATATTCATCTTGCTGAAAAGACAAAAATCCTTCTGTGGCACTATAAAATACAGATAAAAATTTCCTTAGAAATGTTTTACCAGCAGTACGATATACAGTCTGTACATCTTCTTCAACACATTTAAACCCAATATAACTCCCACTAAATTGTGGTGATGTATGTAGCAATGTGGCTATAAGAAGGGGCTGTAGCTCCATAACGCAGTGTTACTTCCTGGGCAACATTTCCCTCTGCCACTTTCACCTTCTCCTTCTCAGGGCCACTGTTGCTCTATGGTATGTCTTGACCCTTTACATCAATCCAACACTGACTGGTTCTAGTTACTAATACCCCTTCTTGGAATCAAGCAGTGAGATCCTTCAAACCTTGATTTTATTTCCCCAGCCTCTTTAATGTCCTATTTCTAAGCATCTGAGATTATACTGTGTATACCAGGATTTCTCAACCAGGTTCTGTGGCACCCTAGGATTCCGCGAGAGGTCACCAGGAGTTCTCTGGGAGATCACGATTTATTTAAAAAATTATTTCAAATTTGGGCAACCTCTCATTAAAAAGTTTCATTCTTTATTTTTAGTTTAAGAACACTGTTAATGCATATATACAGGCCTACACATGAAACTAATAAAATTTGGTAACTTCTGGCCTATAGTTGAGCCTGAATGTGCAGGGGGGGTTCCCCAAGGCCTGAAAAATATTTCAAGGGTTCCTCCAGGGTCAAAAGTTGAGAAAGGCTGGTGTATACCATAATGTCTAAGAAGATCGATAAACCGTTGAACAACTGAATAGTAGATTTTAGCTTACTTTTTTACATTTTGTGATGTTTTGCTCTTTCTCTCCACTTTTTTTCCTTTTCTTATCTGTGACCTTTGTAACTCGTGTAGCAGTTAGCGTAATTGTAGTCGGTGTATGTTGAAAAGCAGTATATAATTCTACAGGAACTTCATCACCACTTTCTGTTGCACTGGTATCCCCATCTTTAAAATACAAGTGAAACAGGGAAATATCTCACAGTACTGAAATATTCCATGAATTAAAGTCCTTGCTTACTTAAAGAACTAATTGCATATACAATTATCAAAATTTATGGAAAAGGAAAACAAGGAATTAGTAATATTAATATCCACTAGATCAGGTGCTGCAGGGACAAAAGAAAATTGTTTAGACTTATAGTCAGTTTCTTTAAACTCAGTAAACCTTCATTTTTTTCAAAAGCACTGAAAGATTTCCATACACTGAGTACAGTTTAAATCAAATCACATCTCAAGTATGAATTCATGTATTTACATAAGCTTAATCCAAGTGTAGTAGGGACGCGGTGGCGCTGCGGGTTAAACCGCTGAGCTGTCGATCGGAAGGTCGGCGGTTCGAAACCGCGCGGCGGGGTGAGCTCCCGTTGCTCGTCCCAGCTCCTGCTCACCTAGCAGTTCGAAAACATGCAAATGTGAGTAGATCAATAGGTACCGCTTCGGCGGGAAGGTAACGGCGTTCCGAGTCGTCATGCTGGCCACATGACCCGGAAGTGTCTATGACAACGCCGGCTCCAAGGCTTAGAAACGGAGATGAGCACCGCCCCCTAGAGTCGGACACGACTGGACTTTACGTCGAGGGAAACCTTTACCTTTTAATCCAAGTGTAAGATTTTCTTTCTCTTCTCAATTTGTATGTATTTAAATGTCTCCTTTGGGCCTTTATATATTTATCATTTTCTCAAATTTAAGACTATATTGCATAATAGGTGGTTTGCAGTTTGGAGATATATATTTTTATTCAATCATATATTTTGGAATTCTAAAAAAATGTTCTGCTGTTGGAAAAAAATTATCCAGCATCCATTGTTAAGAACCAAGCCTTTTTCTTCCAGAAGCAGAAAGGTTTGCAGCAACATTCATTGAACATATTTAAATATATCACAAACTTCAGAGAAAATAAATAAATAAATGAAACCAGACCTAGAACGTTATGAGATGAGGCACACTAACTGTTCTAGCAGAAAACAAGCAAGTATTTGAAAAATATTCCAATCATAAAATGATTGGTGAAGCAATAGTAGCATTGCAACGCAGCCTGAAAAACAGACAACTTTTACCCCTGAAGAGATGATATTGCCAGAAAAGCAGATATGGTACTTCCCCTTTTCAATATAAACAGGATATAAACCTAATACTTTATTTTGCAGCAAAATTATTTAAGAAAACACACCCTGGTCTATACAGGGTTCAGCAAGGTGCTTAACACCGTTTCATTCCCATTTGATTCTGACTGATTCCTAGTTCTTGTATTTTGTTATTACTTTTGTTCTGTATTTTATTTCTCTGTGTTGTAAACTGTCCAGGGTCTTCAGTGATTGGGATAGTCAACAAATATTGTCAAATAAATAAAAGAATAAACTTCATATCAACAGTAGCCAACTAATTTTGGGGAGCTAAAAAGCAAGACATAAGGATTTGGCACAGCCCCCCAAATTCCTTCGTACTGTTATTTTTATCACAACCAAAATAATAATAATTAAAAATACAGGAAATAATTTTAAAAAGATTTAGTTAATCCAAACAATGTGCATTTGTTTTAGCAAGGAAAATATTCAAAAGATGTTCTATTAGCAAATATTGTTAATTTAAAATTTTTGCATAAAAACACGTCAACTATTTGCATTAAAGCAGGTTTTTATTAACAGATGAAAACATTCCATCTATATTAAAGGATGTTTATTTTTTTTAACAAAGCACTATTCCAGTTGCTCGCAAAACCAAGAGGAAAAAATGTCAACAGCAATGGAGTTGCTGCATCAATATAATTATCAAGTACAAATCTTAGAATTTAATTAATTTTTTTACCCACCTGACATATTTTCTCTTTTTCTACGCTGGAGCAACACTGCTCTTTCTTTATCTAAGCTCCTTTTAAAAATAGGGGAAAAAGGAAACCGTAAGTAAATGTTAAGATTTTGTTGGAATATCAAAAGTTTTCTAACTGATGGTATATACACATTAAATGAAATAAATAATTAAAATAACAAATTGCTGTATCCGCTCATCATACTAATTAATTCATTTTTGCTGTTCAAATACATTATCAAACTTTTAACAAGGAGCTCTCTGCTCTAGGAATTTTATACTTGGTAGAAAGCATCAATTTCAAAGCACAGAATTTAGCAACACAGTGACGTCTAAAGCTCTGTTACGTTAGCATTCTATCTTCATACTTAACGAGGCAGAATAAACCCACTGAAGTAAGATGTGTATTCTGACAATAGTCAAAACCTAGAAAGTGCTTTAAACTGGGGGTGCTTCCTCTAACACAATAACAGAGTGCATATATTGCACTGTGGCTATCTTTTTTAAAATTTTGGCATATGTTGTGTGAACAGAACCAGATGGAATTTATTCAGTAAATCATGGTTACACAAGCCATTTCCTGGCACTGTGTCATTGCTCTGTTATAGGCTGGTGATCTCATTCTTCCACCAATTCTTGTTAAGATGCTCCAGCTAGTTTTATCCTATCACGTTCCTCCAAAAGTTGACTGGCCATTGGCAAGTCAATTGGGAGGTCATACAAATGCCTCCTTCTTCAAAGGATCACTTTTTTTTTCACAATCCCCATACAGAGACGTGTGCTATGCCTCAGATCAGATAGCAGTTGACTATGAGTAGTCCTGATCCAGAGATGAGCAGTAACAAAAAGTTGGTTAATGCATGCTTCAGTTTGCAATGCCTGTGAGTAAACTTCCACATAGAAAAAAGGAAAGAGATGAGATTTATTCTGTCATCTGGCATACACTTTTACCCATAATACAGAGGTTATCCATATGCGTAAGTAATATCCTCCATAAGTACTGGAGCAAATGATGGTTTTTTGTTTATTCTAATGAAAAAATAAGGTAATAATAAAGGTAACTTTTAAAGATAATAAAAATCAAATCTTCTTTAACTCAAATATCACTATGAAGAAGGACTACTTTGGATACCACTTTTACTGAATGAAGAGTGCCACTTTTTAAAGTAAATTGTATCCTTTAATATAATATTAAATGTATTGTCAATAAAATGAAGAGGAGATGCTTATCGTTATCAGCTCATACTCAGTCCGTGTTTCAAATTGCATGCCAAGAAAAATAATGAATTTTTAATTATGTACCACTCACCTAGGCTGACAACGCTCACAAAGGTATGTATCAGGAATATGCTGCCTGTCAATCCCCATGCAATCAATGTGCTGCCAAACACTTAAAATAATCAAAAGGAGAGAGTACAATGTTATTTTCATACCATTTTCAAGGTTTACATAGTTCATCCAGGTTTCCTTGTGACTGCAGTAAATAATTTTCCCCAACACCTGCTATCCCTTGGAAGAGCAATACGCAAAATGTAGAGAGTGGTCTATCACTCTGCTGTTTCAAATACTCTCCTCTCTGAACAATGCAGGATGTACTATACTACTATGGTTTGAGTGTTCGGATATCCTGCAAGTGGCTTGTTTTGTTTCTGTAATTCCTCTAAGCCATGAAGATTTGAAGAAAGCATTAGCTAATAAACGGCAGCCACAGGTTTTAACCTTCTGCCATTGGCTGAAGCTAATTGAACGGGGCTGGGATGAGGGACAATCATTACTCTATTTATTACTCTTTGCCTAGCTATGTTTGCTATTGTTTTTAAATAATCTGCTGTGAAGAAGGTAGTGATGTTGCTGTGTGTGTGTGTTAAGCTTTTATTACCAAATCTTTTATATTCTGTATGTACATTATAAAGTATGTTGCTATGCCATCAAATGTGGAGAGAGTCAAATGCAAAAATTGTGGCTTTGTTGATGTTTTAAAGTTAATGTACAGGCAGGTTGGCAAAAGCAACGTATGTGCATTGTGAATGTTCATTTGGAAGAAGCATCAAGCCAACTGCCTGAGAAGTGTATTTTTGCTGTTGGTCATGGGCTGTACTGGTGTGAATTCATTGCTCCTGCTTCCTTCTAGAATTATTCTGCAGCTACTTGTGAAAGCAGGCCAGGCTGCAAAAGGCACTGTTGCTTCCTTTGTTTGCTCTGGTAATTTTTAAAATGTTTGCTTCGTTTTTTGTTGGCTAATTCGTCTGTAGGTGGGATAGCAGGTAGCACTCAGCATGGGCCCTAGGACAAAAGATAACAGAGCAATGGGCTTGCTTCAAGTTCCCGTTGCTTGGACAGAATGTTCTGATGGGATCATTTTATTTCAAGCTAGGTACAAACTATTTTTCTTTCTTTCATGCACTTCCCTATTCTTCATTTTTAACAATATGATCATTCAGAAAGTCACTCTGTGACCGAAAAGGAGTTAAAGTGCACACAGATGCCTTTCTGGATAGCAGTTTTCCCAATAAAACCCACAACTGCCCTCTGAACTCAGTAGAGATTTTTTTTAAAAAAGAAAAAGTTCAAAAGAAAGTTGCTGCCAACAAACATGCTATATTACTATCAGAATTTCCTGTTACAGTGCTCTGAGATTTTAATTTAACTCTGAGCATGCCTCTCAGTCATACAGCACCTTTGACATTATACAATTGGCATTAATAATCAAGCTTCCACAAACCAGAGCTTTGCTCGCTAGCTCATCACCCAGTGTCTCCCTCTTACTCTTCTGTGGGGTTAACAATGAGTTTTCAGCTACGACCCTCAGCATGACCCTCACCTGCAGAGAGTCTGCTGACTTGACTGGTCTGTCATCTCCTCTATCCATCCTGAGAGCAAAAGGATAGCTATCACAATGTCAAAATGGTGGAGGCGTCTATTACTGTCACATTTGCCTAATGCCCTACAAATTTTGTTAAGGAGGGAAATGTCACTGAGCAGCTAAGGGACAAGCACAGCTAGTACTAATAGTGCTGGGTATAGACATTTTAAAATGTCTGAACATGTGAGCTATTTTACCTGCATTTGTCACAACAGATCATATAGCCATCATCGTGGGTGAATCCACAAATGCACCGAGTTATATCAGTTCCATAGCTTCCATCCTCAGATGTGCTGATAGTAGTAGCACTGGATGTCTCATCAAAATTTGGAGCAGTGTATATACCTACTTCATTCTTGCTTATAAGAACTGAAGGAGGCGGCGAGGCTGGGGGTGTTGGAGGAGGACGAGCGCCATAATTATGGTCCTGGAAAATTAGTTACATAAAATCATCCATCTTTTCATAAGTCCTTTTTTTCAGAATCATGTATATAATTTTAAATCTGGCCTTTTCCACATTTCTCCTATCATCTCAACTTCGCTCATGGTTATGTAAACAAATATATGTTTAAAACCTCCAAAGTGAACTGGTATTAAGTGATATTTATTTACTATTCTTTTAAAAAGTAAATGCACATTACTTTATCCATCCTGACACTACTGACAGAGGTTTTGTAATATTCATTTCTTATCCATCTTGAATAAACAAAATCTGTTTATCATTAACAACTACCTCGAGGGAAATAGTTAGCCATCACAAAGCATGTTGCTGGCTAAAGCTCTACACATAAACCAGGGTTCTTCAATTATTATACAGCAGAGATACTTATTCAGGCTGAATGAGTATCAGCTAAAAACACATCTTACTTCTCGGCATAGATACTAATTTCATTTAAGCAGAAGATGAATCCTTCAATGCAGGATTAAAATTTCACCACTGTATATCATTTCCATCATTTCTACATAGTTAGTTATTATAATTGGTTTAGGGGGTATTTACTTACAGAAGGAAAAGGCCTATTTTATCAATTTATCACTCTAGAACAACTATTTTATAAGCTGATATATTAAAGCATGTATTGATATGATCAGATGCGAGTATTACAATGATTGTTTAATGATAAAGCAGCTAAGCAAATTGCACCAAATTCTATTTGAACACAAGTCATGATAGTAATATATGATTAAAATGGACATGAATGGATTGTATTACTCTCAGTGCTCCAAGTTGTTTTTTACATGCAACTGGAACAACACAGAGACATAAGCTATGCTGTATAAAGATGGTTTAAAGGGAAAAAAATGGTAACAGCCTTGTGCAGATTGTTTAAGGGCATAAGAGTCAAAGGAACTGTAATGGCAAGTAACACAAAACTGGCTCTTTTCTACTTGTCAGAGATCCTGCTTTAATTGCGTAGAATTAGTTTATAAGATTAGACTGGTCACAGGCAATACCATAACAGCTTTAGCTTCAAGTTTATAAGTCCAATTTTACTGTTCAAAAAGAGTATTAGTAAAATAAAAGAACAGTAGTAAAAACAATGTTGCTTAAGAAAGAACAGTAACAGTAGTAATAGAAGAATCTGAGATAAAAAGTGTAAGAACCATTGAAATTAAATTTTTTCTTCTATAATGATGCTGAGAGTTTGGATATTTCAGTAAGCTATTTTCATACCAAACCAAACTAACTAGCCAAGACACAATTAAACGTCTGGAAACTTAAAAGGGACCTAAAATAAATATTAAAAAAAAAACAAAAACATACCGCATAAGGCAAACCAATGTAACTGTGTGAATGATGAGAGCTGCTATTATATAGTTGGTGTGGATAACTGTTTGACTTCTCAACTACCACAGGGCTAGCTTCTACAGATTCAGGTCTGAAAAGCAAGAAAGGTGACAAAACATTACAATTTCACATTTAATGGCTCCTGCATTTTTTTCTCCCCTGCTTATTAATGCTGAATATATAACTACTGTACTGTGAAAACGTATACAATACACACACACACAAAGAAGTTTTGAAGGAACCCACTGAAGAAACTGGTAAAATGTTGCTTATGTCACTCATTCCAAATTGCCACTGAAGTAAGGGTACGGACCAGCAAGTGAACGCTATGAATTTTAATAACGCAGGCAATGTTGTACAACAGAACACAGCTGTACAAAAAATGATTGCGAGGAAGAGAGTACATTAGTATCAATCCTTGTTTCTGCGATCACATATGAAACGTAGGAGGCATCCCATATGTTGTTAACAGTATCTGAAATTCCAGTAATTTTCACCAGTGACATCTAGTGGTAGCATAAGTGTAGTTCCACAAGTTCCCACAGAAGTTGATTTTCATGTGTTTATTTTAAAGGAGACTAAATGAAAAGCTCTTGCTATTTTTCCTTTAAGATGCACCAGCATTCTGAATTTCACATTCTCCCAGTTTCTACTAGAACATATAATTCTGGGTAGCCCAAATAACCCAGAAGTAAAATACAAAGTTTCCTCATTAAAAATATAAGTAACAAATACTCATTTAAGACTTGCTTTAAAAAATGAAGTGTCAACATTTTTATCTAAAAATCTATTCTTAAATGCCACACTATTTCAAGCTATAATTGTGCCTGAACATATTTAACTTACCAACTTTACCAGGTCGGAAATTTTAAGAAGATATTTTTTAAAAATCTGATCTATCTGTTTGGGTAAAATTCAGTGAACCTTGATCCTTCTCCATTGACTTCTTGCAGAAAGTAAATCTACTGAAATTTGGTAACAAATCCTGCATGCTATCAATGAAAACAATGTAACACAATATGAAAATAAAGTTGCTGTTATGCTACAATACTTACTCTGAGCCTGCAGCCATTTCCAAATAAGATGTTTCTGCTGTATCAACCCCCAACGGGACCACTATGCTCATGACGTTCGTTTCTGATAAATTCGTTTACTATGGATTTCTATGCATGGGTATCCAAAACACTGGGGCATGCCAGCCACAGTGCTCATTGCAAACATCTAAGTGCATCCACAAACTCTGTTTAACAACAACAACAAGTTAAAAAGTCACATCTTTTTCAAGAATGAAGCTAACATTAAAAATTAAAACACTGATTCATAGCATAATCTTAAGCAATTGTATTCAAACAAAATCTTGCTGAGTTCATTGATACATTCTCAACTGTATTTAGGGTTGCAGTCTAATATATGATACGGGTAAATATACTTCAGCTAGTTTCTCTAATCTGACACACATTTGTTAATTTTATTAAGATCCCCCCAAGATAAACTTGTTTGTAATTAGTAATTAGTTAGTAATTCTGTATAGCTGCAGAATGCTCAGACATCAAAACCTATACATTACTACATACAGATTTCATTTGCATTATTCTGCTCTAATACTTATATCACAACAAACAACTGGAGATTTCTTGGCAAATATATGTGGCGTATTAGAAAATCTGATAATTTATTATGAAGACTCATTATATGAGTGGCTAACTGAAGACCTCCATTAATCAATCAATTCCTCTTGCACAGCAGCCAGAGGAAGTCAAAACTCTTGGGCACCTTTGGCCCTGCAAGTGCCAGGTTCTTCAGTTTGACAGACCAAACTCTGGCCTCCAGTGCAGCTGTCAGGATTGTAATGAAATGTGATCTTCAACAGAACTTAAAATCCAGTAAGTACATTTAGGACTGTTGCCAAGGAAAGTAGTCCTGCCAGTATGGACAGAAAGATCCCCTGCTTTTTTCTGCTTTTGGGTGAACCTGTTCAAGTCCTATAGTTCTGAGGACTTCTCCAGTCCCTTCACAATAATCCTTTAAGCCGGGGGTCCCCAACCCCGGGGCCGCAGACTGGTACCGGTCCGTGGCCTGTTAGGAACTGGGCCGCACAGCAGGAGGTGAGCGGTGGGCAAGTGAGCGAATTTACAGCCTGAGTATTTACAGCCGCTCTCCATCACTTGCATTACCGTCTGAACTCTGCCTCCTGTCAGAGGAAGCAAGCCCACTGGCTATCTCCAAATGGCGCGAAGAAAAAAGAATAAAAGGTAAGGAAAAAGAGGAAGCGCTTGAATCATCCCAAAACCATCCCCCCATCCCGGTCCATGGAAAAATAGTCTTCCACGAAACTGGTCCCTGGTGCCAAAAAGGTTGGGAACCGCTGCTCTAAGCACATCACCTTTCTGTTCCATTGTCAGAGAGGTAAAGATTATAGAATTTTCTGTAGTGCTTAAGAGGAGGCATCAGATGCCAGCTTTCCCCTTCTGAGACAGAGATCTGACTTACCTAGTTTTTGGAACGTCTTGCTGGGGGCCAAAGAATTTTGCTCTTAATGGTTCCATTTATGACCATCTACCCCAAAGCTGATACTATTCAATATGAAACCTCACATACGTAACATTTCTGGAGAATATTATACACCTTCATTTTTTATGTGTTCTCATTGTTTACATTCCTTTGACTCTATATGCTATCTTTTGACAATCCTAACACTGTGGACAAGGTGGATTTACAGTTCCAGAAAACCAAAGGAAAAGTTACTTTTGTTACCATTAATTTAACTGTAATTAGTGTTTCAACTTATAATACTGATAAAATAGCATTTATGTCTTACTGTGATGCTTAGATCTCATGCAAATGTATTTTTTATCTTAAACTTCTGCCTCTGCAACTGAACTCTTTTTTAAATGAAGATACCCATTCAAATATAGTATTTTATCCAGTTTAAAAAAAGCCCTGCTTGATCGAAAGGGCTGCAAAGTTTACATTCACTGCACCACTCTACCTATTAAAAAACATCTACTAATTGTAAAATATGCATGGAACAGGACATACCAAGCACACCTAATTTGTCTGAACTATTTCATTGCTTACCATCTGTTCTGACTGCCTCAGCAGGAATGAAACTGACACATCTGCCAGAAAAATGCAGAATAGAAAGAATTGGTTTCTAAGCAGAGAAAGTCTCACTGAATATGAGATACTACTTATATATCTCAACAGTTATAATTTTTAAATTAATGGATCAGATTTGGACTTAGCCATGTCTGGAATAGGCCCACTGAAATCAAATGGACAGGTTAGCTATTACCATTCTTCTCTAGTATGACTAAACCTAGACATAACTCATTATTTTGAATAATACTGCTTTTTAACAGTCGCACTCCAAACTGTAAAAAAGTGGTGATTTTTATGTTCCATTCTGCTCATTAAGAACATAAAATGCAAAAACATCCACATAATTTTAGCTAAGATCTTGTCCGGCTGTAATAATGGAAGAAATACAGTGTCCTATTAGATGTCTTCAGAATAAGAGAAATTCTTTTTGGACCATTATGGTTAAATGTAATTAATACATCAAACATAACATGTTACAATAGGTTATAAAGCCTTCCACACCACAATCCCAAATTATGCCTGCCCCCTTTTAGCATTTTTTATAAGGGGAAAGCATGAGTTATGGCTCCAACAACTACTTAAGAGAAGGGGAGCTAATAGGCAAATAGCTAACTCCAAGACGGTAGCACTAACATGCATCAATATTCTTTCAGAACTTAGTTTAAAAACCAAAAATGTCCTGTTAGCCAGAAGATCAAAAGGGGTTTTTATATGTGTGTTCGTCTTCCTGGGACTTTTAAAAATGCCAAATCTTGAATCATATCAAGGGAACCTAGGGACATGAAGAACAGTCAGTTCTGCTACTTAAATCCATTTATTAAATAATTTACTTCTTTAAATATAGCCTAGAACAGTATCGCTGCCCAGTTGTCTACTTTTTGTAACCACTGGAAAAATTTCAAACTATTTCCAATTTATTAAGGTGTATACTCTGGGTATTCAGTTAAGTAGTTAATGAAGATAACTACACTACATTCAGAACTGTTTCTATGGAATCCCACTTGATACCTCTTTCCAGTCTGATGCTGTTCCATTCATTACTACTGTCTGGATGAAGCTGTTCAACCAACTGCAGTAACCCATCTTTATTACCTGAAAGCAATAGGCATCTTATAACCATGTTGTTAATATCAACGTTCTAAAAGATTAAAACTTGTCCATATAACTTCATTAGTAACAGGAACTATTTTAAAGGCACTGTATTCTCATAGTCAACTCAAATATTTCGAACAAGGAAATAATTCATACGGATATTTACTGAACAGCAGTGACTAAAATAAAGTTTTGGAACAAAATTTGCTGATGGATCAGTACTACAGAAGTAGTTTGCAACTGAGAGCCAAGGTGGCAGACATAGGCCTCTTTGTTTCAGGCAGCAGAGGATTTTCCCAAAGGAAAGTAGAGAGAGGCAATCAAGTGAGCAAAGATGCGTGGTTTAGAAGCACTGAGTGGTACAGTCCTTTCTAGGCAAGATTCACATATATTTCCACTTTTGGTATAAACCGAAATGGTGAATATTATATAACAATACCCTGCATATCTTACACACTGCTGCACAAAACTTTGCAACACAGCATGTTAGAAAATTACTGTCAGAAAGTAAGAAAAACATGTTACATTGATTAGAGGATCTGACATCCTAGTCAGAATGGGAAAAATAGGAGCACTGTGAATATAGAGAGAGCGAGCTGACAATCCAAACATGCTCAACTGTCTCAACCTGTCCATCTTCAAATTGACTTTGTATATGCGAAAAACATTTGTCATAATTATTCAGAAAAAATCTGAAGGGAAGGGTAGAAAACATAAGAGATATTTATCAGGTTTCACTCCCATTCCTAGAGGCTTGAACTCCTATTACCTTCAACATATTCCCCATTCTCATCCTTCCTTTTTCTATTTTGTCTATTAAGAATGTAAGTTTCCTAGAAGAACATCTTAATTTACCACATATCCCCAATTCAGTCATCAAAGCTGATTGAAAACAGCCACCCCCTCTTTAAAATAACCAAGTTCCCTACTGCAGCAGTGAATGAAAAAGTCCATGGTTTAAGGTACGCTTCATGAAGAAACCTGGATCCTAACCCAGTTTGATCTTTACATCTTTTGAACTAGTGATAGTTGAATCAGAGTCCCTTAAGTTTAATTCAAAGGAAATGTCTTTCCTTGGCTTACAGACATTTCAGGAGAAAATGTGCCACCCTGAGGTTTGCCAAAGCTCATGGTCATGTTAAAACCACTATTTTAAATTGCATTTGAACATATACATTTGCTTTAATGAAAGCAAGCAGAAATGATAAGGACTTACCTTATCATTTCTTATCTCCAAGCATTTCCTTTGTATTAATGGGCATCACCAAGTAAGATTCACTCAAATTAAATCTTTCTAACCCTTTGACTCTTTTCTCAAAATTGAGTTCATGCTAAAGCCAAATACCCTGACTCAGAGTTTCATCTATTTTCATCCTCATTTTGAAAATGAATAAAGTAAGTAAACATAGGTTGTTTGTTTATTTTATACACCACCCATCTCACTATAAAAGTGACTCTGGGCGGCTTACAAATAAAAAAGCCATTAAAAACCATTATAAAAATACAAAAAATCCAGAAGATAAGACAGTAAAAGAGGAAAACTAAAAGCGTCTTCCAACCACCTACCACCCCCAGGGCTGCTTATCACTCTTGGATCCCCAAGCTGGTTGGCAGAGCCAGGTCTTGACGCTCTTCCAGAAGGCCAGAAGAGCAGGGGGCCAACCTCACCTCAGGGAGCAAGATAATACCGAAGGCAACAAAATCAGGAAATATAAAACTATTTCAGTTAATCATTTCCAAACTTTTCTGTTAAACGAATTCCCATGTTTATGCCAAAGAGAACACAGCAATTAATCAAATTGATTAAAAATTTGTATTTCCCCACACAAATGTGGAACACCATTTATAATGTATTCAATACTTTTCTGCAACTGGTACAGTTTCAGTGATACTATTAAAGAAGCTCAGAACTTCTAAAGCTACTGATCTACAGTATATCATATGCAGTCACTAAACGGTGCTATTCTAAGAACTGTATAAAGGTGGAGGTAAAGATTCCCTCAAGTCAGACTCAATTCCTAGTGACTACATGGACACATTCAAGTGGTTTTCTTGACAACAATATCAAAGTGGTTTGCCATTGCATTTTTGAGTCTAGCCTATAGCCCTTAAATCTCTTGATGGTATCCAAGTACTAACTAGATTTATCCTAGCTTAGTTTTTTTTTTTAACAATCAGCTAAGATCAGCTAGATGCTGCCACCTGCTGTGACAAGAACCAAACAAAATAAACAATAAAGTCCCAAAAAACTAGCAACCAAAAAAGTGAGAGACAGTGTAGGGTAACAGGCTTCCTTGGATAATCTGAGGCCAGTTGCTTTCTTTCAACCTAACACACAGGGCTGTTAAAAGAATAATCTGAGGGGAGACTTCCATATGTATTGCCTTAAGCTTTCAGAATATAAGAATATAAATATAATAAAAGTAATAAGATAAACCAATGACAACTTATATGAATTCTATATTATTACCTTATTCCCAATATTAAAGTGTAATGCTGTTTGAGAAGACAATCTGATCCTAATAACTTCAAAGCAACATATATGCAATTATGGCTAAAATCAGGCACAAAATATTTTGATTTACTTATCTGCTTACTTTTATAAATGGATACATATGCTCAGGCAAGTTTTATAAATTTCTTCTCTGTCTCTCTGGTGTTCTGCAGTACCCAGATAACTTATACTTTATGTACCAAGAATTATAAATATTTCCAGCTGGGAATTCTATATTCCACATGCCATTGAGGAGAATAGAAAATGTTATTAGAAAAGAAAAACCAACCAAGGAACTTTTAATTCCATCTTTTTTCTTATTTACATTGCCTCTCCTTTCACTTTCTAATGTTACCCTTCCCCTGCTGCGGAAGAAACACTACTTATATGCTAAACCTGGGCATCCTGAAGCAGACAGGTGGCTTAGCAGAGTAGTAGCCTATGAACAAAGAGCTGTTTTGATTGAAGATCTAGGCCCGAATCAGCAGCTTTAAAAGGTCAGAAAAGACTCAACTGCTCATGTCATCTCATTCTTACTAGCCTGAAAGCTGCAGAAGAACACTTTAACAGTGTGCAGCAAGAGCAGCACTATAGCAATTTACTAAGCTTGTAAGCTGCTACAGTGAATAACTGTGGGCCAACTAGGATATAAGCTAGCTAGTTCTCTTCAATCAACTTTCTCTATGGACATCTTGATTTACAACTACAATCCTGCTCTCTTGACAATACTATCTGTACAATGTGTTGACTCCCACACAGTTTTACATCCTTCCCAGAACACGATGAAGGAACCAAGACTTTCTGAATTATATATCCTATATGTGGGGACAAAATGCCAGGAACAGTTATCCAAAGAATTCATCTCCAAGTCCTTAAGATGAGTACACTCGAAGTCAGAAGATCTTCCTCATTTAAAAGTTTATTTCACAAATATAATTCAAAATTCAGTACAGATATTTGCCTTTTTTCCTCAGCTGCAATAACCCATACAATAATAGAGTAACAACAAGATAATGGTAGTACCATTCCAAGATAAACTAGCATTTATAATATATTCCTTCTGCATTTTTCAGAAACGTTGATCTGTATAGAATAATATATCCTTGACCAACAATCACCCAAAGTATGTGAAAATGGCAAAACCGTTTTGGAATTATCACACAGGAGGATGCTTTTTTAAAGATAAAGATAGAATGCCATTCTGAGAGGAATACCTATATACTGTAATATCACAGAAGTGGCTACTCCTTGACAATTCCATCTCAAGCTGCTATGCATAGAAATTAAGATATTAAGAACCTTTTCCATCTCGTTTAAAAAAAAAGAGGGAGGAAAAATGTTGGGCTTTTGTGTTACAAATGTTATGAGGAAAAGCTTCCTCAATATAATCTACACTTTCTGAAAGGTTTATTGAATTATTATAGCTTTATTGTTTTAAACAGAGTAAAAATACTGCAGGATTTTTTTTTTCAAATATAAAGCATGCAGAACAATTTTCCCCAAAGCATTTTTTTGCCTTTGAGTCAGTCTTGATTCCTAGTGACTGCATGACCAACATGCAGTTTTCTAGGCAACATTTTTGAAAATGGCTTGCCACTGCCTTTTTCTTAAGGCTGAGAGAGTGACTGCCCCAAAGTCATGCAGTTGGCTTCTGTGCGTAAGGAAGGATTAGAATTCAGGTCTCCCTGCTATTAAACAGCACCTTAACCACTAGACCAAGCTGGCTCTCTTAAATATAATAAATGACAGGACCATTGTTTTCCAGAGTTAAATAAGCATATTTTTAGCTCTACAATTAAGGAGTGTATTTGGTTCCATAACAACAGTGGGTATATAACACATGCTACCACTAGCACAGAACCCAAAGTTCACTCAGTCTTAGAATGAGAACCTGTGAATCAAAATGTTTTGTATCATAGTATCAAGCAAAAACGAAACTAGTCCAAATTATTTGAGACTAAGCTTTATTAACTCACTGATCACTCCTGTTAAACGCATCAATTATTTTGTAACAATTCACATTAAAAATACATTTAATTTCAATTAATGAGGAAAATAGGAATTATTTTCCAATCTCCAATTCAACATGCAAAACTTATTGCCCTTCATGTACTATTTCAAAATAGTAACTAAATGTTTCACAAGTTAACTTGTCTGATTCATAAACTTTCAACATATTAAAAATTAAGGCCTAATACAAAATCTGCAAATGAGATTAATTTTAAAATCAATTAAAGCAAAAAAATCAGAATGCATAATAGTAATTACAGTTTTAAAGACACAGGTACGCATAATTGATTGAAATTGACAGTGCATTTTCAGTAACTCCTGAAAATTGTAAATATTATATAGTACAATAACTTATGTTGTCTATTGCACATTTAATTTGTGAAAACTTAATTGTACTGAAATTGCAAGTTAAAGCACATAATAAATAGTTGAAGTAATTTTATACCCTTTATATATACTGCATAAACATCCGGTTCATTGTGCATTAACTATACAGTACTAGAAATTATACAGAAATTCTCTTGTACCGTTATCTTGGTCAACATTTTGAGAGAAATCCAGCATGGTGATGTCTTCCGTATGCAGGCAGAAGCCAAAATTTTTGTTATGCTCTATTCTATGGCCAGAAGCTCCTTTCATGAATAGAATGGAATATCTGAATCATCCCTATACTGTATTTTTCCTTAGCTGAATTACGAAAATTCATTTGGTGTAGTCTAGATTTATTCTAGAGCAGGAATAGACTAATTTCAGTCTTGAAGACCTACATTATTTTTTTAAA
The DNA here is from genome assembly GCF_035149785.1 of Candoia aspera. Lineage (NCBI taxonomy): Eukaryota > Metazoa > Chordata > Lepidosauria > Squamata > Candoiidae > Candoia > Candoia aspera. The sequence continues at coordinate 68,979,004 of NC_086159.1, forward strand.
TAAAAAAACTGAACTCCACAGGGGAAACACAGTTGGCATTAATCCAAAATAGGAGACCTCTGACTAAATGCTCAGTTAGCTATTTTCACTAGCAGAACTGAGGTTATAGTAGTTACACACTGTAAATCTGTTTTATTTTCCTACAAAGTAGTTTTAGTAGCCTAGTTGGGGAAGGGGGTGAGCCTTTATGTTGTTATTACTGTCAAACAATTGGGAATTGGAAACCCTTGGCAATCCACTGCAAATCACCTAGAGATCTACCAGTAGATCCCAAGACATCTTGTATCCTATAATTAGTATATCAGAAAACCTAATATAATCTATTACCTTCCAATTAGTATATCAGAAAGCATACTAATGGATTTAAGTTTGTTCATTCTTTTATTTCCTAATTCTATGGTTCAGTATTTAAATTTTAGAGTTTAAATTAGGCTCAACCACTTAAATATTTTGAGACTTATCACATTCTTTAATGTCATTTAAGGTACTAAAATGTGTCTCAAAATAATTTATGAAGTTTTTAGACTAGCAGGAATAAAAACATACTTCCTTTATACTAAAATGCAAGTTTTTATGAGATCTGGGTCATATATCTTATGTTTTCATTGTTGGACATGCTTAGCATATTAGGTACTACAGGGTTACTGCCACCAAGCTATTAGTAATGCCCTTATGTTTTCATTTCCACAGTTTGAAAAAATTAAATGTTATGTGAAGGACTATGATCACAATTCTATACTCCTATACCTGGGAATAAGCTTCACTGAACATTACAGGACTTACTTTTGAATAAGCTCTGGAAATTAGAACTATTCCTGAATATCCATATATGGAAATAATGTGCACCATGTAATAATTTATTAAATCCCATTATGACCTATATCATGTTAAAATGTACAGCAAGATCCAATGAATCAATCTTATTTCAGGATGACCGTTTTTACTCAAGAGCTCGATTTTCCCCCTAATTTCTGCTCTTTACACAAATAGCCAAATAGGTCCTGGAATTATTTAATAAACTTTCTTATTTTAGGCCTTACTGCATATCTTTATACACTTAGAAAAGTGCTATATTATCATTTATCTTCATGTGTTTTATTTTGTGAAAAATAATTTTACTATGATGAAATATTAAGTCACCATCATAATGCTCAAGATCTGCCTAATGAGCATCTCTACTAAGAGCAGAGATGAATGCCATCCAACGAGTTAAACAGAAGATCAAGAACAGTTCAAAAAGACAGTATTTTGAATTGGAAAGCCATCTTTCCAATTCAAATGACTGAATCTGTAGCATAATTGTCATTTACACTGCAATCCTATTTATTTCAAAGCAAATCCCAATAAATTCAGGATGTTTTTTTCTTAGTAAACATACACAGGACTTCGCTTGCTAGATTACAATTCTATGAACAACAGAGAATGTCCACTAGAAAAAAGTGAGTTATTTCAAAGTAAGGATGCATAGGTTTAGGCTGTTGGATCAATAATTTCCAGAAATTATTTTGGCAGTTTAAAGCCTATTACTAGGGAATGCAAGATTGTCAGAAGAGAGCAATGTAGAACAAAGGCTTTAAGATGGTTTCATTTCTATATAAAGAGACTGAACTGACAAGATGGTTTCTGCATAATCTAGGATTCTACTCATAGCTTCCTTAAGCAAACTAACCAGAAATCATAGAGTAGATGTCAGAAACCAACGAGAGCAATGCAGAAAGTTACTGTAAATTTTGTTTTGCAATCCCATTTGGGCCAAATATTAGCAATAAAATTAAACCAATCAATTTTTAGGCATGAATAAAATTGACTAAGAATTATAAATGTATGATCAAAATGTATGGCTACCAAAGCAATATCCTATATCAAGAAACTATCACAATCTTTACACAATTCTTGGGAATCTTCTGAACTTATGAGTGTTCCAAAGGATGCAAAAATACATCCTAATGGTTCTTCTGACAAAATTAGTATTTTGGACAATATACTACTACATCATGCTGTAGGCCTCACAACATACTGAAGACATACACAATCAGCTGTCTAAATACCATTTTCCCTGTCATTTGCCTAAAAAAAGCAAATATTAATGCAAAGTAGTAAAAATTAACATTATAAATTAGTTACATCAGCCACTGGAGAATATGTATTCCTAAAGTAATATTTCTGTTTTGCTTCTAATTTCAAGAAATTTCAGCTTGGAATTTAAACCTGGACTACAATGAATTTAAATAGCAAAATAATGAAGATAAAAGGAACTGAAAGTTTCATACACTTTTATGCAAACATGCTATGTCCTTCAACAGATTAGGAAAATATCCTTTTGATGGGGACTATGGAAGAGAGAAGCTAGGCAGCTTGCTAATGATTTGTCTTTTGCATTAATCACTATTCATTGGTCCATGGTAATTATACCTTAAGTATTATTGTCAAATAAAAAATGAATTTCAGATACATGAGGAAAATCTAGAAAAATTACATATAGATCATATTTAAATCCAAAAAGGAGAGAAACAAAGCACAAGTTTAATTCTACAGTATGTAATTTCCCGGCGGGGGGGAGGGCAGGGCACTTTGGAATATTTGTCCAATAGCAAGATCTATTAATAGATTTTGATATTGTGATGGTGCCATAATTTCAATAAAAACACAATGTTGAATAATTGGTCTCATTTCCATATTGTTTTTAGGTGCGTGGAGAAAGTACCACACAAATCTAGCAAGGAACTTGTCCACCATTTTAAAAATAAAAGTGAAAAGATTAATATGGCATGTATCTGAACTCACTTTAAACATACACACGGTAAAACACAGCAGCTACACGAGACCATCTTTCCCCTCGCCTAGGAAGATTGGTCTAGCTAATTTGCCTTTCACACAAGTAACCAATAAAATTAATCAACCGGAACACAGTATCTTAACTGTAGTAAAGGCGATCCATGTTTTGTTCATGATTTGACGAGGAGTCCTTGTTTATTTATTTATTTATTTATTTAAGCATATGAAGCCTATAATGTGCTGCAGACAAATGCACTGCATGGGGTGTGGAGGACCCGAGCTGATTAGATTACCACAACATCAGCCTGGGGCCGCCATTTTTAGAATCTCCAAAGGACAAAAGAGGGAAATTACAGTATTTACTCCACTTTTATCGAAAGTAACTTGAGAAGTATAACGGGTGCCCTCCAACGCTCTTTGTGGGCCGCTTATCTTCTCAGATGTCGGTTTAATTTCTCCGAAGCGGGCTTTCGGAGGAGAAAGGAGAGCTCCGATATTCCCTTTACGGGCAACCGAAGCAAAGTGAGGCGAATACGCAGAAATCCAGGCGTTTTCCGCTCCCGCAACGCCTGGACGAAGGCGGAAAAGGACCTCGACCCCACGGACTTTGAAGCCCCGCAGCCCCCTGGGCGAGGGACTGCCGAGAAGCCCGCGACCTCCCCAATGGGGCTCGGCGCCCCTGCGGGGTCCCACTCCGCGGACCGTTTGTCCCCCCCGTCTGCAGCAGGAGCGTCCCTCTCCCCCAACTCTTTCGCAGGGAAGAGGCTTTCTCCACGTCGCCTCCAGGAAGACGAGCCGCACCGAGGGGAAGAGCGGTCTCTCACCCGGAGACGGCTATAAATAAAGCCGCGTCCTGCCCCTCGAGTGGGGTGGGGGCTCGCGTTCCCACCCCGCTCCAAGAAAAGTCCTGAGAACTGTTTGGGCAACCCCAAGAGCAGAGGGTGCGGGAGGGAGGATTAGGCCCCTCTCCGGACCAGAAAGAGAAAGAGGCAGGTGAGGGACGAAGAACGGCCCCCGAGGCTCCCCTCACAAAAGTCCGCGTTCAGGGGGCGTTGGGATCCTCCGCCCCCCCTCGCCCTTCTGCCCGCAGCCTGACAGAAAAGCCCCCTTTATCCCACAGCGACGTCCTCGCCATCTCTTTTTTATTCACCTCACTTGCCCCCCCTCACCCCCCAAACATTAAAGGGAAGCCTGGCATATAACTGCCATTAAGGAAAACCTCGCTGGGCTCCACCAGTTTACAATAACGCGCCATATTCACAAGACGGAGCGACTCCCTCTCCTTTTTAAATCCGCCCTCCCCGTTACGATGAGGCGAAAACCCGGAGTAAAAGCTCCACGGTTCGGGAGGCGGGGAGGGAAGGAACGAGGGTCCCCAGACGGACGCCCCCACCCCCGCCCCCCGGAGGGCGGCGATGCTCCGCCGCTGCTCCCCTTCCTCGGGGAGAGGCGCTCCCTGTCCCCCGTCCGCCGGGCATGACAACCATAACAAATACTCGCGGCCCCGACTCACCTGGAATGATCACCGGCCAGGCAGCGGCACCCCCGAACTGAGCCCCTCGCTTCGCCCCACCAAAACAATGCAACCGTCCCACTGCGGATGTCCCGCGGCTGAGCAGGACGGAGCCTTCCGCAGGCGCGGGGAGAGGGTCGAGGACAGCAACCCCCGAGGTAATTCGCTGCACAGGGCCCCGCTGCGAAGCGCCTCCGTCTCGGACCTCTGGACCACCCCCTGACTGCCCCCGTGCCGCCGCCGCTCTGGCTCCCGTGTCTCCCTCCTCGCAGCCGCCTACGCTTCTTCCGATGTCACTGCCTCTCTCTCTCTCACTGGGAAAATGGCGTCGGGTCTCCCCCCTCCCTTCCTCCCGCTGCTGCACGGGGTTCACCCACCCCGCCTGGCAGGGGCAGGGTTACCAGGGCGAAGCCAAACAGCCGCCATTTTCCTTGTGGGCTGGAATTCGGGGTCTGCCGTTGAAGGCGAGCCCCGACGACGGGTCCATGGGGTGAAAGCCCCGCCGGGCTGAGGGAGGGGAGGAACGCCCCCCCCCCGGAAAGCGGAGCGGCAGGAGCGGAGAGTCCCGCCTGAGTCGGAAAAAAGAGAGAAAAGACTAGGGGGAAGCGGAGGGAGAGAAGAAGGGGAACGATTGTGCGCCAGAGAACTGCGACGGCGGCCCGAGAAGAGGCCGGAGCGGAGAAGAGCCGCTTTGCTTGGGTTGCGTGGGGGTGATCGCGCTATCTTTAGCTCTCCCAGACGGCGTGGGAGGGACGGGGCCCAGCGGATCCCGGGCGAGGGACTGAAGGCCTGATTGGCCGCTCCGGGAGATTGGGAAAGCGCCGGATGTCAGTGGAGGGGTCGAGAATGCGCCGATCGCCGTCCCTTCACGGCACCTCGGCCGCCTGGGCTTGCGCCGACCTGAAACCAGTAGACCGGGCTTCCAGGGAGCCGCCGACGGGGACTTTCCGCCGGGCGGGCGAGCGAATACTTCTCTGGACGCAGCTGCCAGGCCCGTCCGCCTAGCTCTGCTCCCTCCGACGCAGGGGACGGTCGGAACTGGCCATCCCGGCGCAAGGAGGACGCATCAAACCTCCCTTCAAGGGATTACTACGGAGGGGGCGACAGACAGAGAGAAAGAGCGCCCTTTGTGGGTATTTCGGGCTCGGCTTGCCGCTCCGACTCCCCTCGGCGTCCGTGGGAGCCGGGCGCCTGAGCCTGTGCGGAAGAAGCCTCCGTCCCGGCGGCTCGCTCCGCGGCCCGGCGCCTTCCCGGCCGCCGGGTTGGCAGCCCGGCGCGGCAAGCGGCGAGAGGGAGGGAAAGCAGGCTGGGGTTTCATTCGACGCCCACCAGGGGCTGAGTGAGCCTCCTTCAGTGCGCAAACTCGGGGCACCAGATAAAAGCCGGGCTGGCGGCTCTGCCGCTGCTTTGATGGAGCCGGGAGGACCGAGGGGCGGAAGGAGGTGGTTAGGGGCAGGCTAGAGTAGCTCGGTCCCCGCAACGGGTCTTGCCGGGACCCCGTCGGAGCAGGAGGAGGAGAAAGCGGCAGCAGCGGCTTGGCTGCCCGGCGGGACCCGGAGGCGGCGGCTGAAATGGGGCGCTGGGTACGCAGAGGGGTGAGAAAGGGAGGGCGATTAAATGTCTTGTGACCCCGGTAGAGTGTATGGTTGTGTTTTTGGTCCCCTTTGTCTGGCCCCGCTCGCTATTTTTTTTCCTCCGTCTGGAGGGGGGGTGCCTTTCGTAGCACGAAATGGCGGCGGCTGACGATTGTCGCGTTGGGTGGCGGCGTCGGTGCGCGTGTGGCGTTTTTAACTTTCTTCCTGCCCTTCCCGCCTCCTTTTTCCTGCCGGGCCGTTTCTCCGCAACGAACCGCGGAGAACACCCTGAGTCAAGGGGCGGGGGCTGGAAGGGGGGACGGAGGAGCGGGAGCCAATCGGCTGTCGGGATGCACCGAGGAGGCGCGTCCTGATTGGCAGATGCTGACATCATCCTGCAGCAGGGGCAGACGCCTCTGCTGGGTAGGGCCGGGGGAACGGTCGGGGGTGGCTGGTGCAAAGGGAGAAAACGGGCGCCATGACACCAGGGAGGGGAAGCGGCTGCTCGGAAAAGCGGTGCGGAGCGGCGCCACGAGGAGAAGCTGGGTCGGCCGCGGGCGATCTAATTCTCCCCACTCCGTTCTCCCCAGGGGTGAGGGAAGGAGCGCGGACGAAGACTGGCTGGTGGCGCCTTTCAATCGGTAGCCGTAACTGCGTCAATTCAAGATGGCGCAACGTCTCCCTGGAGAGCCGAGGGCGCTGCACGTCCGCCGGAGGTCATGTGACGAGGTTGCATTCTTCCGATGGCTTGGCTGCGCCCCAGCTCGCTCAGGAAGAGGCGGCCGGCTGGGCTGCGCTGCGCTGCCCAGCTCTTAGCGGAGCGTCCCTTCCAGGCGGTTGGGGCGGCGGCGCTGCGCCCCGTTGCCGCCCGGTCCCGCTTGCGCGCAGTTGGGCTGAGCAGCTGCTGGGCGGGCGCCTCCGCCTCTCCCTCTGCTGAGCGCCGTAGGTGCGCCGGGAATGCCGCCGCCGCCCCTCCCTGTCTGCGTCCTTCTCGAGCTCCTGCGAGGGAAAGTTCTCGTGCCTTTGCACGCCGGGAAGAGGGACGGGGAGTTGTAAACCTCGTGACAGCCCGGACTGGAGGGAGTTGGCGGCTGGAGAGGAGCCGCGGGTGTGTGTGTGGGTGTAAAGTAGGGGGCGCTTAACTCTGGGAGTAAAGGCTGCGGGCATAGTCTGATCCCGGGGCAGTTCGGTTCCATTGAAATAGAGGTTTGGAGATAAAAAGCCGTTCAAAGATGGTCCCCTTTTTTCTAGTCGTAGGAATTGCATCCTCCGATCCTTTTTCAATTACCGACTGTTCTCGCTCAGAAAAATGAATTTTTTTTCTTCCTCCCGCCCGTTTTTAATAGATTTGTTGCACCGAAAAATACGCCATTCCATATCGCTTTTGTTGGAGACTGAAGCAGGAAATTAGTAGCTGCAGTCTAGATTCTAAGTATTGTGCGTGTGCGTAAATATATTTGCTTTGCAGAAGACAAAATAGCAACTCTAGCTGCAGGGAAATTCCTTACGTTTAAATTCTGTATTGCCTGGAATAGAATGGAGGAGATAACGTTTTCTTTTTCTGAAAGTCATGCTTCGTCGGTTTGCTTTCCCCACTTTTGAATGTAATTCAGAAAGTAAGGTTCAGTTCTTAATTATTAACTTGATTTTTAAGGGATCTTTTAAGAGTAGCAACTCCTATTATAGTATTGAATGTTGCTGGTGTATGTTGTTTGATGGTTGAACTGCAATATTCATTTTAACCTTAGACTAAGTTGGAAAGATTGACTGACTACAAGAACTCTTAACAATTTTAGTAAGCTGTAATTAAATATCTAAACATTCAAATTTTCAAGCAAATGGCTATATATGATACACATTAGGACTGAGAATAGAGCCTGGTTGCTTAATTAAAATTCTGTTAAGTCTCCAGCTAAAGGTCTTCGTTTTAGTTATTGGTGATAACATAAATTACAACTTTTTAAAGAATTCTGAAATAACAATGTATTAACAGGACCTTTATTCCATTGGTACCTGGAAAATGTAACACATGATCGGACTGCGTAACTACTTTTGCAAACAAGCTTCTTGCACATGGTTGTTTTGGACTATAAACTTTATTAACAGTTGAACTAGTCAGATTTGTACAGTTTGATTTTTGGCAAGACTTGATCACCAACAATACTGTTGCTTTTGATTTGATTTATTTTTCTATCCTGCCTTTATTATTTTTATAAATAACTCAAGGCAGGGAACATACCAAATAGTCCTTCCTCCTCCTATTTTCCCCACAACAGCAACCCTGTGAGGTGAGTTGGGCTGAGAGAGAGGGACTGGCCCAAGGTCACCCAGCCAGCTTTCATGCCTAAGGCGGGACTAGAACTCTCATACCACGCCTGACTGGCTCTTGGGCTGAGAGAGAGCGACTGGCCCAAGATCAGCCAGCCAGCTTTCAGGCCTAAGGCGGGACTAGAACTCTCATAACACACCTGATTGGCTCTTGGGCTGAGAGAGAGGGACTGGCCCAAGGTCAGCCAACCGGCTTTCATGCCTAAGGCGGGACTAGAACTCTCATACCATGCCTGATTGGCTCTTGGGCTGAGAGAGGGGGACCGGCCCAAGGCCACCCAGCTGGCTTTGTGCCTAAGGTGGGACTAGAACTCACCGTCTCCTGGTTTTTAGCCAGTTGCCTTAACCACTGGACCAAACTGGCTCTTTTTTACTAATATTTATTATACTCTGATACGGCCTAATGGCTAATCAATAAATTATTATTATTAATTACTATTGCATGGTAGGAATACTCTCCATAAAGTCATTATATTTGTGGAAAATTAACATCTTTAATGGAAAAAATAGTCAACAGACCTCAGTTCTACCTCTGTCAGTTACTCGTGTCTTCCAGCCAAGGGGGGAAGAACAATCTCCTTAATCATTTTACACTGTTGTATATCAAAATATGTGATAGCTTGAACTGACCTATTGCAAGTTACGAAAATATAACCTGTTTTATTCCATGATCTCTGGAGCTTAAGTAATGATGACAGTTCGCTTTCTGAACAAAACTACAAAATGTAGTTCATGGACTCAAGAGCACAGCATCAAAACTATAGTTAGATCTAGCTTGCTATGTGATTGTGTTGAAACAGTTATCCTTATAAGGATTTTGAAATCAGTCTGTTCAGTGAAGATTTAGAGTGAAAAATTAATCTCAAGTGAAAAGATAAATATGCTCACTTGCCCAGCTGTTTGTTTTGGTGTAGGAGAGCTTTTGGCACCTTGAAAAAGTCTGATTTGTGTCTGATAAATTCATGGTAGATACGTACTATTACAAACATCGTTAATGTCTAATATGTATCAATAGAGTTTCTGAAGGTGTGAAGAACTTGGAGGATAAGAAATAGATCTTTTAGAGAAGAGAACACATTGAAAGATAAAGAAGTAAGACTAACGTTGACTATTGGTGTGTGAAAGAGCCACCAAATAGAAACCAAGCTTCAGAAAAATAACTCTTCTCCAATGTTCTAATTTTAAGAAAGGACATTTTTATGGTTGAGAACCACTAGCTAGTATACCTACCTGGTCTGATGACATCCCTTGATCAAAAAGCAGTGTCCATTTGATGGCTGTCGAGTGTACTGACAGATACGATGATACCCAGTTTTGTACAGATCATGTATAGTAGTTTTGGGTACTGCTAAAACTACCAATCTTATGTACACTTAACTGGCCAAACTTGGTTTCTACCTGCTATGGCCCAAGTGTTCTGCAGTATTGTCAATATAGTGGGCAACGTTACGCTTCGTGCTTGGGTGCTGTTGAGTCTTTTTGTTGCTGTAATATGGCTTATGGAAGGCTTAATGCTTTTGCTTTGCATTTTTGCTGAAATCTGGGACAGTTTATGGCTTCAGTGAGTTTCCTTTCTCTGGCCTAAAAACTAATTATGTTTACTAATGCATAAGAAATTCCTAGTGATTATACCAAAAAATAGATGTAATCCTCTTACTTGGAAAAGTATTGAAAAAGACAAACCTGAGGAACTCAGTACAGTAAAGTAGTTGAATTTATTATCAAGATTTTTGTACAGGATTTTTTCAGTCTAGAATTGCTCTTTGAATGTTTTGAGTATAATAATTTTGAGCTTTGAATGTTTTGAGTATAATAATTTTGAGCTTTACTCACTAATTATATCTAAGATCTTTAATTGATTTAGAAATATAGATGCTTTTCACTAAAACAGATTCCTGCTATGTAGCAACTTTTCCCTAAGCTGGATTTTTTCCTATTTATGTTATCTATTAAAAGAGCATTTCCTTTTCTGGTTACAGGTAGTCCTCAACTTACAACCATTTGTTCAGTGACCGTTCAAAGTTATGACGGTGCTGAAAAAATGGACTTACAACTGGTCCCCAAAGTTATGGCCGTTGCAGCGTCCCCTGCAGTAATGTGATCAAAATTCCTGCGCTTGGCAGCCCACCCGCACTTACAGCCGCAGGGGAGCTTCAGCTCCCCTCACCTGCCTATTCCCCACCCCCACCCCAATCTCTGCCCTTTTGGCTGGCCTGCACCCTGCCTTGTGGGGCAGCAAGCAGCCCCAGAACCACATGGAGAGTCTGCGGGTGCTTCTGGCATGCTCTGCAGCACATGTTGGAAGCTGCTGGCTGTTTGTGAAGCTTTCTTCTTCCTTCTGCAAATTTCCACAGTGCAAAGCCCAGCCCCAGCCTGGCCCAGCAGTGTGGTGCAAAGAGGGGTTCTTGGCATGAAGGCCCAGGCAAGGCATGCCTCGTTAGAAGACAGTGAAGGTCAGCTGGGGCGGCAGAGGGCAGGGTTGTGAGGGTGACTGCAGCTGGGATTGGGCTGGGGCAGCTGAGGCAGCCCACCTGCACTTCCAGGGGTGGCTTCACGTTGCGGCTCAGGGGCTTCTTGCAGCCCAGAGCTGCAGGGTGGCAAGCAACCCCAGAGCCATGCGGTCCTGGGGCTGCTTGCTGCCCTGCAAGGCAGGGCAGCAAAAAGGGCAGAGATGGGGGGGAGATAGGCAGGTGGGGGGAGCTGGGAGACAGTCCCTAACCTTACTGAGGATTGGGGCTGGGAGGGACCGAACCCAGAATGGCTTGGATTGGGGTGCGTCCTCAGCTAACGACTGGTGGCATTGAGTGCTGGGACTGCTGTTGCTAAGAGATGCAGTCACATGATGTTGCGCTTTACAACCTCATAGCTTAGCAACAGAAATTCCGGTCCTAATTGTGAGTCGAGGACTACCTGTACTCTAAATCTTTTTTCTTGCTGAGAGACTGCATTAGAGGCCTTTAAGCATATGGGCCACTGGACACTTTCTCATTTTGAGAGCATCATTCTGGAACTGTCATCACTAAGTGCAATCACATGATGTTTTGACTAACGATCACTTCACTTAGCAATGGAAATTCTGGTCCTAATTACAATTGTTAAGCGAGGACTACCTGTAATAGATAGACCTTGCCTGCAGTATCAAGTTCAATAATACTGATTTACCTGATCCATTTGAGCCTAGAATAGTAATCTGTTCAGTTTACATGGGTTTCTAACAGAGTTACTGGTGCATTTTTACAGCCAGCTTATTAAACTTTCATAAAGTTCAATTTGGTTCTTACATATACAGTTTGCTGGCCACGTACTTTTTTTAGTAGAACCTGGCAATATTATTTAGAAGTCTGCATTTTTTCAGGTGGACAGAACCACACAAGATTATATGGTGATACTTTTCAAATGTTCTTCATCTATAGAAGTTGAGCGAGGTGTATGGTAGGACTCTATACCGTGTTGACTTTGAAATGCAGATTCTGGGGTCTGTGGCAAAGTCAGTAAAAAGCCTTGTGCCACCTTGAAAACTAGCAAAAGGATTATTGTATAACTTTCATGGGCCACAATCCATTTCACCAGAAGTTTGGAGTATAGTCTAAAAGAAAATATAAATACATAGATGCAACTTGGTTGTTGAGGGAGAGAAACAGGTAAATATTAAAAGGAGAGGTGAGAGGCAGACTTAGCTAATGAAAGTAATTATTAATGAAACCATAATTAAGTATGATACATTCTTGCATGGAATGCTGGCTAGAGCATGTAGTTTGGCAAGAAACCTTGTTTTCATTCATAAAGTATAGAATTTACTATCATTGCGATCCACAAAAAATGTATACAGTAATAAATGTGTTAGACTTTTTAAAAACCCTTTTGTATGTATGATATTGTCAGTTACTTTGAAAGTAGGGAATATCATGTAATAAGGATGTGTGAAACTAACTGATTCAAAAATGGAGTGTTCTGGAATTCTCCAGAACTTCCCTTTCTCATCTAGATAGTTCTATTCCAAGGATATTTCCACAATTTCTGGAAGTAAATCCTCCAAACGGGAGATGATCCACAGTGTCCCAGACATAGTGCTCTGGATGAAATCAACCTGTTTGGGGCTCAGAACAACTTCTGGCTCAGAGGATGTACTGTCATCTGAACTGTCCCTAGTTCAGATGAAAGAACTGCATGATTAATGGAACATTCTGGAGTTTCCCAAAATGTTTCATTCCTGAATCAGTGAGTTCTGCGTATCCTTACAAAGGAATTCACAGTATCTTCCCAAGGCCTTGGCCCAGGGCTTCCTTGATTTTTGAAGCAGCCAACAAATTGCTATGCATGATTGCCTTCCAGCTTAGAACTGGTGGCAAGAAAAATAATGCATTGAATGATCTGCATATTTACTAGATGTTGTGAATACTTTTTTTCTTGACAATTTATAACATGGGGCTAAAACAAATTCCGGGGTTCTGTCTTAGTTTAGAACAATGGAGGGGCCTGGAATATTCTCTGCCTTGGAAAATACTGGGGTTGGAGGATTTCTGGCTTCTTCCTTTTTCCAGAAATTGGAAAAAGGATGCTGATGAGATAAGGATGCTGATTTTGATTGGGGAAAAATGTAAATCGGTCAGTGGAGTAGTAATGGAAAAAGCTTTTTCATTATACTCTGGAGCTTGGCTACAACAGTGGTTCGTGCACTGCAGCTCCCTGGATTCACTAGCCAGCAGTCGTTTGGCAAAAATGGATCAGATGCTGTAAACCAGTGATTCGCTGAAGCATTCAAGTACTAATACAAGTAGCAACATGAGACTAAAATTCAGGAAGCTTTACATTGCTAAGTAGAACTCTGATGACACACAACCCCAGAAGAAAACTCTGAATAAAAAATAAAACAATACTTAATAAAAGGCATTTCTTCGGGCTATGGAACCATTCATCCCTAGTCTCCTAGTACTCAGATTTTTGCTGGAAAATAATCAGTTTTAAAAACGAGGAGAAAGGATCCTGGAAATTTATATCAAAAGAAAACACTTTGTGTTTTTAAGTCCTCTTAAAAAAAATAATTGACAACACATATCAGCAATCTCAGTATACAAATCAAGGTAGATTTGATTTAATTGTGTTATATGTATAATTCTGTGTATCTTCAATGTGATAGCATTTGTAATTGTATTTAATCTTTTGAAATGTTGGCTTCTGGCCAAGAGGAACATCTGTATCTTTACACATGCAACAGTCCATCTAAATTCATGGTAATTCTGTGGATTTCAGCCCAAGTGTGACTGTTGGTCAAACCCAAGCCATGGGAGGTCATGTTCTAGCTTCTGAATCATACCACCACCAGGAAGGCTATTGCTGAAACCAGTGTTTCTTAAACATTTTTCCCTCAGGATACCTTCCCACTTTTAAAAATTATGGGGGACCCCAAAAGAGCTTTTGTTTGGGTTGTATTTATTGATTACGGTATTAAAAATTAAAATTGACACATTTGCTTCTGCTTCTCATGATTGTTTGATGGGATTGGAATATTGTATTGAATATTAACAATACTGATTTTGCAGACCCCTTGGGGGACCCCCAAGAATCCTACAACCACGCTTTAAGAAACACTGGCTTAAGAAATCTCTAAGGTTCCAAAAAGTACAAAATAAAGAATTCTGTTAATGTCTTTGTAAGATCAGAACTAATTGCACATTTAAAAAAAACCCCTCAGATTTACAAGAACAGGACATTATTCCAAATAACACATAACTATTTGTATAAGTATTGATTGCATCAAATTCCTTCAATTTACAAAATTTGATTACTGTGTTAGAAGCTACTATTCCAAAACCTTTAATAAATGTGGAATTTCAGAAGCAGTGATTACTGTAGAACATATCAAATAATAAATGCTTCAGTTGAATAAACTATCAAGTAATATAGCAAACTAGGTTTTATTTTAAATTCAGTAGAAATTATAAGAACTGCTTCATGAGAACTGAGCTGATCAAAAGTAATATGAAAACCCAGTGTTTCCTGCTCATATTAAACTAAGCTTGATATGAGAAGAAATTGGAGGAGGAAGTGTATATGTTGCCTTGAGGTCCTAGAGAAAAGATGGGATATGTGATGGGATACAAATGTAATGGATGAGTAAGAACAAGAAAATGTGGATGTGAAAATATTTACCGTGGACATTCATTTGATGTTTGCATATGATGTTAGGTAGATTTTGGTGTTGGGGAAAGTTCCTATTACATGGCTGTTAACTGAAAAGAATTGTCTATTTTAAATCTTGGGATGACATGGTTCTCCACTCTTCCATTAAGTTGCATATCCCTTGCAGAGTAGATCTGTTGAATCTACTACTAGACCTTGCTGATGCATGTCCTCAGAGAAACATTGGTAAAGAAACTGCATCCTTTTTATTGGTGGCTCTGCAGTTAAAGAGGCCAGAGAGACATTGTTTGTAAAGAGGAATTCCTTAGAAAGAACATCAACATGAGAGGCTCTTGAGTTCCAAATAAGAGAAAGTGCTCACATCTGTGGGTTCTAAATGTGTTTTTCCATATCTATTCATTTTAGATATGTCTAGTGGAGAGGCATATTTAATGCAGAAGTGTGGGCATACAGTAAACCTCTTTCTGGAATATTTTCTGTAGATTCCCTTCCTGAGAAATCCATTCTATTCTGATGAACCTTTTAATTTGCGAGGGGGCTCAGAAGACAATGCAAAGATATTTCCATGTATATGCAGGAAGAGTGGGGGGAGTTGATACTCTGGCTTCAAACCAGAGTTTAAAGTGAGCCTGAATTATATGGATTTTGTGGGGAAATACGTTGAGAGCTAGTGCAGATAATCATTGGTGTTATAGTACAGTATTGCGTCAGCCACTTTTGGGTGTGTGTGCATTCCTTCAGAACTGTTACTGCGTAATGTTTATTGCCATGAGTGAATAAAAACAGCTGCATGAAATGGAATGCAAGAGATTCTTGCTTAGCTTTTCCCACTAGCATGAGCAGAACTAATGTGTTATATTAGCCAAAATAAGGCTCCAGGCTTTCTGTGCGACCTAGAGGGGGGGCTCCTGATATTCCTGGTATTGTTGTTGCTACTTATTCCCAGTTAATGGCTGAAAAATTGGGCAGGACTTCCTGGTTGCATAGCAAATCCAAGATTTGCGTGCAGTCCACAGGCTTTTCATCTGTGCTTTAAACTAATTTTTAATTTGCTTAACTTTAGTGGGCATGAGTTGCATTATTACAGTTTTCTTAGTTTTGCTTCTTTTGGCAGTTGAGAAGAGGGTGGTACTTCAACATCACTTGCTGGGTTCAGAGGTTGACATGCTTCATGGTGACAAATAACGTTTGACATAGGAGAACATTGTGACTGGGGTTGAAAAGGGAACTTTTGATAAAATGGGAAGCAGGAACTTGGCTTTGCCAATTTCAAAATAGCTGTGCTTCCTGTCCTCCATTATAGAGGCTCCAAATGTGTGCCGAGTGAAGATTATTGTATTATTTGAAATAAATTGCTCTTCTCATTCTGTTTTCCCCTCACACAACTAACAGGAGAAAGAATATAGAGTTTGCAGCTCTATATAATAGAGCCTGTTTGCCAAAGGTGTGTCAGTTTTTTCATTCTAATAGCTGTAGGGAAAATCTCAGTTGATACGGATTTCCTTATTACCATTCCTGAAGGGCTGGGAAGTAACCTCTCTCAGATTTCATTTTGGATATTAAAATTGTACAGGTGCAGCTCTATTGCCAAATTCTTAATTGACTGTCACTTTGTTGTTATTCTGTATGATTTTCTTCAATCTTGAATGTAGGTCAGCTTAGATTTATAGGGGTAAGAAGGGGAGGTGACATGACAGCTCAACATGAAGACCGCTTTCAAGACTGCCACAGTTCTGATAGCTTGTCTTGAACAAATCACTTAGTGTAATTATGTGAGGTGAATGACATCTTATTTCAGCCTTCTGGGTATCATGTTTCTGACAAATAAATCTATTAAAAAAGCAGCTGGAAGTGTATTTTGTCACACAGATAAGGCTTTCATCTTCTCTGGTCTTTCTAATAAAGGTTTGATCTCTAGTTCAGCATCTCCCAGTCTCTCTCTCTGTACGTGGCCCACTACCTAATTACCAGTAAGCTGAGTATCACCACTGAAGCCAGGGAACGTCAACATGGTACAGGTGTGGGAGCCAGGCCTGACCCTCTCCCATGCAGTGCATAGGACCCCCCTTTAAAAAAAAAAAATGGCAATCTCACAGCATGCTGTAACCAATGGATACCTGTAAATGCCAAAGTCTTGTAAGATTTCAAAGGGAAATATGATAAGATATGCACTGTAAGATATGATGAGTCCTCAGGATTTCATCCAATTAAATGTGTTTCGTTTGGTGCCCCTTCTGGCGACTTTCTGCTTAAGTTCTGTGGACAGCCATTAATTCCTCAGTTGTAGTTAGGGAACTATTGCATTAATTAGCAGAGTATTCCAACCGGTACATTGAAGATCCAAATGGATGGATTGTAAGGTATGATTGGCCTTGATAAGGTTGCCAAACTGTATTTAAACGCAAGTCTGGATTCAAATGGGGCAAGGAGAAATGGTTAGATTTAGAGCATTCAGTGTGGGAGATGGAGAAACATTTCCGTAAGTCAACTTCATTGCTAAACCCAGTTTTCATCATCAGCAAAAAGACAGACAATAGTAACAGCATGACTTAAGCAGTAGAAATGTCTCCATAGTGACAAAAGTGACAACAAACAAGCAGATTCAGTTGGGGGAAGCAATAGCAGCTGATGGGTTTTTAAATAGAGTGAGCCCTTGCAAGTGAAGACAGCAAGTATATAATATTAACAGGCAATACTATATCCTGCTAACTTTATTTTCTCTCTCTCGAAACACTTAGTTTCTGCACAAGTGTGCAGTGAGCTATAATTATAAGAATGGCTGTTCTCAAACTGTAATTGGGAAATTCCTCCTGTTATGTGGAACAGATTCTGACTAGAAAGAAATGTATTGTCAGTTCCTGCATAGTTCTTTTTCTCACGATTGCCTCCTGCACATCCCTTGGGGAGGAGAGAATGAACTGTGTTAGATTTTAATTTTTTTTCTGGCAAGTTGGGGCCTAAAAGCAGAGCAGTCATCCTTAAAGCAGTTCTGTGATCACGTGTATTTATATAACAAAGTCTTAAACACAAACTGCTCTGAAGTAAATCACCCAGCCTAAAATAGTACTGGCTTACATAAATGGTAATGCAGCAAAGCAGAGAGCAGGGGAAATGCTCTGAAATTATGTTGTCCCACTTGCTTTTGCTTCTCTTTGTGAAATAAGGAAGGTAATTAAACTTTACAGTTCTCGGCAAAAGCAAATAGGTTTTGAAAGCTGCTTGTTCTATTATTGGTTTATGTTCCATTGGCTCATAACGCTGTAGTATTAATTTCCGTTCTGTAAAACAAAAAACAAATGGCAGTGGTACTGGTTAGCTTCAACATCTGGAGTTTGAGGCTCCTGTACTACTGATGTCATTGTCAAGTGGTGGAAAGGCTATTTCACTTAACCAGGAAGGGCATCTGAATTCCTATTCGATCAGTTAATCCTTTGGCTCATCTTAATTCAGATAGTGGATCACGTCTAGTGCGTACTATTCAGCTGTGCTTTCATGATTTATGTCATCCTGGGTTTGGAAAGGTGGAATGTATATTTTAAAAAGTCCACTTTAAAACATTTTATGGAAAGTAGCTACTTCCTAGTTGAAATTTTGACACTCTTATGCAGCCCTACACTTAAGTTGTATTATCACAGTCTTGTCTTGGAGAGAATTACCAATCAGTTTGCAGTATCAATCAATTTATCAATTGATTAATCAAGTATCATTCAATTTGCAGTATTGATTTTCTGGTCCTTGCTGCCTTTTTGTATATATGGAGGGCAGCTGTTAACTCTTGCTGCTTTCCTATCCATTCTTCCAGATCAGGTTCCTTAGGTGCAAGCTAGAGTTGCTGCTTCAACATGGGAACTGGAACAAGAAGTAGAAGAGCAGAACCCCCAAGGTCTCTACTGCTGCTGCAGAGTTCGGTGTAAGAGAGGGTTTTTTTAAATTTCTGTATCTGACCTATACCTCTCATGTTCTGTGGAGGTGTCCACCCTCTGAATAATAACCAAGCCCAACCCCGCTTATCTTCCAAGCTTGAAGATACTCCCACTGAAGGCAGGCAGATATTCCTAGGTATTTGTCATTTCTTAATGCGCTGCTTCTGAACAATACATTTTTTGGTTTATGTATTCAATCTGCAGTTGGCATCATATGGGTGATCATCTGTTAAAAAACAAAAGTTGGAGCCAGTGACATTCTGTGGTTCCATTAAAACACAGGAAACCTGTCCTTTGGAACTGCATTTCCTCAGTCTTAATTAAATATGGTCTTGGTCTAAATGCATGTAGACATGTGTTCTCCCTTTGTGTCCAATAAAACTGATTAAAAGTGTGTGCATACTGGCTATTCATTAAAGGGAGGTTTTGAGACAGGTTACACAAGCTCTCAAGATAGCCTGTCACAAAAACAGCTGACAGGAATACCTATTGTTCTGCTTTGCTTTTCTGCCATCTAATCTGATTCCTCAAGGGCTGTGTGGAAAATGCAATAACTGGAAAGGCATTTTGGAACTTCCTGGAGGGAACAGCCCTGTGTGAACAAACAAACTGGGCATTTTACAGCTTAACGATGCAGTTCTGCATAAGAGAAAACTGGGAATATTGATAGTAAAGTTGAAAAGAATTAGATGACTACATTTTTAAAATTTTTGACAAGCATACAGTCTGGGTATTCAAAACACAACTTTTTGGTGCTGTTTGTGCAGCAACGTAATTCACACCAAAATATTGAGTTGTATAACTAAGGGAATTACATGAGTCATTTGATGCCAAGGTGGCACTTGGAAAATAGGTCCAGTTTCAGAATCGTTGGAGTGGATCTAACAGCTGATCTACCTCTCTGCCTCTCCATTCCCATCATCAGTAAGTGGTGGGCTTCTGAAAACAGGTGGAGGGTATGTGAATGTGGCCTATTTTAGTGGAAGACATTTGTAGTTTTATACATGGTACATCTCTGATACCTCTATTCCTCCAGAATTGATTTGGCTTCTGTACATCAGGCCTTATCAGACTTGGAATTAGATGTGAATAGGTTTTCCCTGTTATCCATATGCTATTAGACATGAAAAACCAGGACTATTATTGATATGAAATCGATAGCCCTCTGATTGTAATCTTCCCTTTGGCAGCAATGCCTCTTCGGGAAAGGGGAGTTAAGAGGGAAGTTATGAATGCGGACAGAACAGAAGCAAGGAATGGTAGGAAGGAGCAGAGTTTGAAAGACCACCTCACTGACATGATCTGGGACCTTCTCTTTCTACCTGGCTGAGAGAGAAGTATGCTTTGGTATAGGTAGAGAAATTGCAGACATTGTTGGCTTGCTAATAATGTATATAATATGAACCACAATTTTGATAGTACTACATGCTTTTAGTTACGTTTGTTTAGTTATGATTTGTGTGTGCCTAATTTATAAGAGGAATGTATGAGTATGAAAGTGAGACTTACTCCTACAGTATATTCCTTGTAAACATGGTGTTCTTTAGAAATTAGCTTTGGTTGTAGCTGGATCAAACACTTTTATCTATCAAATTTCGTCACCGCCCATCTCCCTCAAAAGAGGGACTCTGGGCAGTTTACAGTAAAGCTAAAAAGATTAAAATACAATAAAAACAATTTTATTGTTTTTGTATATTTCTGTTTATACTTTCGTAACACCAGGAAGGCCACACTTAACAATCCACTTGGGGATGAGCCAGGGATTTAGACATCCCAAAGACAATCCACACCTCCATGGCACAATTAACAAGCCATTCAGGTGTAGGGGCAATGCAGCCACCCTGGAAGACATATATGGGGTCCCCTCACCAACATTTGCCCAGACTGAAGAAGCTGCTTGGACAAGCAGCGAAACGTTTCAACCAAAAAGAAAGAAATCCAGTTGCCATGACTCAACCTACAGATAATTCCACCTGGATGCCTGAGAATCTTCATCGACATGAAGCGGGAGAGTTTCATGTAGCAGAAAAACAGCATTCAAGTAAGTTACATCTGCCTTCTTTCTTTCGATCAGCTACTCTCTTCACAAGCCAGGAGTATAAATTTATATGTCCACGGTCATAACAGTTGGCTGGATTGACCAGGGATGATGGGAATCCTGATCCAATACTTCTCAAGAGTGCTAGGCTGTGAAAGGTTCCTAGGCAATACTAAAGCAGAATTATGACTCTAGTGGGGTTAATAGTTCTCTTGCCAAGCAGGAAGTGGTGACAATTAGTAACTAATTCAACAATATTTGAGTTGGGATGAATAAAAAAAAAACCTGCCATAAACCTGTTTCCATTTTTCTACTTTTTAAGCTCATTTTAGAAGACCGTAGAAATGAAAGATCCAGACATTAACAAATTCCTTTTTCCAACCTCTTACCAAAGATCTGCAGGATTTTCATTTTGCAAAGCCAGAGAAGTTCTGAAATGAAGTGGCTGGGTTGTGCTAGGAATACAGTGTGGGTGGATCTGCATCTCTTTCTTAGCTTGCTTTGTGATGTAACAAAAATCAATATCGCCTGCTATAGATACTTGGATTGCAGTCAGATTGTTATTGGCTTTGCAAAGAGGTGCAGAACTTGACACCAAATAAAAAAGACATCCTGCTACATTAACAACAAAAGAGGCATTTTTATATGAATGAAAGGCTGATGATATCAGAACAGATTATTTACAGGGATGGAGAGTGGAGATAGGGCTAGAATTTTCATCCCACGTCTCTACTGCTCTACGGAAATGCTAACTGCTTTTCCATGAACAGTTGTCCAGCTGACCTTGGATGACTTTGGTAAAAACTAAGCAGGGACAGATCTGGTTAGGATGGACCTCTCCCAGGAGAGAGAGAGGAAAACACATCCTAGAAGAAAGGAGTGACAAACTACTATATTGTTGCCAGGAAAGCTACATGGATGTGGTCTATTAAGTCATCACAGTTTGCTTTTTTTTTCTTTTTAACTTTCCAGTGTAAATCACACATTAGAGCTTGATTCAAAGGAGACTTTTGCCTGAATTACTCTATGGTCCCTGCCCTCTTGTGGTTCCTGGCTTTATCCTTAATTCAAGTTGTTCACACATTTCGCTAGCAAATGTTTTAGGATTTCTCCCTGGCATGAACGGATCACCTCTTTTAAGCTTCTAAGTTTCTGTATTACATGAGAGCAAAAGGGGAGTCTGTTTCCAGGGTCCTCATTTGCATTTCTTCTAAAAGGGTCGTTACTGACGCCAGCTGTCTAACATCAAAGCTATACCTACTGTTAGTGCAAGAGAGTCTGTTCAGACTGAAAGCTCCGTCCTGTAAGCTCTGTGATATTTTCTGTGTTCTACACTGTGGAACCTCTTGGTGAAGTCTCCTGCCAATACTAGTAGTAAGAGTGGAATAATCCAAGCGATAGTGATGTTCTTTTGTGGAAAGTAATAGGTTAGAAAAGAAAATACTCTGGATGTGTGATGCAATAGGGAGATGTATGCAAAAGGGGTGGTTGTGAATGGAATTCATAGACCGGCATTGGCTAATCTGATGCTGGAGCTGTTTGATGCCCTCTAGTGTTCTTTTCTGATTTAAAAGGCATTTTTATCTTGAGGAAAAAAAACTATAACACTTCTTGAGAGAATAAATATATTTTTATCCCATGATGTTGGTAAATGTTTTAATTGTGTTATGGGTGTATCTTAGCAGCAACAACAACAAAAATCAGTGCGTGCTGTTCAAAGCTACTGAAAGTATGGATTTGATTTGCAGCTCACATTACTAATAGACGGTTGAAAAATAAGTTTATAACAGAAATGTGTATACCTCCCCAGTGACAAAAATACAAAAGTCTCCTGCAAGGCTGAGGGCAAGGCTGCAAAAGGAGTTTTAAGGTATTTAACTTAAAGGCAGATAATGAACCTTGGAAGCTAAATTCAGTTGGGAGTTGAAATACAGCAAAGTGTGCATTTACCTCCATTTTGTGTCCTGTTAACCTTGTTTTAGAGCAGGGTTTCTCAACCTTGGCAACTTTCAGATGTGTGCACACCGGCATGGCCGGCTGGGGAGTTCTGGGAGTTGACATCCACACTTCTGAAAGTTGCCGAGGTTGAGAAATAATGTTTTAGAGAGTTACGATTATGCCATTTAAATGCACAGAAAACGTCACATTAAAAATCTGCATGCTGCATCTCAGTGCTATGCACTTCGTTACGCTTACCCAGAGTATTTAGTAAAGATCCTGGTGTCCTGGGAAGCATTCAGCACCCTCTTCTAGTTCTGCACTTCCCCATGTACACAGAGGTCTATTAGTTCTAGACAGAAAATGGTATAGGTGCTGGAATTCTTGTAACCTCATCTAGATAAATCTTGCTCAAGGTAACTGAGAATCAGGCTCAAAAAAGAACCATGGTTTAGACAGCTGTCAAAGAGCAGGATGGTCTGCGCTGGAGCGACTAGCTGTTTTGAGAGGACAGCTTTCAGTAACAGCACAGGGTGTGAGGAAAAGCATGAGAAGAGTCTTCCCGTATCACAGTTTCAGTTCTATTAGTTTCCACCCATAATTGATACTTACAGAACATGAAGGATTTGATTCCCTCCTGGTGTTTGGGGTTACAAGTCCCACAGTTCCTTGCAGTCCACCATGCTGGCTGGAGGAGAATGAAAGCTGAAATTGAAAATACAGGAAGGGTATCAGGATACCAGGTTGCCTCCCCCTGGTCTTGCCCTAACCTCATTAGATAGCTAAAGATCGCTACACCCTCCTACCCCCAGGTATGCAGGATAAAATTTGAGTTAAAATATACACGACAATAAAGGGAGCTGGAGCATTTAAAAGCATCTTTGTATTACGGTTTCACATTAACAAGGTAGAACATTTGGCTTCCTCAGTTAATTTTCTCCACATACCTAGTTATCCAACTGTTCTTTTTCTTCATGTCATTGAACTTCATATTGAAGAGTTTAAATACCTCTGCTGAATTGTCCAAGATTAGAAAATAAGCGATCGCAGCCAGAATCAAATTGGCGAGGCTGCCTCAGCCATCAGAGTACTGACATGGTATTGTATCTTTCCATCATTAATACTATGACTGCTGCTCTATGGTGTAGGACACTTTCTCAACCTTAGCACCTTTAAGATGTGTGGACTTCAACTCCCAGAATTCCCCATGCTGGCTGGGGAATTCTGGGAGTTGAAGTCCACACATCTTAAAGGTGCTAAGATTGAGAAACACTGGTATAGGATCTTGGACTTGCTTAAAAAAGATTTGAAAAAACTTGACGTTCTCCAAATGCATTGCTATGCAGAATATTAGAGATTTCAATTGTATTGAAATTGTAGTGTTAGACGAAATACAAAGTGAAATAAAATGGTGCTCCTCCCAGCCTATGGTAGCTATTGAAATTCAGAAGCATCGAATGCAGTTGGACGCATGTACCACATGGTCCCATGCCTATTTCCTTATCGGTGGTTCTAGAAATCATACCCCATGGTTTGGTAAGTACAGCAATCCACTCCAAAGAAAACTTGGCTGAACAATATGGAAGATCATCTATCAAAACTTAGACCCAATCTGACAGAAGTGTAACACATTAAACAAAAATGGAAGAATATCCTGTGCCATCAGCAAACTAGCACCCACAGCTGCTTACTGGTTACACTGTGGGTTGTTACCAGATGTGAGCTAAGGATTTCAAGTTCGGCCTTTGTAATAGGTGTACCAATTTTTATAAGCAATGCAAAATAGAATCTATCATGTCAAACCTAGTTCCCTGTGATTCAGTGAATTAAAAAAAATAAGATGTTCCTTTTCTTTTTTTGATACTTTATTTGTAGATTTATAAAACATTCTTCAGATGTCCTGAAATAATTCCAGGTTCTCTCAGTTTTAAATGCCTCTTTTAGCAGCTATAAAGATTAAGAAATTGGGCCCAACATCAAAGGAATGTTATAGTTCCAGTAAGTGCCTATCTTTAGCCATCATAATCAATGGCTGAGCTGTTGGAAGATTATGTTGGTTGCAGTCCAGACTGAAAGGCCACCAGCTTGGGGAAAGCTAGTATAATGTTTACGCTTCCTTTCACTAGACAAAGACAATTAATGGGCTTGTTTTTTCCCTGCCATTATTACTTAAGTCCTATTGCATAAGTCAGAATGAGCTGTTGCTGTCTATAGACAATGGGCAACCTCTGAACCCAGTGTTTGCAGTTACCAAATTTAGCAGCAAATTGCCAACGTTAAATGTTAGTTTTTGGCAAGAAACAGCACGAATAAATGCATTATGCCTTTGAAATGTAATTTCAAAATCTCAAGAGTTGTACGCCTATCTGGCATTGCCTGCCCAGATCTGTTCCTGGTTATAGAATGCTTGCTGCTCTGTTGTTGAAATCTCGAATCAACGATTGATAATTACAAAATAAGACATTATCAGTCATCCCCACTTCATACGATGTAATAAGCACAATGCATTGAGATGGAAATGGAATTTTATCTCATTCAATAGAAAATAAAATGTATTATTATATGCTCTAAGGAGTTCCATGGATAGCAAATGTATCTCACTTTTAGATGAGAGAGGACCAGAACAGCAGGCAGTAACTAACCTTTGTTCCAGTCTCCAGTCTCTTGGTGTTCTTTCTTTTTTTTTTTTTACATGTTACTGCCTGTTCCCTTGCTGAACCTTGGTGAAAATAACAGGGATTTGGCCCGCTGCAATCTCATTTCAACTTTGTGGCCTCTGCAGATGATTTGCCTGTAAATCTATCTTGCCTGTCAGTTCTTCACCTTCTGAGCCTTCCTGACTTCTTCTGGATCAGGGATCGGTCTTCCAAATACACTATGTGCCTTACAACTTGAAGAATTCAATGCCACAATCCCTTCAGATTGAGGTAGACAGGTTATATGAAGGCTTCTCGGAAGCCTTCCAGAAGATCTCCTTTTGCAACTAAATTGAAGTCCTTCATCCAGGAAGAGCCATTTAAACCCCTCTAATATGAGATCCATTAAATACTAGCTTTTTGCTTGTATTGGAAGCTGTGAGGTTGGCTTGCTTGTTCAATTAAGGTGCAACTTCTGGCCATCTTTTTTCATTTATCTGGAGTAACTTTTTGTTTCAAGAACTGTGTGCTTTATGAAGTGATCCTCATTTTTCACAGAGACAAAGAGTAGTCCTTCACGCAGATCCATCATTCCTTCCATAATTTCACTCAGTATTCCACTTGAATCAGTATCTCATATTGCCCACTTTTCCCCCCAATTCCTGAACATTATTGTAAAATTTATTTCATGCTTTGGATGGCAATCATGCTTTTGCTTTTTACTTGGACTGTATGGCACCCTTTTGCGGGACCAATGTTTTTTCCTGGCCTTCCAAGAATGTGGCCTTTTCCTCCAGCATGGCAGTAGATCTCCTGCAGGTAAGATGCCTGTTACCATCACAGAGACCACAATGAGGGACTAGCTATCTTTTAGTGGTGATCTGTGAAATCACATAGCCCAGCTTCCTCTCTGACTTTGTCTCAGGTGACCTTACAGTTCCTTAGTATCAACTGTATTAGATTTAGAAAGATTTGGTGGTAGCTGCCCACAAGTGGTAGGCATGGGATGCAGACCTCTTGTCAAACAGTTCTACAAGCCATAAAGGCCCTGAACAGAGTTCTACAGCTCGTGTGTGTGAGTTCAGACAACCACTTGAACAACTGCAGTTACAGGCAAATTGCCAATTCTTTCTACAATATATTACAAAGGTTGCAGACCAGTTAGGGTTGGATATTCATTAATCTCTCTCTAACAACTTGCTTTCATAATGGTCAGTAGTAGCATTTATTGTGTTTATAACTAAGCCTAGTGCAGAAATAGAATAAAACAGCAATTGATATATTACAGAATAGACGGGGGGGGGGAACCTTTTGGATGTTGCTTTTACTGAACAACTTGAGTATCTTCTCCATGTAATGGGACAGAATTAAAACAATCTTGCCTGGCATTCTTTGCCAAGTATATGCCTGGATGGAATCCTCACCATTCAGCCTCCAGAATCTTCAAAAGGACAAGCTATTTAAGGATTAATGGAAAGCTATTAGCTTTGCAGCAAAGCCTCTCCTATTTTGTTCACAAGAAGGTAAGAATTGTGAATAAACTGGGGAAATGGATAAGGGTGGTTCAGCAAGGAAATAATCATTGGAGACCCAGAACTAAAATGAACAAAATAACCTGAGTAATGTTCTACAAAGAAGCAGAATTACACCAGCTGGCAGTGTTATGGTTTCCATCCCTGTCTCATCCCAGTTTTGAGTAATAAAAGCCCTGAGGTCATGGATTTAGGCAAACAAAGTCAAACAAGGTTTACTTAAACTAAACTGATCTAAGGATGAAATTTAAGTACATTTGTGGTAGTAAGGGATTTCCTCAGCTGGCCAAAATAATTAGAAATAAGCTATTGCAGTGAGGTTCATCAGCATGATTTATGGACCTGCTGTAAGTTAGATGCAAAGTTCTTGGGGCTTTGATGATGTCATCTGGAGAAGAGTTGAAAATGAGTTGTAGCCTAGAGCTTGCATCAGAAGGGCAATATGGCTTTCATTCTTTGTATCATGCTTCACACAGCATTTTTGGTAATCTTGATATGGTACAGGATTTTGCTTAGTAATTTTTGCCAGGATCTATTTTTATGTTTTAGTTCAACCGAGATTGAAGCATGCTAAATCAGCCTTTTGGCTGAAAAATTTATAGTGGTTTTCTACATCACAGCTTCTCTTGGAGTTGCTAACATGCAATGTAATGGCTAGCTAAAAGCTTTCGCGGAGGGTAACGAAGTCCCAAAAGCTCACCTCACTGTCTGGTAATTAATTCAAACACTGAAAAATTAAGGGGTTGGTTGGTAATTAAAGCAAAAGATAAAAGAGTAAATCCTTTTTACTACTAGCCATACCAAGCAGATCTCAAGGGGAAAGAGATTCCAGTTTAAATGAATGGGCCTCCTGTACGTGCATAATGATTTAAGTTAAAAATTTTTACACTGAAGATTGGCAATCGCAACAGTGTATTATTAAAAATAGGAAGCTCTCCTCTGAAATAACGTTAAGCAGCAGGGATATTGCTTGGAGAAAGAGGAACCAGGATACCAAATCTTACATTGTAGCTAATAAAACACAGGAAGCACAGGAATTTCTCCTAGACTATTAAACTCCCTGACCATGGTGTTTCTACATTAGATTCACTGGCACCAACTCAAGGTTTCCTCTCAGAGTCTTCCAGCTCTTTTTAGGATTGATAGGAAGTTACCTTGGATCTCATTACAGGCAAATAAGATTTCTTCAACTGATCCTTAAGGGCAGCGTTGTGGAGGAGATGGATAATGCTTCTAAAGCATCAGCCATTTCCATGCACAGCATTGTTGGTTATTAATCATATGTACAGTCTCAACCTGAAAGGACTGTGTTTGTTTATTCAGGTTGTATGGCTGCCCAACCCACAATGACTGGGCAGCTTACAAGACAGACAAATTGGCAACTGAGAATGCCAGTCAATATACTACTGTGATTCCAGAGATGAACTCCATGCTGTGGCCTTACAAAAGGCCAATAGGGTTAGGGCCATCAGAATATCAGGGAAGGGGGCAAGCTGTTCCACATGGTAGGTGGTGCAACAGAAAATGGGTCCCACTGGATGGTGTTGCTTGAGAGAAGGACCCAGAACATACCAGCTCTGTCAGAAATAGCAGACAAGGAGAACAAATCAGAAACAGTCCTGCAAATAACCTAGCCCTGTGACATGAAGGGCTTTCATACAAGCACCCAGAAGTCTACAAGAAAGCAACACAGCTTGTGAAGTATGGACATATCAAGGTATGCCCATAACCACCCATGCTGCTGCATTGCGAACCAATTACAACTTCCGAGAGGCCTTTAGGGGCAGCTCCACATACATTGCATTGCAGTAATCCAAGTGGGAGGTGATTAAGGCACAAGTAATTGCAGACAGGGTCTCCTGATCCAGGAATGGGTGCAATTGGCTCATAGGATGTGCAAAGACTCTCCTGGCTCCAGTCCAGGAGAATACCAAAATTATAGACTGCTGCTGCCTGGGGCAGTACAGCACCATCCAGAACCAAAGATGAAAAATCCTAGTGGGAGAGGAGGGACCTAAAATCCATAACCACTTGGTCTTACTAGGGTTTTGATGGAATGTGAGGGTGACCTTGGAAAACATGGAAGAGATGCTGCCTAGAGAATGATCAGATAAAAGGAAAGGAAGTCCACAAGAGGGTAGTGGTCTAAAGAAGAAACTTGGGAAAGACCTGCCCTGACCATTCAAGCGATAAATAGGGAGGGCAGGAGATCTGTAGTTTCAGACTTGCAAGATTCTGTTAATGTAGCCTTACAGTAAATTAGAATTAGTTCATCTAGTCATGTTTCCTGTCTGGTTTACCTGGAAGGAATGGCAAAGGTTGAACTGAAGCCTGTTCCTCCCCATCCTGACCCCAACAGTCTCTGGACAATGAAACAGAACCTTGACTATCATTTGGTCAACCAGGGTCAGAAATGTATAATTGATTATCACTGACATACTGATGATACTTCATCCCATGCCAGCAGATGACCTCACCCAGCAGTTTTATGAAAAGGAGGCAGGGAGAGGGTAGAACCCTGAGGACCCCCAAAGAACAAGGATTTGGGGTTCATTCCATCAAAACTGGGAACTGATACTGGGAGAAAGGAACACTGCCCTCCAGTCCTGGCTCCTCAGCTGGTCCAGAAGGGTACTGTGTTCAGTGATTTCAAAAGCTGCTGAAAGTTCAAGAGGGGCCAGGATGGGCGCACCATCTCCATCCCAAGTCCTCCAGAGATCATCCACAAGTGCAATCAATGCCATACCCAGGCCTAAATCACGCATAAAAAGGGTCCATATAATCCATACCTCCCCAGTCCTCTGAAGCTGCAACTCAACTGCTTTCTCCACAACCTTCCATAAAAAAGGGAGGTTGGAAACCTGGATGAACATGGTTAGATTTGTATCTCCAGTGATGAGAATGGCACAACCAAATCTTGGATAAAGAGACATTCTGTCCAATTCCAGCTGTACTATTTAAATCAGTTAAATCAGTCAAAGCCAGCTGAGGTGACATTAACTCCAACCACTCTGATTGAAATTCTTTGTTGGCTGGCTTAATTGCCGGCATCTTAGGGACTAGAGCTTCGATTATTGTGTTGACAAAGATACATGCTGGAAAAATCCCTTTTGTCCAGAGGTCCTTATGATGTTTTTGGATTAGTGAAGGCAGTCTAACAGCCTTAAATACTAGCATAGTTCTTTGTGCCCATGGGATGTAAGCACTGGAAAACCACTTTTGCAAGAACTCTTATGAAGGTGTGTCTTTATTATATTTTAGATACACACAAGCCCTGGCAATAGTAATTTTAATTCTTCATTGGCAGTTGTGAACTATAGTTCAAAGCACACACTGGTCCACACACAATCCAGAAAGCACTCTCCCTGTTTTCTGACAAATCTGCAGCACAGGTGACAACCTTCAGGCAAGATTAAACGTGATTTACTTTTTCATGGTAAGTGACAGGCAACATGGGCAACCATGTTCAGACAACCACTGCATTCCTGCTTTCTTGCAATTATGTGGTTGATTTGATTTTGATTTAGCACTGTTGTACAAATACAGCCATTATGGATCATAAACCACAGTTTATGATAAGCATATGTGAGCCCAGCCAGCTGTTGTTCGTTGAATAAATCATATTTAAAACAAATCATGGCCTGGAGCAACTGAAATAAGGGGATTAAGGAGAAATGTGTTCTAGATAGATAAAAGGCCTAAGCACCCAACACCCTGGCAAGCTAATATCTGGTAGGAAGAATGAAATTTTGGAGTAAGTGACTTGAACAAACATACCTGAATCTGTTCTTTACTCATGCCAGGACACAGGCTGGCATTTTCATATGAACATACTTCATTCTGGCACGTTTTCTGGGAGATGCATCCGTCTAACAGCTGCTTTGATTTTTAAAAGTTTAAGATTCTTAAACCAACTATTTCTAACCCAACAGTGATCCAATTCTTTAGACACATAATTTTCTTCTTCCACAGCAAGACAGCATGGACAGTAGGTATGGAAAGAAAATGTCCATCTGGAACTGCAAATGTGAAAAAGTGGGGCAATGAACAAGCATTTGAGGTGCAAAACGACCTGTTAAAAGTTGTGTAGCCCTATTGTAAATAATTGAGTTCCTGCCTTTCCTTAGCTGGAATACACTGAATACTTATACATTTTATTTCCCTTTATTCTGTGTGTGTGTGAGAGAGAGCACACATGCATCCATGCACGCACTGAGGTTATGCATGCTTTGAAAATGTCTCCAGAAAAAGGCTTTGGATCTCCTGCAAGCAGAACACCAATGTACAATTCATTAAAATATCTTGACTTTTAGGCTTCTGCACAAACCTGGAAAAAAAAAGTTGCATCTGCTTTAAAGAGTCCCATTAACTTGAATTATTTGGATTCCTTCAAGCAGCTCCAACTTTTCTTCAAATTCATTCAGGAACCTGAAAAAGGGCTGTGTTAAAGAGAAGTTGGGAGGTCCAGGATGGGATCTGCTGCACTGCAGAATCATTTCTGAAGCCTAAGACAGCCCTAAGACAAAACCCCAGAGATGCCCCTGAATTATCACTGCAAACTTTCTATAACTATGAGAAAAAAAGATCCTGCAGCAGAAAGAATTTTGATTGCTCTGCGACTGGATTGCAGAAAGGCAGCAAGATTAAGATTATTATTATTAAAATAGGAGGAGGAAGGAGTATTAGGTATGTTTGCCGCCTTGAGTTATTTGTAAAAATAATAAAGGGATAGAAAGTTAAATTAAGTTAAATTAAATTAAATTAGAATTCATTCATCACTAAGGATCATTTGCAGGGTGGGAGGACATTAAGCCCTGAATGTGGGCTCCATCCAGCAGCCAAAGAAAAAGTGGTCTTTTTTTCAGTTTTTGACAATGCTGCATTTTCCTTGATCATCATCTTCTGTATAATATTTTAGCCACACAAACATTTCAAGACCACCCTTCTATGCGTAAGCATAACACATATTTTAATCAATGTTTTATTTGCTGTCCATTCTATCCACTCACTGAGAAAAGGCCATCCATCGGTCTGGCATAGTCCCTCCACTTCTGATCTTCATAAAGCATTTCCACAGCCTGAAGATTGATCTACCAGCTGAATGGCTGAAGAGAAATTGCGATAAAAAATGTTGAGGGACAAGTAAAAATTCCTTTAAAATGGATGGCTTTATGTCCAGAAGAGAGCTCACCACAGAGCAAGATACCAATTAAAAAAATTTTTTTAGAAAAGATACTTCATCTCTCTCTCTTTTTCTCTCTCTCTCGTTATTTACAGCAAAAAATAACAATTTTGTGGGGCTCACATACTGTTCTAAGGAATAAAGTGAAGTGTTTAGTTTTCGCTTAGCATGATATGTGAATCCAGCTATGGACAGCTAAAAAGGCTAACTGGTAACGGCTAGTTAACCTTGGCTGATCTTGAAAAGCTAAGCAGCATCAGACTTGGATGGGAGGCCATAAGCAAACCCAGATCTGTAGGCTAGACTGGGAAATTGAAAAAAAATTCCAGGACAAGGCAAAAGAAAATATTTATTTATTTATTAAATGTATCCACCGCCCAATCTCGTTCAATGACAACTCTGGGCGGTTTACAATAAATAAAAGGATACAAATTTGTTATACAGTATAAATATAAATAAATAGTAAATATAAACTGTAAAATATAACACATAAAATATAAAATCCAAGATGGTCTTGATGGAATTTACCAAAGCCGCATCATGGTAGCAGCCACCTCCATGATCGAGTATCCCCCTTCTCGCCCCCAGCAAGGTGGCACAGCCAGGTCTTAAATCCCTTTCTAAAGGCTGGGAGAGTGGGGGCCAGCCTCACCTCTGCCGGTAAGTTATTCCAAAGGGTGGGGGCCACAGCCCAGAAGGCCCTCCTCCTGGACCTGCCAACTGACAATCTCTCACGGACAGAGTCTGCAACATACCCTCTCTGCCAGATCGGGTGGGGCGGGTAGATGTAACGGGGAAGAGGTGGTCCCTCAGGTATCCTGGCCCCATGCCATGTAGGGCTTTAAAGGTGGTAACCAACACCTTGAATTGGACCCGGAAGCAAACTGGAACCCAGTGCAGCTTGCGCAGCAACGGTATTATGTGCGCCCTCCTTGAGGCTCCTAGGACTGCTCACATGGCCTCATTCTGCACCAGCTGTAGCTTCCGGATACTCTTCAAGGGTAGCCCGATGTATAATGCATTGCAGTAGTCTATGCGGGAGATGACCAGGGCATGAGTGACCGTTTGGAGAGACTCCCGATCCAGGAAAGGGTGTAGCTGGCAGACAACACGAAGCTGTGCAGCCTCTTTGTGACCATTAAGGGCCTTGGGATTTGCTCCCAATGAGAAAAATTGGGAGCAAACCTCCACCTCCGCTTGGAATTTATATTTATTATTCTATTTGTATTTTTAGACTGTAAGGTTGACATGTTTTTATCATTATTTTATTGTAAACAGCCTGGAGTCTGCTGTTGGGAGAGATGGGCAGTGATATAAATTCAAAGAATAAATAATAAATAAATAAAAAGGAATTGTGTCGGTCCAAAAAGAAGCGGAAAAAGACCCGTATTCATACCTACATTTCAGGACAAAGGAGACAGACTTGTCTGTACCCCAGCTGAAGTTCAGATGAGAATGCTGTGTTTATATTCTGAGCAGGGCCTTAGGGGAAAATATTAGTTTGGTTGCTATGAGGTACAACATCTGACTGCTGGTTGATCAGAAGATCCCATCGGGTGTTACTGCTGAATGAATGTCCTCTGTGTGCTGAGATTTCCTGTGTTTGATGTGGCAACAAGCTCCAACCAGCCACTCCGGGAGGCTGAACATGTGCCTATAGGGAACAAGTGTGCAATTTTAAGCCCTCTGAATTTTCCTAGCAGGAGACTGACAGTATCCTCCAGAGTTGCTGACTTCTGCAGCTGCACAGAAGAGACTCAAGGTTCACCTAGAGCAGTGTTTCTCAACCATGGCAGCTTGACGATGTGTGGATTTCCACTCCCAGAATTTTGCAGCCAGCATGGCTGGCTGGGGAATTCTGGGAGTTGAAGTCCACACCTGCCAAGGTTGAGAAACACTGACCAAGAGAGGCAGAAGACACACAAGGCAATGGAGGAATGAAAAGTAGAACTTTATCAAAATGGTGAGGATGGGAATGGTGATAGTGGTGGAAATAATGTAAAGGACAGCTGAGGGTAATCAAGCTAAAGGCCCACTGAAGAAAAACTACTCCCAGGGCTTTCTCTTAACACCATATGCTCACTGAGGACAGTTGTCCATCCTGCTGCTTACTTCATGACACTCCTCTTTCTCCTTTAAACTGATTCTCAAAAAAGCCACCACATCTGTGCCTGAGAATATTCTCTCCTAATCTGCAACCACATTGAAGCAGGTGCGACATTTGCTCTTTTTCATTATTTTTCCTTCTTCCCCCTTCTCTCCCCATTGTCATACATCTTGCAATCCCCTGGAAGGAGAAGGCCTACCATGCTTGGCTTATGCTATGGAATTCTGGGAGCTATAGTCCCTACTCACTAGGAGGTGAGATCTGAGCCCCTCCAGGCTGGTACCAGGAATGACAGGCTGAGTGCAGGGGGTGATAAACACATTCTTGAAAAAGAGTCATGCCCCCAGCCTTAGAAGACACAGTGGTATAACCATGCTAAGAAGCCACCACTCAATCCTTTCTAGGGAAGATGGTACAGGAAGTGATGGGGCAGCAGTAGATTAGTTAGATCCCTTCTGATCAGGGTTGAGACCAACACATGAGATGGAATCCAGATTGGTTGCTCTTGCTGATGACCTGCAGTGGGACTTGGTCATTCAGTTCATTTTTTTATTTCAAAAGAATATAAGGAATAAGTAGCACAAAGAAGAAAATCAGGTATAGGGCCCAATATACAGGTAGAGAAACAGCAAATCTGAAATGGGTATATTCCAACACATCATTAGAAGCTTATAATATTATGAGATATTTCATACCCATTTTCTAGTCAAAATCTACATATCTCTGTTGACCTTAAACTAAAAAAATATTTGATTAACATGGTTCAAACCATTAAAAGAAAACTGTTATTAATAAACAATGTATTTCACCAGTGCTATACATTAGACAAGATAAAGTATAAGCTTTAAAAGACAAATTATTCGTGAATAATTAGGATTCAGAATCCAAACAAGTTAAAGATTGTAGGATTCAATGGATGCAGAACATGAATATAGTTACAGAGATGCAACCGCAGGAATTTCAGTGGAAAAAGAATATTAAATTTACTTTGAACATTATTCTCAGTACTGCTATGTTTTGTCACTGATATTTATCAAATTTGTATAGCTGCCCATCTTACAGGAAAGTCACTCTGGGAGGTATCACTTCAGTTTTGACTGCTAAAATTAGTAATTCTTTTTCTAAAAAAATGTTGGAAATGTAAAAAGCAGGTATGCATCCTTGTTTCATACATGGTGGCAATATTGTAAAGCCCAACAATATCAGAAAATACCAGTGTAGAATGGAACAAATTTTGAAAGTTGCAATCCCATTGCAAACCATACATCCCTTCCTAATTTACTGATTTAGCATTGTATATGTTAACAGCTGCAAGGATTTTATATGCCTTAATAAAAAAAAATGATTCCCTCTTTGGAAGAATGGCTAACTAAATTGTAGGCATATTCCTCGATGGCTAAGATAGCTTTGTATTAAAAAAAAAAATAATCCAACACATTTAATTTTAATTGGAAACCATTCTTGGATTACAATCTTACACATTGTGCCACACCCAATATTATTTATTTGTTTTATCAGGCTTGAAGGACACCTGACTCCAGAATTACTTTGAGCAGCTTATAGTTTAAAATCAGAAAAACAACACAGAAAGCACCTGAAGCATTTGGACAACCCTATTCCATACACAACACACACAAAAATACCAACAGGGCTCCACAGCTGCCCTACCTCATGGAGAACAGCCATGTTTTTAAAGACTTCTGGAACATTGCCAGGGTGGGAGCTACACAGATCTCTAGTGGGTGGTGATGCACCTATACTGGTCTTGTTAGATTCCTCAAAAGCTTTTGTTGGTGGAGTTGGGGCACTGTTCTGCAATGATTTCACTTTTTCCTGAGTGGGTGGCTCTAATCATTCTTGGGGGAGAGGGGAGGGCAAGCTCTGGGCACTTAGTTAGGGATGCCTAAGTATCATTGGTATCCTAATGATATCCAGTTGCACCTCTTCCCGCCACCCCAAGCAGGAGATGTAGTGGAAGCCTTGACCTAGGGCCTGGAAGCTGTGACAGACTAGAATGGCCTGGAACAATTCAGACTGAATTGTAAGAAGACTGAGTTGCTATTGCTACAGAGGCCCTCAAACAATAGTTCCTAACGGGGCCGCATTGCATTTGAAGGAGCAGATTTGCAATTCAGGGGCACATGGCTCCTGCTACAGCAGGAGGTGGAGGCTGCATCCAGGAGAGCCTTTGACTGGCTTTGGCTGGTTCACCAGTCATGAACTTTTCTGGATTAGGAGGCATTTGAAGAGAGTGACTTGTGCCGTTGTCCCAGTTAGGCTACTGCAATGTGGTATACGTGAGATATGAGAAGACAATCCAGAGCCTACCTACTGCAGGTCGCTGGTTTAGCAGAGTAACTGGGAGTTGAAAGGGTTGCTGGTAAACTTCCATATGCAATTCAATGTCCTGACTGTTATCTATAAAGCCCTTTATGGCACAAAACCTTGTTTTGGGACAGGTGGAATCTGTCTCCCAATATGTGCTAGTTGGGCACTTGAGAGAGAAGGAGGGTGGGGGCCCTGAGGCTGGCCATCCTCATAGCAGCCCCTCACTCTATAACAGCTTGCCCCCTGAGGTCAGGATAGCCCCTGCCCTATGAATCTTCCGTAAGACCCTAAAAGTGCTCTTCCCCAAGCCATCGGTAAGGGGAATCTTGAGTAGGCAGATACCAGTTTTGGGATTTTAATTTATAATTCTTTTAACTGATTTGTTACTATGGTTTGATGCTTTCATGACTGTTTTGATAACTATAAGAGAAGAAAATAGGCGGCATACAAATGAGTATATAAATTAAATAAATTTGTCAAACACCTGACTGGTTGATCCCATTAAATTCTTTGGTTCTTTTGTTAACTTGTAAATAAGTCTGGTGTGAGATTCATGACCAAGAAAACATCTGGAAGGCCAACCATGATTAATCAAGATGAGATTGAACTTGACCAGCAGCAGTGGATGACCTATTATTTGATCCACCAGAGGAACAGAGACAAGGCCTTCTATTGCCCCTCCTCATGGCTGGATCTCCCATGTGCCTCCATTGCATCCCAGACACACATGAAAACAGGCATAGCTTTGGTTGCCTTGTCACAGACAACATCTTAATTTTTTTGACATCACCCTGTGACACCCTGCCTCATTTAATAGTCCTCCTTTCTTGTGAATTAATTAAGGTGGAGTCTCTGAGTTGTTTGAGCCTCTTTCTCCCAGATTACTTATCTGAAGGAGTTGCACCTTTTTAAGAAGTAGGACTGAAACATCCATCTGGCCTTTGTTTCCCAGGTCTTCCTTGTAGGAGGAGGGCCACGTTGGTCTGTGTTAGTAAAAAGTCAAGAGTCTGGTAGCACCTTTTCCAGCTAACAGCTTTTATTAAAGGTGGTTAAATAGGCTGCTGCTCTTTTTCCCTTCTTCTTTCTCAGATTCAAAGTTTTCATGCAAGAGCCCCTGCAAAGAAACCAAATAAGGTCTTGCACTGGGCTTTTTAGATTGGAGGATCTTGAATCTTTCCCGCTGAATTAACCTCCTTCAGCTGTACAAGACGATTCTGACTAAGATTACTTTAATTAAAGCATCATATTCCACAGGTACTTCCCACACAAAGAAGCAACAAAGCAAAAAAAATAATAGTAATAAAAAAGACTCACTGGTTATATAAGACTAACAGGTTTTGCAACTGGGTTCATTGTGCAAGAATAGTTGTTAACATCAATGCGCCTTTATTGATTTATTTATATTTATAATTTAAATTTCTAGAACCACCCAACTCATCACTCACTCTGGCCAGCTTAGAAAGTGAAAAACAACAACCTGATATAATACATTAAAGATTTAAAAAAAAAAGGATGGTGATAACAGGAGAACAGACATAAACTGCAAATATACAGATCAATGTCATGGTGGACAGGCACACCACCATAAGACCTGGGGAAAAAGCCAGGTCTTCAAAGTCCCTTCAAGAAAAGCAGGATTGGGGTTGTTCAAACCTCCTGAGGGATGCTCTTCCAGAGGGCTGGTGCCATGACAGAGGAAACATGCCTCTTGGGTCCCATAAAGTGGCATTGCTTCATAGATGGGACACAGAGCAGGTCAACTCAGTCAGATCTTATGGGTCAGGTGGGCCAATAAAATGCATTTAACTGAATTTAGTTAGCCTTAAGGTGAAAGGGTTGGGAGAGTCTAGGATACAATGTGTAATTTTAACCTATCTCAAATCTTCAAAAGCTAATTTTTTTTACAGGTGACACAGCTAATAGAAGATAAAAACTCTTTGTTTAGAGACTGGGTTGAACAGATATATTGGCCATTCTGGTTCATAAACCTCTCTCTTTACAGGTCCAACAAATTATAACCAATACAAAGGGTTGTTTCTTGATTTTAGTTGGTGCAGTTTTTGGTATAACTATAGTTATGATTATTGCTTACAGTCTAATTTCCATATTCCACAAATGTGTTCATCATTTAGAACAATGTCTCTGATTACCATATTTTAACAAAATATTAGATCCTGAAGTAGATAGGAATGCAACCACCCATAAAAACAATTATTAGTGAGAACTACAATTAGATCATTGTAAACATGCAAATGTGAGTAGATTAATAGGTACTGCTTCGGCGGGCAGGTAACGGCGTTCCGTTTAGTCATGCCGGCCACATGACCACGGAAGTGTCTACGGAAAAACGCCGGCTCTTCGGCTTTGAAACAGAGATGAGCACCGCCCCCTAGAATCGGACACGACTGGACTTAATGTCAAGGGAAACCTTTACCTTTACCTTTTACAATTAGATCATACATAGGTGAATTAAATTTGATTGATCCCTGATGTTTGTTACATCCCAAACAAATGGGAGTGCATCAGAATTTTGTTAGATTTGACTGTCTTTTGGATTCTTCCATTATTTCAACAAAGCCAAATGTTCATGACAGACATTTGTTGTATCTTAGATCACAAACCAGTCAGCTTAAATTTATAACTACAACAATTTACTAGCGTATCCAGTAGCTGGTATTTTATTATTTCTGAACTGATTGACAGTGGATTTATTAAGCAGATGAGTTTGGAGAGACTGCAATACTTTTGAGTTTCACATGGAAACAGCCAGTGCCTTAATTTTTGAATGGGAGGTTTATAAGTAGTTGCATCATCAAGTACAGTATGTATCACATAAGAAACTTTTAAAAAGCATAAAAACACAAGATTAATTTGAAGTCAAATTGAAAAATCTTTGGACACAGATGGCCAAGTATCCCACTACTAGCCTATATATACAACCCACTAAGTAGGAGTTGAATAATAACTTATTGCATCAACCCCCAGTCCCAGGTCTGTCAACAGCATACCCAAGGCTGCTTCTTTTTTACAGTACTCAGGTATTATAAGGCACCCCTAGCTAATGTGGATTTCACCCCCACTTTCTCTACATCCCCCCACTTCCTCTCCCCCCTTGCTAGCCCCCGATCCCACCAGGCTAGCCACTGGCACAGTTCTGTTCCCACATTACAGTACTAATCTCTAAATGCCAGTCCAGGCAGACCCAGGATCTCAACAGTCTGATAGGTGATCACAGCTGCCAGCAGATGGAAGTTGGTCTTCAGCAGTAGTCCCAGCCAACAGTTACCTGGGACTAGAAACACACTATCTATGTTTGAAAGTTGGTCTATGCCTCAGTAGCCATAGGGGTCAGACTGGCAGCAGCCTTACCCTTCAGCCCAACCCCACTCCCACTCCCACTCCCACTGTGATGCTTCTGAGGAAGATGCAGGGCTTAGATTCAGCAGTCATGGTTACAATCCTGATTTTCTTGCCCCATGGCCTCCCTGCATCCACTCCTATCTTCTTTCCTATGCTAACTACACCCATGGCTTCCTCACCAATGTTTCTTCACCCCCTTGATCATCTTGATCATCTTCTCCTACACTTTTCTCAGCCTCCTCCTGTTCTTTTTAATGCTGAGGAAGGTAAATTTCAAGTGTGGTGGCTCCATTATGATAATGGAGGTGGCCTCTTTATTACTTTTCTGAAGATCTCCCACATTTGCTTTTTCCTGTTAAGACCAGCCATATATCCGGTTGAGTTTCCATTTGAACACTCCTAACACCAACTCAAACTTAGCACTGGAAATAACTGCATTCCTTTTTCTAAAGTGCAAACTATTTGATTTTAAGACTTTGGCTTCCTGTAGGGAGACCTTTATAAGTCTACTTGTTCGAGAGTTCAGATGCTTCAATAAAGCATACTTTCTAGGTTAATGTGTTACGCGCCTCCAAGCAAAGACAGCTTTCAATCTATTAATTCTTGCCCCACTTCAAAGTTTGTTGCTTTATGTGAGTCTCCTGGATTTTGTTGCCATGGCAATGCCATCTTGTTTTACAGTCACAAGTGGGTGTGTATATATAATGTTCAAAATGGCAGAGTAGTTCTATCTTTTGCTAAACTTTCCCAGTCAGCAGATATTCAAAAGTGCCCATTTTCAAATGAAATCTTTTTTTCCTGATTCTTTCATACTTATCTTGTCAGGTAGTACAGTTTTGATAGAACCACTGAAAATCAAGGCTGTTAATGTACCTTTTCAGAAATGGTTTTCATTTTGGCCTGCCTGTATCTGTATCTGTATCTGTATCTGTATCTGTATCTGTATCTGTATCTGTATCATCTATACAGTGGGTATAAAAAGTCTACACACCCCTGTTAAAATGCCAGGTTTTTGAGATGTAAAAAAAATCAGACCAAGATAAATCACTTCAGAATTTTTTCCACCTTTAATATAACATACAAGCTGTACAATTCAACTGAAAAACAAACTGTAATCTTTTAGGGTGAAAAAATAAAAATAAAAAAACTAGAATAATGTGGTTGCATAAGTGTGCACACCATTACACTAATACTTCGTTGAAGCATTTTGTTGAAGCCTGGATCAGTGTTTCTCAACCTTGACAACTTTAAGATGGACTTCAATTCCCAGAATCCCCCAGCCAGCATGAATTCTGGGAGTTGAAGTCCACACAGCTTAAAGTTGTCAAATTTGAAAAACACTGGTCTAGATGGTAACTTCCTAAAGGCCAAACTATCCGCATTAGGAATTCCATTCCTTTGTTTGATGTACACATTATTTTCTAGGATTATTTCCCACCACCCAACCCCCCTTTTTATGCAATCCAGCATCTTCCCCTTCTGATCTTGGCACTGATGCCTATGCCCAGTGGAAAAATATACAAAAAGGACCAGGCTTTGATCATCCCACCATGCCCACCATTTTGCTGACTTGCCCCTAAGGCACCTGTCTTCTCAAGCAGCCATGGAACTCCACAAGCATGAATGATACATGTATCCCACTAATTCCAGTTTGCACTGAAAAACAAGCTTTATATACTTTCAGAAAACCTTAGGTGACTTTACAGCCTTAGTTTGGATCAAGAGCCACGGAACTGATGAAAACTGCATAAGGAGATCCTCTTTCCATCTGACATCTGTTGTGCCTTACAGCTTGAAGCTTACTACCCCATCTGCCCACAGGGAATGCCAGATTTCTTGCAATTACAGGGAGGAACAAAGAATTTGGTAAGAGAAGGGGATGAGGCCAACTTCTACATTCCTCCTCACCCTTTTAAAATATCAACCATTTGTTTCTTCAGGACAAGTTGGGAAACCTCATAGTTGGCTAGGCCAGGCTGACAGCTGCTGCAATCACCCAATGATCACAGGTCTTCTGTGTAAAGATGGAGACAGGAAGAAGGAATATGTGAGGTCCATTAGTTCCCCACAATGGTCAGAAGTATTATGTCCTGTGTTAGAAGAGGCAATCTGTGAGCCACATGTGGTTCTCATTTCATACAGCCCTTGGCTTAATTTAAAAAGTCTGCTGTAACCAATAAGCTCAGCTGTTTCAGTCATCTAAGACCACTTCTAAGAATATCTGTCTTTCATCCATTCCCTGGATGGGGGAGAAGGAAAGACAGAAAAAAGAAAATGCAAGCAAGAAGGCCGTGTCAAGAGAAGAGAGAAGAGAGAAAAACAACAGCAGGAAGAGGAGGGCTCTTCCATTTCAAAGGAGGAAGTATAGACACAGCACCTGCCACCAAGTTCTTAAACCAAATGAAGCTTATTCCTGGGATCAACGGTGCGACTGTATCTGGAATATTGTGTGCAGTTCTAGATGTCCCACCCCAAAAAAGGATATTGTGGACCTAGAGACGGTTCAGAGGAGGGCAGTTAAAATGATCCAGGGACTGGAGCAGGTTCCCTAGAAGGAAAGGTTGCAACATTTGGGGTTTCTAGTCTAGAAAGGAGGCAAAAGAAAGGGGATGTGGTTGAGGTGCCCAAAATTATGTGTGGTGTGGCTGGAGTGGACAAGGAGAAGCTATTTTCCCCTTTCCAAAATCCTAGAACAAAGGGTCACCAGTGACATTGAATCCTGGAAGAATCAGGACAGACAAAAGGAAATATTTTTTAATACAATGCACAATTCAATACTGGAATTCGCTATCACAAGATGTGGTGCTGGCTACCAGCCTGGCTGGCTTCAGAATAGGGTTGACCAATTCATGGAAGTCATGGGGGAATCGGCTATTAGGTTATTCAGCTCCATTAGTGCAAGCTTTCTCAACTTTTTGACCCTGGAGGAACCCTTGAAATATTTTTCAGGCCTCGGGGAACGTCTGCACATTCAGGCTCAAATACATGCCAGAAGTTACAAAATGATTATATTCATTTCATGGGTAGGCCTGCATATATGGATTAACAGTGTTCTTAAACTAAAAATAAAGAATGAAACTTAGCTCTTTAAGGTGAAGTTGCCTGAATTTGGAATAATTTTTTAAATAAATTGAGATCTTCCAGGGAACCCCTAGTGACCACTCGCAGAACCCTAGGGTGCCACAGAACCCTGGTTGAGAAAGCCTGCATTAGTGGGACTGCCTCTGAAGGCCTTCTACTGGGAGACTGGTGGGCTTCCTGGGGCAGTTGGTTGGCCCCTGTGAGAACAGACTGCTGGGCTAGATGGGCCAAGGGATCATCCAGCAGGGCGTTGCTTATGTTCCTAACCTATCGAAGCTGCAGAGGGAAATCCTGCAATCCTAGGCAAAAGACACTATTGTTTAAGGAGATGCTGACCAGTGCTTGTGTGTGGCCACATCAGGGCCAGATTTAGGCATAAGCTACAGAAGCTGCTGCTTAAGGCCTTATAGTCTGAAGGGGCCTATCAACATTTCAGACTATTTCTCCCATTTGTTCCAGTTTTATTAAAAACTCATAGATCAAACTCTCCCTAAATTAAGCCCTCCTGTACGGCTTGCATGACCTGCATTAACTGAGTAAGATCTGCTTTGTTTCTGCAGGCATCCACGCCTTCTGGTCAAAGAGGGACCTTCCCCAACACATCCAGCATCTATTATGCAACTTGGTGGCACTTTTACTAGCTGTGACCCATCCTCCTTATCTGTCAGCTTGTGCCAACAGAGCCTCTCCAGATTCTCATAGTTTAGGGCAGTGTTTCTCAACCTTGGCCAGCAAGGCTGGCTGAGGAATTCTGGGAGTTGAAGTCCACACATCTTGGCTGGCTTGTGCTGCTATCTGAAATGGATAAAGACCCTAATCAGTTTCACTCCAAAGGCTTTCTTAAGTGGCTCAGGGCCTGCAGGGCCACCATGCTAAAGCAAGCAGCTGGTGCCAAGGCATTCCTTTCAATGGGTGTTCCCCCATTGTGTACTCTAAGGCAGGGTTCCTCAACCCTGGCAACGCTAAGCTGTGTGGACTTCGACTTCCCAGCTGGGGAATTCTGGGTGTTGAAGTCCATACAGCTTAGAGTTGCCAAGGTTGAGGAACCCTGGTCTAAGGCATTCCCTTTAATGCATACTCTCCCATTGTGTACTTGCTTACTTTTTATTTTTTATTTATTTATCAAATTTCATCACAGCCCGTCTCCCTCAAAAGAGGAACCCTTACTTTCTTGTAATCGCTTCCTCTTCAATAAATGTAAATACAAACATTAATTTCTCCTTGCTAGTTATCCCAGAACTGAGGTGAGGATTCCAAAGGGTGGGGGAGTGGGTAAAAGGGCCATAAGATTCACCCGGTTTTCCCAGCTTCCTTGTGAACCGAGTTCCGGAACATGAACTTTCCCCGCCGTTTGGGCTCACCCAGCTGGGTCATATCCTCCTGATGCTGTAAGTATTTGGGTGCAATTTTTTTCTTTCTTTTTTTAAGATTAACCACCAACCTGGTGTCTCCTCTGGTGTTCTCTTTCTTTGGTATCTGACCTGCAAATTCTAAATTAAATGTCGAC
Source organism: Candoia aspera (assembly GCF_035149785.1). NCBI lineage: Eukaryota > Metazoa > Chordata > Lepidosauria > Squamata > Candoiidae > Candoia > Candoia aspera. The sequence continues at coordinate 69,022,967 of NC_086159.1, forward strand.
ACGCAAATGAACGGGTGTGCTTAGGGCATCAGTGGGCCTTACTCCCGCCCTGGGCCAGCTAGAGTCAGGTGGAAGTGGAAGTCCTCATGAAGGCCAGACTAGGTTGCTGTAGCTGGCAGATGGCTATCAATTGCCAGAGAAATCTACTTGGAGAATAACACAATCCGGAAATACATAGATTTTTTTGTTTCATTTCTGCTTCCTGGTTTAGATTCTGTCTCCAATTTGTGTCTGTGAACATGGATTTTCTATCAAGTCACATAAACTGGAATTATTATTGTTTTGGACCCATTAGAACACGTAGCTGTCTGGAGAAGGTTCTAATGCTGGGAAAGGTGGAAGAAACGAGAAGAGGCTAACCAGCAACAAGGTGGATGGACTCAGTTACAGGAGCAATGGGTGCACTATTGGGAGACCTAAAGGACCAGGTTGGGGACAGATCCTCCTGGAGAAAATCTATGTTAGCTAAGAATTGACACTGATTGACACTAATCAATCAATCAATCAATCAATCAATCAATCATACAAACTGATAGATCGTGTGCCACTTGAATTTGCATTTAATTATAGATTAATATGTTGCTTTTTTCCTAAGCTTCCCTCCCACCCTCTGTGTCACCAAAATGTTAATTTAAATGTTCCTGGAAAAAACATGGTAAATTTTTCCCAGAATCTGGAAAGATGGCATTTTTAAGTAACTTCCCATACCATCTGCAGAGGAAAAGTTAACATGATGGGATATGAAATTCTACTTTAGCTTAATGTGCTAGCTTTCCCCTTGCAAGGCCATAGGATGAATGCTGTGTTAGTCTATAATGGGAAAAATTGGGAGTCTGGTAGCACGTTTCCTGACTAATAAACTGTATTAAAAATTGAATATGTGGTGTGCAAAAGGAGGGAGGTAAATGCAATGGAGTATTCTAGAAGAGGACATGAGCATTCTCCATTGCAAGTTCTATTATTTTATATATCCTTTTATTAGCAAGCTTTCTAGCTTTACAGGCAGCATATGTTGAGAAATGTAAAATAAGCTCAAGGAGATTGGCTGCCTCTAGCTTCCTTCTCCCTGTTCCAACTTTCCGGTAGTTTGTTCTGTTTTTTAGAAGATGCTTTCCTGCCACCTGGTGGACAAACTGGCACATTGCAAGCCACGCATAAATGAGAGCTTCCCTCTAGCAGATAAAGGCTCCTTTGTGCTTCCCCATAATAGGTTTGCACTACAACTATAACTGTTGTGGGCCTATGAAATTCAAAACACAAAGCTGGTAAGCTCAGGGTTTTAACTAGCTCCAGTGTCCCTCTTATTGGGGTGTGCTGGCTTTTCACAGAAAGAAACTGCAACTAAGTCTGTTTTTTATGTGCAGAGAGAATGATAACCAACTAGCCAAATGCAGAAGACAGACATCTGCTCCAAGAGGCTTACAATGTAAAATTCCCAAAGAGAATACAGATGAATCAGGAGGGAGCAAAGATATAAGTAAATGATTGAGGTTGTGGGGAGGACCCCACTGTTTCAATTATATATGCTTAACCAAAATTTTTAAGCAGAAGCAGATGTTTTAAAAGTGTGATTCTTCTCCCTGGCTCAGAAAGATCAGACCCAGGCAAATGTAATGGAAGCAAAAAATAAAAAATCCAGATCTTTGAGGACCAGAACCATTGAGAAAATCTAATTACGCCATGCAGTGAAACAGCTCCAACCGAACATCTCAAGATGGGTCTGATCTTTCTGTGTTAGGCTTACAGCATTCTTACAATCATGGTTTTTGCTTTGAGAGCCAAGGAGGTTTGATTCCAGCTGATCTTGCAGCCAGCTGTTGATAAAAGAAGCTAGTTAGGGATTGTAGAGGCCCAAATGGACCTGGGTCGGGTGTCAAGGGAGAGCACAGAAATTAAACTGGGATATGACATGAAGGTCTGCAGCCCAGCCGCATGGAACGAGTAGAAAGGGGCAGTGAAGAAGCAGGACCAAAATACAGGCTCCACCTGGGTAGATTTAGTGGGATTTAGTTGCCAACTCAGTTTATCTGGTAGATGGCAACCCTTTGCTGCCAATAAAATGGAAAAATCTGCATAACGTTGCACAAACATTGCATCTACCACCAGATGGCAGCATTTACACTCACAGCACCACCTCCTTTCCACATAATATCCCATTGCATGACAAGGATTTTTGGAAATCTGGCTTGGCTTTTCATCACCCCCCCCCCCCGCCCCTTCCTCTGGAGTTGAGCAGAGGCTAGAGTTTATTCTTCCATTACAGACATTAATTTACCCTTTCCTTTGAATGCTACTGTAGAGACATTAATTTCATTTTTCTTCATTTGTTTTATTTCCTTCCTGTTCTATCCTCAACAAGAATCCCTTGAGATAGTTTGAGATCATGATTGGCCAGCCACGCAACAAACTTCATGACTGAATGATGGATTTGAACCTGGTCTTTTCAAGGCCAAAGCCAGTGCTAGACCTCCTCGTCCACCAGGGCTGTATAAACTGCTTTCACGCAGCTGATGAAGACCACCACAAACCTACCAAAGCGTCTGCCATGATAAATGTGTTGACTTTCAAGGTGCCCCCAAACTCTTAGGTAAAGGTAAAGGTTTCCCTTGACGTAAAGTCCAGTCGTGTCCGACTCTAGGGGGCGGTGCTCATCTCCGTTTCTAAGCCTTGGAGCCAGCGTTGTCATAGACACTTCCGGGTCATGTGGCCAGCATGACGACACGGAACGCCGTTACCTTCCCGCCGAAGCAGTACCTATTGATCTACTCACATTTGCATGTTTTTGAACTGCTAGGTGAGCAGGAGCTGGGACTAGCAACGGGAGCTCACCCCGCCGCGCGGTTTCGAACCGCCGACCTTCCGATCGGCAGCTCAGCGGTTTAACCCGCAGCGCCACCACGTCCCTTACTCTAATAAAAATCAGTGTAGTTGCATTTGAGGGCATTACTATTTGCCTTTAGAGGTCCCCCCCGCCCCCCAACTTCCCAAACTCCATCTGACATTCTCAACGTGAAAAGTGCAGGGGCCTCTGCAGGGAGGTGTCAAAAAAGAGAAGATGGAAGCCTCAACCACATGATCAAAGCCCTGCCACTTTTTTATATGTGTCTCAACACCCCACTCCCTGAAGACATCCCTGTAAAAGTATGTTTAATTTTTTTTTAAAAAATAAAGAACTGGGAAGGTGGCATATCCTCAGCATTATGACTGAAATATTTTACAGCACTCAAGATGTTAGGGTCAATACACTTAATTCAAAACAAATTATATTTAAAGCTATCTCATCTACTACAGTGTTTTCTCAACCTTAGCAACTTTAAGATATGTGGACTTCAACTCCCAGAATTCCCCAGCCAGCATCTTTTGCAGTAGATCAGTGATCTACTGCAAAAGATGCAGCAAGGCACCCTCCAAGAATGAATAAGTTAATAAACTAATACAGAAATAACTGTGTTTCTAGCCTCGGGAAGAGCTGAACCACTCCACCTATTCCTATCCGAAAAGCAAAAAAGGAAGAGTTGGGAGGAAATGAAAACTGAACAAGACACAAAACAGCCATTTCTTGAAGGAATTGGAGAAAGGCACTAGCACACTTTATTTGAGTATGCTACAAAAATCCAGTACTGACCTTTATTAAGTACTTTAATAACAAGCATACTTTAAAGTAACAAAAATTATTGTTCTTTGATTGGTCTGAAAGTCAGGAATTCCAACAGGTTATTTTACAAGAGGGTAACCATTTTCTTAAAACAAAAACAGAGAAATGGAACCATAACAAACTCAAACCGGAACCCTAGGTTTGAACAGGTTACCATGAGACGGTATGAAGAAAGCGTTCATATTGTAAGCAGTTAAAACATACTCCTCTTACATTTAATGATGTACATACTTAAAATGAGATGTGTGTGTGTATGCATGCACATACATACACACACACATGCTGCACACGTACACATAAATATCTACACACAAATGACAGCAGAAACATCTGACATTGGTTTACAAGGTATTTGTATTAACACCACCGGGTCACAGTGAGGAATAGGATACCAAGGGATGTGACCGTATGCTACCAAGCCTGAAGGAGCTGTGCTTCCTAATTGGAGGCTCACCCCACCATTTTGGGGTGGACAACCTTACAGGTGGTTTTGTCAAGATCAGGTAATGGGTAATGGCTGCTACTGGAGACTTCACCTATGGAAGCTGTAGACCTAAATGCAGAAGGAAGGCAGGCTGAGAAGGAAGCAGCTAGACATTGAAGAGCATTCATGGGAGGAGAAAATGTGCAGGGCTAAAGCAAGCAAAATGAAAAGCAGAACCAAGAACTAAGAAGGTTAGGTTGCTTGGAAAATGGCCAATAGCAGATGAGAAAGGCTTCATATTGTGCCATAGTCAGCAAGGGGTAATGGTAAGTAAGGGTGGAACCATTATAGATAAAAGAACATGGCCCTATTCTCATTTTTTTCTCCCCTCCAACACAATAAACTAACACCAGCAGCCATCCTCTGTCTTAGATGCTCCCCAGCTGTGAACCTCTGCCACAGTGTGTGATTCTAATCCACCTGATGATCATTCACACTGATGTTCTTTCTCACACTTCCCTGGAGACAACATTTCTGTTTTCATCATCCAAGACCATTTCTACCAATAGCTCTGTCCTCACGCCGCTCTGTTTTTTGGTGGAAGTATAACAGATCAAAGAAAAGGGATGCCTTCAGTGAACTTCTGGTCTGTTCCAATCCTAAAATGTTTTCTTTTTCAACATATCACATTTCATTTAAGGAGGGTTTTTGATCAGCAATTCTCTACGACTTGGGTTTTAGCCTTCTGAACTCAACAGAATTGACTTTTGAGTGTACATGCCTAAAATAATTCAGCAAGATTGAACCTTGAGGGTTTGTATTACTGAAGTCTGCAATACTTCTGGGAAAAATTCTTAGGATTGGACTCCCTGATGCACAGCTCTGTGTTTATTACTATCATTTCTAACAAACAAAGCTAGAGCTGCTACTATCTTGAATAATTTTATAAACCCCCAGAAAATAAAAGAATCAGGGCAATATTAGAAAATAATCACCAATCCTGGTTACAACATTGGAGATTAATTAAATAGTGCTGGCCAACCAAATAAAGTCATGATTCAAATCCTTCCATTACTATTCCATTAACTGGATGATGGAACTGTGCAATTTAAGAAACATGGTTGCTAATGAGAATTTCTCCTTTCAACATCTGTTATCCTAACATTGTTAGGTTCAATCCAGATTTGGTCATGGAGTGGACCAACTGAAACTAGTAACTTATGTCCCAATTATTGCAATGGCTTTACTTTGAATATGACTTAAACTGAATCAAGCTGATTACATCGAAAAATTTTCCAGCCGGAGTTCTACAGCATTGGGTGCCAGTGGTAGAGAACCAGGGTAATGATGCCAAGCCATGAGACTCTTGACAGTGTCTTACAGGTCTGCCTTTTATCACCACCATCTTGATTATCTGAAAGTTATGTATTCCTCAATTTTCTCGGTGTCTGCATTGTAGTCACAGACATACATGATCATATATACATGAGCTACTCTTACTTTGTCATATCAAGGCATTCCCCCAGGCTGTTCAAGAAGAATAAGGCTCCATTGACTTTGGTTCAAGCCCTTGATGAGCCATTTTGCCTTTGCAACCTCAAAAGAAAATAGCTTCACAGAGTTTCTGTAAAAAAAAAAAAGTTGTGAATATCTACTTATGTTGTATAATAAAGTCATTAGTAACTTGCTCTGGCTAAACACTCAGCATACAGTACTAGAATAGTAATGGTGAAAGGAGCCACATAAGAACCTAAAAATCAAATGAATTACTTGCTGGAAAACAATCCTCCTTTATATATTGATAGTACGTCCATGGTGTTTTGAGCAGGAAAATGAGATTTTTCTAAAAGTCACAACCTACTTTCTGCAGATTGATTAAAAATATAAAACCCACTTTGTTTACTTGGAAAGCCTTTTCTCTTGTATGAGAAGCAGCTGGCAACTGTTCTTGTCATGCCATTTGTGGCAAACAGTAATCAGCTTCTCTCTGGTGTAAGTGTTTAGTAAGCATTCTGCAACATCAAATAACATATACTGAGGTTGGGGATCTGGACTTGCCATCCATTATTCTCAAACCAGGTTTTCTGATGCAGCACAGGAGGAAAATAAAACATTTCACACGAATGGCCAAAACAAATGCTACGTTGCTTCTGAACCTCTTGAGTTGGATTTCCCAAACTGGTAGCGCCTACAGTCATGGTTCCCAAATGTTGCTGGGTGTGTGCAAAACATTGGGTTGAGCACATTACTACCCCACCATGATGCCAAGCAAGGTCATTCAAAAAAGGAGCCAGGATGAGGTAGCTGCCCTTGGAGGCAGATTTAAGATCATGCGAAGGGGAGGCAAAATGTCACATCACTGGAACATTTCTCTCCTTCAAGAAAGAGAGGACTGCATCTTATGCCTTAGCCACAACAAGTATGTCTTGCGCCAGCCATACTCACCATACTCCCCAGCCTGGCCTTATCCCCAAAAACTGGTAGCTTTGAGTCTAATTTCATGAGCTCATTCAATTGATTCAAAAAATCATCTGGAAAAGTTCATCCCTTCTTTGGTGACCTGTTGAAGAAAGGATGATGATGGAAGGGGACAGAGAAGGTGAGGCAGTGACCCCACCTCTTTTGGCTGTCACTCTCCCCAGCCACTTCAGTCAAAAAAAGAAGGTCTCAACTTCTCCCTAAAAAGACTGATGTTCTTTTCCTTCCTTGCTAAGAAGCTAAGTAGCTGAGAGGTGAGGAACAGGCAAACAGGCAAGACAGATATTTAAATGGCTAGTCCATCTCCTACCAGGGGAAGAAGTTCTTTTTCCACTGATTTTCAATGAAAGATCCCCCCTACATACAACCCACATACACAACTCCACCTCAGCAAGGTTTTACATTGGAAACCATCATCTTAGCTACATGAAGGATTGCATCAGAAACACCCACTTCGTTGTAGGTTTGCTAAACGCAAAAGAAAGGAGGAAGATTGAACCATGAAGGCCAGATGGAGTGTGTGGAAATGGTGGGTGAAAAATAACATGGGTTTATCGGTAGCATGAAAGAAGAGGGTCTGTTTTGGGTGCGGCAAGACAGCAGAAAGGGGTATCCTATTTTCTTCCAGGCGATTAGCAGAGGAATTCTCTTCAATTAAATTCCTGCCCCTTGAAATGTTTTCTTTCCATCAAAGCATTTCTTTAAAAAGTGTGCAAATTTCTTTGATGGATGTATATTTATATCTTTCCCTAGTGACAACCATTCCCACTTTGAAGTTTATTCCCCTGATGTAACTTTTCATGCATGCCTCCCGAATGTTGTAGAGAGACATAGTTTGTAATGAGCTGATGGGTAAATCCATGACTGAATCCCCTCTCCAGAGAATTCTTCCACATCTGGCTGAGCTATGTTTAGAAGGCAGCTTTTTCATTCATTCATTCATTCATTCATTCATTCATTCATTCATTCATTCATTCATTCATTTTCATTCATTCATTCATTCATTCATTCATGTATGTTCTCTTCATCACAGGCTCCTTCCTCAGGATTCTTCTTGTTTCATGTTGATGTACAAAAGCTGTTACTTGGTTCTGTTTGTGCTCATTCTAGTGAGGACTGACTTAACAAAACTGCAAAGCAAAACACACAGAGAGAAAACAGGGTTAGTACTCAAGAACACACATTCCTGGAGTTTCCTGCAGTAGTGCCCTCTGATTGTGACAGCCAGTACTTCTACTTCCTGCGGAAGTTTTTATTTTTAAGTCAAGCCCAGGAGAACATTTTTGGAACAAAATGCAAATTCTGCTTATGCCTTATTTAATATTTTATTTTAAGCAACAGGAAAACAAAAACAAATCAAACAGTTGCTAGGAATAATGTTATAGTATCTAAAAGATGGGAGGAATAAAGAAAGAAAGGCGGGGCATTCACATGTAAAACGGGCGGGGTGATCATGGCAGCCATCTTGATTTTTTACCCCCCACAACCCCTCTCAGATGATGCTCCTGAGGGAAGGGATTGATTTTCCCAACTATTATCTGTTTGTCTATCTAATCTTTATCAAAAATAGCGTTATAAATGCATAAAATGCTAAGGAGGTTTTCGTTGTTGCATCCAAAGTCTACTTAATCAACTTTTGGTAAATTGAGGATTTTCCTGTATTTTAGAACTGTTTTCTGCCTCCTTTCCAATCTGTCCCGCTCCAAAGTCAGCTTTCAATTGCCATAAAAATGAAGCGTCAAGCAATAGAAACCCAAAGACACAAGCTGAAGAATATAAGCAAATATTTTTGTGTTGCTGTTCCTTATCGATGGCAGATGACCATCAACTCAAGGCTGTGCACTGGAAGTTGTGTCACATTGGAACAGTCTAGTTCAGTGTTACTCAACCTCAGCAACTTTAAGATGTGTGGACTTCAACTCCTAGAATTCCCCAGCCAGCATGGTTGGCTGGGGAATTCTGGGAATTGAAGTGCACATAGCTTAAAGTTGCTGAAGTTGAGAAACACTGGTCTAACCAATCGGAGGCATGCTAGGTACTGTCAAAGAAGGGCTATAAAGGACTCAAACAATCTTTGACTACTTCTATTGTTCCTTGTGGCCAGTAAGTTGAGAAGGTGAAATGAGAAGTGGACCTTCCAACAGGATCTTTTGGTTTGTAACCATGGGCTCTACCATAAAGTTATGTTCCCTCCTCCAAGTTCTGTCATTGGTGATACATTTCTAAAGGTCCATTGTCACATAAAAGTAGCATCTGATGCTGAAGCAAGGATGTGCGGAGCATGCAAATGTTAACTCAACCAAAGACATAGAACCATGAACTGGATCATCTAGTCTGCTCCATTTGATGGTTTCTTCTCTCCCAGTCACAACTGAAACTTTTCTAGAAACACGTCTTTGGACTCCTAACTGCTCATGTAGCTTGCCTGTATGCTATGGCAGAATGGTCCTCACAATCCTTCCTCCCAAAATACATTACCAAGCTTGGCAGCATACCAAGAGGTGGATGGCAGATTTTCTGTATTTGCTAACAAAAGAATATTAAAAGAGCTAACACATCCCAGAAGCAAAGCAGAACACAAACACACCTTTTCAAAACAGACACCCAGAAATTTACCCATTTAGGTGATATCACTGCATCACCAAGCATAACTCTCAAGTGTCCCAATAAACTCTGAGTTCTAACCGCAGATAAATCAGTTTATTTGCACTACAGTCTTTTAAGTAGATCTGGTTATGATAAAGTGATTGTCTGGAAGCCATTTTCTGGTATGCAGTGGAAACTTGCCATTGAAGGAAGAGAACAAGGAAGTAATTTTTACCAACTCTCCATTCCTTTACAGCTTCCTACCTTTCCTTCCACACTGTTTAGAGAGTCTTCAGTGTTTCTCAACCATGGCAACTTTAAGATGAGTGGACTTGCTGGCTGGGGAATTCTATGGGGAAGTCCACACATCTTAAAGTTGCCAAGGTTGAGAAACATTGGTCTAGACAGTGGAAAGAGGAACTGTTGATTCCCCCTCTCCTCTAGCACAATCAGAACTCCATTAAATGCTACCTTGGATCCAACCCAGGAGATCAGAAGATAAGAAGAGATTGGATTCCGAAAGATGGTTACCTGGGCCAGAGATGCTCCCAGGGAAGGAGTGGGGGCGGTTTACAACATTATTTAGAGTTTTACGAAACAAAAACATTGCCCAGGTATGAGTTGTGGAAATGCGCTATTTTTTCTTTTAATCTACTAATTGAAGCAGCTTGCCAAGAAAACTGCAGGGACTTGTCCAGGCGGTCTCCAAGAATCGGACATGATTGAATGGATTAAAAAAAAAGAATTGAAGCAGATGATGGGAGAGAATGGCTTGGAGGACTTTTAAGTCCCAATTCCAGTAGCAGCCAGTTGTGTGTCACCGCACACATAACTATATACACACAGTCTGTTGCCTTTTTCCAATTCAAAGCCTTTGTAATGTGTTATTGGGGAGAGGAGACTGAAATTTGCTCCAGGGACAAAACACATGGAACATTTTTGTTCACTTGCCAAGTTTTGTACATATCAGGGTTACATCAATGAAAGAATGAGCTTTATAAATGTTGTAGGCTGGTAGTTAATGCTACAGACAACCACCACTGCATAAATAAATAGTTGTTTGAATCAATCTTCTGGCCTTGTAATTTATCACATGCGCCATGAATCCTTGAAAGTTGACTTCATGCCAGTTATCAAAAAATGTGTCTTTTTTGTCCTTTCCTTCTCAGATAAATCACAGTTAATGAACCTGGCATTTAGAAAGGCAGCACCTTCTATTTGGACTGTTCTGCTTTCTCCCACTGAAGGAGTTTGGAAGGCCTTGCTGTCATGCTCACCTCCTGGTGAGATGGCAATGCCTTGTAGCTGACTTACTCAGTTTGAAACCTGATCTGCTGTCCTGCAACCACTCCTAACTTCAGAATGATGGGGCAAACTTCAGAATGATGTCTTTTCAGTTTTTTCACACACACACAGAGACACTTGGGAAATAGCCATGTTTATAGCCATAAAGCAGCCTTTCTGACTGAGGAAGGGTACGGACAATGAGTCAATGCTTTTCATTATACTGAATTGGGTGGTGAAGATGATGGGGTCCTTAGACTGCAAAATGCAGTGGATCTTGATACAAGACCTTTTGCATCCTGCAACTGAAGGCTGGGGTGCACTCTATTCAAGATGAAGATTAGGCTTTGCTACCATTCAGTGTTTCTAAGTACTGCACTCAATCCATCTCAGAATGTTATGAAAATAATTATATGGAAAAGAGAAAGAGGTACTATATCAGTAGCCAGCCCATTTAGCTTTGATGAATCCAGTGCCTGAGTTTAGCGCCAAATTTGATCCTCTTTCACCTACATCCCAGATTACTCTGCCTTTATCCATTGTAGACAACATATCCATGAGACCTTGTAAACCAGTGTTTCTCAACCTTGGCAACTTTAAGCTGTGTGGACTTCAACTCCCAGAATTCCCCAGCCAGCATGGATGGCTGGGGAATTCTGGGAGTTGAAGTCCACACAGCTTAAAGTTGCTAAGGTTGAGAAACACTGCTATAAACACTTGCATTGCTCCTTTCCTCATCCACACAATATTTACTTACTATGAAACATTGATATTCCATCTTATTTCATGCAACAATGGTATCTCACCTTGGTATGCTACCAAATGGTAAATAAGAAAATACACAGTGAAGCAAATGCCATAAATTGCTGTTAAAGCCCAGAATTAAGTTAAAAACAGTGACACAGAATTATACTACAAATGATATCATTAGGCAGGAAGTAAATTTTTTCAAACGAAACATTCCTAAAGTCTTGGAAATGAAAACTTGCCTATCATCCAAAGCTCAGCAGAGAAAGAAATATGGAACATCGTATTTCTGGTGTCACTGCTTTGTTACCGCACAGTATATTTCTAATACAAAGGCATCCAGAAAGATCTTCAACTGTGGTTAAGTTTCATACATTTATTATCAAAAATAGCATTCTTACATGGTCCTCAGACCATCTGGGAATCAAGGAAGATCTCCTAAGATTATTAGATCCTTCAGCTGTCCAGCCTTGGATATTTTGAATCAGCAGTAGATTTGCCTTTTGGTTTTGTTTTGTTTTGTTTTTTGGTATGATTCTGTTACCAAATTCAGAGTTTTCAGATATGTGAAAATGAGAGTACCAAACTGGAAACCTGTGGCCAACTACAAGTATAACAGATTTTTCACCAAATGCCAAAAGAAGAGAAAGACACCACTTTGCATGCATCAAGGTGTTGGTCTCTGAAATTCCAAAAACATTGCAGTTTTTCATTTTCAATCTTCCTTTTCAAATTTAGAGGATTTTGCAGTTTTCCAAACATTCCTCTCATATCTGTAGTTTATAAAATTGATAGGAGATAACCTCAAATTCAGGAGCACCCTCCAAAAGGGGAGAGTAGTGTGAGTTGTCTACAATACCTTTTATTTTTCTCAGCAAATGTAAGATGATCCCATTTGCAATAATGGAGGGGTATTTATTGGGTCCACCACCCGTCTGTCACTTTGTCATACTGTGGTGGCTTGCATGTTGCTGTGATGCTGGAAGCCACCAGTAGTTCTACTACCAGAAGGCTCACCCATGGTGGGCAGGTTTCAGCAGAGCTTCCAGACAAAGAGCAGACTAGGGAGCAAGGCCTGGCAATCTACTCCTGAAAATGTGCCAATGAAAACCCTACGGATTGGAGGAAGACCTTCAATGCGATGGATTGATACAATTACCGCAACAATGGATGCAAACATTGGAACAGTCAGGCACATGGCACAAGACCGAACAGCATTTCGTTCTGTCATACGTTGGGTCGCCATGAATCATAAATGACTCAATGGCAACTAACAACAACAGTTATTGGGTAACTATTAATCTATTGGGTAAATATGGTACTGTAAGAGTATGCAGTATAATCCAACCCACATCTGTAAACTTTTGGGAGATATCTTCCTTATACATTCCACAACCTTTATCTGAAAGAAGAAAGGAGAAATATATATTGATATTAAACTTTAACCTTCCCAATAAGGAACTCTAAGCATTTGTCATAAATTGCTATCCATTCTCTTTGGCAGACCTATCTTTCTAGTCGCTTGACTGTTCAACCATCAATTTTTATTTTCCTTTACATGACAGCTTTCAAAGGCTTAAACCTTTACTCGCTTTCCACTCTGCTATGATTATGGTAGACGTTCACATCATGCTAATGGAGAGCAAATACTTCCTTGATGAAGTCAAACCCAGGGTTATTTCAGTATCCAATTATCTGTCAAGAGGTCCATTAACAATGTTCAAATAGCAAATTTCCTTTTTGCCTTGCCAAAATAATAAAAAATAAAAAAAATTGAATGATAGAACGAATTAATTGGAGAGTATTTCCTGAGTTGATGGCTATATATTTGGGGTACAAAAATGAGAAAGAAAAGTAGGTGATTAGAATGTCAAATTGAGAAATGGGCTCTTTGGACACAAAGAATTGTTACAATCAGGGGCCTTTTCTGTTGTTGGAATTCTCACAGACATGCCAGCAACAGCCTTCCAGAATCCCAGTGCTCTGCATGCTTGGCCACTTTCTGACGTTACCTATATATTGTATTTATGCTGCAACTTTTCTCCAAAGAGTTTTTGGACTGAGAGATAATGGAAGCTGCAGGATGGTACCTTTGATTCTCAAAACTACCCTAGGAACTAAGTAAAGCAGAGAGACAATCAAGTGACCCAAATTCACTCAGTGAACTTCATGGCTGAGTGAAGTCCCAGCTGAAACCTTAAACCCAATGATGAGAAACATGTGACCCTCCTGATATGAGAACAGCCACCAATCCTAGCCAGCATAGTCAATGATTAGGAATGACAGGCATTATACACAAGCATCTGGAGATCTGTAGGTACCCCTCCTTACACTGTTAAGCTACTACAGTAGCTACCTCAGAGTAATTCCAAATTATGTATGGTGAAAAATAAACAGCATAAAGTCATATTCACACAACAAGCTAAACCAGCCAGTTAAAGGCCTACTTTTGTGTGTGTGGTTAACATTATTCAGTTACTTTATGAGACAATGTGCTTATTGTGTGAAGCCAGAAAATGGCTTAAGTCAGCAACCGTTGTGCAAAGCCAACCACTCAAAGCAACACAACCTTCAACACTTTATGCATACATAGGACCAAAATATATGTCTCTTTCTGAACAGCTAGTCAGAATTTTCTCTGAGACATGGTTTTCAGATTATTCCCATGGAAGTAACTGAAAGACTGGCATAGACTTATCAAAAACTGGCTATTTGTACTCCTATGGACAGTCCGTCTTGGTGGTGGTAACATTGCTTCCAGTTTTAGTTCAGAAAAAAATGGTGCCCTATCAAATACCTGAATCTGGGGAATTCACCAGATGTAACAAGCAACTACATTGAACAAGAGTGCCCCCTTGGGGGAGATGGGCCGTGACAGAAATTTGAAATATAAATAAATAAATAAATAAATATATAAATATATAAACAAACAAGAAAAGGAAAGGCTCCCCCCCAAAACAGGCAAAGCTTTGATTGCACTGTCATGGCCACCACATTGACTTTTTTGACCACACCCTGTGAACACCCCCATCTCATTGGTTTCACCAAGCATTTTCCTTTTAAGAGCAAAAGTGTTTTTTCTGAATGAGCTTGAACCAATGTCTCTAAAATAACAGCGATAATGATAGGAAATTGGTGGATTTTACATTTGTTCGGTGCTCATGTCTTTGTGCCATTTAGGCAATGGAGGCGTACTTAGTGAAAACAATCCAGTCCTGGAGGCTAATGCTTTTGATGAATTCCTGCAAGCTCTGAGAAAGTTTCTAGATGTACAGTTAGCATTTCCAGGCAAAAATGGGTATGATCAAAAACAAAGATGGCAAGGACCTAACAGAAGAAGAAGAGATCAAGAAAAGGTGGCAAGAATATACGGAAGACCTGTATAGGAAGGATAACAATATCGGGGATAGCTTTGACGGTGTGGTCAGTGAGCTAGAGCCAGACATCCTGAAGAGTGAGGTTGAATGGGCCTTAAGAAGCATTGCTAATAACAAGGCAGTAGGAGACGACGGCATCCCAGCTGAACTGTTCAAAATCTTGCAAGATGATGCTGTCAAGGTAATGCATGCTATATGCCAGCAAATTTGGAAAACACAAGAATGGCCATCAGATTGGAAAAAATCAACTTATATCCCCATACCAAAAAAGGGGAACACTAAAGAATGTTCAAACTATCGAACAGTGGCACTCATTCCACATGCCAGTAAGGTAATGCTCAAGATCCTGCAAGGTAGACTTCAGCAATTCATAGAGTGAGAATTGCCAGATGTACAAACTGGGTTTAGAAAACGCAGAGGAACTAGGGACCAAATTGCCAATATCTGGATAATGGAAAAAGCCAGGGAATTTCAGAAAAACATCTATTTCTGTTTTATTGACTATTCTAAAGCCTTTGACTGTGAGGACCATAACAAATTGTGGCAAGTTCTTAGTAGTATGGGGATACCAAGTCATCTTGTATGCCTCCTGAAGAATCTGTATAATGACCAAGTAGCAACAGAAAGAACAGACCACGGAACAACGGACTGGTTTAAGATTGGGAAAGGAGTACGGCAGGGCTGTATACTCTCACCCTACGTATTCAACTTGTATGCAGAACACATCATGCAACAAGCTGGGCTTGAGGAATCCAAGGCTGGAGTTGAAATTGCTGGAAGAAACATTAACAATCTCAGATATGCAGATGATACCACTTTGATGGCTGAAAGCGAAGAGGAACTGAGGAGCCTGATGATGAAGGTGAAAGAAGAAAGTGCAAAAGCTGGTTTGCAGCTAAACCTCAAAAAAACCAAGATTATGGCAACCAGCTTGATTGATAACTGGCAAATAGAGGGAGAAAATGTAGAAGCAGTGAAAGACTTTGTATTCCTAGGTGCAAAGATTACTGCAGATGCTGACTGCAGTCAGGAAATCAGAAGACGTTTAATCCTTGGAAGAAGAGCAATGACAAATCTCGATAAAATAGTTAAGAGCAGAGACATCACACTGACAACAAAGGTCCGCATAGTTAAAGCAATGGTGTTCCCCGTAGTAACATATGGCTGCGAGAGCTGGACCATAAGGAAGGCTGAGCGAAGGAAGATCGATGCTTTTGAACTGTGGTGTTGGAGGAAAATTCTGAGAGTGCCTTGGACTGCCAGAAGATCAAACCAGTCCATCCTCCAGGAAATAAAGCCAGACTGCTCACTTGTGGGAATGATATTAAAGGCAAAACTGAAATACTTTGGCCACATAATGAGAAGACAGGACACCCTGGAGAAGATGCTGATGCTAGGGAGAGTGGAAGGCAAAAGGAAGAGGAGCCGACCAAGGGCAAGATGGATGGATGATATTCTAGAGGTGACGGACTCGTCCCTGGGGGAGCTGGGGGTGTTGACAACTGACAGGAAGCTCTGGCGTGGGCTGGTCCATGAAGTCACGAAGAGTCGGAAGCGACTGAACGAATAAACAACAACAGTTAGCATTAACCGTTGCAACCCTAGCTGTCCTCTGGAAGGGAGCACTAAGTCTCTTCCATGAAACAGAATCAGTGCATCTTCTTTGCCTACAGCTCAGCTTTGTCTACAGCTTCCTGCCCTGTGCGAGGTAGAGAACAGAGAAACAAGAGTGTCAGGGAGACAGGGACGTATGAAAGCCTTCTCTTATTTCTCATGATGGCAGGTCTGTCTTGCCTACACCAAATTATGTCACTTTTTGGTTATGGAGATACCACCATATTTCATCCTCTTCTTCAACAGCCAAAAGTTGTGTGGGAGCCAACTTGTGTAGGTGATCGGGAAAGGGGTATTAAGGGGGGAAGGATGAAAATAGGGAGATGGGGGAAAATATCAGTAACAGCCCACCCCCCAAAAATCTTCCTGATTTTGCTCCTCGACTAGCACCGCCTTCTATTTTTATAACGGCAAGCTTACATTAGCATTTATTTGCTAAAAATAAGCATCATTCATATGTAGTTCATTACAGAGTGCATTGCATTAAAAGCTTAATTCACTGCTCCCAGTTAAGAAGAAAATGTTTTAAAAGGCAAATTGTTTTATGCAAATATTCACTTGTGGTATAGCAACCCCACAATCTTGCAGCTGCCTGTTTTTTTCAATGGCCTCAAGAAACTCTACATCAATGGCATCATGTTTTCAGTGGCATTAGATTTCTCAGCAAGTCAGTCTTTTCGTTGCGAAAATGGCATGCGCACGGTATGGATTTCAGTGGATCCTGAAGAGATTGACGAGGCTGCTCAATCACCTAATTGCCTCTCCAGAGAAGATGTGGAGCATCTTTCCTTTTGTAGCTATTAATCAGGAGATCAGGCTGATGACATTCTTACCCTTTCTAAACTCACAAGGAATTTTAGTGTTCAGGAGACAGAGTTTACAGACTGCCAATGCATTCTATTCATTGGCTGTTTCTGTAGCTGTGCCAATTTGCTGCAGTAGAAATCAACAAGAGCTTTGTAGCACCTTAAAGACTAATAATTTTAAAAGGTATAAGCTTTCATGGACTATAACTCATAGCATGGGCTATCATTATCATGAACTAGAATTCGCATCCATAAAAGGATGGAGGTGTGGATGCTAAAAGGGAAGGGCGGAGAGAGGTCAATGAAATGTAGATGCTGGCAGGGATAATTACTAATATCAAAGCATTTATGAAGATTATGGTTCACTTATGGAATGAGAGCAGAAAATACCAACTAATAACAATAGTTAAGGTCTGGCCTTTTACACTATTGAAATCAGTTATGAATGAAAGAGAAATGATCTGGAAATGATGGGGGGATTTGCTATATGAACTCATAGGCATTTGTTTTTCAGGAATGGAAAGAATTTTTAAAAGTATGAAGGAATCCAACTAATGGAGCAATTTTGGGGCAAATCTTGACAATATGAGAGTAACTTTGCTGACCATGTTATCATATTTGAGCTAATAATATCATATTAATAACTTTATTACTTTCTCACTAAGCCCAGGAATCCATTTTTAATGGTTTGTGAAGTCAGAAAACACTTCCTTTAAGTCTAATAAATTAAACATTTCCATGACATTTGTTAATTACTGAACTGGTATTCCACTGTCTTTTGAAGTGTACAGCCCATGATCTGTGGATATATTTTAATTTTATTTAAGGATGGTGAAGGCAGTCCAAATGTTAAAGGCCAAAATAGAGCCCTCACCTCACTTCTGTTGCTGCCACAAATGTGCAACAATCTTTGCCTTAAGGTTCATAATGGTCCTGGTCCCTAAATCCTGAGTGTAACTACGACATTGCTTCTAAGTTCTCAACAGCAGATGGCAAATGAAGGCTGCAGTACCACCCAGGACCACCTGATGGCGCTTTTCTTCAAAACTTTACCAAGTAAGCACAAGAAGTCAAAGAATGCGTTTTCTGCCACTGTATTTTATATTTTAACATTTCCGCATCTCTGGCATAACATTCAATAGTGCTTATAGATACTGTCTGCTGAAAGAAGCATGCAATTATGCAGCCTATTCAATTTTATGCAATCACACTTTTCAGCCTCATGCCTGTCACTTCTATATTTAATTCACACTTTCTGCAGATAGGAAACTCAGCACTCAGCTTTGATTTATTTAATTTTACCTGGCATATGGAAGGAGATTTTGATGAATTATAAGAATATGCCTAGGCTGTAGTTTGATTTCCCAAAGAAACTGAGCCTCAGCTATTGGCTTCTGATCAGAGGCTTCTTTTCCTGGGGGGCCAGTTTGTGAATAGCAGCAAGTTAGCATGTTTTCCATTCATCTTGAAGCAGCTGCCACTCAACAATCAATCCACAGGTTTGTTTTGTTTCTGCACACCTCTTAGACTTCCAGTTTTGCATGGGGAAGAAATCAGACAATTCTCTCAGGGACATCTGCGGGAAATGGGTTAAAAAAGTCAAAATAGCAGCCGCAACTGTACAATTGAAGCTCTGCCCCTTTTTAATGTGCACTCTTCTTTCTAAGGCTGTCATCTTGACTTTTTGACCTGTCCTTGGATGCCCCTATATACTTTCTTCCAGTTCTAGTCCCCAGGTCTTAGGTCTGTACAAGTAAGCATGCTTAAGGAAGGTGGAAGAAAATTATGCATTAGAATTACAAATTTTTCTAAAAGTTAGTAAAGGTAAAGGTAAAGGTTTCCCTTGACGTAAAGTCCAGTCGAGTCCGACTCTAGGGGGCGGTGCTCATCTCCGTTTCTAATCCTTGGAGCCGGCGTTGTCCATAGGACACTTCCGGGTCATGTGGCCAGCATGACGACACGGAACGCCGTTACCTTCCCGCCGAAGCGGTACCTATTGATCTACTCACATTTGCATGTTTTCGAACTGCTAGGTGTGCAGGAGCTGGGACTAGCAACGGGAGCTCACCCCGCCGCGCAGATTCGAACCGCCGACCTTCCAATCGGCAAGCTCAGCAGAATGGCAAGAAGGAACAATGGAGGCAGAGAGAGAACTGATACAAATATCCAAATGGAAAAATAATTTACTGTATAGTAAGAGAGCTTTAATTGAACTTTGCCTGAGCAGGTCAAACTAAAATCATTACTCTGAGCTCGAGGTGTGAAGATCAGCAATGTTCCTTTCGATCTCTATTGGTCTTCCCTATTCATTCTGTAGCTGCTGCCAAACAAAGGTGAAATGTAGGCTAAAGGAGAAGGCAAACTTCTGGAATAAGGGGCATCTTCTTTAAACCATTCCACTATTTCTATTTTCCTTAAATGTCAAGAACCTTGATGCAACTCCCTCAAAATTTCATGTAGTAGTAGAGGTTGGAGGCCGTGGTGGACTCTGAACTAGATGGATGAATAGCTAGATAACATCAGGGCAATTGTATAGATTCATCCAAGATAATACAGGTAGCCCTTGACTTACGTCCATGTTTAACGACTGCTTAACCTTACGATGGTGCTGAAAAAAGTGACTTATGACTGGTCCCCAGCGGGCTTCTGGCAAGCAAAGTCGATGGGGGAAGCTGGATTTGCCTAACAACTGCGTGATTTGCTTAATGACCCCAGCAAAAAAGTCATAAAATTGGGTGCAACTCACTTAACAACTGCATTGCTTAGCAATGGAAGTTCTGGTCCCAATTGTGGTCGTAAGTCAAGGACTAAGTGTGGAATGTAGAGAGAGAGGATCCAGATTATCCACCCTGTTTGATTTTACTGAGAGGGTGAGGAGTCATAATATGACTTTTATTGTTCAGATGTCTTGACAAGTATTTGTCCCATAAATAAGCAGAAAAAAACATTGGGGAGGTTAGAACGATAACAAAAGCGTGTTTTCCACAGGGGTTGGAGGTCTACAATATTGGCATTAGCCACCACACAAAACTATGAAGTAAGGAACATTTAAGTTGGGTATTTCTTTGAATGGAGAGTGGCATTTGTTTGTTTTTTAAACATGATTAAACAAGCCATTCCCAGGGTTATTTGTTCTCCTACAAATCTGAGTTTCCTAGAGCCACTTCTTCTTATTTTGTTTTTTTGTCCCACATCCCTGCTCTTGCTAGCCACTGTTTTTCAAGACCTTACATGTAACTCTGCAGTGTCTGGGAGCTGCTTCTTACTAGCAAAATGCAAAGTTTTGCAGAAGCAAGCAAAGAGATTCAGCCCAAACAAGGTAGGGCTCTCCCCACCCCCAGTTACAACTCTTCTAAGTAAGTAGGTCCCTTTGAAGTGAGAAACAACCCTGTTCAAAATGCATGTCGCTTGCTAATCTCCCTTAAATCGAGTTTAATATTGATAAAGCCTGCACTATAAGCAGGACTTTATCAATATTGAACAAAAGCTAGAATGTCAGTTGCAGGGAAGGCTGAAAGAGGGCCGTACAATGAGTTTCTTTGGGCAGATTAGAACACATTTTAAATAATTTAAAGAAGGAAAGGCTGTCTTGCAGAATTCCTCACCATTTCCCCTGTATTACAAAACATACACACACATACATATACACAACCAGAAGGGAAGCAAAAAAAGCACATTTATGTAGCTTAGCCAGATGGAGAGGAATTTAAAAAGCAAATTAATCATAATTAGGATCACAAAACAAGCATTAAGGGTCAACACAATCCTCTTAATTGCTTAGTGAGAATTCTGGAATTGCCTGCTTTAATTTAAAAAAGGCTCAGAGAACAGACAGAAAGGCTCTGAGCACCTAACCCACTAAGCTGCCCAGAAGACAAACCAAGGTTAAAACAAACCAAGTTTAATGTGTGTAATGAACCAGATAAAGCATATTTAGGGAACCTAGCCAGGTGATCAGATAAACAACTTTAAATGGCCTCTGAAAATGAAAGCACAAGAAATAAAACAGATAAAGAAAATGTATACATACATAGATCTGCCTGTAAGCCAGGAGTTCCTGCAGAGTGTGGTCAAAAAAGTCAAGATGGCGGCCAAACAGGGTGATCAAAGCTCTGTTTTTTATGTGCATGCGATATACATAATAAAAATAGCACCAAGGGACTATATATTTCTGGAGTCATAATTGTCATACCCATTAAGAGAGGGTGGAGATGGTGCAAGGGCAGTAAAGGGTATGTGTGACAGGCTGATGTTACCAGAAGCACCTTTTTTGCATGTGTGTGTATGGGGGGGGAGGGGAATTAGGATTTAGAAAAACCAAAAAATATCTGTTAAGCCTAGGAGAGGTTTAGCAAATCTTTGCCCTCCCTCCTTCTTGTTTTTAATGCAACTCGTAAAAAGCCAGCCTCTGGTTTCCACATTTTGCTGCTGACTTCCCACTCTGCGATTCGGGGCCATTTGGCCTCTAGGCTGTAGGGTGCTGAACTCTATTAAGAACACACATTTACTGATATCCTTCATAAACCACGTTTACTTGATGCGTTCAAAGTGTCCTCGAGGCTGCCTTCCATGGCAGAAGTGGCACATTTCGTCTTACCAGACTTGGGGACAGGGAGATCTATTTCATCTTGGATTGGATGAGATGAAGCAGCTCAGCCAGGAAGGGTGTCCAGAAGGCATGGTCGAAAGAGTTGGTGGTGGCCTCAATGGTGTGATCCATGCTCCATGCTCCACCTGTCCTTTCTGTGTACTGGCTGTGCACACACCCCACAGACATCCCTGAAGCCAGGCTGCTTTAGAACGGTGGTGGTGAGATCTCTGCTCTGAGGGGGCGCTTGGCTTCAGGAGTCATCTGTAAAAACACTGCCCTGCAATTCGAGGAGTTGAAGTCCATGTGTCTTCAAGTGGCCAAGGTTAAGAAATACTGTTAGACCAAAGCTTTTCACACTTGGCAACATGTGGGCTGGGGAATTCTGGGAGTTGAAGTCAATACATCTTAAATTTGCCAAGTCTGAAAACCACCATGTTAGACCTTATTGGCAGCAGGAACCTCTGCTGTCTTCTATTGTCTCCTCTTACGACCCTTTGGCTTGAATCGGCCTTTGGAGCCGATTCCTATCAGCCTCTTGATCTGGAATCTAAACACTCCATTATTAAACTAATTTCTAAGTATGGCTCAGGACCTGTTGTCTGGCTTTAAGTACCAAGGACCCTGACTGTTATTTTCACACCTCTGTTCTTTGTCCTTTCTGTATCTCAGGGTTTTCCCCCCCCCCCTCTGTCCTAGTTCACACAAGCCTATTTTTGTCCCATCTTTGAGATGTCAGTTCCATTTTTTCGCCCATCTCTCCTTTGTTCCATTTGACCAATGACTCATTCTGGCTGATATCTGATGTTCTCAGATGTCTTCTCTCTGCATATTTCAGAGATGCTTTTTTTTGCCATTCTATAACTTTCTCTGCTATTCCTGCAAAACATTTTAGATCTCAGCAAGATTGACACAACCCTGAAAGGAAGTCATGATGTTGTTCAAAAAAGTATAAAACTCAGGGTTACGTGCTGGTTAAGGATCATTTATCCTCTGGTCTGGAGACCTTGATCAGAGGGTTTGTCTCCGTGCATATTGCTGTATCTCTTCTGTATCATCCTCTATTGTCCACAGAGGATGAGAGCGTAAAATAGGTCTTACTATGAACACACAGGCATTTTAAATGTCTATACATATTGTACATTAGTCAGAATACAACAAAGGGAAGTTAGAAACAAATATTTATCTACAATTTTTTTAGTAGTTTTTTCTTCTTCTTTTGTATTCTTAAACAAATAGTGGCACTCGGCTCAGAGATTCAAATCCTTACGTTAAAGTAATTCAACGTACTTTTTTATGGTTAATTTCTCATCAATGAGATAGTGAGCATTAACTGTACAATCTTGGTAATTCCTTTGTCCACTTATAGATATATTTCTATATCAATTATTTTTCTTCTTTTCTTTTCTCCTCCTGCTTGCTCTTTTTAAAAAAAAAATATGATTAATAGTAAGACCTATTTATTAATATTGTTAATCAGAATATATTTCAGTAAAAGCAATTTGTACTGTTTATCTGTGTCCTGAATTGCAGGGTTCCTCAACCTTGGTGACTGTAAGCTGTGTGGACTTCAACTCCCAGAATGCCAAGCTTTTCTGGCTGGGGAATTCTGGGAGTTGAAGTCCGCACAGCTTAGAGTTGCCAAGGTTGAGGAACCCTGCTGTATTGGGCATACTGATAATCAACACAGACAGCACTGATACCTTCATTTTGAAGTTGCAGCTAAGGAGCACAGCCAATTGGGACTTAGTAGAAACAACTCCTGAAATCAATTTCCTGCTATAGGAGCTCAGGTCTTTTCAATGCCGGACATGAAGAATTTTTTGACTAGTCCCAATTTAACAGGCAGCAGTGGAAGCAATACAATCTGACTAAATCAGTCTCCCCCCGATTGTTAAAAAGTTAGGTGGCTGACTTGAATACATTATGGGCTGAGTTTCTGGTCACAGATTTGCATGTAGAAGGTCATAATTTCAACCCCTGGAAACTCCAGTTTACAACCTCTCTTATAACCAGGATGGGAGAAACCTCTGTCTAAATGCCTGGGGAATGGTAACGTGTCAAGGGTTGAACTAACAGTGGGGAGACCCAAGTGGGGGGCCACCTGCAGCCACAGGAGCTCACTTGCTGAGCCAGCCTCTCCCTCTCAGCTTGAGCTGAGTTGCTGTGATGCTGGGATTACACCCGGATATCAAGGAATGCTTCTGGTTAATTATGTTAAAATGCACCATGCTTCTTGGCCTCATAATCTGGGGAAATATTTTAACCATCTTTCTAAGAAGAATTCACATTTGTTTAGCTGCATTGTGATCCTATGGAATCTAAGTACTTTATCAGAGAATGTTCTGTGTACTAAAATATACGAATATTTTTTCCATCATTCCAGACCTTGAGTAAGTTGCTCTATCCTCACACATTGCTACTAAAGTGAAAATTACATTTCCAGTAACATTCAGAAGCTTCAAATGTGGTTGTTCTGACATATCAGCCACATGGCCCATGCCAACTTCTTTATTGATTGCTGTGGAAGTCACAGCCTGTGGGTTGGAAAGTACAACAATCAGCCCCGAGAAAACTTGGCTGAAGCAGGTGGAAGAAGATCTAGTGAAATTTAGACTCAACCCAACAGAAGCGAAACAACTGGCCCACAGCAAACAAAAGTGGAGGAATATGCCATGTAATGTCAGTGCACCCACAGCACCAGTTGCGAGCTAATGACTTCAAGTTCAAATTTTAACTAATTTGTAATTAAGACTAGAAACATTCAAGGGAAGGCTTGAAAATCAACACTCACTCTACGATGGCTAACCTCATAACCTACTCTCTTGGAGGACTGATTTCAGGCAGGCTGCTTTCTTCTTACTAGGTAAGAAAAAGACTGGGCAGGAATTTCACCAAACTAAAAGCACACAGATGAATCAACCCCAGTTTGATGGCCAGGATCAGCCCAGTTGCCCCTTATCGTAGACGAGAAGGTCACAGTTAATCAAATGGCTAGGATTCAGCTCTAACAGAAAAATATTTCCATCTGTTAGAACTGTAGCTTAAGCTTACTTTGGTAAATTATTGAAAACTGTCAGAAACAACGATGTGCCCTCTTGCTGCTTGAACCTAGAGTGGATTACAACATGGCTATTAATCTAGGTCAGAACAAAACATTAAGCTATTAAATATTATCAGATAAGAAGGTGCAATGTTCTAGGTGAGGAATCAGCCAACCCAATGCCAGTCCAATTTAAAACACCTTCACAAGATAGCAAAGTGAGTCTCCCTGGGTGGAAACTTTCACAGCCTGGATGAGGCTATAAACATTTATATCCCCCAAAGTCAATTTTAGAATCTAAGCTTCATATACTCTTCTGACAGCAATTGGTGCACCACATTTCCTATAAATGGCAACCCTGATGCTGTTTTGAAAAGTGTGTTTGGGGTGGTGAGAATCAGGAGATGCAAATCTAACGTTGGCAGACAAGCTTTCTACCTAAGCTACATGGCAGATTTCTGATGTGTCAACAACAACAACAAAGAAAGGTCACTGGCAATCTATTCTGTGAATCTGGCAGGAATAAATGGAGGTGTTATATATGTGAATGGAACCAATGACTGTAGTGCAGGAAAAAGAAATTGGATGGTATTAGGAGTAGCAAGTTCCTGGCTTCTTTTCCTGAGTTTCCTGAGAAAATTCTACAATTGCCTGTTCTTCTTCCCAACTAATGCTCATCATTTTGTGGCTTCTTCAGGAAACAAGGTTGCCTTGTCAGTGATTAAAGTACTTTGTACATCCGATAGTTCGCACATGCATGCTTCGTTCTTGTTTCTCAGTGGCTCTGTTTTCAGCACCAGTCCTATTGGTACTAAACCACCTGAGTCTGCTGTTAGAGGGGACAATGCATTTCTGAAAAATTGGAAGAATATGTGATTATATGAAGTGTTTCCTGGCCTCTTAACTTGAGGCAATTTACAAAGGTGTAAATCCATTAGGCAGTGAGTTCAAAAGGAATAGAGTACTGTTAGTCAAAATTCACACAGCAAATTAGTGTATGTCATCAGAATCAAGCAGGGATCTTAGGAATCTATTCCTAGCCACAATGATTTCAAACTGATGAAATGTGCATCATAACTTCACAACACAAACTCCAACCTTTTGCAGTTTGTTGCAACACTGCATGAAGGGGCAGGTTTCCATCACAACGCATTAAACACTTGCCCACCACAGATGCCTATGGAAGGGATGCAGTTTCTCAGAGAGCTTCATAACAAAAGCTAAATATGGAATACACTCAGCTTAAAGCAAGGAACAACACATGCAACATTGCGCTCATGTGGGACCTTAAATTTTGAAAGCTCTCAACTTCTATCTGAGATGGGTTGCTTTCAAGTAGTTCTATCCGTCTTGGATGTTTCTCTGTACAGTGGAGCACTCTTTCCTTGCCTACTCTCTGATCAAAGGTATCTGGTACAAAACACAATGAAATCACATGTATTATGATGTCATTGTACAAATTACATACTTTTCATCATTTTTTCAATCAACTCATGATGAATGTGACATCACTGTTCCCCTTCCCACATCCCCAGGACTCTGTCTGTCCTGTTTTGGGTTTCAAACTCACACACAGAGCTGTTATGTGATAATAACAATTTACTCAAGGCTGAGTAGATAAACAGCAGCTATGCAAAGGCATGTAAATCAAAGCAGAATCTCTTGAAAAGAAAGCTTGCCTGAGTACTTTTGCTCTCAACAGGAACATACAGAAGAGAAGTCAAAATCTAATCCAAAGTTCAAAGAGCCAAGCCAGGTTCATCAGCCAGTCCAAAGGTCAGAGTTTCAGGTGGTTGTTGTGTGTGTGTGTGTGTGTGTGTGTGTGTGTGTGTGTGTTTTTACACAAGGAGAATACACAGGAATACCAGAACAGGAGATAAGACAGTAGTTTCCAACAGAGAAACAGGTCAGGGCTGCCTCTTAAATCAGGCTGCAGCCAGCTGTCATTAATTAAGACAATTACTCCCTTGCTTGGCAAGGAGCCTCACTGAGCATCTTTGCTCTGCTCTCAGCTCTACTTGTCAAGTCTGAGGGCTTGGAGGCCATACCTTGGATCTGACTGTTCCAGCTGTTCTGATGGTGTGTGTGTTTGATTAGCCTCAGGCGACTCCTGGCTCGGTGTCTCCTGAGGCTGACATTCCACTGGTTCAGCTGGAGCAGCTTCTTCAGATTCAGAGTCTGAGTCCTGGGCCATGACACTGTCCAGTGGGCAGCAAGAGGGGCAAGTGACATTGCTAGTGTCATTATGTCATTGCCTAAATGATGAACATTAGGTACATCATTTTGACATTTTGTGCAGTGTTCTTTTGCATTGCATAATTTTGATAGCACCATGTTTGTACCAGAAGCCTTTGGTTCCTGAATTAACTAATTTTCTGGCTTTATAGAATACACTGCGCTATATTTCAGCTTGGTTAATTGCCATCAGTAGCTCATCCCTCACAATGACAAACGGGGCTAGTCAGCAATTGGTCAGCTTGCGTGGGCTTTATTCTAGTGTTTCAGAAACCTTGATAACCATTCATCAATGGCAGTGAGTGAGCAGACCATGAGCCTGCTGCTGATAAAGACTTCAGTGTCCAAAGAACGTATTCATCATCAGTAGACTTGTAAGGGCAAGATCCTGAAGGGTGAAAAGCTGTGAACAGGTTGATGTACTTTGTTAAACCACAGCCTTATATCATGGTTGGAATAAAGCACACTTTATGAATTAATGCATTCTGCTAAGCTATAAACCATAGTTTAAAAACCACAACAGCCAGGTTAGCATAATCTAATGCTAAGTTAAAATTAACGAATTAGTGCAATGGGCAAACCCTTAGTAGTATCAGTATGCAACTGAAGGAAGGGAATAGGCCTTCGTGCTTTTATTCTTGAACGCCGAGCAACTTGGAGTGAAAGCTGTTGAGGTTCCTCTAAAGCACAACTTCTCAGCAAAACTCTTTCCCCATCCATTAGAGAAGAAGCCTTTTTCTATTCTTTCTGTTCCCAGCAGAAAATAGGCATCTTTCTCCTGGACTGGTTCCAGACTACTCTTTATTCTCTGTGGGTGTTGAATTTCTGGAATCCAATCTGACAGCTTTAAGAGTGTCACCAGGGACTTATCTCCTTACCAGAATAGTAGGGTAGGCTCCATTTTTGCAAATGCGACACGAGGAGACCCATTAAGCGAAATTGTAGTTAATCCTAAGAACATAACACTACAATCTCAAGAGACAGTTCTCAAAACACACATAAACTCATAAATCTTATGAGCTCCCTCCATTCCATTTCAGCTATTGTGGGAAAGTTGCAATTGCCATCTTTGTTTAAAGCCATTTTTCTGACTGATGGAAAAACATAAAGTTTTTATAACATTTCCAAGATAATATTTGTGCAAAGGGATTTCAATATACAGTACACGGCAAGCACAGTAGTGTGGAACAGAAGTTCTAGTCCACTGGGGCATTTTGGACGTATGAACACCACCCAAAAATGGAACAGTGTTTCAGCATCTCAGCACGGCTTCCCATAATTTTGATAGCAGCTCATCTCCCACAAATGGGACAGTGGGACAGTTCCTCTGAGGACATCACTGAGGTCCTCCTTTCTTTGGACTGGGAAGTTTATGAAGGTGGAAAGTTTATGTGTGAAAGGTAAACAATAAATGGCCAGTTATCCTAGCAGCTCAGGAAAAAAAGGAAAAAAACCCTCTTTACACTGGTATTCCAGCCTGTTAAAATCGGGCAGTGAAACAAAAAGTTAAAAGCTGAAATTGAAAAGAGGCGAAGTCAGCTAGGGTGGATGTAATTATCTGGACCACTTTAAACTTAACTATTTATTTATATGTTATACTTATATTGCAGTTTTCTCTGGAAACTCAAGGCAGCATACATGGGGCACCCACCCTCATTTTATCCCCACAACAATCCTGTGAGTTACGCTGGGCTAGAAGGAAAGGATTGGCCACTCATACACTTGGGACTTTGAGAAGGGCCAGATTGATATCATGTTGTCCTCACTGCTCTGTGAGGCAAATAATGCTTAAAAAAAGAAGCGACAGGCCAAAATTCACCGACTGCCTTGACTTACAGTAGTTCTCAGCAGCAATGTATGGCTTCTTCCTTGTGAACACCAAAGGAGTTCTACTGATGTTTTGAAGCTAGTATTGCCCATCCAACTTCAGCCCTAAATGCTACTTCTGACCACCGAAGAATATAACCAGGTTAAAATATAATTAGGTTAAAATTCTGTAATGATAACCCAGCTTCAAATAACATAGAATTCAGCTCTATTAAAAATAAAATAAAATCCTATTCTGATATTCTGAAACAGGGAGGTACCTGACATGTAGGTATGGAAAGATGATGGATCCCTGTCCCTGTAACATGCTTAACCAACTCAGCTACTAACCCAGGCAAATCAATTTTCTGTTGATTTGCAACACACAATCACACTGACTGGGTTAATAATCACCATTTTGGCAATACAGAGTCCCCATCTTCTTATTCTAGAAAGACACTGAGGTCCTAGGATTCACACATTAGCTTTTTCCTCACTGGCTAGGAAGGCAGCATTAAGCGTGGCTTGGCTACAGTGGAAAATTTTCTTTGCTTTCAAAGACAGCAAAATATTGTGGAATAACAAACCCCATGTTGAAGATTTATCCACTGACCTCTGAATACTGAATTTACCTGCTGAATTTCTGGAATTTCCTGCTGCAGCCCCAAATTGACACCTAATGGGGAAATAAATGGCCTTAAAAATATTCCTACACCTCTGAGAATAAAAAAGATGCATTAAGATCTACATATAATAATGTTGATTTTGACACATCATCCAGAAATATTCTTTGCTATATATATATGGAAACTTTTAATATCACAGATATATTTCACATTTTATTTTTGGAACGTCTCCCACCCATCTAATCTGCTGGGAATGCGCCTTTTTAAAGAAATATCAGGGCTTACTTATTAATTGGAAACAATTTAAGAGGTTGCTGTTGCCAGTCAGAGCAATCCCTAAAATGTTTAGATCTAAGATAAGCTATTGTCAGGGGAAGGGAGAGAAGGGTTGCATAAAACCTCTTTGATCTTGCAACTTCTGCTTAATAGCTTGGAGGTCTTTTTTTTTCCCCTGAAGAAATGTTTGAAGGAAAAGTCTTGATGATTAAAAAGGTACTGTTCTTAGTTAGCTAAGATTTCTGGTGATGATAATATTAATTAATGAACCTGCTCAGTTTCTTAGATGATCAGAAGATGAGCCCTTCTGAAGATCTTCCCTACTGGTAGAAGGCTCAGCTATCTGATCACAGATGTGACCTTCCCTTGCATGACTTGAGTTATGGAAAGCTCTCTCATGCATTTGGCCCCACTCTGCCCATACTTATCATCTTCCTTAGGAAGATGATCGGAAAAAAAACCCACCACACTCTTTTGGCAAGCATGTGAAAGGAAGGTGAAATCAAGTGATTCCTCAGATAATTGTTCTCTGTACCAAGGCCTTGTTCGCTATCAATATAATCATGGCTCAGAATCAGCCATGTATGTAATATGTAATATGTCATTACATCAGCTATTTTCCTACAATCCATGAAAAGAGGACATTTTTAAAGGTTCTGCTTTGGGTGCCTCTTCCACTCCAGGATGGCAGGTGACTACCAGAGAAAGGCATTTTGGGGGATTCTCACATCCATCTTTGATAACAAGCAAAAGGAGAATTCCTTCCTCTCTATTTT